>NC_092062.1:2051250-2768125 GCF_039877785.1 Chaetodon trifascialis | reverse complement strand
GCAGGAGGCACACCCTGGACCTGATC
Organism: Chaetodon trifascialis; assembly: GCF_039877785.1. Taxonomy (NCBI): domain Eukaryota; kingdom Metazoa; phylum Chordata; class Actinopteri; order Chaetodontiformes; family Chaetodontidae; genus Chaetodon; species Chaetodon trifascialis. Next base: position 2,768,099 of record NC_092062.1, on the reverse strand, counting down.
ATAACTTTTGGCCTGTCTGGGGGGGGGTGTCCTCTGTTGTGGATCTGGCGGTGTCCGATTACTTCTGTGTGTTTTTTAACATCGCCAGTTTTATTCAGTGGGAGGCACCAGTGAGAACAGTGAGGAAACGCTACCTAACTCTTGAAGTGGCTACAAATTTTATCCAGATTTTACAGAGCACTCCTGCAGAGATTTTACCCGCACCCTGTGATTTTATCGTTGACAATTTTAACAGTAATCTGAAGTCAACGCTGGATGCAGTGGCTCCTCTTTTAACAAAAACAATTAAGAAAAAACTTACACCTCCGTGGAGAAATGAGGAAATTAAACATCTGAAAAGAAACTGCAGGAGTGCTGAGAGGAAATGGAGAAAATCAAAACTAACAGTCCACTATGAAATTTTACATCATCACCTCAAAACTTACAATAACACCATTAAACAGGCAAGTAAAATTTTAGAAAAACTGGTTTTTAACCAAGTAAATGATTTTTTAAACAAAAAGAACATTTTAGAAGGGTATCAGTCTGGTTTTAGGATGAACCAGAGTACCGAGACAGCCCTATTAAAGATTTTAAATGATATCAGATGCAACTTAGATAAACACAAGCTCACAGTCTTGGTACTACTGGATCTAACCGCCGCCTTCGATACAGTAGACCATCACATTTTATTAAACAGACTGAGGCACCTGGTCGGCCTCTCAGGTACTGCTTTTAGCTAGTTCGTCTCATACCTCACTGACCGACACTTCTTTGTAAGTTGGGATGCATGTTCCTCAGGAACCCATGAGATCAAGTGTGGGGTTCCCCAGGGGTCAATTTTTGGTCCAACTCTTTTTAATCTCTACATGCTACCCTTCGGGGATGTCATCAGGAGGCACAGCATCAGCTTCCATAGTTATGCTGATGATACACAACTGTACATTTCCGTGTCTGCTGATGACACAGGGCCTATTGATGCCCTTTTTAACTGCATTTTAGACATCAAGTCATGGATGGCAGAAAATTTCCTTCAGCTCAATCAGGACAAAACAGAGGTCTTAGTCATTGGTCCTGAAGGCCAGAGAGAGAAACTTTTACCAAAACTAAAAGATCTTAAACCAACACATTCTGTAAAAAGTCTGGGTGGGATTTTTGACTCTGAGCTTACTTTTATTCCACACATCAAAAACATAACAAAGATAGGTTTTTACCATCTTAAGAAAATAGCCAGAGTCCGCCCGTTTCTCTCTCAGGCCAGCACGGAGGTGCTGATGCATGCTTTTATCTCTTGTCACTTAGATTACTGTAATGCCCTGCTCTCTGGTCTTCCCAAAAAGAGTACCTCAAATTTTCAACTACTACAGAATTCAGCTGCACGAGTGCTGACGAGGACCAGAGGGCGGGAGCACATTACACCAGTTTTGAAATCGCTGCATTGGCTCCCCGTGCGTTTCAGGATAGATTTTAAGGTTCTTTTATTAGTTTTCAAATGTCTTAATGGTCTCGGGCCTTCTTATTTATCTGACCTTCTTTTACCATATCAACCCTCGCAGACCCTGAGGTCCTCCGGCACTGGCCTCTTAACCATACCAAAAGTAAGAACTAAAACACACGGGGAGGCGGCTTTTAGTCATTATGGCCCCCGACTGTGGAACAGCCTGCCGGAGAACCTCAGGGCCGCAGAGACTGTTGATGTTTTTAAAAAGAGGCTCAAGACTCACTTTTTTAATCAGGCTTTCAATTGATATGTTTGATTTATCTCATTCCTTTAATCAGGATTCTTATCTTATCATATTTTAGCTGTATGTTTTAATGACATGTTTATTTACTCATTTTATTTATAGTTTATCTATAGTTTTCATTTATAGTTTATTTACTATTTATTTCCTTTACTCATCTTATTTCATTCAATGTTCATGTTTTATATATTGCATTATTTTACCCTATTTTATTTACTTTACTTATTATCTTATGAACCTTTCTTCTTTTAAATGTTTATTTATTTATTTATTTATTTATTTATTTATTTATTTATTTTAATTCCAGTGTTTCCTCGGCGGGTCCTCCACACTGAGAGATGTGTCTGATCTGTAGCAGGGGGTGCTGTCCTCGGGCCCTCTTGGCCCGGCTGGTCGGGCGACTCCCTACCTTGGTGTGGGGTCTACCGGTCTGTCGGGCTCGGGTGGGCCCGGGTGCGGGTGTCCCCTGAGCTCACAGTCCCTGATGTCTCTCGGTGTGGACGACCCCAAAGGTGGCATTCTCCTCAATCATTAGTGCCCTGCCATGTCTCGTTGCCCCTGCTATTGTCTGCAGTAAGAATGTCTGTGTGTGTGTGTGTGTGTGTGTGTGTGTGTGTGTGTGTGTGTGTGTGTGTGTGTGTGTGTGTGTGTATGCATGTAGTTGAGGGTGGGTGTTCGTACATACGGAGGGTGGGAGGGATGGGTTTTTATTGTTGCTTTATTTTGATTTATATTGTTTTTTAACTCCTGTGAAGCACTTTGTGTTGCATTTTATTATGTATGAAAAGTGCTATATAAATAAAGTTTGATTTGATTCATGAACTTTGGAAAGCTCAGTTTGAAAAGAGGATCCCCTGATGATGTGGTCGGGGCGCCAGTCGGCTGGCAGCCCACCGCTCCTGGTCTGCTGCGGAGGAAGGACTGACCAAGGATGGGTCAAATGCGGAGAAAGAATTTCACATATGCATGGTGTGTGCAGTTCCCCCCCTAACTTTGCATGTTGTGTTCATTGTGACAAATAAAGGATGTTTCTTCTTCTATTCATAATGTCATAGACAATATTGACCTCTCAGTATGGATTGTTAAGATCATTAGTCTTTCTCAGTCTTTTTTGTCTGTCTATTTCATGTGACTGGTAGGCCTCTATATGTGCATACAGTTTCATTTTCCAGATTAATTCATTTCACCTTTCAGCAAATCATCTCAAACTAGAACTATTATTTTGTTTAGCAATCACAACCACACTGGTGTGGTCTATTATTTGGTTCATGTTGTCATGAATATTGGTCACAGAAACATCAGTAATTCTACAAGCTTTTTGTGTAAAAAGAGTCATTGAGTAACCGTAGAAAAGTCCAGTGTTCTCAAAAGAACCATTTTTATTTTTTGAAAAGGTTACTTGAAGCACCTTCGATTCATTTTTTCATTCTTTGAGTACCTAACTGGATATTTGAGTGACCTAATCATATGTAAAAGTTTCTTGAAGCACCTATAATATATTTTTAACTTTCTTGGATACCCTGTTAACTGAATATAACCTTAGATCTTGCACACTGACACCTCAGCCATATTCTGTCTTGCTTCCAGATACTTACACATATTTGTCAAGAATCTCCCATAATCACAGGTTTTCCACCCTTTAAGCAGAATGTTTTTCAAAAATAAGTCTTCAGAGTTGAATAACAGATAAATGACTTGTTAATGAACATGGATGCTGTCACACTGGTTAATAAGCAACAACTGTTTGAAATGCACACTCAGCAATGAAAATCATTACTGATTATATTGTTCATTGTTCCACCATTCATTTCTGCTATTTTATATACTTCTGTTTAATTCTAGTATTTCTGTGTTTATTTGTTTTAATCTATTTGCTACATTCTTTATTCTATTCATTTGTATTTCATTTATTTGTTAGACTTCTGGAAATAGGCACCTAAGAATTTCACTATACGTGGTACTGTGTTCAATGTGACGAATAAAATTTGGTATAATGCGACTTTACTGGAATGACCTGAGCGTGGGTGGCACATGATGGCCACAGGGGGGCACTCCTACTCCTACAAATCCCAGAACATCACACTTAGCCTGACATGGCGATTCAGTTCCAACTCAAGCTTACATTAATATAAGAAAGCAAACAAGAGAGTGAGACAGCTGATCACATATTTTTAATGGGGTACAAAAGTGAAATCACAATAATAACTGAATCTGAAGCTTTAACCTACACCAAACAACAAATAGGACAAGACAATTTACTGCAAATGTTTATTAAACACACAAAGTGCACTGGAATACATTGATGAATAAAATAAGCTCACCAGAGAACAAGATTCTGTTGTGAAAGTTTGACTCTAATGAGCTAACAGGAAAATGCCTCTGTTTATATATAATAAACATGTCATTAAAAGTTTTTGTTGTTGTGTAACACAAAGACACTGGTCAGTTATGTTTTCCAGAAGCAAATTAAATAATTTATATGATGATTTGAGATTTTGGCTGTCTGTCCAGGACAGCTGTTAGAGCCTGACCGATACAGGATTTGTGAGAGTGATTCTGATATTGATGTTTGAAATTAAAGCTGCTCTAATGAACATTTTAGTAAAGTACAGCAGATCCATCCATCCATTTTCTATGCCGCTTATCCCTTTCGGGGTCGCGGGGGGGCCGGAGCCTATCTCAGCTGTCAACGGGCGAGAGGCGGGGTAAACCCTGGACCAGTCGCCAGCCGATCGCAGGGCCCGACCCAGGAATCGAACCTGCGACCTTTTTGCTGTGAGGCACGCGCACTACCTGCTGCGTCACCGTGCAGCCCAGTACAGAAGATCAAATAACTAAATGTAATGTGAACAGTGTCATGTCAGAAACTCTCAGATGAACTCCAGCTCCCAATTTTACTGTTATGATTCAGCCCCCCTGCTCTCATCAGCAGTTTCCAGCAGGCAGCTGGTTTCAGCAAAAAATCTCTAAAAGTCAAATATACTATATCTGCTCAACGGAAAAAAAGAAAAAAAACAGACACACACTAGCTGCTGAACATATTCCCTCAGGAGTAGTGAAAATTAGACTTATGATAACCTGATATTGAAATTGAAACCAGACATTAGTATTACCTCAATGAAACTACACAGATAAAGATATCGGAAAATTCTAATCCAAAAAAAGTGGGAGGACATGGGAAACTTTTTAAAATTTACTTAGTACTTGGTGGTGAAAAGAACACACTATATGCTATATACACACATAGATAGATAGATAGATAGATAGATAGATAGATAGATAGATAGATAGATAGATAGATAGATAGATAGATAGATAGATGTGTATTATGTATGTGTGTGTGTGTGTGTGTGTGTGTGTGTGTGTGTGTGTGTGTGTGTGTTTATTACACACACATAGAGGACATGTGTGTGTATGCATGTGGACATGGTTGACATGTCAGCCATGCAGGTGTATCACTCAGGCTCTCATTGCGAGTTTGACTTAAATAATAAATAACATGCATTTGATCTTGTGTATTCTTTCCCTGCTTTCTATATTTCCTGAGTGGAAGTGCTGGCCATACAATGAGACTTGGAGGGAGAAGTTTCTTCGAAAACATCATCCTCCATGCATTCTTCTATGGGCTTCATTTTTGAGGAACTCTTGGTGCCAGGTGATTTTTCTGAAAGAAAAAAAAATTATATATATACATATATACATATACATACATACATACATACATACATACATACATACATACATACATACATACATACATACATACATATACATATATACACACACACACACACACACACACACACACACACACACACACATATATATATATATATATATATATATATATATATACATACACACACACACACACACACACACACACACACACATATATATATACACATACATACATACATACATACATATATATATATATATATATACACACACACACACACACACACACACACGAATCAATTATGTGTTTCCATTATATAACTTGAAATGTATTTTTGCTCATAGGCACTTAAAGATGAATAAATGGATCGTCCTGACTGAACAACTAACAGAAGTGGTCACATGCAAACAATTCACACTGGAGGAGGTTATTATCTAATGTGCATCCATAAACCCCCACACCCCAACGCAAGACAAGTGGATGAACAGATGCTATGCAACCAGAAAAAGACCTGTGAATGTGTTCCCATCAACACAAACAGTTGCTACATTACAACTATAAGAGCCCTTCTGCAGAATAGAAACAGAGCTGCTCTTCTGGACTAAAAGCATTCTAAAGAGCAATACTCCACTACAGGAGCTTTTAGTCTGTATTGAGGCTAGAACAGATACAAATATTTGGTTTTACAGAATGTCTCCTCCTAATGCATGTGATACTTTCACTCTGTTTTTTAGAATATGCACGAGTGATATTGCTTAGGTTCAACAAATATGGATTGCTGAAGGAAGAAGTGGATATTATTAGATAAATGGTGCCAAGTTGATAGTCTGTGCCAATATGGAATTAAAATATTTAGTTTTTTCAGAAACTGTAATAATGTCACAATAAAACGCTTGAGACAGCTTTAACAAAAGATGCTAAATCCATGTACTGAAAGTCAAAATACTCCAATTACCGATCGAGTAAATATGACTGACTGAAAATATCTTATTGCATACATTCACTCTATATACATGTAGACTGATCCAGTTTAATCGGCTACTTCATAATTTAGTGTTGCTCTTCTATAAGGTTGCAGGACTCACAAGTGGCAGAATAATGGAACTTAATGCCATCGTTTGTTAGAACTCCCTGTCTGGTAAATGTTCACATCTTTCAAACTCCGTTATACGGGTGTACGGGTGTGATGAATATTCAAGTATCTGAGAACCACTAGCATGGCTTTAGACTGGTTTCTGCTCAACTCTAGGTGTTAAACATCCCACCTTGTTGCAGTTATGTGTAGATGTACACAGGAACCCGTGATATCACAGGGTTTTCTGGGTAGGATTATGGGGGGAAACAACGCACACCCTCTGACCACACCCAAACACATCCATCAGTCATTCTGACTGTGGACAGAGGTTTGAAACTTTCAACCAGACAGGACAGGGAAACACTGCTTGTCAATCTGGTGTCAGTGAAACTATTATAAATTAAGCAAGGATATCAGATGTTAGAAGACCAAGCAGGTTAGAGTAATGCTTTGGTTACAGAATGAAGTGAAAATATAATCAGGATAGTCAGTCTTGGTTGGGGTTGAGGTAGTCATGGTAGGGTGAAATAAAAGAGGTGTTCTTACAGCCTATATCAGAGAATGGCTCAATCTGAGTGAGTAGTCACAGCTGGAGGAGGGACAGCAGGAAGAATATCAGAAAAAAACTGACAGAAATTTTAAAAAAGCATGCAGCCTGTCAGGAAATGGGCCACAGATATGAGGACATGTGCAAAAAAGCTATGGCTATGTATACAGAACGAAGCAGCAGATTAGACTTATGAAGACAGCTTTCTGATGAGTAATTTCAGTTAATTCCTTTGCTTTGATATCAAACACCAGCTGACAAAATGACCAGATATTCCATTCTGACTGTTGTTGAATGAGTTAGATAAAAAAAATATGTTGTTGTTTAGAAAATTGAATAAATGCACTTGAAAAATCTAATTGTGGTTGAGTTCGCTTTGGTTTAGCAAATGAACACCATTATGCCATTTAACTTGTGGTGTGCCTATTCCTAATTACAGCACAGGTTATACAGTATAGTGCTCCCCCAAGAGCACTGCGCCCTTATCTAAACCTAACCTTACCTAACCTGTAACCCTATCCTCAGTCTGCACCCTAAAATTTTGGGGACCTGCATTTTGTCCCCATAAGGGAGGTCAGTCCCCACAATGTGACTGTGTAAACAGATTTTTGTCCCCACAACGTGATAAATACCTGAAAAACAATATAAATCAAAATAAAACAACATTAAAAACCCATCCCTCCCACCCTCTGTATGTACAAACACCCACCCTCAACTACATGCACACACACACACACACACACACACACACACACACACACACACACACACACACACACACACACACACACACGCACACACACACACACACATCACAAAACAACACTATGCACAATAAACAGATATAAATAGGAATATATAAGTAAAAACTATGAAATTAGTCCAGTTTGCTCCAGAGGAGTTAAAATATGTAAATAAATAAATGAGTAAGATAAAGTGCCTAACTGCATACATCTATCTGACCATGGGCATGCTGTTAGAATGAATGACTGCTTGTAACCATTCTTCCTTGCCATTGGGACTGCAAGTCTCCATCCTGATGACAGCAGCTGGAAAGAACAGTGGAGGGGATGAGTGGGATCTTAATAAATCTGTAATGCCTTTTTATTAAAATCTGTGAGTACAAGTGTGGTAGTTCATGTTGTTTATGTCCAATGATCTTTCTGGCCTGGTTGACGATTTGTGCCAGTGTTTATAAATAATATATATTTTCCTGACAAGTAGACCCTGCCTCTCCTCAGGCATTTAGCCAACAGTGAAGTTTAGGAACTTTATAAAATTCTAGGACAAAACCAGTTAAAGATTAAGATTAAAAAGCCTTCGTCAGGTGCAAGCATACACCTCATCATTCAAGCAAAACTCAGGAAACACTGTGCACATTTTTCAATGGCTGCTTACTTACATTCCATAATTCTGATATATCAATATCAGAAAGTTCAAAAATAAAAGCTTGTATTCAATTCATTCCAGCATGTCCTGCTCAAATAAGTAAAGGACGGTCCCCAAGAAGGCCAGTCAAAAACAAAAAGGGGAAGAAAATTGCCTGCACTACAACAACACAGTCATGTTATACATGTTACACTCTGCTGTTCCGTTCCACTGTTATACAGTCACTATTGAAACTTAACTTTTCACATTAAAAGCTGATGATCAAAGCAAAGGATCATGCCCACTGATAGACTGATAAACCTTTAATGTGAAATATCTATGTAGGAAGTGCTGAGTTTCAGTGACAGTAGCTTAACACTGATCTAGTTACAGCAAAGTAGTTGCGAGTGGAAAAAAGAATGAAAACAGTATTAGCATTAAAAGTGAGAGTGGTGAGTATGAAATGACTGTTTTTGTGCTGATGAAATTAGTGCTGTGGAAATGGACATTGTACGTACTGAATTTATCAAGACAACAGGAAAACATGGAGGAAGTTTTAAGGTTGCATTAACCAGGGGACGGGGGAAATCATAATTTGATTCCTGAAGTTTAGTAATCAGTTTTGATTGATTAGGATGGGAGCAGTGTAATTTCCATTGTTTTATGGATGAATAAATTAAACCTTTGAGGTAATAGCCATATTTATCATAGCATCAGAAGAAAATCTTAAATTCTCCACATATTGTACTGACTGTAATAGCTTTAAAAGTCGACTTCTATTACTGTGAACATGTTATAATTTTGGGGTTAGGGTTTGGATTAAGGAAATCAAACTGGAATAATCTCCCATAAACTGGTGCTCTGCATTGAGACACTCATGGTTACAGTAACCTGGAAACACATTCAAACATCTTGTCAGGTGATAATGTGACTTACGGAGTGATGATCCAGCTGATCCTCCTCGTAGGATCTGGTTAAGGACATCATCAGTGTCGCTGGTGCTTGCCATGCTGTTCCTCATCTGCATCATAGACAGCTGAGAGCACAGGCTGGGCTGACGGTCCATCTTCTTCACAGCCTGAGACACAGCCCCCAACATCATCATCATCTACACCATCAGTACAACAATCCTTGTTGCAGCTGTCAAACAGTACGGCGTTGATGCGTTACTAGTTCCTGTGTTTGTGCGACAAACATTTTCATTCTAATCTCACAGCAGAGCCAACCCACCTTGTCACTGAGCGTGGGGTCGTTCAGAGAGTACAGCTTGTTGGTGATGTCTTTGCCAATGAGGTACCTGAACACCTCATTGAGGAAAGTATCTGACTCCAGAAAGTAGGTAAGCCTCTCTCGAGACCAACACAGAAATTTACAGTTCTCCTCTGCCATGATGGTCACCTGTCAATCAAACACAATTTTTCAAGAAATGAGTTTTGTATGATCTGTTCATGAAACAGAGCCTTCATTCATTTAACCACTGCAGACATTGGGGCTGATAACAAGAGTGGAGTGAACAAGACAGGTCAGTCATTGTTTATATTTTTAGGAATGTTTCACCTTTGAGGCAAGTGGTTGCACGAATTGTGTTTGTTTATTTCTTTTATACGATTTTCTTATTACCTGGAACTTCTCTCCTCTGTGCATCTCAGTGGACCTGAACTCCGGAGAGTCAATGAATGAATTGGTGTAGATGTTGTGGAGGAAATGGCCTCGGTATGATACCTTCATCCTGTCACAGAGAAACTTCAAAGTCACATCAAGTGATTCATTTGATTCATTGATTTTAAGCCTTAACTTCTGTGTTAAAAAAAAGTGGCAGTCACTTGATTGGTGAAGCCAAGGGAGGAAATCCTTTGAAAGCAGAGCTCCTCAGATGGCAAAATTACTCAAAAGTCTGAAACTCCTAAAATTACTGTCAAAATTATTGAGAAGATTAATTGAATTGACAGATTTTTCAATGCTATTATGTATTAGGTCATATAAACCTACATGTATGTTTGAAGACTGATATCCAAACAGATATATTTTAGATTAAATCAGCTAGTAGTCATTGTTTTGTGCTTATATTCATTATCCTAAATTCAATATATGTTGTGCAAGCATATTCTAAAAAGATCATTTTAAAGATATATACTCCATAATGTTAGCTCATTCTCACCACCAATGTTTTAAACTCAGCTGAACTTTGAGTTTCAAGAGGTCAAGTTACATAAGAGACAATATGGGGATCTGAGGGCATCATTTGGAGCTATGACTACCTCAAAAAGTATATTTCCAATGTTGTTGGTGTGTTTGCAGCATTTAGACCATGGAACAAAAATATTTCCTTTTTGACAATTTTTCTTTTGACAATTAAAATTCTGCATATTGTCTCATTGATTAACTGACTAGTCCTTTCAGACCAAACCATAATATTAAGCTCAGTCATAAAAGAAGATAGCATCAGGATATGCTGCTCTGAGGAACCTTTTATTAAGATATATTTCATGAAACTGATCCACACAACAGGGACCACTGTAGACAAGGACAGAGGACCTCCTGGACGTGACAATAATTTCAGGCATCATTTCGGATCTCTTCCTTTTGATACATTTATATGGTGATGATAAGTTGAATTATTTTAAGCATTGTTTTATCTTGCTGACTTGAGTAAACCATAATATCAACATCAGTCATTAAAACGAAGATATTTCCATTTCAGTGAAAACTTCACACAGAATCCATTCCAGTTAGGTTTATGTGACAGGCAGTCAGCACAGTATTTATCATTTCTATAATATGTGTAAAAGGTTGATTTAGGATCCAGTTGTGGGACTGACTTTCTGGATGGCAAAGGGGCCAATGAACGAGGGTGCAATCTTCCTGGACTCCACCTGGAGAGGAAGGTCCCGGGCAGAAAGCAACATCCTCTGACCCTTTCAGTGCGCCGGTGTCTGGGTGCAACGATGATTGACAGCAGTCATGTAGTGAACAAAAGAGCGGAGGAGGGAAGCTCCAGCATGGAACCAAGTGCGGTGGCAGCAGCGGTTGAAGGCATGGATGGAGGAGACAGAAGACCTCCTCCTCCAGGATGTCACGGCATGACTGGACATGCTGGAGGTGTTCCTCTCGGGACTGGGAGAAGATGAGGATGTCGTCCAAGTAGACAAACACAATGCACAATACATACACATTAAACCAGGTTGCCTCCTCCATATGGATTAGGCAGGAGTCTTCCTACCAAATACAACTGCAGTGACCTCCGTCCAAAAAAAAAAGAAAAAAAAATATATCAAAAATTCAAATATTGACATTTTGCAAAATGTCAATATTTCCCAAAATATTTCCCAAAAGGAAACACATTACACTCAGTTTCTTCACAAAAAAAAACAAAAAAAAACTGTTGAGTGCATCTCACTGGACAAGCTCTGTTTTTGGACCAGAACTCTGTTGTATTCATTCATGTTGTTGCTTTTCTTTATTTTTTTTCTGAGAGTAGCTGAGGATGTCGTCCAAGTAGACAGACACAAAATTGTTCAGCATGTCTTCAAGCACATCATTCACCAGAGCCTGAAAACACAGCTGGGGCTTTGATGAGCCCAAAAGCCCCAGTCCTCACAGTGGCCTGTGGGTGTGTTGAAGGCAGTCCTCCAATCATCCCCCTACCGAATGCAAACCAGGCAATAGCTGTTGTACAAGTTTAGCTTTGTGAAGATGGTGGTCCTCTGAAGAAGCTCAAGGGTAGAAATACGGAGAAGTGAATAGCAGTTCTTGATCATGATGTCATTGAGATCCCTGTAGTCAATACCAGGCCTCAGAGTCCCATCCTTCTTACCATGGATGCAGGCAAAGATGAAGGACGGATGATTCTGGCTGCCAGAGAGTCATTTTTGTAGGTCTCCATGGCCTCTCTTTATGGGGCTGACAGCAAGTACAGGCGTCCCTTAGGTGGGGACTGGCTGCAGGGTGATGACACAGTCATAAGGATGATGACGAGGCAGAGAGGTAGCCTTTGCTTTGCTGAAGACCTCTCTGTAGTCATGATACTCTGGCAGAACTGCTGCAGGTCAGGATGGCCCCCATGGTCCAGTCAATGTGTGGGGGTGTGACAGCATAACCATGGGGTGAGGTGATCTCAGGATGTGGAACTGGATGGTCTCACGGTGGTTTCCAGACAGCAGGACATGGACAGGTGTAGTCTGGTGGGTTACATTTCCAAGGTAGCCGTTGAGCGCACTAGCAGAGATGGAATTGGAGAGTGGTACCCTATCTATCCCCAGCTGGCGAGCTGGCGAGTGTGAGAGCCTTCCAGGAGGAGGAACTTGGACTGGAACAGTGGGGAGGAGGAGGACTGAGCAAAGGTGTGGCACACCAGTAGCCGGGGAGGTACTGCCTTTGCCCAGCCTTTTGTTGGGCATCGGGAGACAAAATGGCCGGCCTGGCCACAATACAGGCAGAGATTGGCTTGGTAATGCCTCTGCTGCTCCTTGGATTCCCCACTGGGTGGTTCCCCCACAGGCAAGGCCTTCCTGTCAGGGGATTGATGGTGAAGGCTACCTTAACTTTCTCGCGAAGTTGTGGGGCTGCTGAGCAAAGCGGATGGAGCAATTAGTCAGGAAGGTGCTGAAGGTCTCCAGATCTCCAGTGTAGCATTCAGGAGTCCCCACTCGGGGTTGACAGAGAGGGGGCGGTGGAATGGTTGGTGGTGACTGGACTTGAGGTGAATCAACGGTTGGGTCTGGATCTATGCAGCTAACGCAGCTAGCCTCTCCCCTTGAGCATCATAGCCTTAGGAGAGTGCCCTCAATCCTCAAAGTGATTCTGTGGTGAGATGGAGCCTGGTGGGTCCATTCGGATGTACTGTAACAGGTTGGTTTAGAACCCAATTGCAGCACCACCAGTACATGGAAGTCGCTCTCAGTGACTTTGATCTCAGGCATGACAGAGATGGATAAGCCGTAGAGTAGATCAATGTCCCATTCGGAACTATTGTCTCTCAAAGTACTGGATGCAGCAAGATCAATGTTCCATTCAGAACTATTGAGAGACTCAGGGAATGTTTAGCAAACCAAACATTCAACAGTCACAAACAGGCGCAGATCCAGGTAGTGCAGGGCAACACACTTAGTCTGGCACTGAAGAGAGAGGTGTTTACTGTATAACAGAAGATCGGGTGAAGCCAGAGGCAGGCAGGTCCAGTAACAAGAGATCAGTCTGATAAAGAATGCTGTATAGTCTTGTAGGACATGAAGAACCCTCTGGCACTGAGTGAGAATGAGAAAGCAGCTGTTGTGTTCAAGGGTGTAATTTGGACTCAGGCGCAGACTTGGAGACTTTCGGAGAGACTGGTTCACAGTTATTGTGCACAGTGTGCCCCCAGACAATCAGATGACGGGGAGAATCTTAGAGTGGTGAGGAGGGAATCTCCATAGGGCAAGATGACACATGGTGGGGAGACACAGGTGAGAAACACTGGTGGCAGTAGCAAGCTGGAGGCTGGTGGCGGAGTGCGGTCGAGTGATGAGGTGGTTGGGAAGCTGCTGCTGGAGTCTGGAAGCTGGTGACGGGAACAGGCGGACCCTCTGCGGAGGCGAGGCGCAAAAGAGCAGGTGAGATAACCAGTGACGATCCAAGATATCGTTCACAAAGTGATAAACAGTTCACTGGAGAACATGTGGAGGAGCCAATTACACCACCGTGAGGCGGAAAATAATCTGGCACCGAGTCCTCCGCTGTTCCCCGTATATATCCTGTACGGGATTGTGATAGGAGCCAGCTGTGTCCGGGCCGGCTCCCCAGCCCCACCCAACCTCTGCCAAAAGAGGACCAGTCCCACACACTGCACAGAAAACTGACACATCACACACAACACACATCAGTAGTACAAATCACCACAGCAGCATAAATACTGGACTGATTGGGAATGAATCTCAGATGTGTGATCAGGTGAGTGGGCAGATGGGTGTGGCTCGCAGAGGGGTGACAGTGGAAAAGTACTGATAGCACAGGTGAACAGATGAGAGGACACGACAGCAGATACGGTACTGTGACAAATATGAATTAATCACTGAAACGTATCCATTATAAAGTGGGGGAACACAAGAGAACAGCACCTGCATCCAGAATCAAAGAGCTTAAACATACTTTCCTTTGAGTAGAATGCTGAGGCGTTCATCCACAGAGGTCTTGTCCTCAGCAGCATAGGGCTGGCCCTTCTTCAGTGTCTGGATGGTGCAAAACTGTCCTGTGAGCCTTTGAAACAAGGCCTCCTGCACATGGAGGGGCTCGAACATCCGCTTGTAGACTGACCGCAGCTCCCTATCGATCTTAATCTGCCAGAGCAGAGCCAGAGTCGTAACTAAATTTTCAAATGAAAATCTAACATAAAAAGCAAAATTCATGAACGCTGCTGTGGTCTATGTGAAAACACACTCAAAGAGTTTGTGAAATGGTGAAGGAGCAGTTGCTGAGGAAGACAAGTCTCCTGTCTCATTATGAAAGCCCTGGTCTGATTCTGTCAGCTCACTGGAGTCCCCTTACCCTAACCCTAACCCCTGGAGGGACCCATGGATTTTGTCTGCATCTCGTTACCATAAAGCAGGACCAAACCCACGAGGATATGCTGCTTCCTGCCTGAGACAGCAATGAAAACCTCAACACTGATTATGGCAAACACTGTTCCCCCACCACCAGGATCCACTATTTCAATTTGGTGAAACACTCATGTGACCTGAATGTAAAGTGACTGCTTGAATGTGAATGAGAACATGCAGATGTACCACTCACCGGTCTGCGCTTGTACAGGAGGAAAAACAAGTGCATGAAATTGACCACCAGAAATACCACATTCCAAACCATCACATCCAGGTTGCACCTGTACAGGGTTGCCCATGTAATGAAGAGACCACATCCTGTCAGGTTTAAGCACACGGGACAAAGTGCACTTAGAGTCTGAATGTTAATGCTTGATTCAAAGTCTAAGTTTCACATTTCTGACAGCACCATGTACTGTATAGCTCTGTGGTTGCAATTCCCAGAACCTCATGCATTGCACTGTGGGTTATTATGGCTTGCTCATCCTAATTTAGAATGCAAAACTACAAATATGGATGACCAAAACAAAAAATAAAGATGCAACTAGTATAGAACATTGAAATGAGATAAAACCAAATCAAACTTCTGAGAAACAACTAGAGAAAACTGTAAACATAATTGTGACTAGAGATGAAAATGTGTAAATGATTGAGAAATTCTTTTTTCACAATAAAGGATACACATTAAAAGGCAATGAAGTAAAATACAAGCTGTACACTGACAGAAAAACCAATCCAGCTTTAGTTTGAGACATCATGAGTGAAAGGAACATATTCAAAATCTTCTGATTGTTTTCAGATCAGTGGAGCCAGATTTGTCACTATAATGCACAATTATTATCATATTACAACCCTTATTCCTTGGGACATGTGAGTAAAATATAAATAAAAAAAGAAAAAGAATGCAATCATTTGCAAACAATCTGTGTTTACCGACAACATCTTTAGAAAGTGTTCCTGAGCTCATGTAGTAATATCCTTTATACAATCATGTGTTCACAGAGTGGTGAACCTCGCTTGTGAACGACTGAACCTTTCCAGGATGCCCCTCATGATACCAATGAACCTGTTTACCTATGGAATGTTCCAAACAGGTCTTTTTGGAGCATTCCACGACTTTCCCAGTCTTTAATTGCTCCTGTCCCAACTTGTTTGAAACGTGCTGCTGCATCAAGTTCAGAAAAATCACATATTTACAAAAAAGAATGAAGCTGATGAAGTAAAACAATAAATATACTGTCTTTGTATTATTTTCAATGAGTATATTAACATTCACAAATGATCACATTCTGCTGTATTTATGTTTCACACATCATCCCATCTTTTCTGGAATCAGGGTTTATTGTGTTGTTGACTTTAAAGTTGTAAATCTTAAACATACTGGCTGTAAAAATACTCAGCTTCAGCTAACAAAATGTTTTCATTTATTACAATAAAGTGTTTACTTCTTTGTCCAAATAATTAATATTATGTTATATTTAGTGCTGTCAATCGATTAAAATATTTAATCGTGATTAATCTCATGAATGTCATAGTTACCTCGCGATTAATCGCAAATTAATCGCACATTTTTATCTATTCTAAATGTCCCTTGAATTATCATTTTAATACTCTTATCAACATGGAAACGTGGATAGGCTTGCTTTATGCAAATGTTTTTTAATTGAAAACAACGTGTAGTGTTATATTTCACACTAACATTCTCACTTTGAGCAGTCATTCACATTTGAATGAATCAAATCTCACACAATTTAACACTGTCAATAAACAGATGACAAAAAATAAATACTTGGTTACAAAAAAGCCCCTTCAACAACCCTTTCTAAGAGATCAAAACAGGGTAATATAAGATAAAGTTACAAAGTGCACATCATTGTAAACTAGGACTCAGCCTATAGTGCAGTTAAACCATGGCTTAAACTTTCCTTTCTTGAGTTTCCTTTGAACATAGCATCCATATGTCTCTGTCAAAAGCCATCCATTGTCACCTGGTTTTGACAAGGAGACAGCTGAAAATTCGCATTCGCCGTGTGTTTGGCCAGCAAGTGGTATTTCAGACTGGATGTGCTGGGGTGATAATTTAGTTCACAATGACAATACACACAGATAACTTTGGTTTTGTCAGTCGACCCATCTGGCAACTTTTTGAAACTAAACTTTCAATTCAGAATCTTGATCAATTCGGCATTTCGCGCGCTTGACATCCACACAAACCGGTAGCCTACTCTTTTACAGCTAGAGAGCAGACAAGACCAAACACATGCGTGGCGCGTGCCTATTGTTTTGTTTCTGGTTTACAATCGGATCCTGTAGTTTTTCTTACGTTACTAACAGTGGCCACAGCTTATAAAAAACTACAAGTTCACTAGATCACAAAGAGCGTTAATCTCGCAATAAAAAAATGCTGCCGTTAAAATTGATTTGCGTTAACGCGTTAATAACACTATATTTTTGACAGCACTAGTTATACTATATCATGAGCCATCTAGGCTTTGATAATAAAACCCCCAAGATGTTTTCGAAGTTACCTCACAAGATTAAGTACTGTAGCTCCATTAGTTTCCTCTTACATTTTCCTCTGTTTCTTTTTCTCTGTTAAACCCTCTGAGACTGGCTTGTGCAAGAGGGAAATCTAAATAAATGAACTGTCAAAACTGCAACCACACTACCCAAGCTACTTCCTGTCTGCACTCTCCATCCAAGCAGAAGATAAACATGTTGGAAGTGGTTTTTCCATCTGCCATTCTCCCCTTCTTTTTATCTGTTATTGTCAGAGCCTTTTCAGGCCTCAGCTCTGTTGAAAAAATCCCTCTTTGTGCATGACAGCTTTAAAAAAAATCTGTGTCCCCATTCTCAACAAAACTCAACCAAATCCTCAACAAGCTGTGGTAATAAGTGATGCTTTGACACACATGACACTTCTGATTAGAGTAATGATTTGTTGAGGCTGTGATAAATTTAGCATCCTCCGATATTCTCAACTACAGTTTTATCACCACAGGAATGCCATCAGCAGGGGGCACTGTGTACAGACCTGTCACGAGGAGGAGGCGTAGCAGGATCATGTGCAGGCCCAGTGTGGTGGGGATGACCAGGCCCAGCAGCAGGGACAGGTTTCCCAGATGGAAGAGGAGGTGGTGGGCTTGCTCCCACTCCTGGCATGAGGTGGCATTGGGTTCCACAGCTAGGATTGCTGGAGTGGCCGAGGGGAAGGAGGGCAGTGAGGTGAGGAGGGGGGGAGGCAGCTCTGGAGTAGAGGACATCCTGCAGCAGGGTCACCTTCAAGACTAGGGCAAGGTTGGAGAAAATGTGAGTGAAGGATGATGAACTGCTCAGGGCTTATTAGGTCATCACAGCTGTTTTCCTCTCATTGTGGAAAACGTCTTCTTTCTTATTTGTTTGTTTTGTGTATGTTTATCAGTTATTACTGTATTAGAGAGATGGGATGACATGCAGCAAAGGACCCAGGCTGGAATGGAACCTGCACCGCTGCTACCATGCTACCAACCCATTAGGACAGTCCTTTGAGCAAAGTATGTTTCTGTCTTACGTGACTTCAAGCTGCATTTATTGAAAACAATGTGAAAGCAACACCAGACACACTGTCACCTTCTAAAGGTATTATGGTAAACATGCTGGCAACAGTTGCATATTTACACATCCAGCAGAAGGAGCATCATTAGCATTCATTAGTAGTGTGTGTGTGTGTGTGTGTGTGTGTGTGTGTGTGTGTGTGTGTGTGTGTGTGTGTGTGTGTGTGTGTGTGTGTGCACCTGATGAACATCAGTCCAATATTCACTCTCTTTTGAGCTCTGACTTTGTCTCAAATACTATCTGGCTGTTTAGTGGCACATTTATTGGTTCATGTTGTTCACCAGCTGGTTGCTGGTGATGAAAACTGTGCAGAACAGAAAGAACTGGACATCCTCCCTATGTCCCATCTTGAGAGTTATTAGCATTCCAAGATGGTTACAGACTTTGGTTACTGCCCTTGCAGTCACACCATATAAATACCTAAATTGCCTAACTTTTATTATGATGCATAATTGTAGAGGTTTTGTTGCTACAGCACAGAGCTTCCTCACTGAAAACAGCTGCTAAGAGCAGGAAACTGAGGGCCAGAGTTGGTGAGAATTATTTTATACAAAGCTATTTGTGTGGTGTTGTTGTTTTTTGGCTTACATACACATAAAACTGGGTTGCCTCTTCCATAAGTATTACTCATTTTCTATGGGAATGTGTTTTATCTGACTAACATTGCAGATACAAAAACAGAACATTTAGGCTTGCCTATCGGCCTGCACAGAAGAGCGCCTCTCCAGATTTTTGTCTCTATCTGTCCTAGATTTGCCTTTGAAGAAGGCCTTCCTGGGCTCACACAATAATAAAAATAATGATAATAATAATTCAATTTAGCTGAAAACAAAACAAAACAAAACATATTTATAGTTGGCAACTCTACTCGACATAATATTAGTCCGTTCCATCAGCTGCTATGTTTTGTCAGAGCAGGGCTGATGTGCTCCAGCAGCTAAATGTAAAAATAGAAATGGGGACACACACGCAGCCTCTTGACTGAGGGATTTCTCACAGGTCAAACTCAGGAACTGTTCGTCAAAGTACGGAGAAGAAAACGCGTTGTAACTTACGGTTCAGCGGAATGTCAGTCCGTTGAGCAGAGCAGAGAAAAGAGGAGGAAGGATTTCTGTGGAAGACTGGAGACACTTCTGGCGACTGAGAGCTGGAACCGCACACTCAGGGCTGCGTCGAGCGCGTCGCACATTCCACACAGTCCACACAGCTGACGGGAGACTAAAATGGGCAAGAAGAGCGGAGTCCGCTTCTGCAGTGACTGACAACTCCCACAGGGGGCGACAGACCACCGACCAACCGCGCTACCTGCTGAGTGGCGAGAACTCCACGGCCAGGAAGCATTTTTGTCTAAGTTTATTGGAATAAATATCAGATATTTCCATATATATATACATACATGTATATGTGTGTGTAGTTGACTTCTGACACTGACAGTTAAACTACCAAAAACCTACAGTAAAATGAAAGATCATTTATTTCTACAGTACAATACAGACACAATCAGCCTGTTTACATATTTACATTCACAATAGGCACTGATGTATTCTATCAATACTACATATTAAATTAAGTTAAGACATCTGCAGCCATCTGTTTATCTGTTGTCTATATTCACAATGTATGGATACATCCAAGTAAGTAGTTTTTAACTGGTCTTAATGAATGCTCCTCTATAAGCAAAGTTGATAAGTACAGCTGCTTGCCACAGTCTTAAGTGTCATGAGCCTAAAACTAGCACACATATACAAACTCTCCTCACTTTTATTCACTACTTTTCTGCAAACGTGTACAAGACAAGTTAAAAAGTCATGTCAGAAGATGAATCAGCTCCTCAGTCAAAGTGCTGAGCGACTGTGTGACGTTTGAATTTATGTTGAAAATTAGACAGAGGTGGAAAAGCCAAAATGGCCAGATGCATGTCTGCTGAGGGAGTTCTGTTCTACGTCAATATATACTGAAAACCACCGAGAGTCAAATAAATAACTACCATAATCAGTTGTCATAATTGTTTTTTCTCTTAAAATTGCCAAGAAGGTTGCCTGACTGTATACTACTGTCCAGTACTAAACAGCAACTTTTAGTAAGGACAGATGCTAATATCATTTCAGCTTTACAGAAAGACCAAAGAAAGAAAACCAAGTCCACTGCAGATCTGCCTAATAAATATCAATTACAATTAAGAAAATTCCCATCTCAAAATTACAACATTGTAGAAAAATGGCCGGGTCAACACCCTGTGACATGTTTAATTGTACTGAAGTGACAATTAAAGCTCTAGCTTAAGGTCTGTTGAGCCAACAAGGGGTAGAAACCAGCAGTTAGATTTTACTACAGGACAGCACACAAGCTTGTCTAACATGCAGTCGAGAGCAGCTGTTCAACACTTGGAAGACTTGTAGTTGAGTACAACCCTAATAAACAAGTCAACAAATGATTCATCAAACCACCAGCTTAATGGAATAGTTCAAGATTTTGGAAGATATATGCATTCTCTGTCCTTCTGAGAATAAGATGGCAAATAACAGCTGGTCACAGTGACTGCGTAGCGTGAGTCTATAAGAAGTCGAGGGTACCGCGTTCCAAGCTGGCATCCCTGTCACTTCAGTAAAGCATGATGACAGCATGTGTATTAGAAACTTCCTCTGCTTGAGCTGTCTAACTTCCTACTGGTTCCTCACACACATGAATGACATGGAAATACAGCATCTTCAGGCATTTCTAGTTTTATTGGGTGAAATTCATTGGATGAGTCATTTCAGGGTCTTTGTGATGCTCAGACGAAGTGCATTCACAGTTCCACAGCTGTTCCTTTTGAAGCAATTGAGTATGGGAAATAATCTATTTCTGTCAGTGTGCATCATTTGCCTCATAGCTCAGCACTATTACTGAGGGCCTGCTGTGCACAGCATCCTGAAGTGCTGTCACTGTGATTTTAGCAGGTTTTGCATCATCATGCCTATACAGAGAGCGACCATACTCACAGACCGAACATGGCAACCTGTGTTATAGCCAGACACAGCACACAGAAATACTGAGTGGATGAATTAACTGTTGTATGTCAAGAATAGTTTCAGCACTAACTGGCCCTAAAATCACAACTTTCTGTTTATGTATGTATTAAACAAATGACAAAAAGCTCAAGTATCCCCAAAATGTTGAACTCTTCCTTTAAAGCCAATCTTGAACTTTGTTTGACCCCTTAATGTTTGAAGTTCGCCTAACTCCACCTCGTCTTGCAAACTGCCTGTCAAAAAGCTGCCCTGCAACATCAACGCTATTAGCGAGACCACCATAAAGTAGCCAATGGATGTCTTAGGCTGTCTATCAATCACATGATGCCAGACTTCTACGTTGTAGCAGTCTTTCAAAAGTATCGTGTCTTTAGGTGGAGCTGTGTGTGCATGTCTGTATGTGGGTGGATGTGTATTAATCATGTTGTGGGGACATAAATCTGTTTACACAGTCACATTGTGGGGACTCGCTTTACTTATTGGGACAAAATGCAGGTCCCCATAAAGTAAATAATTAAATTCTAGGGTGAAGACTTGGGCTAAGGTTAAGGCAAGTCTCAGAAATGAATGTAAGTCTATCTAATTTCCCCAAAAGTGATGTAAACCTAACGTGTGTGTGTTTGCACACACACAACACATTCAGGCCGTCCTTTCACCCTGCACTGGCACTTGCAGGAGGACATCTGTTTTCTCTAGTTCGGTCCCTGGCATGTGACAGTAACTTGGTAAGCGGAGATCATAGCGGTGCCTGGACCTGTTGAAAGCCTTGTCATTAAGAGAGTACAGCTTTTCTGCAATGTCATTGCGCACCACCAGGGCAAAGACCTTGGCTATGTAGCGATGCTTAGCAAAAAGCAGATAGAGTTTCTTCCTCCTCCACGCCACATATTGGCAGGGGCTATCAGCACGCAGGGTCACCTGTGGAGAAAAAAAGTGAAAGAATAAATGACAGAGATGACGCTAAAAGGAAACAAACTGGCACTCATATATGTCAGTTCAGAGATTATTTCAGTTCATTACAGCTTGGATCGAGTAGGTTGTAGTTTTGCCCATAGTAATTGCTGAGGTCTGGCAACCAAGGGACAAAATTAAGAAGCTGAGACCCAAGTTGTAATAAACTAGAATCATTCTTGCATGAGGTGAGATGAAATTCAACCCAAGGGAAAAATGAGACAAATAACACTTCATGTTATTTTTAATAGTCAAATGATTTATCAAACTGACCAACAATAATAATGCTCATTAGTCAACAACTGGATTTGTTCACAGAATTAATTGTACTCATGACCTAATTCGTTGGTAAATGATGTTACATGTATAGATTCAGGATAAGATGAGCCTTTACTGATCCCCAAAGGGAACATTCTGCTATGTTTGGAGACAGGACCCACTGCTGATATACATAGATTGGTTTATAGGGTAAATGATATTTGATATACTCTTCTTCAATAATTACACTCACTGCTGGGGGTAACAGTACACATAACAGCCTTATGTAATTAAATGATGAAATAAGCATAATTGTAATCCTGAGGAAATGTACAGGTTTTATTACTTTTATGATGTTACTTGTTACATTTTAACAACTAGTAATCTCAAACAAATTACATTTCAGAAGTAACCTTCCCAACACTCATATATACTGGACTTAAAATAAATTAAGTGTTGTTCTATATTTTTCTTATTGTCATCAAATCCCATACGACCCTAGCCAACAATGTGTTAGTCCATCACTTTCTGACTTCCCCACCCTGCCTGTGGCACTCAGCTCCAAGCCCATTGGTTCCTTCTGAACATTTTTAAAAACAGTTCAGAAAAATAAAGTTTCATTACTAAAGAAGTTCAGTAATTCCACTGTAGTTTCTATCAAACGGGAAGAAATGGTGCATTTGTTGGGGGTTATTTCCAAGGCAGATTAATCCACATTTGGTGCTCTACTGAATGTTTGGGGCAGCAGGATGGCACGTGGGATTGAGTCAAAATAAACTAGTGTGTGCATTCATGGTAATGAAGGAACATGTCAGCCAGTGAAACAGTGATCATTTTTAGACTGACCTTTTTCACTGACATTTTGTCTTGTTGTAGCAGGCAAAGCACAAGTTCAACACTGACCATCAACACATTCTCACTCCCAACTCATCACGTATGGACACTTGGACCCCTTGGGCACTTTCTGAGTCACTGGGTACCCCTTGCACTGTTATCCAATGTGCACAGTAGTCTACTAGACTTCCATAGACAAGGTGGGGTGGTTGGATGGGTCAAGCAGGGGACTTTTACTCAGGAGACTGGGGTTTGTGTCCTGAGTGAAACCAAAAGTTACGTTTGATTTCACATGTAATTTAATGTACGCAGTAATGTATATAACTAATGTACATGTTTGAAGCCAAACCAATGATCTTTTCCTAAATTTAAACAAGCAGTTTTGTTGCCTGAACCTAATCAAAATATGACTGTTTAACATTTACCACATTTATTATTGTTCTGAGCAAGTTTGCATTTGAAAGTCTAACCAGGGATTGTCCATTCATTATTGCTAGCTTGACCATGGAGCCCTGTACATTGAAAATTTCACTAAAGGGGTACCCAGGGCCTTAAAAAGTAATGCCGATTGGGTCTTGACCAAGTGTCCATATGTGATAGGCTTGGAGTTAGAATGTGTGAATGTAATAATATCAATAATTAATAAAATTAACATGGCTTAATTCCAGTAAGTGCCCCAGTGACCCACAATTCACAATACCAGGGCCCTGGAGGTGGCTAAGCTAAATAGAAGGCAGCTGTCATTAATGTTACTTTTGACAACTTTGCTCTGCTGTGGAGCAAAAGAATCTATCGAGGTCTTTGGCACAGAGAAATTAGACATATGAGGCTTTGAATACACACACAACAATAGTTTTTAGGATGAATTCATTGTTAATTTGGCTCTTTTCATGAGATTCAATGAGACAAGAATAATACAGAACGTGGTGAGTGAGCCTCATCCTTTAACTGCATTTAAAGTTGAAACATTCTTGTTTAACATTCCTGACTTACTGATGCCAAATATGTTTTTTGCACATGCACATGAGTTAAATGAACCTGGAACATTCCCTCCTCTGATGGCCTGAGAGAGTCCCACTCAGGTGAATCCAAAAACTGGAATGGGTAGATGTAATGCAGAAACTCTCCATTAACTGTCACACGGATTCTGTAGAAGAATGGATGGAAATGTTGATGTTATTAATCCACTTTGTAATCAACGTCAACACAAACTGACACTGTGTGACAGCATTGCCTGTAGCAGCTGAGGGGAAACACCTGCTGTGACATCAGTGTTTGGGGTGTGGCTTAAAGTTTCAACCCTTACAGCACAGATTTTATACAATTTAGCGTGAGTAGGTGTTGTGTTAGGTAATCCTTTCATGCTGGACATCTGGAGGTAACAACCTCATCATCAGACATCAGTGTACAGACAGCTGCTCCACAGTCACACACGTTTGGCCAATCTATGAAAAACATCACTTAGTTTTCAGAATCAGTTCATCCAACCCCTTTGGCCTGTCCATGAGTGGTGACAAGCCTGACTGGTGAAGGCCTGATGTCAAACCTGTCCGGTCATAGATCGTCAATAGATGTGTTGCTGAGTGGAACAAGGTAATGACAAACTACTGCAAATTACCATATTTAATACTCTCTAATGTAAAACAAAGACACTTTGCAAAGCAGAGCACACATATTTGTTCTTTCACTTACTGCCTCTGCACGTTTTATGGCTTTTATTTTTAACTGTATTTATTGTGTAAACCATTGCACTTAAGAAACGCAACTCCATTCCCTTAATGGAATAATAATGAATATTGCAAATGAAGCGTGTGTGTGTGTGTGTGTGTGTGTGTGTGTGTGTGTGTGTGTGTGTGTGTGTGTGTGTGTGTGTGTGTACCCATTTGAGCTTGCTTAATAATAGAAAATAAAATAAGCATAAGTTTTTTTTACAGCATGGAATTTATTTCAATAAAACAAACTTTTCAATGTTTTTATTTCACAAAATATCGAAAGTTGCAATTTCAAATATCAAAGCTGAATTGACAGGATGTGGGTCATACTGTGTTCATTTTTGTAATCTTGTTTTACATTTCACACACAAACAAACCATTTATTTACACATCTTGTAAATGCAGTTTAGTGTATGACGCTCTCAGAGGAGCTGCGCTCACCTGCCAGACAGGAGCACCGACAGTTTGTCAATCGCGGTTTTTCCTTCTATGGCGAAGCAGTGGTCCTTGTCTATAGTGTGGATGTCTCCGTCACAGCACGCCACTATCTTCCCAAAATGTGTGAGCGACACTCCCAGTTTTTTGAACATGCAGTTGTAAAGTTCCTGGAACTCCTTTTCGAATGTGACGCTCCTCAGCCTGTAGGCGACATGCAGGACTTGACCGAAAGACACCCCGAAGAGAGCCAGAATCCACAACAGGGAGTCCGTTGTGCAGGGGTCCGACCATGCCCATATTATGGTGCAGAAGAAGCCCAGAGTCAGGAAGGTGAACATATAGAGGAGTCCATAAAAACCGCTGCCGCCCATGAAGCCGAAGAAAAGGAATATATTGGCGAGGTGGAACACAGAGCCCTCGGAGCCGTCCCTCCATGCCTCACACAGCGGGTACACTGGCTCTGCCTGCTCCACAGTGAAGTTCAGAGCTTCGAAGTCCGGAGGCTCCATGTCTGCGAAAAGTGAATACAACTACTAGCACATTTCACACAAAACCACCCCGGGTCTGCGAGAGCCCGCGGAGGCTCCGAACAACACTGCAAACACACACAGGCAACATGACAATCAAGTGTCAACACCTGCCTGTGCGCAGAGGACTCAGCTGTGACGTGACCGGAAACGGTGGCAGCAGCAAAAGAAACGCACGCGGAGTTTATTAGATGAGAGAAAACACGGTCAGATTGAGATCGAGCAACCCCATTTACTGTGAGGACAGCTCTACTGAACAACGACAGGGTCGACGAGGGGCTGCAAACATGATTTATTACTGGGCTTATGAAATAAGTCAGTGAATCAAATTTAACGCTGACATAAATACATCTTACGTTATAATCTAATTTAATAAATGATACATTGTTAGAACAGAGCTGCTCTAGCAGTGGTCCTTATTTACCCAGACATATTTAAATTACTTTTTAATTTCAAGTATGCCCACTGTGGCCGTGCCATGCAGCTGTTATGAAAAAAAAAAAAAAGTGAGAAACATAGATATTAAATAAAAATTCAAACAAAATTTTTATTTTAATTCCTGACAGACTACATGTAATCTGTGTTTCCATAAATGCTTTAAATTGTCCTTATTGGAGGAGCATTTTGGAGCATGTGTTGTATTTGAATTGCTGCAGATCTCACTCCAAATGCATGTAGCCTGCTTACAATCTATTTTTACAGGTTGAATATTGGTTCTATGACTTCAGACAGAGGTGAAATGTTTCTGGGGCTCTACGAACAACAAGCAAAAGTGCAAAGCTTTTATTTCTATATTTCATTTCCCATGTGGCTGCGTGGCTTGATACACCAATGATCTCCCAAAAATAGAAGTGGGCCTGTTAATACTGTCTCTCTTTTTCGAAACATGAAATGGTGAATGTGATGTAGAGTGGAGAAAAATAAAAATACAATAAATCAATAGTAAGCAGGATACGTGGCAACGTGAGAGAACATCTGAGTAAGAGCGAGGGAGAGTCATGAAAGTGAATGATCTCTGCGGACCAGAATAGCAGCAGACCTCCCGACAGGTGCCTGGTCGCTACATTACAAATCCTACTATGGCGAAGGGATGACCCGCCCCACTCTGCTTCCGACTGGCTATTAAGTAGGTCAAGGTGACTTTGACTATTTGCTGGATGGGAGAGAGTGAATGTGGGTGACATACTGCATCTGGGTCAGCAGAGACAGAACAAGAACCTCCAGGTGTTTTTCACATCAGAAGGAATGGTGGGCTAATGGTGAAGGAAGCAGAGGGACTGAGGGCCACTACATGCCACTTCTGGAACTATTTTTACTGGGCAAGAGAGAACATGATATAATTGCTGTGCGTGCGCACACGCAAGGACGTGTCTGCATATATGTTTGACAACACGCAAGGCTCATAAAAGTATGTCCATATATATCAGAAGACACCTGACACTCGCTATTTTAGAGCAGACAGGCAGTGTGTGTGTGTGTGTGTGTGTGTATGTGAGACTGTCTGCACATGAATGAAAGTATGTGTATATGTTCATAGCTGCAGACTTTTAAGTCTGGGTAAATAGCCTGAGAGTAAGTGAGCATCCAGTGGTTAAGGCTATATGCTCACTGCTGTTGGAAAGCAGATGTGTCCAATCGCACAGCACCTTCCCCATGACACACTCCTGAGAGACAAACAGAAATAATTAATGTCCTTCAGAAGATGAGCTTTAGTGTTATCTGCCAGTACTATCTTATTTTTAGCTGCCCCAAGATAGAACACTAACTCTATTGGCAGGAGGGTAGTTGCAGGGATCCATTCTGGTGCCAGAAGGTCTCATGTTCCATCTCACAAATGACAGCAATCAGTGTGTGTTGAACTGTCCTGAACAACACATTAAAACGTGATTGGGTTGTTCTCAGCACTCCATTACTGCCAGCATTGGAACACGTGTTTCAGTGAAAAAGCTCTGATAAACCCATGGTGCGTTCTTGTGTGTAACATCTACTAGGGACAGGGAAGATTGTGGCCCCCACTTTTTGAAATCCAAGTTCTGTCCCCCACACTTTTTTTTTTAATCCAACAAATATGCATGGTTGCTCTCTCCCATCTGAAATTCAAATGTTAGGTCTTTTTGATTAGCCTACTACCTCGGTGTACATCAGCGGGTCACCATTGTGCTTGTTTTAAAGTGATCTGATGAAAAACTCTGCCCAGTTTACGTAACACTTTCGTATGCCAGCATAACAATCAAGTGGGCCCCCTGTCACACAGACAGTGGTAACGTTACTGGTGGAGTTTTCAGTGAAGTTGCAAATGATATAGAGGAAACTGCCAAGAGGAATTACACATCAAGTCAAATTAAAGGCAATAGCAGTGCATGCAGTAATCATAATTACTGTTGTACTTCAGCTGCAACAGTTGATTAGTACTACATGAGTCAGACAAGTATAGTATATGTGAGAGTGGTATGGTACATTCAGTGTACAGGACACCAGAATATCATATGATATGATTATGGGATTACATTGTGTATTTTAATATTGAGATACAGGTTTATGGGTTAAGCATGCTGAGAGTATGACAGATTTTCTTCTGTATGTATGTATATTTATCACTTTTCTGAATGAATGAAGTAAGCATAGTCATCTTAATAATAATTTGTTTCTTTGAAGTAAGTGGGAATATACGGAGTCCCTAAAGTGCCACGAAGAAAAAAAAACTATATCGTGCACTCAAGATACTAAAACGTGCACACGTAATACTAAATAGAGGGCACAAGATACTAAAACGTGCACATGAGATACTAAATTGAGTGCATGAGATACAGTTATTTCCCACGCTTTGACTTGTCCGTGCATATGACTCTCCGTAGTGGTGACTTCAGATGTTCACAGTCACACACGCAATACAATGGAGAGAAGAACTCAGTTAATTAACTTTTATTTTCACCTCGGAATGTCATATAATGACATTCTTGTTGCTCTTGCCCTGAGACATGGGATGTGTTGCCGCCTGTCTGTATAAATGAACGAGTTAATTAAATCGAGTGCACAATTAAGCTTAAATGTGCGTACATTTTAGTATCTTGTGCGCACGACATAGTTTTTTTTCTTTGTGGCACTTTAGGGGCTGCATAGATTTATGATAAAAGCATGTAGAAATGCAGAAAATGCTATTCAATTTGTTTGCACGGTGTCACAAGAGGTATGTCCTCCACCATGCCTTTGGTGCCTGCTGCTCAAGGAAAAAGGAGGCCTTTCTATGTGGAGTTTGCATGTTCTCCCCGTGTTCACCTGGGGTATCCTCCTTAAAAAAACCCCACTAAAAACATGCAAGAAGATCACCACCTGACCAACGGGAACTCGATCCCCGGGCGCCCCCGTCGGCTGGCAGCCTACCGCTCCTGGTCTGTCGCGGAGGAAAGATTGGATCTTAAGGAAGGATCTTAATCTTAATCTCTCTCTCTTAAATCTTTTTTTTTTTTTTTTCCTTTGGAGGACCCCACACTTTATTGTGTCTCCACCACTTTTCAAACAAATGTTACACTCTAGCGTGCACAACCTGCCCAACACCAAAGGGATAACAACAAAGTTAGAGACCAGTGAACATAGTGGAGTATCATAGTGGAGTATCTATGGACTTGAACTGGAAAGGGTGTAAGAAGATCCAGGTGCAAAAACTTTTGAGTGTATCTGCCGTTCGGGCCTATAAACCGTGAGTCCAGCTTCTCAAGATTGCATTTTTTTTATTGGGCCTGATGGATCAAAATCAGATAATACAAAGATATGTATACATAATATGTATTCCCTGTTTTACTGCTGTTTCTCCCGTAAGGAGTGTTTATGGGAAAAGTTCTGTTTGAGGTCATTGGTATTATGCGATTAAAAATTTGAACTGTGTTCACAACCCCAAAATGGCCTGACAGCTCAATGCTGTTCCTTGACCTTACAAGCATTTCACAGCTAAGAAGGCACAAATTTCTCTTAAGGAGTTTGTGGAGAGCACACCAGAGCGAACAGGAGAGGAAATATCTGAAATATGTGAAACACATAAAGTAAGTATACAAGATTTAAAGTAAGTACAACATATATAAGCACCATCGGTCTTTCACACACAAATCTCACCTGACACATTGCTGATATGTCATCACTGTTACTGCTAATGTTTTTTTCAATTATGAATTACTGTGATATCTCCACATGGAAACAACAGCGCAGTTAAGGATTGGTTAATGACGATGGTTAAAAACACCACGTACAACTACTTTGGTGACAAAATAGATGCATTTACGGATTTAACCAGTTTAGTTTGGAGGCAGACTTTGTCCACCAAGTAAAGAGGTTCAGCTCATTTGAAGAAATTGTTGGCTCCAAGCTGCTTTTGTTCACTTGCTCATTAGCTGACATACAGGATAGAAATTCCTCCAGGCCTGCTCTGATTTAACCTGGTCTTCTGTCCCTGTAATAGAGTCCCACTTCTGGCATGCCAGTGAGACGCACTCCTGCCTGGAAGGCATGCAGTGTACCACAGCTGGGCTGTCCACAGATGTCTTCTGTACATTGTTAGAGGAACAGAGACTTACAGGGAGCTACAGTACAGAGAAAGCATCAAATACAGAGTGGCTGAGGAGGGACTTTAGGTGGGCTTGAGGCGTGGGCAGACATAATGTGAGGGTGAGAGCAGAGAGTAGGAGGGAGCTGAAAGGAAAGTGGTAGTAGGCAACCCATTTGTCTGCCTTTAAATACATTTTGATAGGAAAACCAAACATTTCAGGATAGGTGCACAGAAATAGGATGTTTGCCATATGATGTGAGAGTAATATCAGAGAATTTCTTCAGCCTTTTCACCCTTGACCAACCCCATTAAACATCCATCAAATGGTATGATAGCTTCACCGATGAGGAGAATAGAATCGCAGTTACTCTTCATGACAATCAAGAGAGCCTGTATTTTCTCCTCAAACATAGAGAGGAAATTATTGTCATCCTCACTCTGCCCATCAGCAGTAGTGTGTTAGCATAGCACTTAGCATAGCAGTGTGTTATGTGTGTTCAAGTCTTTATAACAGACAAAATGAAAGAAGAGCACAGATGATGGGTTCAACCCCAACAAAAGAATATGGAAAGCAGATTCACCCTCCTTTTATCCTACACATATAATGAGAGGAGAGCAGACAGGAAATTTCTACCTGACCTTTTCTTCTGGGAATATCCTAGAGATATCTAATCTCTCAGGGAACAAAGATTTTCTCTACTCTAAAAACCAGGGTAGAAGAGTAACAGAGTTACATGGATGTCTTCAGATGTGCTCTTGAAACCACAAAGACGATAGAAGCTGCATTTAAGAGCTGCCATTTTGTGAGAAAACCAGCAACAAGTCTCCCAGGGGGGTATTTTGAGTTATTTACATATTCTGAAAGTGTAGTTTCTAAGCTTTCTAACGATGTCTAACACATGGAAATCTGAAAATATTTGAAGAAGATGTGGCCATTTGAATGTAGGCTCTCCTCAAACTATTTAGTGAGAAATCCAGCCTGAAGGATTCTCACCTAACAGGGGAGCCAGGTAACACAGTACTGCTCATTGCATCTCATTTAGATAAGTCTAATCCCCTATTGGTCTAGCAATCAGTGACATCTGGTATCTGTTAGCCCACAGGACATATTGTAGTAGTTTGAACAATGGTTATCAGATGGAAATTCTTTTGTTACAAAAAGTCCCTGAATAAAAATGAAAAACAAGAAAGGTAATATACTTAAGAGAAGGAGCAAATGTAGATACTTATTTGTAAAATAAAATAAAATAAAATAAAATAAATTCTGTCACTCTGTGGTGCAGTGGGATGGATCAGTCTGTTGCTGAATGAGCTCCTGTGGCTGATCAGCACATTGTGCAGAGGGTGTGAAGGAGAGTCCAATATTTGGTGATATCACACCCACATCCTCTTCTGCATACTCTTCTGTGCTGTGACCCTTGGCGCTGGGCATGTGATGTCTTTTGCCTCGTAAGCACAGTAGATATAGCTTCTGATATCTTACGCTCCAGCTCCTCCGCTGCAAGGCCAAGGGATTCTCAAGTCAAGTGAAGTCAAGTCAACTTTATTGTCAATGCTGCTATATGTACAGGACATTAACAGAGGCCGGCACTTGATGACCATAAATTCCACGAGGGGGGAACAGTGTCTACAAATCACCACAGCGTCTTGACACCAAGCATCCCTGATGTAAACACAGACCCCGCCCGGTCTCACCTCCTTCAATGAGGGCTCTGCCTGCTCAGTAGCATGTTAGCCGGTCCAGCTGGATGGCGGAGTCTGTTATGCTGTTATTGAGCCATGTTTCCATACAAATGAAAACACAGCACTCTCTCACGGTCTGCTGGGTCGATCTCAGAAGGTGTATATAGTCCAGTTTGTTGTCCAAGGAGCGTACTTTGGCAAGTGCGATAGATGGTATAGATGGATTGTTTGGATTTGCTGCTAGCCTAGCCCAGATACCCCCCTGCTTTCCCCACTTCCACATCCTCTTGCACCGCCTGTGGCGCTTCCTCTGCAGGTGCGCTGCAGGAGTGGGGGTCGGTGTTGAAATGGGCTGCTGGAGTAGGCCGAGGTCGAGTAACTCCTTAGCGTGTGCCAGGTTTAATTTGCAGATTATTGTGTTGCCGATGTCAAAAAGAGTCCCATGGCTGTATGTGCGCATTGGGACAAACAAGCGTGACGAAAACATAAAATCACTCAAACACACCAACGAAGACAAACATGTAGACACCACATTATCGGGACAGAGAGGAGCTGCTGCATCATATTCTTCGTCGTCTTCATCTTCAGCTAAGGTCAGCTGTAGATTAGTGATATTCTCCAATGTAATGCAGTCGCTCTCGTTGATTTCTTCAGTTTCATCTTCTAGTTCAGGTTCAGAATCAGAAGTTAGATTGGCATCGGCATAACCAGAAGCACGTAAATAGCCAAAGAAAGCCAGTATGCTAATTTACTTTTGAATCGCCACACCCCCAACAAGGAGTGCGGGAATTTCCTCTAAAACAACCCAAATTCAAATACAAAGTTTATGGTTTTAAGGCCCTGTGAGGGGTCTGGAAAGCATCCCCCTCACTAAGGTGAAGAAAAAAAGAAAACACTGTTGTCAAGTAAGAAAGAACAGACTAATACAGGAAGTTTATTTTGGTTTGATGCTTTTATTTTCACTAATTTCTCTCTCTTTGAGGTTGACTTCCGGGGGGGCGTGTTTTCAAGGGCTGTGTCTCAATTCAGGGGCTGCATCCTTCGGAGGATCCAGCCTACGTGGCCCACGGAGGCCGCGGCCTCCTCCGTCAGCCGCATCAACCATCGGTAAATGGGATGGTCTAGCCTTTGGAGCATTCCCTGATTGCATAACTTCTCCCCTCCTAACCCGGGAAAAACACACGTACGGAGAAAAAAATTTAACAGACAACACAACAGAAAGATAACAGACAGACCAATGGAGCCAGAGGTTTTGCGACACCGGCGGCTCGTTTATCTTCGGCTGGGAGAGCGCCATGGGGAGGTAACATTAGCCAGCTTTTTTAACCCATATTAATGTTCATACATTCCCCGTTAATAAACGATACCATTTAGTGACAAACGCTTGCCATATAAACTATGGACTGACATATATGTCATTTAACCATGAGTCTTGATACAGGGTTCTGTATGCTGTAATTTTAATGCTATGTTTTCAAGATCTGAAAAGTGCTTGAATTGAATAGTTAAATGTGTACGAACCCTGTAAATAACCCTGACTTAATTCAATAGCCTATTAAAATGTTGTGTTATTAAACATCAGAACCATATTGAGAAGCCAAAGTGTAATAGACAACAAACAATCGGTGCGCAAAGCATTTTGGGATATGTGAGGCCACGAAGGATAGTAGCGATGCATCCTCTGAAAACAGGGAAAAGGAGGACGCATTTGTCGGCTGCATTTGGAGGACCCTTCGAATTTGGATGAATTGGGACAGCCTTCGCGCAGCGCTATGAGGTAATCGGCCTTAAAATGCGTCCTCCGAAGGATGCAGCCCCTGAATTGAGACACAGCCAGTTTTATTGGTGAGAGGAGGTAGGCTGGTGCTCGGCTGCTGCTAGTGTGACCCACTCAGTTGGACCCCTCCCTGCACAGTATTCTGCCAATCTTTGGATGAGATTGTTGTCTTTTTTCTCCTGTAACATGTTTTTTGTCACCATTAAAGAAAAGGAATCAGAGCTCTGAGAAGAAAATCCTGTTTGTCTGAGGCTGCTCATTTTTCCACCACGCTCCACACTTCAATCCCTCTGGCTCTCATCCATTTTGTAGAGGTCCATTAACATCAAAACCCTACAGGCCCCCAATGCTGTTATTTGAAACATGGAGTGGCTTCTTCATGATTTCAACTCTTACAGAAAAACCACACAAATTTCCCATGTGTTACCACGTGTCCACTTGTGTCCACATAGTAACGTGGTACCACATGTTACTACATGTGGAAACGTGTGTGTGTGTGTGTGTGTGTGTGTGTGTGTGTGAAAATGCAGACGTGAGCTTGATGAGATACTGTCTAATACTTGAAATATGTTTTTCCCACAGAGGAAATGTGTTTCCACATGTTGTTAATATGTGGTAATGTGGAGTGCATGTAGCAAACATTTTACCATGTTGCAACATATGGAGCACATGTGGAAAACCATTGCCACACCCCCAACTAGGACTGACAATTTCGTCTAAAACAACCCAAATTCAAATGCAAAGTTAATGGTTTTAAGACCCCCAATACTGTTATTTGAAACGTGGAGTGGCTTCTTTGTGATTTCAACTTACATAATCCGGAAAAAAAAAAACTAAAATCACTAATTGTTTAAAAAAAATTGATTTTTCTTTGTTCACACAACTTGCACTGGGCCGACTGGGTTTTCTCGTGGATGCTCACATATGTCTAATGAAATAAACAGACATTAAACTACCATACTATTCTGAGAAAATTACAAATAAACTGTTGATGATCTGGTTTGTTTGGTTTTCTTATTTCCTGTTTTATGTTGAAGGTTTATCTTATGTGTCACATTTTGCTTTATTTCCTGTATTTTCCCGCCTGTGTGACTGTCTGATCGTTTTCACCTGTGCCTCATTAGTTCTCTCTGTGTATTTAAGCCTACGTTTACATTTAGGGAAAACGCATTTGTTTTCATGCGTTTTGGCCTCTCATTTACACACAGAGTTTTTTTCACGGAAAGTGATCATTTTTAAAAACTCCGGCCAAAGTGACGATTTCTGAAAACACCGGTTATGTGTTGGCATGTAAACAGGCTTATGTTGTTTCACAACATGCGACCGAAAATACATAACGTCATGTGAGCTTCCCTCTGTCCCTCTCCAGCTCTCTCCTGCTTGGTGTGTCACATGTTTAGCTACTCCTCTGCCTCCTTTAGTGATACTGGTACGTGTAATAAATGTAGTTTATTTGGTGAGTTGGAGGCGAGGCTTAGTGAATTGGAAGCTCGGCTCCGTACCATGGAAACCAAACCATTAGCTGTAGTTAGCCAGGCCCCCGTAGCCGGTGCGGACCGACCAAATGCAGCTCCTGCTAGCCGTCCCTCGATAGCTCCCGAGCAGCCGGGAAACCAGGGAGGCTGGGTGACTGTTCGAAGGAAGCATAGTCCCAAGCTGAAGCCCACCGGTCACCACCAACCGCTTCATGTTTCTAACAGGTTCTCCCCACTCGGCGACACACCCACTGAGAAACCAACTCTGATCACTGGCAGCTCCATTTTGAGAAACATGAAGTTAGCGACACCAGCGACCATAGTCAAATGCCTGCCGGGGGCCAGAGCGGGCAACGTTGAATCAAATTTGAAACTGCTGGCTAAGGATAAGCGTAAATACTGTAAGATTGTTATTCACGTCGGCGGTAATGACACCCGGTTACGCCAATCGGAGGTCACTAAAATTAATGTGGAATCGGTGTGTACATATGCTAAAACAATGTCGGACTCCGTAGTTTTCTCTGGACCCCTGCCAAATCTGACCAGTGATGATATGTTTAGCCGCATGTCATCATTCAATCGCTGGCTGTCGAGGTGGTGTCCAGCAAATGGTGTGGGCTTCATTGATAATTGGCAGACTTTCTGGGGAAGACCTGGTCTGATTAGGAGAGACGGCATCCATCCCACTTTGGAGGGAGCAGCTCTCATCTCTGGAAATCTGACCGATTTTATTTATGAACCTAACCCCTGACAACTCAGAGTTGAGACCAGGAGGCAGAGCTGCAGTCCTACACGCTTCTCTGCGCCTCCATTAGAGCAGTTACCCACCCAACACTCCATAGAGACTGTGTCTGCCCCCCGACCACGTAAACTAAGTAAACCAAAAGTACAGAGAAGAGGAGTTAAACATAAGAATCTAATTAAAATTAAAACAACCTCTGCAATAGTACAACAAGATAGGAGAATTAAATGTGGACTCCTCAACATCAGATCTCTGTCCTCTAAAGCTGTTCCAGTAAATGAGTTAATATCAGACCAAAATGTTGAT
Organism: Chaetodon trifascialis; assembly: GCF_039877785.1. Taxonomy (NCBI): domain Eukaryota; kingdom Metazoa; phylum Chordata; class Actinopteri; order Chaetodontiformes; family Chaetodontidae; genus Chaetodon; species Chaetodon trifascialis. The sequence goes on along the minus strand of NC_092062.1, from coordinate 2,731,289 downwards.
TTATTTTGTCTGACTGAAACCTGGCTGTGTCCTGAAGAGTATGTGAGCCTGAATGAAGCTACTCCTCCGAGCCATATTAATACTCACATTCCTCGAGGCAGTGGCAGAGGAGGTGGAGTTGCAGCCATTTTTGACTCAAGCCTTTTGATCACCCCTAAACCTAAACTCGACTATAACTCATTTGAAAGCCTTGTTCTCACTCTTTCTCATGAAAAATGGAAAACAGTGCAGCCAGTTTTATTTGTTATAGTATAACGCTCTCCTGGTCCTTACTCCGAATTTATAGCTGAGTTCTCGGAGTTTCTATCAGGCTTAGTCCTTAAAGCAGATAAAGTAATTATTGTAGGTGACTTTAATGTACATGTCGACGTTGATAATGACAGCCTTAGCACTGCGTTTATCTCAGTATTAGACTCAGTTGGCTTCCATCAGAATGTACATGAACCAACCAACTGTTTTAACCACACCCTCGACCTTGTTCTGACATATGGCATTGAAATCAAAGACTTAATAGTCTCCTCACAGAATCCTCTTTTATCGGACCATCATTTAATAACTTTTGAATTCATATTACCAAACTACCAGCCAGTAGGCAAAAATTCTTATACCAGACTCCTGTCTGATAGTGCTGTAGCTAAATTTAAGGATATGATCCCATCAGTATTTAATTCAATGCTATGTTTCAATACAACAAAGGATTCCTATGCTAACGTTAGTCCCTCCCAGATTGACTACCTGGTTGATCGTGCTACAGGTTCATTGCGTATGACACTTGACTCTGTTGCTCCCCTAAAAAAGAAGAAAATTAAACAGAGGAGGTTAGCTCCATGGTATACTCCTCAAACCCGCAAATTAAAGAAAACTTCACGGAAAATAGAAAGGAAATGGCGTTCTACCAATTTGGAAGAATTTCGGTCCGCCTGGCAAGACAGTCTTAAAATATACAGGAAAGCCCTCCGCAGTGCCAGGGCAGCCTATTATTCTGCACTAATGGAGGAAAATAAGAACAATCCCAGGTTTCTCTTCAGCACTGTAGCCAGGCTGACAGAGAGCCATAATTCTGTTGAACCATGTATTCCTTTAGCTCTGAACAGTAATGACTTCATGAGCTTCTTTAATGACAAAATTCTAACTATTAGAGACAGAATTCATCGGCTCCTGCCGTCAACAGGTACTGTTTTGTCTTCAAACACAGAAACAGTAGAAACTGTTACTCAGTCTGTCGTAGTTTTAGACTGTTTTACTCCTGTTGACCTTCACCAACTAATTTCAGTAATTTCATCAGCAAAATCATCAACCTGTATTTTAGATCCAATCCCGACTAAGCTGTTTAAAGAAGTATTACCTCTAATTGACTCTTCAGTATTAGACATGATCAATCTGTCTTTATCAACAGGCTACGTACCACAGTCCTTTAAAGTAGCTGTGATAAAACCGCTCCTTAAAAAGCCTACTCTTGATCCAGGGGTTTTAGCCAACTATAGACCGATATCCAACCTTCCCTTTCTCTCAAAAACTCTTGAGAAAGCAGTTGCCAATCAGCTGTGCGACTTTCTAAACAATAATACTTTATTTGAGGATTTCCAGTCAGGATTTAGAGAACATCATAGCACAGAGACAGCACTGGTTAAAGTTACAAATGACCTTCTAATTGCATCTGATAAAGGATTTGTCTCTGTACTAGTCTTATTGGATCTTAGTGCTGCATTTGACACCATTGACCATGGCATCCTATTGCAGACACTGGAACACTTCATTGGCATTAAGGGAACTGCGCTAAGCTGGTTTAAATCCTACTTGTCAGATCGCTCTCAGTTTGTACGCGTTAATGACGACTCCTCTGTGCTCACTAAAGTCAGCTATGGAGTTCCGCAGGGTTCTGTGCTTGGACCAATTCTATTCACCTTATATATGCTTCCTTTAGGTAAGATTATCAGGAAGCACTCAATAAATTTTCATTGCTATGCAGATGATACCCAGCTATATTTATCAATGAAGCCAGAAGAAACCAGTCAGTTAACTAGACTACAAGCATGTCTTCATGACATAAAGACCTGGATGACCTGCAATTTTTTGATGCTAAACTCAGACAAAACTGAAGTTATAGTAGTAGGCCCTAAACATCTTAGAAAGTCACTTTCTGATGACATAGCAGCTATGGATGGCATTGCGCTGGCCTCCAGCACCACTGTAAAGAATCTGGGAGTCATCTTTGACCAAGACATGTCCTTTCACTCCCATGTAAAACAAATTTCAAGGACTGCCTTTTTTCACCTACGTAATATCGCAAAAATCAGGCATATTTTGTCTCAAAATGATGCAGAAAAACTAGTCCATGCATTCGTAACTTCTAGGCTGGATTATTGCAATTCTTTACTATCAGGCTGCCCAAATTCGTTGCTGAATATTCTCCAGTTGCTCCAGAATGCTGCAGCACATGTTCTGACAAAAACCACTAAGAGAGATCATATTTCTCCAATACTAGCCACTCTGCACTGGCTCCCTGTAAAGTTTAGAATAGAGTTTAAAATTCTCCTCCTTACTTACAGAGCCATAAATGGCCAGGCACCTTCTTATCTTAAAGAGCTCATAGTACCTTATTGCCCCACTCGAACACTGCATTCCCAGAATGCAGGTCTACTTATGGTTCCTAAAGTCTCAAAAAGCAGAACAGGAGTCAGAGCATTTAGCTATCAAGCTCCTCTCCTGTGGAACCATCTTCCAGTCTTTGTCCGGGAGGCAGACACTGTCTCTACATTTAAGAGTAGGCTTAAAACTTTCCTTTTTGATAAAGCTTATACTTAGGGCTGGCTCAGGCTTGTTCTGGACCAACCCCTAGTTATGCTGCTATAGGATTAGACTGTCGGGGGACCTCCAAAGATACACCGAGCTCCTCTGTCCTTCTGTCCCTGTCCATCTGCACGCTTTCATGTCCTACCACGGCGTGTTACTAACTTAGCTCCTTCCCTGGAGTCTCTGTGCTTTGTCGTCTTGCAGGTTCCCATGGACAGTGGCTGAATCTGGATTGTGGATTTCAGCTGCGTCTCCTGCCTTGGCCCTGCCTGACATCCACTGCAACTGCTACTGCTATTATTACATCCACTGTCACTGTTACTGTGATTGCATGTCTCTCTGTCTCTCTCTCTCTCTCTCTCTCTCTCTCTCTCTCTCTCTCTCTCTCTCTCTCTGAGAGAGAGAGAGAGAGAGAAGTTTTTCCTCGCCACTGTCGCCAAGTGCTTGCTCATGGTGGAACTGTTGGTTCTCTGTAGATAAAAGAGCTTGGTCTGTACCAGCTCTATATGGAAAGTGTGACAACTTCTGTTGTGATTTGGCACTATACAATTGAATTGAATTGAATGGAATGGAATGGAATGGAATGGAATGGATTGGGTCAAATTTCACTACTTATGCACCTAAGCCCAACCAGTAGGCCTACTTTACAACTCACAGAAACATGATTAAATTTGGAATGGGAGATAACCTCACACCGTGTGTACGTACCTCAAGTTTAATTAGCTCGGTTTTGTGAGCTATGGCACACATATAATTATGAACATCAAATGTACACATTATAATGTTAACATGCACAAGTTTCAGATTTATCTTCAACAGGCCGTTTGTAGTTTATAACTCATAGCAAGCAGGCTGATATACCAAAAAACAAGTGCCATTTCTAACTAACCAAACTCAAGTCAAGTCAAATACATTTTATTTATACAGCCCAATAGCACAAATCCCAACTTTACCTCAATGGGCTTTACAGTTGTTACAGCATACATTTCCTTGGATAAGAAAAAATACCCCCAAAAGTGGGGAAAACAATGGAAGAAATTTAAGGAAGAGCAACAGAGGAGGGATCCCTCTCCCAGAACAGAAAGACATGCAATAAATGTTGTGTGTACAGAATAGACCAACATAGTAAAATTACTGTATGGACAATCGGGGTGACAAAATTATAGATACTGTCAATATGTCAGTAAGTGTTGACAGTTATGGACAGGACAAAAATCATTTGGTAAATGGAAGCAGTAACCATCTGAGTACTTACATGAGAATGTGTGAATTTATGGGCATAGTATATGTTGCGGCGATACGTACGTCAAAAACGCACTTTGCAAGATCCATGAGAACAGCGGCAGTCAAATACAGTGAACTCACCTGCAGAGATCCAGTCCCCTGCCAGTCTCTCCACTATCCCTGTACCCAGTCCAATACAGCCACAAGCAACAGAGACTTTCTGAAGTGGTGGAAGTGGGAAAGTATCAGAGCCGCCTGTGAGTCGAGATGTGGAGGATGTCACTGTGGGAACTGCCAACCTGGAGGGAAAGACATGACACTGGCTGAAGAAAGAGAGATGGAGATGGTGAGAAATGGATTGATGTATGTGAAGGGAGATCATCACAGTCCTGAACCACACTGGCACGCCAAATATCCATGGACAGAAGATCCAGCATCTCTACCCAACAACAAGCGAGCAGTTGAATCTACATTCCTCAGGACCGAGAAGCAGCTGGCGAAGGAACCAGAATGGAAGGCAGCCTACGCATCACAAGTCCATGAAATGGTTGATCGCAAAGCTGCAGTGAAACTGTCTAAAGAAGTCCTGCAGAGCTGGACCGGGCCAGTGTGGTACATAAGTCACCTGATCGCACCAAATCCACATTCATTCTCCACCCCAGTGAGACTAGTATGGAACAGCAGCCAGAAGTACAGAGGCCTGAGTTTGAACGACATACTCATTAAAGGTCCTGATGTCCTAAACCCAATCAGAGCTGTCCTGCTAAGATTCCGAGCTGGTGTCTTTGCTGCCCTTGGTGACATCCGCAAAATGTACAACTCCGTCTGGTTGGAGGAGAGAGAGGTCCACCTACACAGATTCCTGTGGCGCGACAGCGAAGAAGCTGAGATGGAAGACTTAGCATAACAAGCCATAACAAGGGTCAACATCCGAGACAAACCAACTTACCTTCATTCAGCCACTTTAAAGAAGAGAGACGCGTGCTGGAGGAAGATACCTATGTTGATGATATTCTGACGTTTCACAACAACCTTGACCACCTGAAACTCCTCACATCCAACATCGAGCAGATCCTTAAAGCTGGAGGATTCTTCATGAAGCCCTGGGTCTACTCTGCTCAAAGTGGGAGGAAAGAGCCGAGAGATGGGAAGATGGAGTCTAGGACCATGATCCTACCAAACCAGCTCACTGAGGAGGATAACAAAGCCCTTGGCCTTGGTTACATCACTGAAGATGACAAACTACATGTCATGGTTGCAGTTAACTTCTCCAAGAAGAAGAAAAAAATGCGCACCACCAGATCCATGTGCAAGGTCAAGTGGCATCACTTTCTCTGACAGCAGTGAACAAGCATACGGCGCTGTGTTATACCTACGCTGGAACTGCAGCCATGGTGTCGACGTGAGGCTTGTCGAGTCCAAGGCAAAGCTGACTCCTCTCGACCACAAGGGTGATCCTGTGAAGGCAGAGATGTGCGGAGCAGTCTTTGCAGCCCGGTTGAAGAACTACTTCCAGAAACACTGCCGAATTGAAGTCGAGAGGTGGTACCATCTCGTTGACAGCCAGACTGTCTTGGGCGCGATACAGCGTGAGAGTTATGGCTACCAAACGTTCTTCGCGAACAGAGTTGGCGAGATCCAGAACAGCACAGACGTCAGAGATTGGTGGTGGATTCCAGGGCCAATGAACATTTCAGATATTATCACCAGAGGGGCCAGTCTTGATGACCTAACTGAGAAGTCCGAGTGGCAGTCGGGTCCAAAGTTCCTTCGACTTCCTGAAAGTGAGTGGCCGAAGAAATCAGCCAAAGATGTCGCTGCACAAGCAAGAGACAATATCACAAAAATTCAGAAGAAAGCTTTTGTGGCAGTACTCACCCGAAATCAACTGAAAGTTCAAGATCCAGTCAGAGTCCAGAAAACAGAGCCCAAGTCCAGGAGACCACCTGCAGCAGCAGCAGTCCAAAAGCTATTGGATGAAAGGCGCTTCAGCAAGCTGAGACAGTTGGTTGGGGCAATGGCCTGGACTTGGAGAGCAGCAAAGAAGTTCCTGCGTGTCAAGATTGGAGAAGAAGAAAAGTGGGAGGCAGTACCTGCATGTGGTGTCATCACAGTCAAAGAAAGAGAAGATGTGTTCAGAAACTTATGCTTGGCAGCTCAAGAAGGCGTACACTTTCCAAGCACAACAACAGACAGGCTGGTTGTCTACAAGGACCGGACAAGTGGACTTCTGATGTGTGGTGGCAGGATCCAGACTTTCAGAGAGGACCGTGGAGCCGTTCCCCTGCTACCTTTTCAGGCCTGGATCTCCACTCTCCTGGCCCGAGAAGCACACAGTGAAGGGCATGACGGAGTTGCAGGAACTTTGCTGCGGATGCGGAAGAAAGCATGGGTTATCAAAGGAAGAATTATTGCCCAAAAAGTCGTTGATAAGTGTGTCATCTGCAAGAAGGCAAAGGCAAAAACCTGTCAGCAAATAATGGGAGACCTGCCTGAAGAGAGGTTGAGTCCGGCTGCACCATTTCAGTTTACGTCTGTTGACCTGTTCGGACCATACCAGGTGAAGGATGATGTCAAGAGGAGAGTAAGCATGAAAGTGTGGGGCGTGCTTTTCTGCTGTATGTCAAGCCGAGCCATCCATGTCGAGATGGCAAGCACCCTAACAACAGAAAGCTTTCTACTTGCTTACCAGAGGTTCACTTCTGTCCGAGGCCATCCCCAGAAGATCTGGTCTGATCCGGGTACAAACTTCATTGGAGCAAAATCTGTCCTGGAAAAGATGTACACCTACCTGAGACACCAAAACAAAGAATTGCTTGAAGAATATTCTGCCAAAAATGGGACCTGCTGGACATGGAGGATTCTCCCAGCCGATTCACCTCACCGAAATGGTGCTGCCGAAGCTGCTGTCAAGGTCACCAAAAGAGCTCTCCAAAGTCTTGGTGGAGGAGAAGGCCTTACCTTTAGTGAATTCCTGACGGTGCTCAAATTGGCTGCCAATCTTGCAAACGAGAGGCCTATCGATGCTAGAGTCCAGAGCCGTGAAGACAGTGTCCACTACATCACTCCGAACACCCTGTTGCTTGGCCGAGCCACACGGAGTGGAGATTTCAAGGCATTCGACTACGACATCTACCCCTTCAAAAGGCTGCAAGAGATGCAAGCTCAGGTGAGCAACTTTTGGAAGTCTTGGAGCCAACTTGCAGGTCCAAACCTGTTCATCCGCAGCAAGTGGCATACGGCTGAAAGAAACGTCGCCATTGGAGACATAGTTTGGCTCTGCCACCAAAATGCTCTAAGAGGACAGTTCAAGCTAGGAAGAGTCGTCAGTGTGAACGCAGATTCCAAAGGATCGTCCGAGATGTTCACGTGAAAGTCTCTCTTAGTGGGTGTGTTCTGGTGAGGAAACCTGTCGTCAAAGAGTCTGGGTCGAAGGACTTCCAGGGTACTGTGCTGCACCGGGATGTCCGGCGCCTTGTTGTCCTCATCCCAGCAGAGGATCAATCCAAGGCAGACCAGTTCACCTGAGGGGTACGATCTTTTCGGGTCGTACCACGCAAAGATCGAGTGGGAGGTGTTGCGGCGATCTGCCTGGAGGTGTGGCTGTGCGCACTGCACCTGACGGCAGTGGACAGCAGAGTAAACGTGTCGGCGGGCGCACGCTGTGCGCGCACCTCCATGCCGCCCCTCAACAGGTGAGAACAATTGAGGTAATCAGCAGCACGTGCCAGAAACTTGAGCAGTATCAGTGGCAAACCAAACAGCTCAGCAGTGGCAGCAGCAGCAGCAGCGAAAAATAATCCAAGACAAAGAAAGAACGCGCAGACGAAAACGGCTCAGCAGCAGCAGGAAAACAAGGACAAAGAAGGAACCTACGGATGAGAAACGCATGGGAAAGGGACTGGAAGAAAAAAAAGAGGCTACCGGTAAGCTCATACATCTCACTGGACTCTTAAGTGTGTTTTTTGACTGCGCTGCTGAAGACATGTTTGAATTGTCGGACACTGCTGCTGAGAATGTGTAAATTGTACTGCCTGCTTGATTAAGTTAATATTATTATTATTTGTGTGAGTAAAAGAAAAAATGCAGCTTAAGTGCAATTTGTGTTATTTTTGATTACCTGTTTATTTGAATTCATGGGAAGAAAGCTAAAAAATTGTTAAAACTGTTAAAAAATAACAAAGTAAAATCTGTTTAATTTGTGTAAAATCCATATAAAATAATTTGGGTAAAATGAGTTAATTTAAAACATTGTTTAAAAATGTAGGGCTAAATTTCTGTTTACTTAAAACCTGATTAAGTTTGTGTTTAATTTATATTTGTTTGTTTTTTAAAGGTTTTTCACCTTGCCTCCTCTTCACTAAAATAAAAAATAAAGAAGAAAATGAGTGAAATCCTGTCGCACATCCAGTCCTTCCTTTTCAAGTGTGGGAAACCATAGTGTTAAAGACACTTGACAGTATATTGTTTATAGCCTCTAAAAGCCAACATGTTGGTGATGATTACAACTAATGTTGACAGTGGGCTGCATATTGATGCAGTTGAGATGATGAGATGAGATTTCTATTATTCTACATGAAATAACAGATAAATACAGTATGGACAGACTATTGGACTGGCTTAGAATAGCTGATGTGTGCATACTGTATATATGAGGTGGAATTTTCTGTGAACTCCTCCATTAAAAATGTTACACTTTATTGACACACTTAAGAAAAACCTGCATAAAAACATACTGAGCCAGACTTATCTAAATGAATCTACAAACTTCTGTGAAAGTAACTCATCAGCTAACAAAACATAATATGATATACAAATGTTCATGTAATTTATTATGCATAATGAGAAACATAATGATAGATAGTATGGAAATAGGTTATTTTATTTTGGTAAGGAAAGCCACACATTCTTCCAATGTTCAAGTTTCAGGCGGGCACCAATAGGAGGAGGCTGATGACTGGCGGTCTGATCGGGTACTGGTCTGAGCCTGCTGCTGCCAGCCAATCACAGCCAGCAGGACACAATCGTTAACGTCTCTGTTGAGATTTCGGTGCCTGACTCGACCAGCGGCCAGTGTGGAGAGGCTCACAGCGTTTTAACGGTAAGGTTACAATATTTACGTTTTAAATTGGTTACTCTGTATAGCTAAACTTACTTTCTTGACCACAAGCTAACATTAGTCCCGTTTGACGCTATGCCAAACGCGGCTAACGTAGGTTAATGTCAAACATTTGTTGTCAGAAGAAATTTTGAGTACCAACATTAACCTTAGACTTGTTGCTGTGAGAAATGAAAGGTGATAGATAGTGTTGAGCAAGGAAATACCCAGCTAACGTTAACTTAAGGCACACAGTAGTACATGGAATAGTAGGTTAGAATGTGCTTTGTGAATGAAAAACATGATGAAGGTGTGCAGGAAAGCAACTGTGTGTTTTCCCGTGAAAATGGGCAGTCTAGTAAACCAAACCAAACCAAACCAAAACAAAAAAAAGTTTTAATTTTGTTCTTGTCATATTGTGTTGTGCTGTTTCTCCGCTGTGCGCACGTGCAGTCTGCGGTGTGCATTTACCTCGCGGAGGCAGGCAGATTCAATTCAATTCAATTTTATTTGTATAGCGCCAAATCACAACAGAAGTTGTCTCAGGACACTTTCCATATAGAGCTGGTACAGACCAAGCTCTTTTATCTACAAAGAAACCAACAATTCCCCCATGAGCAAGCACTTGGCGACAGTGGCAAGGAAAAACTTCCTTTTAACAGGCAGAAACCTCGAGCAGAACCAGACTCTGGGTGGGCGGCCATCTGCCTGGACCGGTTGGGTGAGAGAGGAAGAGCAAGAGAGGGAGAGTGAGACAGACAGACAGACAGACAGACAGACAGACAGACAGACAGACAGACAGAAATGCAGTCAGAGAGAGAGAGAGAGAGAGAGAGAGAGAGAGAGAGAGAGAGAGAGAGAGACAGACAGACATGCAATCACAGTAGCAGTGACAGTGGATGTAATAATAGCAGTAGCAGTTGCAGTGGATGTCAGGCAGGGCCAAGGCAGGAGACGCAGCTGAAATCCACAATCCAGATTCAGCCACTGTCCATGGGAACCTGCAAGACGACAAAGCACAGAGACTCCGGGGAAGGAGCTAAGTTAGTAACACGCCATGGTAGGACATGAGAGCGTGCGGATGGAGAGGGACAGAAGGACAGAGGAGCTCGGTGTATCTTTGGATGTCCCCCGACAGTCTAATCCTATAGCAGCATAACTAGGGGCTGGTCCAGGACAAGCCTGAGCCAGCCCTAACTATAAGCTTTATCAAAAAGGAAAGTTTTAAGCCTACTCTTAAATGTAGAGACAGTGTCTGCCTCCCGGACAAAGACTGGAAGATGGTTCCACAGGAGAGGAGCTTGATAGCTAAATGCTCTGACTCCTGTTCTGCTTTTTGAGACTTTAGGAACCATAAGTAGACCTGCATTCTGGGAACGCAGTGTTCGAGTAGGCCAATAAGGTACTATGAGCTCTTTAAGATAAGAAGGTGCCTGGCCATTTATGGCTTTGTTAGTAAGGAGGAGAATTTTAAACTCTATTCTAAACTTTACAGGGAGCCAGTGCAAAGTGGCGAGTATTGGAGAAATATGATCTCGCTTCCTGGTTTTTGTCAGAACACATGCTGCAGCATTCTGGAGCAACTGGAGAATATTCAGCAACGAATTTGGGCAGCCTGATAGTAAGGAATTGCAATAATCCAGCCTGGAAGTTACGAATGCATGGACTAGTTTTTCTGCATCATTTTGAGACAAAATATGCCTGATTTTTGCGATATTACGTAGGTGAAAAAAGGCAGTCCTTGAAATTTGTTTTACATGGGAGTGAAAGGACATGTCTTGGTCAAAGATGACTCCCAGATTCTTTACAGTGGTGCTGGAGGCCAGCGCAATGCCATCCATAGCTGCTATGTCATCAAGATGTTTAGGGCCTACTATTATAACTTCAGTTTTGTCCGAGTTTAGCATCAGAAAATTGCAGGTCATCCAGGTCTTTATGTCATGAAGACATGCTTGTAGTCTAGTTAACTGACTGGTTTCTTCCGGCTTCATTGATAAATATAGCTGGGTATCATCTGCATAGCAATGAAAATTTATTGAGTGCTTCCTGATAATCTTACCTAAAGGAAGCATATATAAGGTGAATAGAATTGGTCCAAGCACAGAACCCTGCGGAACTCCATAGCTGACTTTAGTGAGCACAGAGGAGTCGTCATTAACGCGTACAAACTAAGAGCGATCTGACAAGTAGGATTTAAACCAGCTTAGCGCAGTTCCCTTAATGCCAATGAAGTGTTCCAGTGTCTGCAATAGGATGCCATGGTCAATGGTGTCAAATGCAGCACTAAGATCCAATAAGACTAGTACAGAGACAAATCCTTTATCAGATGCAATTAGAAGGTCATTTGTAACTTTAACCAGTGCTGTCTCTGTGCTATGATGTTCTCTAAATCCTGACTGGAAATCCTCAAATAAAGTATTATTGTTTAGAAAGTCGCACAGCTGATTGGCAACTGCTTTCTCAAGAGTTTTTGAGAGAAAGGGAAGGTTGGATATCGGTCTATAGTTGGCTAAAACCTCTGGATCAAGAGTAGGCTTTTTAAGGAGCGGTTTTATCACAGCTACTTTAAAGGACTGTGGTACGTAGCCTGTTGATAAAGACAGATTGATCATGTCTAATACTGAAGAGTCAATTAGAGGTAATACTTCTTTAAACAGCTTAGTCGGGATTGGATCTAAAATACAGGTTGATGATTTTGCTGATGAAATTACTGAAATTAGTTGGTGAAGGTCAACAGGAGTAAAACTGCGACAGACTGAGTAACAGTTTCTACTGTTTCTGTGTTTGAAGACAAAACAGTACCTGTTGACGGCAGGAGCCGATGAATTCTGTCTCTAATAGTTAGAATTTTGTCATTAAAGAAGCTCATGAAGTCATTACTGTTCAGAGCTAAAGGAATACATGGTTCAATAGAATTATGGCTCTCTGTCAGCCTGGCTACAGTGCTGAAGAGAAACCTGGGATTGTTCTTATTTTCCTCTATTAGTGCAGAGTAATAGGCTGCCCTGGCACTGCGGAGGGCTTTCCTGTATATTTTAAGACTGTCTTGCCAGACGGACCGAAATTCTTCCAAATTGGTAGAACGCCATTTCCTTTCTATTTTCCGTGAAGTTTGCTTTAATTTGTGGGTTTGAGGAGTATACCATGGAGCTAACCTCCTCTGTTTAATTTTCTTCTTTTTTAGGGGAGCAACAGAGTCAAGTGTCATACGCAATGAACCTGTAGCACGATCAACCAGGTAGTCAATCTGGGAGGGACTAAGGTTAGCATAAGATTCCTCTGTTGTATTGAGACATGGCATTGATTCAAGAACAATTTTGTAAAGCATTTTTGAAATTGAGAATTAACGTAAATTTTTATGAATTTTTTTTTTTTAATTAGAGATATTAACCAGGTTCATCAGTGATGGAAGACAGAATGTTATGAATGTTGGCATGCAAATAAATAGCGTTTTCTGTAGTGTGGAATGTGAAATCATTTTATGTCCGCACCATATGTTTTTATGTAAATATGAGAATTTAGACAGTTATCCTGTGATGCACTAATAGTATAAGAAGAAACAATAATGCTTCCCTAATAATGTTGCCCTAATTGACTCACTCACTTTAGCTGGGTTTGAGGGTCAGGTTTCAGTACAGCAAGGAAAAAAAAAAAAAAAAAACACTTATAAAATACTATTTTTATTTATTAAAAAAAGGTGAAAAATGTAAACATTTAACAGTAGCTCTTTAGTTCACTTCATTTCTTACTATAACAGTTAAAGCACACAAATACTGGCATATTGCCAGTAAGAAAATTAATAACACAAATATCAGTAATGTTCCATTGTTAGACTGACCTGTTGATAATTCCTAAACAACTGCAGCTTGCACTCATTCATGCAGAGCAGCACAACGGACTAAAATGACATGTGAAAACACATTGTAGTGGCACTCAAGCATCATATGCTTAATCCTATATTTTTTATTTTTGAGTGTGTATGGTATAATGTGTGATATGTAACTTTTTAACATTAAAGATGAGGTTCTCTCTTTATCATCACAATGCTTGGCCTTCTGTAGGATAGGGATATTTCTAGTCTAATAATGCCTTTGTGATTATGATGCAGGCCACAGGTCGTTTATCAACACTGGTGGTAAGACAGTAAAGGTTAATATCTATCATAAACACTAACCTTTCGCGCTAACTTGAGGTGCGTGCAGCGGTCACTTTAAGTGCGTGCACACAGTGAAAAAAAGTCAGAAAGTCACATATCTGAAAAAACCTGAAAACCAGAAAATAGACAGTTTGATTTTTTATGGTTTTGTTTTTCTATTCTACTAGATTACCCAACATGAAAACATGAAAACAGTTATTTTCCTTTGTTGATACCCACATAAAATGGGACATAAAGAGGACTGCATTCATTTTGAAGTTGATAATAAAATAAACAGAAAAACTAAAACAGGTCTTATTTCTGATATTTTGTGGTCATAAGCATGCGCAGAAAGCTGTGACTGTTGCACACAGTTTCCTGCTATGTAAACATATCGGAATCATTGGTTTGTTGTTGATTATGTCTGAATAGTTCCATAAGGATGGATGGGTCATGCAAATACAATTATTTATTAATTCATTCCTAGTCGTAATTGCAACCTGGAGGTCAGCATCTCATCATTCCAATGTGTCATGGACGTGGCATTAGGCACACGTGGTAACATATGGTAAAGTTAGGCACTGTTCCTGCTTTCCACTCAGTTGACATGCCATGCAGGAGGGGGTTTTAAAGTGTCCTCTTTTCCTTTGCTCAGGAGACTGAACCTGTTTTCCTTGTCATTAAGAAAGCTACAGTCCACAGCTTCAAGAGAGGCCTATGCCAACAATTGCTAAGTGAACCAATAACATCTCATGAGTTTCTTCATTCTTGAACTATATATTTAAATAGTGTAGAGCAGTTATAGACGTTAGGGTTGGGCGGCAATTCGCTAATAAGGTATCCTGTGGTATCTAAAAATAGCAACGTATCAGTTTCATTACCGTCATTAAAAAAAATAACAAAACAACATAACAAACAAAAATGCAGTCCACTCCATTCAATGTATCTGGTTGAATTTTTACTCAAGAAAAAGGTGACTGTGAAAAAGTACATGTTAAAAAAATTAACCTGAGCAGTTTTACACATGTTTTAACACAGGTATGTCCAGGCGCTCATTTAGGCGCATCTCATCCAAGCTTAAGGAGAAACTCCTCTGTTGAAAACACTTTTTCAGCCTTTTTTCTGCTTGCTATTGTTCTTAGCTCTCATAAAAGGACGCAATGCAAATAAAACAGTAAAATAACACCTCGGGCTGCTCAGGAGAGTCCTCTGTGAGCACTCTGCTCATTCAAAAGCAAATTGTAAATGAGACGGAGCGGTGAAACTAACTGCGTAGTTACGCCGGTCAATAGCTCAGCGACCCGCCCAAATTCACCATAAAAACACCAATGACGATCCAGAAGGAAGTAAGCCCAGAGATAGGTTATTGCATGAATAGCGCTCCCTCCACTCTAGAAACCCCGTCCCTTTTATGTAAACAAGCAGGACCTTTGTGATTGGTCTCAAACTAATGCATAGGAGGAGACATTAGCAGCGTTTTTTTTTTTTCGAGCTTGTTGGGTGTATGTTCTCATGTTGTTCTCTTTTTTTATAATGTACAGTTTGTGGAACTATTTTGTGTTGTGGGTGCGCCTATATGTGTGTTAAAGAAGTCCAGAAATGAATGCCATGCAATGAGATAAAGAAAAATAAAGAACGATAAGGAAACAAGGTGTGTTAATTTCCCCTCCTAAGATGACAGAAGAAACAGAAAGGTCAACAGAGCTGGACCACAAAACAGCAAAAATAAGACATACTGTATGATTTAGCAAAGCTTTTTTTGCTACTCTTTGGCTGCTAACTTGCTGAGTTTTCGTCGCACAGTGAGGAGGCAGACATCTTCGTGATCATCAACTCTCTTTATGTAAACAACCAGGACCTTCGTGATTGGTCTCAAACTAATGCAGTCATAGGAGGAGACATTAGCAGCATTTTTTCGAGCTGGAATTTAACTTTTGACCACTAAACAGCAAAATAAGACATACTGTATGATTTAGCAAAGTTTTTTTGCTACTCTTTGGCTGCTAGCTCGCTGAGTTTTCGTCGCACAGTGAGGAGGCAGACATCTTCGTGATCATCAACTCTCTGCTTTATGATACCAGGCTTTTATGGTTTGCGTGAAGTGGTGAAATCAGCAGATGTGGTACCGTTGACGTGCACTATTTTTGTGTTTTCGTTACATGCACATATAATTTCTTGGGATATGAATTATGTTTCGTTTGGGTGGCAGTGCTTTTAGCTGAGTTTCTCCCCGTCATTCTGGTATGCTACAAGTTAGGATTGGTGCTTCTTACCCAGTGGGCATCTGATGGCAATTCAACATCAATATGACATCAAACACTGATATCAATTTGTCATCATAATTTGGTCAAAAACGTAAATCAACGTGACATCAATCCTTTGACATCAATTTGATATATGTCAAAAAATGATTTTATTTATGCTATTTTGACATTACTTCAATATCAAGCTTCTTTGAAATTTCACTCAAATAATGATATTGATGTCATTTTGACATTGTTTCTATGTCAAACTTTTGCAAAATAAAAAATGCACAGATGGAAAGATCCTGCACCATCTTGTATTGCAAACAGACTGGCTTCATTTATGTAGATGAACGTTCGGTCTCACGGGATCTTCATCGGGATTAAAAGCTGAGGAAGATTCTGTGAGAATAAATGAAGCCAATTCTGTTTGAAATACAAGACAGTGTATAAGATCTTTGCATTTCTGCAGTGTTTCATGCACATGACCTTTAAAATAGCAATTCTATAAAGTGTATTATGATCTTACCCACATACACACAGAGCCAGAACTGAAGCCAGCAAATGACCCATATCTGTCCTTCCACTGTCCAAATTGTGCTTTTACACAGCCTTATGGGCCAGACATTATATCGCATTTACTACATTTACGGAAACATGACATGGTACAGTGCCCATTTAAAGACTGCTCTTTCCAGACAAATGTCTGCTCAACATTTGACTCTCATAAGTCAAGAAACCATAAATCATTTGGGATAAATGATTTCAGGGACACAGTTGTAAGACAAACACAGTCCCATGATGATATCAGTCCACTTCAGCACGATTTAGTTTGCAGCAGCAACAATGAACCAAATGAAAAAGTGAAACCATAGAACACAACTTGACTTCTCTCCTCCTGAAAACAAAAACTGTCCTTCATGTCTCAGAGAGTGCTACGCAAGAAATGTTACAAGGCTTTGATCAATTGCGGTCACTCTCCAGTCCGGTATTTGAAGACACAATGACTCTAATCCTACAGGAACACAACTGTGATGTCAGCAGTGAGGTTGCCCTTACAGAAAAACCACATGAATATCACATGTGCAAATCACATGTGGTCACATGTGATTATACGGACATGTGATTTTGCACATGTGAAATTTAACATGTGAAAACATGTTAAATCCATATGTGAAAAATGTGGAACATGTGATTCGCACATGTTAAACATGTGTATGAAACCCATGTGATCACATGTAATTTGATGTAATTACATATGTAATCCATATAGACTCCCATGTGAAACCCATGTAAATTCCTATGTGAAACCCATGTGATTACATGTGAAAACCAAGCAAATTCCAATGTGAAACCCATGTGATTACATGTGAAACCCAAGCAAATTCCTATGTGAAACCCATGGGATTCCATGTGAAACCCATATTTTTACATGTAAAATTCATGTTTTTACATGTGTAAGCCATAGAAACTCCCATGTGAAACCGATTCAAATACCCATGTGAAACCAAGTGGGTTTCAAAATAGTCTTAGTACTTACATTTTCTATATAACATTTAAACCAACAAAACACAAATTTAAACTAGGAATGCAAGCAGTCTTGGATGTGCCTGGCAGATGTTGTCAAAGAGGAAAATGAGGGTGCACGATATGATCTGTCCATCCATACAAAGGCAAACTTCAAACCAGTGTTTAATATTCAGTTTAATAATTTTACAAGAAATAAAGTAGTTACGTCAAATATAAGTGATACAAATACTGTCTATTTGCAAACATGCAATGAAAAGTGAGAACAGAACTGTCCAAAAAATCAAG
The DNA here is from genome assembly GCF_039877785.1 of Chaetodon trifascialis. Taxonomy (NCBI): domain Eukaryota; kingdom Metazoa; phylum Chordata; class Actinopteri; order Chaetodontiformes; family Chaetodontidae; genus Chaetodon; species Chaetodon trifascialis. Next base: position 2,713,981 of record NC_092062.1, on the reverse strand, counting down.
GATCAGGATCAAACTGCCCCTAAAAAATGTCTTCTGGGGAAAGAGTGTGTGTGTATTGTGTGTTTGTGTTGTCTCAGTCCTCTGGGTATCCTCCAGCAGGCTCCCTGTTTTTGGATTGAAAGACAAAATCAAAGATTAGGGCAGTACAAACACCAGTCTACTCTATCAAAGTAAAGGTTAATTTCTTTTCTAACTGGATTACATGATTGGTTCTGTTATTTTCAAGTGATGACTGGTCTATGTAAAGTAGTCAAATATAGAAACAAGCACAGATCCTGTGCAGACCCACAGCAGGCCCCTTAGAAGCCATCCAAAACTGGATTCTACGAATCAAAGTATCATCAACAGTATCATATACAGTATAAATAGGTTACCCTGTTTCCCTCTCAGCTCGTCTCCTGGTGTCTTTTAATTTTTGTGCCACACAGGCTTTGATTTCAGTGTGTCCGATGGCTCCATGAACTTTTTTGACATGGTCTGTAAGAAATGAAATGCTACTAAATTTATTCAGGGTTCACCAATTAATTCATGTTGTGTAAGATAGGTGTCAATGAGGATGCTAATGAAAATAATTGAAAAAGAGCAACATTTTTGTGTGTTAACAAGCTGATACAATAGAATTTTGCCCAACCCAGACAATATTCAGGCATGCTTACCAATTACTAGCTTCACTTTGCCTTTGTCAAGGCTCTGTCTTTTCTCCCCTATAATCTCCTTTTTTCCTGTGATGGAGCACGTCGCCATCTCTTCCACAGTGAAGATGGAGTCCATCACAGTCCTGCTTCTTGTAGTCATCACACCTTTGAGCATAATCCAAGGCGGTTCGATTCATTAAATCCAATACAGACTCATTGTGCAAAGATGAAGAAATATTAGAATACATCCATGTACTCCTAGAATGCAAAAAAGTCCAGTTCTCAAAGGTGTGGCATTGGCATGGGTGCTGGTGAGGAAAAAAAGATTTGACTGAACTTTTTTTTTTTTTTTACTGGGGTTCAGGTTGTGTGGCGAAGCTTATGTTTGCATCCCACATGTGCAATGTGTAGGTGTAAGGCTTAAATTAGCAGCTAGCTATTACTGAGTTTCTAATAAGCAGTCTTAAAAATATAGGAATTATTTGAAATCATCATTTTGGCACAAATAGTCTATGTGGTATTACTGCGTGGTGATGAATGAGTGTGTGCTCAGTCTATTCAAAACAGGGTTAGAATTTATCTATATTTTAAATATAACTAAATGTTGTTTCTAGAGCAGCAACAGTAGCGTTTACAACAGCAAAGTTAAAAGTTAAAACAGCATATTTAGATAACGCAAAGCCTCGTTGTAAACATGTAATATGTAAATATGTGGATTGAAGGGCATCGTATGTTTCACTATGAACTCTGCTGTCGCTGGGGTCATTTCACGGTGTCGAGTTCTGCTCTCTAACATTTCTGTCAATATCTCTGTCGTTCTACACAATACATGACTGTCAAAACAGGTCCAGACAACCGCTGTACTGTTCCTCTTTGACACTAAAGTCACCTCTGGCTCTTTGGTGTTCAGTTCTGGGGGGGAGGGGAGCTGGCAACTAGCGTGCCATCACCAAACATTAATTAGAAGAAATGAAAAGACAGCAGAATTTAAGGATAGATGATCAATTCATTGCTTACAAGAGGATTTGGGCAGGCCAAATATAATGAATGTATGGGAAACACTGCATGGTCCACAAGTGAAATCACTTCTCCTGACTATGTAAGTGATACCTTTGTCTCTCCTATTTGGTTGTGAAGAGGGGCTGAGTGGCTGCTAGAAGGCTGCTGAGCTGCCTGTATAGTGTCTTTCACATTTTTTTTTTTTTATTGTATCTACTAGCCCTACAATTAAATCAAAGAAGGAAGACTTACCTATTCAAAATCACTAATTGAGTTGTCACTTATTATTGTCATGGAAATAGGTTCAAGGTTACTGCAAGGGCTCAACCTTCGCAACCGCCTGATCTCCTTATCCTTGTCATTTATCCTCTCCTCAAGCTCCTTTAGGTCATTTTTGCAGTCCCTCTATCAGGTGAGAAAGAGAAGATAAAGAAAGAAGAGGCTTAAATGGATGGAGAACTTTGGTAGTATCTCGTGATATACTGTAAGCCCAAAATCTGTGATTCTCTGTTATCTGTTGCTCTGGTTGGTACAAGTGGAGAAGGTGTGTTTTAATCCTGCTGAAATGTTTTCAAGCGAATTGCTTTCTCTATGTCATTAAACAAACAAGTGCAACACCAAAATCAGGTCTGAAAAAATTGCACACTTGTTCATTCAAACTGAATGGAAACCTGAACTTTGGCAAACATTACTGATGACAGGACGATCATTGAGTGAATATACGAATATTTTTGGAATCTGCAGACTTCAGAGGATGTGCAACATGTTTTGTGTTGGGCTGGGACTACTTATGGCACTACCAATTATTTTAATAAGTATCGATGATAACAGGCAGAAAATCAGTAAGTAAACATTTTTGGTTTTCTCTTAATTGCTGATTCTGCCTTTACTTGCTGCCTAGTTTTCTGCCTTTATTTGCTGCCTAGTTTTCTGCCTAGCCACAGCATGACTGAGATCTCTGACAACAATCAGTTGGGTGCTGCGGCCTATTTTACACACTGTTTCTGTCTTAAAAAATAAATGAATAAAATAAACAACTACACACAAAAAACCTTCAGTTGTACTTTTAATAATATGAACTGTTACATTTAGCTTTGGTCGTTTTGGAGTCCTGTATGGGTCCTCCTGAAAAGTCTGAAAAACAAGTGTGGGGGAAGGGTGTAAATGGTCAGTAGTTATGGTTATGAGTATAAGACTGAATAGTAACATGTGTACTGCCCAAAAGTTGTATACATACTCAGGTTTGTAAAAGCATAATGATAAATGTATGACATAGACAACAAATCATCAGTAAATCATGTCACAACTGAAGCAATACGAATAATTAAAATAAAAGGTAACTGAAAAAAACAAGAACATGAACATATGTTTGTATAGCATTTCTGTACCTTTGGCGTTGAGGTGTGACATCCTCATCATCAGTGACAACTTTCCTCAGTGGCAACTGTAGTCTGACAAAACAGCAAGCGAATTGCAAGGGAAAGGAGAGGACAGGAGGGACTATAAAGGAGCTTGAACATCCTGCAATAACACCTTCATTACTGAGTAAGTAATTTAAATATTAGATCTGACTATTTCAACAATAGTGTAACAACATACCTTTGGTTTTTCTGGAGTCCACATATTGTGTCTCTCTATCCACTGACACTCTGCCTTTCTTATTTTCTCAAGGCTCTCTGTTTTACAATAAAGCACAAAAACAGTAATTGCAGCAGAGATTGGCCATCTGGCCACTCAAGTCATTGTGCCTCCTTGGGGGGGGGCAGATTCTAACATTGCAGGAACGGTGGATTCCCAGTCGTTCGATTCTGACCCTGCGTTCCCACCAAACGCGATGACAATTATTTAATCGCGCCTCAAATGAAATCGCGTTGCACCAGACGCTCCAGTTTTGACGCTGGTACAAAACCCCCTTGACCTGGCATCGCGTCGTGCGTCGAGCCCGTCCAACAGCAACATTTCTTCCGCCATTTCATTCTCTCGTTGACCGGAATGTGGTTTTAAGATTATTTTATGTGAGAAAGTGGATGTTAAAATTTAAAATGTGTGGTCGATTCATCACGATAGCACGTAGTTTAAAATTTGCTCCAAAGTTTTCGGAGATGTGTCGTCCTGCTAATGGACGAGCTGAGATGGTGACGTACGCTGCCGTCCCAATTGCATGCAATGACAGTCCTGCGCTCTCCTGTCCTGGAGAGACTGTACTCCCAAGTCGAACTTGCTCAGTCCGAACTGCAAAGTTCGTAAGTCCGAACTTGGCGTACTTGGTATTGAGAAACGGCTCATGGCTGAAATAACCACCATCGCTGCACTGTACCTGTACTGCACAAAGTAGTGCAGCTATTGTTGAATGAGCCAGACAAGTATGCTAGTAAAGCAAGCTATGCTAACTGGGGCTATGCTACGCTGAACTGTCATAAAGCTCTGGGTGAGCGGTGACGGCAACGATGAGCAGCTCCTCCATTATTTCTGGCAGTTTCATTTTGCGAGGGAAAACCAGGACGTCCGTACGTCAGCACGTCGATGAAGATCTCAACGCTGATAGGCTGTTGCGGCGCGTCTTCACGCGAATCCGCTGTAAAAGTTCAATTAATTCAACTCGAGCGATGAAGTGATCACGCGATGGGGTGACGCGATGAGAGCGATTTTTGCGGCCAACACGTCCATCGCGCCGCGCAATCGCGTCCATCGCTTCAATCACTCAGTGAACTACACTCTCCTGAATCATTTTCCTCTGAGGGATACACTTTCATGGCGACCGTTGTTCCCCATTGTTCTAACAGATTTAGTTTCCAGATAAACAAACTTAAAACGTTAGGCTGGCAGTAACGAGAAGAGTGAAGTGAGTGAAGGGGCCTTCACATGATAAGAAATTTGCTCTTCGCTCACCGCCAGGTAGGACGCAGTGGCGCTGAGCGGAGGCGGCGGAGCTCAGGTATACGTCATCAACAGGTGCCAGCGATTCACCGTTGCTAGGCAAGGCAAGTACTTCCTTTCACTCCAGAAAGCTAATCGTTGTTTGTAAATTATTACACACAATGTATCTGAGTTTGTTGCAAAAGAAGGCCCTTGCAGTAGCGTAGTAGTAGTAGTAGTAGTAGTAGTAGTAGTAGTTGCTATTCCAGGCAGACGCAGTAGTCACTGCGTCTGCCTGGAATAGCGAACGTACACAAACAGCTAAGCTAACTTTAGCATTGTATTTAGCTTAACGGTAGTTCGTAAACGCTGCCGGGAGCTGTTATCTCAATGGTTGCGCTTTGAAAGGTCAGCGGCAAACGAGGTCAAAGTTATTAGTAATTTGAACTTTGAGCACAGCGGTAAGCGGCAGATCCGAGCGGTGCGCCACGCCGAGGGTAGCGGTGCCGCTTAGTCGGGCACCAGCGCTCTCTCCATAGGAAAACAATGGGACAGTCGGCTCAAAGCGTTTTTATCGCTGATCATGTGTAGGGGCCTTGAGACTCACCAGCTGTAGCAGGCACTAGGCAGGAGCGACAGAGGGAGATAGTGTACCTCGGAGAAACCTAACTTTTTTTTAAACTCTGCTAAATTTGCCACCGCAACAACTCACGTACAGTAGGACACAGCATGTAACAAGTAGTGTATAAAACCCGCAGTTTGAGAAAATGCGTGACTGTCTGATCATCTCATTGCGACAATTTGTGAGGGAACGGTGCATATTCAATGTGAATCCGTCACTGAATGTACTGTTGGGTATACGTTCAGTGAACGGATCACTCACTGAACGTCGTACTGCAGGAGGAGACACTGAAACAGGAATCAAGCCATATAAACATAAACACACACCTCCACTTGTTTTAACAGATTTAGTTTCTAGATAAACAAACTTAAAATGTCATGTAACAAGTAGACCTACTGTATAAAAGAAGTAGCAATAGAATGAAATATAAGTAAGTGATTAATGGCTGAAAAAATAGTGGTAGAACTAATATCCTACAAATGTCAAAATTATGAATAGCCTAGAATTAAAATATGAGAATTGCTGCATGAAAATATGAATGACAGTTTATTACACATTTCAGATTATGACAACACACATGAATGGAGGAACACATTATAATTAGCAGAGCAAAAAAAAAAAAAAAATGGCAAAAACTGAATCAAGTACAAAATAAAACAACAAAACAACTCTAAGCTTTTACTTCACAGACTATTTGATAGTACTTATAGTTATTATATTGTTATTATTATAGTTGCATTGTCATGTGAGAATACTATCTGTGATTTTGAAAGCATAATTTTCACTTGCACTGTCAGTCACATCCACAGAAAGTCATGAATCTGTCAATCAAGCTTTGGCTCCTGCTTGTCTCTGGCTTCAGCGGCTTGACCTAGGTCGTTGCCGTGGAAACTTGACTTCAGAGGAGCTTCAATTAAAGCTTGAACTTACTGTTCCTAGCTAAATGTGAGATTGGTGTCACTGTAATCAAAAAGAAAATAAAAAAAACTAACTAGAACTTATCCTACTGTATGCTTAACTTAAAAAACTGCCCTTCAACTTTGTTTACTTGAGTGTATTGTTTTCTTCAGAGGTTAGTTACCTGCTGGCATCAACGATTAGGCCTGCAAGGGAGGGGTCACCACACAGCAGCACAATGCACACACATACACACTTCATTTAAAGTTGTCCTGCAAACAATCATAGTATGTCCCTCTCATACTCTCATACTCCCCCTATACAAATACTCATTGTGATAGTAATCTTTTGGTCATTTTAGAGTTATGCTGATGCCCCAGAGTACCTTCAACTTCACCCTTCCTTTCCTGTTAATTGGTATAGTCCAATCATCTCCTTGAACCCACAACCCCCAACCCCCAAAGTGAGAATTTGAGAGTGAGACAGTTGAGTTCAAGATAAGTGATTTCGGGAGAACAAGTGGTGTATGGACACAATTTCATTTCATTTCAGCAACAGCTGCATTATGCACAATTTGCAAGGCCAAACTGTCTACCAAAGGTGGGTCCACAGCCAATGTACACCGACATTTAAGGACAAAACATCCCACTGTGCAGCTGTTACAGGTAAGAGATGAACCTCAGTAGGGGCGGCGCCAGAGAAATTTGATTGCAGGTGCTATGGGTGTGCTCCAACATTGACTGGGGGTGCTCCTAGAAATACAGTATGTGCACAAGCACACACATAAACAATGGGATTTCAATTACATTATTTTTTTTATTGAAGTGCAATCTCTCGTGTGTCTTCCCCGGTGTCTCCTTCCGGTGTCACACCTAAACAGGTCTGTGTGACAAGATTACTATTGACACACTAATTAGGTAACTATCTCAAATCAGAGCTGCATGAAAGTGGAAACATCCATATGTACTCATCAAATAATGTTTAAAACCATCGTGCCATGAGAGACAAAAACATCAAAATGCAAACACAATAGAAAACATATTTGCAAAGAGCAGATCAAAACAGCAACCCATCACCATGGGAAATTAAAAAAACACTTCCCATCTGACATACAGTATCACAGGAGGACTATGCAATGGTTGTTATGGCTGAGGGCGAATGCATCGATGATCTTCAGGACTCGTGCCCTTTTAATGGTATATTGAATTGAATTGAACTGAATTGAATTGAATTGAATTGAATTGAATTGAATATTGATAGCCAAAAGTCCAAGGTTACTGCTATGAGCATCTCTGCTACTGCTCCTCAGATAGGTTTACAAACGGCGGAGACAGGAGAAAGATCGTTCACAGGAAGAAGATGTAATGTCAGGGATATACAGAGGAGTTTGTACAAGTCCATAAACGCATCCTTGTATGGTGCCATGAGTGTTTAAAGTTCTAAAGTTGTGTTAACAGAGTGTCCCTGTTGTGATTCTTTCGAGAAGACGTTGGGCTTGATGCAACTCTGCATCAAGTTAAGTTATCCTCAGTGATGTCATAATTCTGTGACATCACAGAATTAATAAGGTCAATAAGCACCTCTGATCTAAAAAAGATATGTGCTTTGGGTTTAGGGCTGAGACCCCTGACAGCACATGATAGAAAAGCACATGAGATAAAATGTCATAAAAATATACTTTGTTTAATGATTTTTTTATTGGATTTCATGGGGGTGCCACGTTACCACTAGGGGGAGCTGAAGCACCGGCAAGCCCCTCCTTGGCGCCGCCCATGAACCTCAGCCTGGGCCTGCTCCAACTGCCAGTGCCAGCAGCACCAGCACTGCTCCAGCAGCAAGTGGAACCAGCACTGTCAGCACTGCTCCTCCAACCAGTAGCAGCACCAGCACGGGTAAAGCTCTAGCTACTGTTGCCACACCACCAGGGGCAACAGGAGGTAGGCCCAGAGCGAGAGGAGGAACACAAGCCACACTGAGCCATTTTGTGAGGAGGCCTATCGACCCTCTTAGACAAAGGGCTTTAGATGAAATGCTGGAAAGAATGATTGCAAAGGATTTTCAGCCGTACTCCATCGTTGAAGACAGTGGATTTAGGAAGTTTATCAAGGAGCTTAACCCCAACTATGTGATGCCAAGCAGGAAAGTACTGTCCAACACAATTATCCCAGACATGTACAGAAAGACACATGAAGAAATAAGACAGAAGGTGGATAAGGCCAAAACTGTGTGCCTGACCACAGACTGCTGGACATCCAGAACGACATCATCATTTATGTCTGTGACATGTCATTTTATTGATGACTTTAAGATGGTCTCTGTCCTGCTGGAGTGTTTTGAGATGAGTGAGAGGCACACTGCTGACAATCTGTCAGAACAGCTTCTGAGGAGCAAGGGAGTGGGGAATCCAGGATAAAGTTGCTGCATGTGTGTCTGACAACGCTGCAAATGTGGTGAAAGCAAGCCAAAACACAGGTTGGCCTCACCTGTTCTGCTTTGCACACACCCTGAATCTCACTGTCAACAGTGGCATTGCTGCCATTAAACAAACAGTGGAAAAGGTGAAGGCAGTTGTCGAGTATGTGCACAGAAGTACAGTTGCAACTGAGAAACTGAAGGCCACACAAAAGCAGTTGGGGTTAGCAGAATCTCGCCTGAAGCAGGACTGTCCAACAGGTTGGAACTCAACATACTACATGATGTTGAGGTTCCTGGAAAATAAAGATTGCACTGTCATTTGAGAATATTGTGATTAAGGCCTAATTTTCACTTTCGATCTAAATAAAAAATAACTAGCACTTATTGTGTTTGTACTGTTGGTTATGAATATGCTTGTTATACAATTATTACTAATAGTAATAATGTTAGAAATAATAATCACAATAACAATATACATTATTATTATTACTATCAGGACTTAACCTTGTTTTTCTTTCTGTCAGGTATGTAACTGCTTCAAAAGTGATTCTCTTGGCAAGAGGTCTGCAGAAGATTGCTTCAAACATCCAACGAGCTGGAAACCTGAAAGATTCTGTAGAGCGATTGGTGGTGACCATTTGCCAGCAGACGTCACACCGTTTTCACAAAATTGAGTCCAATATTTTGCTCTCTCAGGCAGCAGCACTTGACCCCAGATTCAAGAAAAAGGCCTTTGGGAAGGATGAAGATGCTGATAGCCTATCAACAACTCTGCAATGCTGCAGTGAGGGTGACATTCTCCAACCAGGCAGCTGAAGAAGAAGAGGGAGCTCAGGAAGCAGCAGCACAAGGAGGGAGTTCTACTCAGGAGAGTGCTTTATGGAAAGACTTTGACCAACAAGTCTCTCCGCATGTGACCACTACTCGTAATCCGATGGCTGATTTGGTACTCGAAGTCCGTGCATTTGTGGCAGAACCTCTAGTGCCGAGGTCTACCAACCCCCTCACGTGGTGGAAAAGTCGAGGGATGGTCTATCCGAGACTTTGTGAGATGATGATGAAGAGACTGCATTGTTGCCACATCTGTCCAGTCAGAGAGAGTCTTTAGTAAAATGGGCCAGATCATTTCAGAGCGATGAAATCGGCTCAGTTCTACAAAGGTCAGCCAGCTGGTATTCCTAAATGCCAACCTGAAGTAAAGGGCATAAGGCCACCTTTATCATGATGATCCTGTTTGGATTTCATTTGTCCAGCACCTGGTGTATGAATGTGTCTTTGTTCTATTTTTATGTTTTTATTTTAGTTCCTTGACTTTTTGTTTTGCACTACACAGTTAGGCTATTTATGTTCTTTTATATTGCACATTTAAGTTGATATTTTCTTAACATTTTTGAACAAACAGTATTTATACCTGGTTTTATTTGCTCTTGATCTGATATTTCTTTTATATTACATATTGAAGTTGATATTTTCTTAATATTTTTGAATGCACAGTTTTTATACTTGTTTTTACCTCGCCATTTTGCTCTTGATTTGATATTTGTTTCTTTTTGATTGCACATTTAAGTTGATATTTTCTGAACATTTTTGAACAAACAGTATTTATATTCGGTATTACCTCGTCATTTTGCTCTTGATTTGATATTTCTTTTTACGTTGCACTTTTAAGTTGATAGTTTCTTCTGAATGTACAGTTTTTATCTTGTCATTTTGGTCTTAATTTAATATTTGTTTTGCACTAACAGTTGTAGGTTAGTCCATACTTATTTTTCTTGGTTAATTGTAATGCGATGTATAGTTCCTACAGTATAATAAACAATTCTGTCATCACCTTTTGTTGTTTACAATGCGTGGTGTATCTACCCACTACCTGAGAAAATGCGTGACAATTTGCGAAGGAATGTTACATGTTCAATTTATTGTGAATCCTTCACTGAATGTACTGTGGGGTATACGTTCAGTGAACGGATCACTCACTGAGCCCAATTTGCCGAGTAGACCAGTTAAATAGCAAACCATAGGACAGGACACTTAAAACATCATGATTTATAAAAGAGTTTTATATTTACAGATGTGTTTGTCAAAGCAACACAGTCACAACCCTCGTCTCCTGGTCCTGGAAGCTGTGAAGTGAACTGAAACCTGAACCCTTCAGCCATATATCAATTCATGCCAAGCACTGAATGATTCGGTGATTCGGTGAACAAATCTTTCTAGTGAACTGATTCTAGTGATTCAGTACATCTAAAAGAACTGGTGTGCCCATCACTACTCGACTGACAGCCCAAGAAGACAGCTCAGCCCACAGCTATCAATGTGATAACAGCTGAGTTGTGATTGGTGCCTTGAGCTTTGTATTGCATGCAGGGAGTAGTGTTTTTTTTGCATGCCTGAAAGCCATGAAACAAAACGATACTGTTTTCTTAAAGAACGACGAATATTGATATAACGTTGTGGTAGCATCGCATGCAATCTGAGCGATCACCTGTGAGAGGAGTTTTTTTTTTTCCATTTCGCATACATTTTTAAGCCCTCAGCATTCTCGTTCCGTGTCCAGGACAAGCCCTGTTGATGTATTTTTTGTTCGAGAGGAACTTCTCCAGATTAGGAAACTGACTTCACAACTATTCCAGTTTGGATTTCTACAACATATGGAAGGTAAGGAATCACCTTTTTGTATATCAGAAGAGTTCACCTGAAAAAAAAAAACAAAAAAAAACAACCGGCCACTTCGCCTCTCTTAAATCAGGAGGCGTGTTGAAATTCGAGCTGTTTGAAAGATTTTATATGCCAAATTTAATAAAACACCCAACCTCCCACTATATACCTACATATATATATGTTTATATGTGTGTTTGAATACACACACACACACACACTCACACACACACACACACACACACACACACACACACACACACACACACACACACACACACATATATATCTTGAACGGGCCTTGGTGTCTCTTGAAAGCTGTGAGATGGCCTTAGCCATAATAAAGGATAAAGTTGAAGCGGTCAGAGTATCTTTCTAGCTAAGTTTGTGGACCTAATGGAGATGCAACATTGACGGTAAGTACTAACGGTAATAATAAGATGGGTGCAATTGATCATAAATACTTATAGCACTAATGATGAATTATTCCTAATTGATTCACTTACCTTTTACACTGAGTATCTGGACCGGAAAAGCTTTCCAGCCGCCTTTAGTTGGCTTTACTCCAACCGCCCCATGTTCCACCAGGCCAGTCCTCTTTGGGTCACTTAACATTTTTTCGTCTTTCACATTTCTCTCCAATCCCACATTTACTTTGTTTTCTTCTATCCACTTTATTAGCACATAGATAGCTTTCTTGTCCCTTTGCTAGCGTAGCTTATACCTCTGGTCTTCTTAGCTTTGCCTCAGCAAAGCAGAGCCAATCAGATTTTTCGGCAGGCTTGCAAAGTCTCCACGCACGTCATCTATAACTTCTAGCAAGATGGCCGTGTGGTGATTTAACAGAATTGTTTCCCCTCTTATTCAGCAGTCCTTTGATGACAACACTGACAGCGATGGGACCGGCACAAATTTGGACTCTGACTTCGAGGTGAATTTGCATTTTAAACAGCTTAACAGCTCAGAAATCACTTTGGCCTCATAAGCACACCTCATGTCTTCTGCCATTGCTCTGAGAGGTCAGCCTACTCATGTTATCGAACATGAGTCATGATCAAGACTTAGCTCCACTTTGAAACAATGCTACCTATTGTCTCCTCCTAGTAGTCCCTTGATGACAGAGACAGCAATGGCACGGACGCAAGTTTGGACCCTGACTTCGAGGTGAGTTTGCATTTCAAGTTTTCACTTTCAAAGCGGAGTAATCAAACATGATGTTCTGGGGGACCTCTCAGAACCAAGGACAGAAAACATGAGTAGTTGTTGTGCTAATGAGGCTAGAAATTGATTTACAGTATTTGTTCATCATCATCATCATTATCAATATGATGATTTTGTATGAATACTGTATATCAACTTCTAAATCCTTTCCCTTTCACAGAAACTGATTTAACACAACAATTTAAATCCAGCACTTCTCTTAACTAATAATAGCTATTGGTGTCTCTCCTCTCTGTAGCACCTCCTCAACAGCAACACGGATGACGATGATGGTGATGATGGTGGTGATTACGGCTTGTAAGGGAAATTCTCCTTGTTGCTTGTTGAGAGTTGCTAATTCTCTGAAGAATTATAGACTCGGTGTGATGAATCAGGTCTCTTTAATACATGCAGCATGGAGGGAAGACTCATGCAGAGTGTTCTCTGCAGATCTCCACAATGTCCTGGCTTTTATACTTTTTAACAAAAGGACAGATGGTTATCACACACACACCTGGTAATCATAAACCTTCCTTCAAAGACAACGACCATTTGGGGGAGTTCACTCATCCTGTTTCTTTAGGGTTTATACTATACCATAAACTCCTCAGGTACAGTGAATTGTACCTTAACCTTCCCCCTCTATCCTGTGTCATTGGATGCCCTTTGATGTTCTTTCTCCTCTCAGTGACAGAGGGCCATAAAGAATTTACAATTCATAGACGGATTCCCAGGCTTTGTAAGTTATCTAATTCCTACAGGCTCAACTTCTGATTCTGAACACATGGTAGGATCATTTTTGATACAAACCAGTCTGATTAGAGATATGAATCAAATCCTTGTTGAAATTCAATCACTTCCTGTAAAATATGAGCTGTTGTGGTTCACACTACATGCAGTTGGATAATCTTTATTATAATATATCCCAAATTTGCACAGTAGAGCCATCAAACATTTTGTCCTTGTACCATAGTTAGCTTGGAATGGGCACTGGGAATGGCTGAGCAGGATTCCAAATAATGACAATTTCTGATAATGCACTAATAACTCATATCACTCATAACAACCAGTGGTTCTGAATATCGTGCCATCATAGAGCCAATGGTCAATATTTAGTCAATATTTTACGGCAGCCCCCTGACACTTCACAGCTGGAATCCAGATTCTTGATTCTTCTGCCAATAGCAAGCAGTTTAATTTATGATGTCACAACATTTCATACTGCCTCTGAAAGAGGGTGGGGGTGCCTCTGCTGCCAAGAGGCCAAATGGTTTGATCACATCTCCTACTTTAACCACATTACAGGAGCTATAACTCATAGGGATCCTGTTTTTTATTCCAGGTTAATGATGACATAATGAGGTCTCCTCTGTACAGAGGAGCATCTGTTACTCTTGGACAAACCATCCTACTTTTGATGGCTTTTCCTGGAGCAGTGGGATTGACACAAGATGGTCTGCAAACACTTCTCCAAATTGTGATACTTATTCTGCCACAAACTTTCCTCTTGCCATTCCCCAAATATGTGCTCAAAAAACTTTTCAAAACAGGGAAATATGATTTTCATGTATATTGGCCCAACTGTTTTTGTACTTTGGAAAACAATGCATGGAAGACTTTCTATCAGGTATTTGACAAAAATGAACTGATGAAAAATGGTAACTTTGTCTTTACCTTATCCCTTGTCGGCCAACTGAAACATGTCCTAGAGACTCTGAATCTTGGAAAGTTCTTTCAATACATACAGTACTGCATTACTTTCAAGACTACATCTGGTGTCATTATTTCATACTTTAGTCCAGCTTCACTAACTCATTCAGTCAAAATAAAATACTTTTAAATGCCTACTATCTTTGTAGTGTATGTATTACCGTTATACAGATTCTATATGTATTTATCATTTATCAATATTGCTGAACCTTTGTGTTTGTCAGTACTCAAATTACTGCACTTGTTTAAAATATTATGGTGAAAACCTGAAAATGTGCAGTATTCTCACATATGTGACCTGCCACGTTCCAGCAACAAGTCGGCCCGGTGCAAGTTGTGTAAACAAAGAAAAATCTGTTATTTATTTATTTATTTATTTATTTATTTATTTATTTATTTATTTATTTATTTATTTATTTAGCGATGGTATGGTATGGTATGGTATGGTATGGTAACATGATTTCCACATGTGCTCCATATGTTGCAACATGGTAAAATGTTTGCTACATGCACTCCACATTAACACATATTAACAACATGTGGAAACACATTTTCCGAATGTGCTCTATATGGTACCACATGTTAACATGTGCCTCTGTGGGAAAAACACATTTGAAGTATTAGTCAGCATCTCATCAAGCTCACGTCTGCATTTTGACCCACGCACACACATATACACACACACACACACACACACACACACACACACACACACACACACACACACACACGTTTCACGTGTCCACACGTAGTAACATGTGGTACCACATGTTACTATATGTGATAACATGTGGTGTCACAGGTGATAACATGGTACCCATGTGGTACCACATGTTATCACATGTGGACACAAGTGGACACCTGTGAAACACATGGGAAATTCGTGTGGTTTTTCTGTAAGGGTGTGACTGAAATTGTTGATGCAATTGTCACCAGTGATGTGCTTAGAAGCTGCACTTCTAGAGATGGGCCTTTGTCAACAGCAAAAAGAAGAAAATCTTACTATGAGCAACATTTCCCTGTAGTGAAACCAATTGAGTATCGTGTCACCGGTGCAAAATTTTGAACTATGTACAGTTAGGCCAAAAAGTATTTGGACAGTGACACAAGTTTTGTTATTTTAGCTGTTTACGAAAACACATTCAGGATTCAATTATATAATCAATGTGGGCTTAAAGTGCAGACTCTCAGTTGTAATTTGAGAGTATTCACATCCAAATTGGAGCAAGGGTTTAGGAATTACAGCTCTAATACGTAGCTGCCTCTTTTTCAAGGGACCAAAAGTAATTGGACAATCGACTCGGAGGGCTGCAAAAAAAAAATAATAACAAGGCTGTATGGGCTCTTCCTTCATTAACCTGTCATCAATTAAGCAGTTAAAAGGTCTGGAGTTGATTCCAGTTGTGGCGTTTACATTTGGAAGCTGTTGCTGTGAACACACATGCGGTCAAAGGAGCTCTCAATGGAGGTGAAACAGACTATCCTGAGGCTGAAAAAAAAAAGAAGAAATCCATCAGAGATAGCAGAAATGTTAGGAGTGGCCAAATCAACAGCCTCAAAAATAGAAAGGCCAGAATTGACTTTGCCACAAAACACCTGAAGAAGCCAGCCCAGTTCTGGAACAGCATTCTTTGGACAGATGAGACTAAGATCAACCTGTACCAGAATGATGGGAAGAAGAAAGTTTGGAGAAGAATTGGAACAGCTCATGATCCAAAGCCCACATCTTCTGTAAAACATGGTGGAGGCAGTGTGATGGCATGGGCATGCATGGCTTCCAATGGCACTGGGTCACTTGTGTTTATTGTTGATGTGACAAAAGACAGAAGTAGCCAGATGAATTCTGAAGTGTATAGGGATATACTTTCTGCTCAGATTCAGCCAAATGGAGCAAAGTTGATTGGATGGCGCTTCACAGTACAGATGGACAATGATCCAAAACACACTGCAAAAGCAACCCAGGAGTTTTTTAAAGCAAAGAAGTGGAATATTCTGCAATGGCCGAGTCAATCACCAGATCTCAACCCAGTCGAGCATGCATTTCACTTGCTCAAGACAAAACTTAAGCAGAAAGACCCACAAACAAGCAACTGAAGACAGCTGCAGTAAAGGCCTGGCAAAGCATCACAAAGGAGGAAACCCAGTGTTTGGTGATGTCCATGGGTTCCAGATTTCAGGCAGTCATTGCCTGCAAAGGATTCTCAACAAAATATTGAAAAGTAACATTTTACTTAGGGTTATGTTTATTTGTCCAATTACTATTGAGCCCCTGAAATGAGCAGTGTTTGTATAAAAATAGCTACAATTCCTACATGTTTAATCATATACTTTTGTTCAACCCCTTGAATTAAACCTTAAAGTCTGCACTTCAATTCTGTTGTAGTTGTTTCATTTCAAATCTAATGTGGTGGCATGCAGAGCCCAAATCATGAAGATTGCGTCACTGTCCAAATATTTGTGGGCCTAACTGTATGTCCCTATCCTTTCCATGTTGCAGGAGCTTCTCAAAAAAAGGGATGTCTTAGAGCAGATGTTGCAGTTGTCTGTCCCAAAAGATGGCAAGTATGTGACCTATCATGATGGGCTGTTCTGTAAAAGCAATATGCCGCTGTCATCAGAGGATTTAAAACTTGCCATTCAACTTTATATTGATGATTTTGATCCACTTGGCACATCAAGAAAGAAACACAAAATGTGTTGTGTTTATTGAACTCTAGCAAACATTCCATACAAACATCGCACATCTCTGCACACTACACGGCTGGGTTTACCCTGCAATTCAAATGACCTGAAGACTTGTGGCTATGAAAAGTTTTTTGAGGCACTTCTGAATGATTTGAGAGTCCTAGAAAGTGATGGCGTCTTTGTGGAGAGTGTCGGTGAAAATGTTCACGGGACATTGTTGTGTGTTGTGGCAGACAATTTAGCTGCACATGGACTTGCAGGGTTCAAAGAAACTTAAGTGGACCATTCCCTTGCAGATTCTGTTATGCATCCAAGGATGACATTCAAAGACATGAGGCAACAACATCTGAGTTGAGGACAAGGGAAAGTCATGACATTGAAAATGGCAATGTTATGGTCCACACTCTGGTCCACATTGTTGTGGTCTATAGAAAAAACAAGAGAGAAAACTCAGAACAATGCTATCCAACAGTTAAAGTGAATGACCATCATTACATTATAACTAAAATCTTCTACCATTGAAAGATTAACAGCTATTAGTGGACTAACTCTCATCTTCTTCTGTCACTTATCCTAGGTTGGTTAGTTCCTTTCACCGCCATGAAGCAATGGCATAAATATGTAGCCACTTTTGTATGGTAGACAAACTGCTTTGTGCTTCAGTTTGTTCTCCTCAACCAGTTGTCGTTTTCTGTTCCCTCTTTCATCACGCAGTACAGCAATGTTAATCAGTTTTGAGTCACATGGACTGGTGAAGAAACTGTCCAAAGCGTCGAGACTGTACACATCACACACACGTCTTTTCTGGCCTTCTTTCCTTTACCAAGGCAAAGGCATGTCCCCCCAAAAAACAGGAGTCCTTCTTCTTAGTTGACACAAATGTCCCAAGCGCTGCTGGTGAGACATGAATTTTTGCATTGTCCATTTCTGCTATCCTCTTCGATAGTTGTGCAATTGGGTTTTTTGCATTTCTGACACTTTTTTTGAGTTTTTGCAGGTGGTTTTCAAAATGAAAGGCAGAGATGTCATTCAAAGATGTTTCAAAGTGCCTTGCATCTTCAGCCAAGTGGATCAGGGCATGGACATTATAGGATGGAAAGACTGGGCTGTAGAGCTTGGTAGATGTTCTATTAAAATATACTAGAAGATCTTCAGCGTAGTCAATAGATGACATCCATGTAATGTCATTGGAGTCCAACAGTACAGACATGGCAACTGACAGCGTCAAAAAGTGATGGTAAAAACTGTCTTGCAGAATGCCTCGGAGAACAATTCAATTCAATTCAATTCAATTTTATTTGTATAGCGCCAAATCACAACAGAAGTTGTCTCAGGACACTTTCCATATAGAGCTGGTACAGACCAAGATCTTTTATCTACAAAGAAACCAACAATTCCCCCATGAGCAAGCACTTGGCGACAGTGGCGAGGAAAAACTTCCTTTTAACAGGCAGAAACCTCGAGCAGAACCAGACTCTGGGTGGGCGGCCATCTGCCTGGACCGGTTGGGTGAGAGAGGAAGAGCAAGAGAGGGAGAGTGAGACAGACAGACAGACAGACAGACAGACAGACAGACAGACAGACAGACAGACAGACAGACAGAACGACAGACAGACAGACAGAAATGCAGTCAGAGAGAGAGAGAGAGAGAGACAGAGACAGAGACAGAGAGACAGACATGCAATCACAGTAACAGTGACAGTGGATGTAATAACAGCAGTAGCAGTTGCAGTGGATGTCAGGCAGGGCCAAGGCAGGAGACGCAGCTGAAATCCACAATCCAGATTCAGCCACTGTCCATGGGAACCTGCAAGACGACAAAGCACAGAGACTCCGGGGAAGGAGCTAAGTTAGTAACACGCCGTGGTAGGACATGAAAGCGTGCAGATGGACGGGGTGGGGCAATAAGGTACTATGAGCTCTTTAAGATAAGAAGGTGCCTGGCCATTTATGGCTTTGTAAGTAAGGAGGAGAATTTTAAACTCTATTCTAAACTTTACAGGGAGCCAGTGCAGAGTGGCGAGTATTGGAGAAATATGATCTCGCTTCCTGGTTTTTGTCAGAACACGTGCTGCAGCGTTCTGGAGCAACTGGAGAATATTCAGCAACAAATTTGGGCAGCCTGATAGTAAAGAATTGCAATAATCCAGCCTGGAAGTTATGAATGCATGAAGTTACGAATGCATGGACTAGTTTTTCTGCATCATTTGTTGCATCAACAACTGGTCCAGTATAGAGTAAAAACTGCCTAAATTCTGTCGCTTTCCATCTGTTCAGATCAGTTAGACTTCGTGGCTGTCGGGCAAATTCTCTTGGCAGCTTTCCACTAAGGCACAAGAGTTTTGCTGAAATTTCTCCAATTTGCCTTGGGGACAGCCTACACTCTCTAGGTCCCTGTTTTAGAAAGTTCAGCAATCGTCTGACAACCCCTAGGCAAACAACATGCATATAGTTCAGCACAAACGGTTTTATGCACTGCAAGCCTGCAGTGATCAGGGGTGAAACACCAGTTTGGTGGGTGGGATATGCCTGTTTACTGAAGTCATCTTCTGTTCTGGCATCAATCTTCTCCTGCGACTGGTAGTTGAATACAACCCTGTGACTTACATACTGTCCTTCAATGGTGCACCGTTCACAGCTGTTGTAGGCATTGTGGGACTTAATGCATTTTAGGTATGCTCTCCCTGGGGCATCACAAATGAAAGCATTCACTTTTACATTTAATGTTCCATTTTGGAACTCAACCCCATGTTGTTGGAGTGCCTTCAGTTCTGTTAAAAAACTAGACGTGTAGTCAGTAATGCTGTTTGGCTTTGCAGTTCCACAAAATAGTGCAACAATAAATGGTTCAAACTTTTTCACACTACAGAGAATGGGCCACATTTGTACATTGGATGATTTAAACAATGGCACACCATCTACACTGAAATTTAGCAGTATCTCATTTTCTGTTGAAAAGAAATCTGGATACTGTGAGCACATTTTCAAAAGTCTCGTCTCCACACAGAAGTAGAGGAACTGGCCACCACACAGATCCCTGACTTCTATTTGAGGTGGAGTTCCTAACAGAGTTCTGGCATCTTTTGGCAGCCGGTGGCCATGTTTACGAAACACCAAGAGCAGCTCATCAACCGACGTGCATGTTGCCTTATTTTTTACAGCCCATTTTGCCAAATCACTTCTTAGATCACTTGATTCCTCCTCAGACAAAGTTCCAATTTCTGAATCACTTTCACCATCACTGTCTGGTGGGTGGTGATCATCTCGATACTCGACTTCTCCTATATCAGACTGCTCCTGTCTCTGAAGGTCAGTTGAGCTATCAGTAAAAGAGGGACCTGGATTCTCATCTGAGTCACTAGACTCCACCAATGCACGTAATTGTGCATTTTGTCGTCTCCATTTTTTGTGATACATCTGGGAGTGAAAATTATACAAAATAAATATTTTTAAGCCTATAGGCTGTGCTCATCTTCTTTTTTTATAATATCTTCCACAACAACCTGTATTTAAATTTCACAAAAATGTAAATGATTTTTTTTAGTTTTAAGGGTTACAGTAAGGTACTTTCAGATTCAAATAGGTGGTTGGGTTAGGTTTGGGGACAACTCACCGTTGAAGGAGACTTTCAGGTCGTGTTCTTCCAAATCTCTGGAAAAGAGAAGGCAGAAGAATGTGAAGTCTCAACCTTATTTTTAAGGTTGTGGATGGAAAGTGTGTCAATATGCCATGTTCGACCAACAGAGACATTGTAACAAAGGTTCCTGTTTCAACACACATCTGTGAAGTGTGCTGTGCGAGCTCGGGGCCTTTGCAGCCACATTCACCATCAGCAGGAGATTACTATTACTGCTCTTGCCAGTGCCTCATTCATGTTACATTAACGTTATGCTTGTGTGACCGCAGCCAAAACTGCGAGACATAAGTGGCAGTAACGTTTTTACAATTAGCACTTCGTTAGAGGTCGACAGAAATTAATTTAATGCAGGGGTATCAAACTCATTTTCACTCCAGGCCACATTAGCATTATGGTTGTCTTTGAAGGGCCGGCTGGAACTGTAAGACTGTATAAATGTAATTACTCATTAACATAATGTTTAATAACTCTCTGCATTTAATTATCAATATTTATTTACCCACGTACAAATATTGTACATGTTTTTACAAAAAATATAAAAACATGTGTAAATCCATTGCTGTGTTATTAAATACTGGTGTATAAAACGCACCTTTTTTTCAATGAAAAGTGATGTGCATCTTACACACCAATGGATCCTATTCACCAGTAAAATACAGAGAGAGGTTGGATCTAGATATTATTATGATTATAGGTATGTGAAAGGCTGCCCATGCAGGAATGATAACTATTTCAATAACTGTACCTATAAAGATGATGTGAGCATCCACACTTATGAAGTGTAACGCAGTGTCAGGCATGCGTTCCAGCGGTGTTAGCAGCTGAAAATAGACCCGTTACTGCTGTATGTTGGACAATAAATAAAAAATTAAATCAGGCGGGTAGAAAAGCGTTTTCCCCACAACCATAGATCTACATAGAAAGGCTAGATAGCTTACAGACGCTGTGAGCCAATGAGGGCTGACGTCGCTACGCGGCAGCCATCTTACCTAGGGGCTGCTGGCTCACTGATAACATTAATGCCTATTGAGCATGTACTATTTAATTAACCATAACTTGCTCAATTTTCAACCGATTTTTAAACGGTTTGATTTGTTATGAAGGGACTGCATGGTGGTGCAGCAGGTAGTGTGCGTGCCTCACAGCAAGAAGGTTGCCGGTTCGATCCCCGGGTCAGGCGGGGCCTTTCTGTGTGAAGTTTGCATGTTCTTCCCGTGCATGCGTGGGTTCTCTCCGGGTACTCCGGCTTCCTCCCACAGACCAAAAACATGCTCATTAGGTTAATTGATGACTCTAAATTGTCCGTAGGTGTGAGTGTGAGTGTGAATGGTTGTTTGTGCTTGCATGTGGCCCTGCAATCGGCTGGCGACCGGTTCAGGGTGTACCCTGCCTCTCGCCCATTGTAGCTGGGATAGGCTCCAGCCCCCCGCAACCCCGAAAGGGATAGGCGGTATAGATAATGGATGGATGGATTTGTTATGAACGCCAGAGATGTAGTTATGTTATTGCATATTTACGGATAATTATAACCATGGACTTTCATATTAAATTAAAAAAGTAGATAGTAGACCATTACCTGCCATAGCTGCACACATATACAGTGAAATTAAATCGTCAGTGTTTATGTTAAACATTTAATAGTTTGATATTTTATATTTCTAATTAATACATATATTAAATATAAAGGGGTAAGTTGACCCACATGATATTTCAAACTTAACCTGAATAATGTATGTACATTATATGAATTGTGATTCCTATTGGCAATTTACCCCAAGGCTTTTGGTTCATCTTGCCCCATGACCATCGTTTTGATAAAACCTAATTAATTTAATGATTCAGAATGATCTTTTGCTAAATGATTCACATAGTTCTATACATTGAATATCACTAACATGCATAATGTATAAGTTTAGACCTGGGTCCATTTGCTTTAGCATAAAAAATAATTATACCACAGAAGTCAAAGAATTCCACAGCCAGTTGGAAATGATGTTTGTGTTCTTATTTTAGGGTCTCGTGACAACTCATGTGTATAGTTTTAAAGATCAAGGGGATGGTTTGTTCATCTTACCTGTTCTACCCTACATATATTTTATTATAAATTTTTAAATAAACACATTCAGTGACATGACATCAAGGTTTCTTTTATTAACAGGTGCGCACAATTACAAAACAATTCAAGATTCACTCCAAACCAACATGCACCCAAAACCAACATATATACAAGCGCACGGACAGTTTGAGCTACTGCCCCTTAAAAAGGACTGTCTTGGTGAGCTTCTGTCTCACATTGTCTTGCTGTAGGCTAAGCGTAGTCATTTTAGCAATGTGGTGCAGCCTTAGTTTAAAAAAACAGGGACACAACTAATGTCAACAGTGTGTTGTGGTGCCATAGCGTGTATCGTTGATATGCTCCCCGAGCAAAAACACATCCTCTGAACCTATCCTCTTCCACACCATGTAGAGGACCTCCAACACTTTGATGGGCTGTGATCGTTTAGAATCTGCTGCTGCCTGGCAAACGACCCACTCTGCTGCCCTGACGACTTTCACTGTGCCTTCAGATGAAATGACCAGACCTCCATTGTTCTTCAGAGTCAGCAGGTGGTAGCTCTGGTCCTTACGGGCAGATTCAGCATCTGTCACAAGGCTGGACCGGCAGACATCACAGGACAGCTTCTTCAGAGTGTGTCGCACCACAAATCCTGAAATTAGCGGAAGACAGATTCATATTATATCTCATTTCTTTTTTTGGACTAACATCCAATTAATCATCCCCCCCCAGATTTTGATTATCGGCTTATAGGCTAAATCCACTAACGGTCAACCTCTACCTGAAATGTACACGAGAACGTTCTCCACAAGACCATCAAAGTGCTTGGGAAGGTAGCTGTGGTCATGTACAAGGGCAGGAATGTCAGCAAACGGGGATGGAAGATCTTCTCCTTCTGCAGAGGACATGTCTACAGCCGACAGGTAGCCAACCTGTCGGCTGTAGATGTGTCGATGTGGTAGGACTGAGCAGTAGAGGACATTGCTTCAGCTGGTAGGGACTCCGTGGCATCCTGTGCTGTCACATTGCCTTTGCTCCTTGGTTTAACAACCCCACACCTGGCCATCAGCTTCCGGAAGATGTACTTGAATTGGCTTGCAGTAGGGTTGTTATTCCAGCCACCTTAAAAACAAACAAACAAACAAAAACATATAGACAAATATATTACACAGATATTCAATATATCTTTATGGTAATAAAAAAAAATAAAGAATACAGCTAGCCAGCCCTGAATGATCGTTTTCCACATAATTTAAAGACATTTTTCGAAATACTAATTGGTTTCTGTGACACTTCTAGATACAGTGTACATCTTCATAACCGCGGAAAAGAAAAATCCTGTCACGAAGTGTTGCAGCTGGCAAAAATGAATCCTACCGGATGCCCTGATGGAGTTGAAAAGCAGCTCCAAGTGGTCCTGGCTGAACCTGTACGTCAGGACGTATTGCTGTTCTTCAAGCAGCCCAGGGATCATAGTCACCAACGTGTCAATGTTAATGACGAAGCCGAGGACAGAGAGGAACCTTCAAAAGGAAATATTGTATTACTATGATGAACCCACTAAAACAGGACACATGGGGGGGGGGGGGGGGGGTACACTGGGATTGACGGGACTGAACACAAGAAACAAATTTGCAGACAACAAATACATTGTCATATGGATATGAATAATACGTACCGCTTTATGATCTTGATCTTGATGCAGAAGAGTACGGCATCTCATGAACTCAGACAGGAAAGAGCATCTTTTGAACTCGATGCAAACAGGACAAAGTATCTTATGTTCTGGATGCAGACAGGAGGAGGATAGTGCATCTGAACTTGATGCAGAAGATAGTAGAGAATTAGATACCCAGATAACCTCATGGATGCTTAGGGATGCACTGAAACCGGTAGAGATGAAATTCTGATCATTATGTTATAATAAAGAATTTATAGTGGGTATTGGTGACTACTCAAAAGTTGAGTAGTTGTTCATGTGTTGGGGGGTGGTATCAGTGCATCACTAAGAGAACATTCCCTTTTTTTTAAGACCTCTTTGTTCGGTAGAGGGGTGTGCCATCCTTCATCTTCAAAGAGAGCAAGTACTCCCTGGCTCTTGACAAGAACCCCTTGGTGCTTGTCCAATTCTTAGAACCAAGTGGGGCTTTGAACCCCTTAGCCCTGGGATTGCAGCTGTTCAGGATGTCAAACAGCCTGTCCGTTATCTATAAACAAATATCTAAATTAACTGGAAGCTCAGGGTGTCACGATTAGGACATTGTACTGGACGATTAATTGTCACTCATATAATTGCGATTCAAGATTTAATTGTGTCTTTGTTGTTGACAATTACCTTTATGTTTGGCTTGTAGGATTTGAAGTTGCACATGGTAGATACAGTATGACACTTAACCTAAATATACTAACAAATGTGTGTGTGTATTGGATTTTACGTCCAGTTATGCCTGCTTTACACTTACATGCGGAAATAGCAGATCTACAAGCTAAAAATGTGTCGTAACAATGTCAGATAGTAAACATGTATGAGGAATATTTTGATTTCTCTCCATTTTCTATGTGTTTGTTTAAAACTGAGATGTGACGACAAGGGTGTTTCTGAGGTAAGTATGAGGTAAGGTAAGTAAAAAGTGAATGCATATTTTTGAATTTGATGATGGTCTTAATTATTTAATTAAGCCTAAATTGAAAGCAATGTATTTTTTAACAACAAAAATCTACAAGCAGTGTGTTGTGAATAAAATATGAAATCGCTCACCTGTAATGATATAATGAACCAGCATTAAAGCAATTAACCATTTAAATGTAAACTAATTAACCACTCAAATGTTCTTAGCAGTTGGATATTGGAAAATGATTTTGGTTAATGATGCAAATCCCTAGCTGTATTACCTCAATGAATTCTGCAGTAGCCTCACAGTCTTTGAACACTGCATACACTGGATCCTTGAGATCGCGCAAGGTACGGAGCGCCACGGCCACAGAATTGCTCAAGGTCTGAGCAGCCAGGGAGACCTAAATTTGAGTTTATTAAGGAGATAGTTCATATGAAGAGGACATTAGCGCTACAAGATACCAATATCACCATCAGGATAAAAACGCAAAGCCATAGAGCTAATTTATTTTACAGCCTTATATACATACTGTAGATCATCATACAAACATACCTTCATCTTCTGATTAGCAAAGTGGACATGCTTGTCTGTGACACGGTTGGCAGCATGTAGTCCACATTCCTTTTGGACATTGTTCAAATCAACAATGTACCTCCACTCGATGCAGCCAGTACTGCTTCTAATTGGACTGTATGCCTGCAGAATCAGAAACTTTTTACTGCTAGCATATGCTGTAAAGCACCATTTTCTCCAGTATGATGTAAATATTCTGATTTCATACAATAAAAACATATAATAAGCAGAATAGAGTCAACCAGAGCAAATAGGCAATAATCGTCATGTACCTCCAACATATTGCGTGTCAGCTTCAGCATGTGGCAAGTGTCCATCATAACAAAAACCTGTTCCTGGGTTACTGGATGAAGGAAGTAGGTCTTCATTGGCTCACAGGGGTTTGCTTTTAGCTCACATCCGAGCTGGGTGCACATACTGATGTTAGATGCATGGCCATCCATCGTCATGCACACCACTTTTATCCGACGTTTGTGAAGCTCCTCCAAGGCATGCACTATTAAGACTTTCTGCGTTTCTGGGGTTAGGGTCTTGGTCAGATAATACGCAATTGGAGCTTTCCAATAACCTTGAAGCCCAACCACCATAAACACAAGAGCCTCAGTGGCTATGTCTGTCTGATTGGAACAATCCCCCATGTCCACAAATCCAGACATAGTTTGTGTCTGTGGAATGTACTGCACATGTTTTTTGATGGCCGTGGCATCCTACATCAGTGTGACACAACGATACTTCGCCTCATCTTCCTGGCACCTTCTCTCCAGCATGTCCAGCATCATTTGGTTGAGACCAGGTTTGGCATCTACAGAGCTCAGCCACCTTAAGACAAATTGTAGAATTAAAAGCCATTATCCATTTAATCAATTAACTACTAACCCAAGCATCCCTATTGTGCACAATGGACATAATAAAAATGACTATGATATTAAAATGTAGCAGCACTTATATCAGTTTAACCATTCATGATACTACAGCTTAAGTTGTTAACGTAGTTCAAAATTAGCCATCGTGAAGAATACCTTTGCAATGAACTGGGATGTGGGAGGTGTATTTTAAGAGTGTCTCTCAGATAGTGATATGCCTTTGGAGCGTGAAGATGGAGCGTAAGGGCAAACTCTCTCTGGGCCTTGGTGTACTCTACACCTTTCCTCGACAGGAGGTGAACTGGAAGATCTATAATTAAATTAGCAAAAAGTGATTTAGTATGTCTCCTTTTAATATTAACTACTAAGTTATTCAATGTATTTATTTCTTTTTTTTTACCTGAGTAGCATTCAAGCTTCTCTTTCAGTTCTTCGTTGATCAGATTTTTCTCTTTCAGTT
Source organism: Chaetodon trifascialis (assembly GCF_039877785.1). NCBI lineage: Eukaryota > Metazoa > Chordata > Actinopteri > Chaetodontiformes > Chaetodontidae > Chaetodon > Chaetodon trifascialis. The sequence goes on along the minus strand of NC_092062.1, from coordinate 2,687,100 downwards.
CCTCCAGAAGAGCATGCATGTTTTTCTTTGCCCTCCTCTCCCTTGCCAAGGAATTGCTCTTCTCCCACTGCAGTTTCCGCACTGTTGCCAAGGCTGCATTGAGTTTGGCCTTTATAGCCTTGGGGCAGGAAGGCAATGCGTCCAGGTGGTCAGGGGCCTTCCTCTTCAGGCTCTTTCTCCTCTCTCCAGTGGCTGCCTGAGGCTTTGGAAATATAATAATAATAATAATAATAAGGACAGTATTAACGGTAACTTTTTAACAATTCATGTTCACCAATCAGTGCTGAGTTCAAGACAATGCTATGTTCTTTAAATCTACAAAATAAAACCCAAATCAGTGCTCTTGTAATAAACTGATTTTAATAAATTGGCTTGGCTAAAGGCAAAATTATGTTTTGGGTCTCTAGACAAAATTGTCAGTTTTGATTGTAAAGGTTCCCTTCACCTCGTTTGTACATGCTTATTCATAAAAGTGTATGAGTGACATGAGCAAGTGACAGCCTGTGGTTCTCAATCCTTTTAAACAGATTACCACCTCAAATAATATCGGGTTCTTCAAGTAACACCATCATATCCCTTCCTGGGCACCACTGAGATAAATGATTTAATGATAAGCCATATGATGCTCTTAGTTGTGTACAAATACTCACATCAGGTGGAGGCTCATCATGGTGCAGGTCCATGGGCAGGTTTTCTTCTGCTCTTCTAGAGGCAGCAGTGCTTCTTGTTGCTACCGGCTAAAATATACAGTTAAATATTAAAATGTCCTTAATGCACAACACTTTATGTATTCCTAAACTTGCAGAAATCGTGACAATACGTATATCACATATTCTTGTTGGCCAATGATACACATACCCTTTGGAGATGAGCAGGGAAGTTGAAAATGGTTGGCACAACACCAGCCTTAAGCCGGACAGTCTGCCCTGTCCTGTCAAAATCCTCACTCCTGAAATGTTCGCTGCACAGTTTGCAGTTTTTTGATGCAACAAAACCGTCCCTTCTTAGAGCAAGTTCCCATTGCCTCCTCTTCTCTGCGTTTTGGGGAAACCTAAAAAACATGAGAAGATACCAAGATATATGAATCATTGACAACATTTTACACCCTTCTTACCTTTAACATTAATGGTAAGGACAAAAATACTGAGCTAAATTATGATATTGTTGGGGTAGTTCATGTAGCCTATGCTTGAATGCCATTATGAAAACCTAAATAACAGTAACATGTTAAAAGAAATGTGAAAAAGAAATATTCAATGATTATTATGTAAACAAATGGTGGAAACATTTCTGAAACGCCAGGGTCAAAATAACTTGTAAATCCGTCAAGAATTCAGCAAGTTAAGGGTATTTTTGTTTGTGTAGGTCGCTCACCTTCCATCGACTACGAGAGAGCGCTCCGGAAAAGTCCCCCTAGGTAAGATGGCCGACCGGTGACGTCGCCGGCGAAAGTCCCATCAGCCATCTAGCCTTTCTATGTATATCTATGGCTGTTACCGCCAATGTCAACCACAGTCCGAACCGCCGGTCAAAACCTGTTAAGCCTGGCGATGACGACACAGACCCACTTTGCGCGTGCGCAGGCGGGTGTTGTCAGTAAGTATCTTTTTTTAACTTTTCAGACCCAGCGTCCATTGGATTGGACATGACATATTTCTCTCTCTAAACCAATAAATTCCCTGTAATTGAATGATTTCAATAATGCTGGTTACTGATTGGATCCTTATTATCCAATCACAATCATGTCATGACTTTGAGCATGCTCAGAAGGAGTGACAGACATCGGACAAGACAAGCATGGAGGAGCTGCTGCAGAGAGGAAGGAGTAAATGCCCACTTTCAATCAAAAATATAAATTTATGTTCATGCTAGCCAAACAAATTTGCTGTCAGCATAATTGTAACTGTTACAAGTGATAATGTTTAAAGTTATTTTAAACATATATCATATCATTAATTTACAGGATTTTTTCAAAGTCTGACGTCCATTGCAATGGACATCAGGAGTTAGGCGAGTTTAGCTAACACTCACATGTTAAGTGTCAGTATATAAAGAAACAAAATACCTGTAAGCTTTCCATAGGTAAAGTATGGTATCACAGTTTATTTATCCATGATAAATTCATGATACATTTTTAAACATATATTTTTTTGTACATAATGTTCTTGTAGAGTATTGAGTCGATTAATAATTAATTAAGAATGTTATTAACTCTTTCTACCTAGATTCAATTCAATTCAATTCAATATTCCTTTATTCGTCCCTCGAGTTGAAATTCCGAATTTCACAGCAGCATCAATAACAGAATAGAAGATTAAAAGACAAAGTGCATGCAGTTAACACAAAGTATATACAAAAGGGTGTAGATGTGGTTTTCATCAATTTAATGTCTCATATGTAAGATCTAATTGGAATGCATAACAGTTCAAGGGTGAGAATACATAAAATGAGTTAAAATGTGGTGGCTTTGTTATTAGATTCAGAGAGGGACCGTGGAGAGGTTACATACACGCCAGAAGAACTTGATGTGGCAGATGAGATTGAGATAGAGGAGACCGGCAGTGCAGGGACAGAGGGGGACAGCAGGAGGACAGAGGAGGACAGGAGGAGATGACAGTAACCGAGAAGGAAGAAATCAAGTGGCGTCACAGGCCGTTCACGACAATCATTGACACTTCCTTTGAGAACCGGTCGAGGCAGATGGCCGCTCACCCAGAGCCTGGTTCTGCCTGAGGTTTCTGCCTGTTAAAAGGAAGTTTTTCTTTACCACTGTCGCCAAGTGCTTGCTCAAGGCGGAATTGTTGGTTCTCTGTAGATAAAAGAGCTTGGCCTGTACCAGCTCTGTATAGAAAGTGTCCTGAGACAACTTTTGTTGTGATTTGGCGCTATACAAATAAATAAAATTGAAATCGAATTGAATTGAATTGAATTCTCCAATTTATGAGGATGATCCCATGAGACCCTGTGAATACTTCAAACGGTATATACCAGATGAGATGTTCAATTTGATGGCCGACAACACAAATGTTTATGCCTTGCAAAGTGATACACTAAGTTTCAAACCAACAAGCTCAGGAGAAATCAGAACCCTAATCGGTCTCCAAGCTGGGATGGACATTGGTATTTTTCAAAACATCATGTCCCGTGACAGATTCTTCCAGCTCCGGTCACATTTGCATTTGGTCACCAATTTGGAAAAGCCAGCTGAGAACAATGATGTGTTTTTCAAGGTACATCCTCTCTATGATGCCATACGCAGTAGATGCTTGGAGCTTCCACTAGAGGAGAACCTTTGTGTTGATGAACAAATGGTGCCATTTCGCGTAACTCTGTCTGTCAAGCAATTCATCAAAGGCAAGCCACACCCATGGGGAGTGAAAATATACTTCCTTTGTGGGAAAAGTGGCATGGCTTACAACTTCCTGCTGCACCAAGGCTCTACAATGGAGCTATCACAACAGCACAGGACGCAGCTGGGACTTGGAGCTGGAGTGGTGTTCCATCTTAGCCAGCAAATTACTGAGCCCAACCATAAGTTGTATTTTGACTACTATTTCACAACATACAATCTTCTGGAGCTGCTGGCTGAGAGGAAAACTCATGCCGCTGGGACAGCAAGGGTCTCTCGCTTTGCCAAGCCTCCTCTACAGTCTGACAAAGAGATGGCCAAAAAGCCTCGAGGAAGCTGTGATGAAGTTGCAAGCCGTGATGGTAAGGTGGCACTGGTCAAATGGTATGACAACAGACCAATTCTCATGGCCTCCAACTTCGTTGGTGTTGGCAGAATGAATGAAGTGCAGCGGTGGGACAAAAAGAAGACCCAGTTTGTGATGGTGTCCCGTCCAGAGGTGGTTAAGCTGTACAATGAAGCAATGGGCGCCGTTGATCTGCTTGATCAACTTGTCAGTCTGTACCGTACAGAAATTCGGTCAAAAAAGTGGACCCTGAGAATGATAACAAATGCTTTTGACATGGCTGTGGTCAACAGTTGGTTGGAGTACAGGCTGGACGCCAAGAGGGCCAACATCCAGACCTCCAGGATCTCCTCCATTTCAAGATGACTGTGGCCCAGTGTCTGGTCAGAATCCATAAAAAAGTGGCAGCAAAACATGGAAGACCCAGTATGTCTCCAGAACCACAGCATGTCCCCCAGAGACAAGTTCACAGACCATTTCAGGATGTAAGATCTCTACCTGAAGTGCAATATGACATGGTTGATCACATGCCAAATTATGATGAAAAAAAAAGAAGCTACCAGATGCAAGATGCCAAACTAACAGGAAAAACACATGTCTTTTGTGACAAGTGCAACATCCACTTGTGCTTTGTGCCACAACGAAACTGCTTCAAGGCTGCTCATCGACATTGAGAATATATGAAAACATCCACAAGCTGATGTCTTCTGAAGTTCAGGTTCCAGTTCCATTCCAAGTTAACATGTTATCAGTTCATTATCTATACTATAAAAAGTATAAAGTTTGAAGTTCCATGATAGTTTACTGAAGGCAAAACTAATTTCAGGTAATCTTGTCTACAATCATACATCTTGTGTTTATGTGCATGTTCAGATTGCATTATTTCCCTCTCTCCTTGCAGGCTCCGGGTTTTCCTGGTGATGACTTCACTGTTGTTCCCATGCTGTGATGTGCCTATCAAGTTCATGTGCATGTTCAGAACTGTACACAGACTCAAACACATTTCAGACATCCAGTTCCAGATGTTTAATTACTATGTTGAAAAACTCTGCCTTATTTTTCTTTGGAATATCCTCTCGAGGGACGAATAAAGGAATATTGAATTAAGTTTTTATGACATTTTACACCCATCGTGTTGTGGCGTCCATTGGAATGGACATGAATAAATACTATTAAAAACATGAATTAGCAAAAATATGTTTTTTCCACTTTATTTTTATGTTGGAGAGGAGTCAGAATCAGTTTTTTAAAAAAAAATTTGTCCAGCAGAAAAAATGCGGGTCTGAAGGGATTAAATATTCAATTTACAAATTATGAGAAAACATTAACACATAACACAATACATGAGAGCTGTTTCACAGATACAAAAACAAAAAGTCAATAAAATAGAAAAAATAAATTTACAGGAGGACATGTGTGACGAAAAACCACTGTCCTGCAATCAAGCCCTTGAACTATGTTCCAAAACCAGTCTGCTCCCAAAGTATACTTGGGTATGTAGAGAGCGCTTTTATCATGACTCAACAAATGTTTAATTCAGAATTGATCTTTCAACATTGTATCATTATTCATGGATCGGCACTTTTTCAACAGTTCATTGATCACCATTGTTTGGATGTTGGAACAACATTATTTTTCAAGTGATATATTTCAACACAAATTTTTAAAACTCATGGTTGTAAAAATAATGTTGATTTGACATACAACTCAAAAATTGTTTGTAGGAGCAGGGATGTATGTTCTCACCTTGTCATTGTGTGTGGGTGTGTCTATGTGGAGGTGTGGCTGGGTGTGAGTGTCACCGGGGCTGAGTGATTGCTTGATTAATATCACCTGCACCTACTGGGGGATCAGTTTTTGTTTGTTACAGAGTGAGGGTGAGGCATGGTACCTATATTTCTGTTGACCGCAAGGCTATTGTTACATCCAGAGTCCATTATTGCAATTATATCAGCATACCACGTAAGTTTGATTTCACTGAAAAGACCAATAAACACCCTGAAACAGCAGCAATGGCTTCATGTTTAATTAGACTCAGCGTGTCGGACAGATCCCTGCCTTCTCCCTCTCAGTGACTAATTTTAAAAGTTGATAGTCACAGTACATTGTCAACAGAAATGGCTGCAGATCCAACACTCATCTGACGCTTTCTGCATGTAAGACAAGGGACCACTCAGCCACTTTGGATGCAGACCGTGAGTAAAATTGAAAGAAACAATGGATCGCAGCACAACACATGGTATGTGAAACTCAGTTCATTCATGCTGTGAAGTTTATTCTTGCTTGGACACAGTTTATGCTGGTTACTGCTGCATATTGGATGCACATGGATACTGTGGCTGCTGATTGATGTCATTATCACCATATTGCTCAAATCTAAATTAACCTGTGGAATGAGTGGATCAGCTGTTTCCTGGACATTAAAGTGGCAAAGTTGGATATGGATGTTTGATGCCTTTGCTGCTGTTGCTCAAGTGTGGACTGTGGGCTTGGTGTCAATATTGGATGGTGCATGTATGAAGGAAATTATGTGCCAAAACTAAGCAAAAATAAAAGGGGTTGGATGTGGATGTTTGATGCTTTTGCTGCTGTTGCTCAATTGTGGACTGTGGATTTGGAGACAATAATGGATAGTTCCAGTATGGAGGAAGATATGTGCCAAAACTAATTTGAATGTGGATTGTGACATTTGCGCTCTAAATGTTGATGTGCACAATGCTGGATGTCAATATGAGTGGGTCAAAAGCTGGTTCGAGTGTGAGTGAATCAAAGGCTGGTTCAAATGCAAATGAAACTGATAACAATGAAACTGTCAAAAGGAAAATCATTGTCACTGAAAAAACTTTGGGGTATAAAATTGACCATCTTCAGAAAGACCGTAAAGCAAGAGTGAATAAAATGAAAAGTGTCATCAGTGCGTTAAAGGAGCTCATGGAGAATGATGATAACACTTCACAAGTGCAAACTCAGTTGGACATTTTGAAACATTTACATGGGGAGGCAATTTTCCTGCACAAGTCATTGATGGACATAATACCTGAAGTGGAGCAGGATAAACAAAATGTTTGGTTTGCGAGCATCAATAAACATAGTAAAGGATTTATGGAGGATGTAGAACAGTGGCTCTCTGAGACTAAAAAACTGGTCTCAAGACCTGCAACAAATAACAATATGGAGAGACTGCATGAAAATAAAGAATGTGAAAATCCTCCCAGTTTGTCACTGCATGCGCTACGTGTCTATAGCAACCTGTGCCCAGACAAGGGACAGGATGAGTTGGCTGGCAAAATTTATGAAGTGGAACAGGATGACATTCTTCAAAAAACACAAAACATTGAGAATGCCCCACTTGGAGCGGTACATGATGATATTCAGCTAAATGACAGTATCTCGAACATTGGAAGCAAAAGGTATGGATCAAAAGCTGGGACTTCAAGGACTTCACGCTCTTCTACTTCCTCTTCCCGTGTCAGAGCAGAAGCTGAAATGGCTGCTCTTCTCACACGTCAAAAATTACTCAAGAAAAAACAAGGTTTGGATCAGCAGGAGGAGGAAATAAGGAAAAAGAAAGAGAGCTTTGAGCTTGAAGTGGAAATTGCAGCCGCTCAGGCTAGGTTGGAGGTTTTGAGAGTCTCAGGAAGCAGTGTTAAAGGCAGCAGATGTAAGACATCGGATGGTATGGAATCTTACATGGCCAGAGGGGCTCATACTGCTCTTAATGCTGAGGCTGATTCATTTGTGTCCGGTGGCCAAGGAGTATATGACAGGCAAATCACATCAAGGTCTTGTCTGACAAAGCCTGATGAAAGGAAAATCACTCTGGATGTTGCATCTCAATTGGTCCAGCCGAGGCCGCCTGAGCTTGGGATGGCTCACAATATGGTAACACCATGCTCTCAATAATGGCAAGGCAAAATGAAATTTCCGCCCTTCTGGCACAACAACACAACATCTCTCATTAGCCACAAAGAGAAATCCAAGTTTTTGATGGAGATCCACTTCACTACCATGCATTTATGAGAGCCTTTGAACACAATGTAGAGGAGAGAACAGGTGACTTCAGAGACTATCTGCACTTCCTGGCACAGTATACCAGGGGGCAACCACGAGAGCTCGTTCGAAGCTGTCAACAAATGCCGGCAGACAGAGGCTATCAACAGGCAAAGGCTTTGTTAGAAGAACATTTTGGAAGTGAGCAAAAGGTTGCTTCAGCTTATATGAACAAAGCACTGTCATGGCCTGTGGTTAAAGCAGAGGATGCCAAGTCTCTCCAAGCGTATGGTCTCTTTTTGAGAGGATGTTGTAATGCGATGGATGATGTACAGTACATGTCTGAGCTTAACATGCCTGCAAACATGCTCACAGTGATGCCTTACAGGTTAAGGGACAGGTGGAGGACAGTGGCCTGTGACATTCAAGAAACACATCATCGTAGAGCTACTTTCCCTGACATTGTGGCTTTCATTGAGCGTCAGGTAAAAATTGCAGTTGACCCTGTGTTTGGCAATATACAGGATGCTCCAAAGACAATGCAAAGCAAAGACGGTAGCAAAGATCACTATCAACGTCGCACATGGAACCAAGGAAGTAGTTTTGCAACTACAGTCACATCAGTTGATGGAAGAAAGGCTCATGTGAGAAACGAAGGAGCCTCACTGGACAAGAAGAGCTGTCTGTACTGCAAAGGTAAACATGCACTGGAGTTGTGCTCTCTATTGGGAAAGAGGGCGCATAATGACAAGATCGCTTTCCTGAAAGAGCACGGAGTCTGCTTCGGATGCTTGTGCATAGGGCACATGAGTAAGGATTGCAGGAGGCGACTGTCATGTGAAGTATGTGGAGCTAAACATCCTAGCATGCTGCATATTCAACCAAAAAACAAAGAGCAAGATAAAGGTCAAGCATTGGCAGCAGATACAGACACAACAGTGGGCAAATCTCTAGTGGCAGTTCAAAGTAGTGGTCTCACTGGGGCCGGCGGTCATGACTGCAAGCTCTCCATCGTGCCAGTCAAGGTCAAGTCGAAAAAAGGTCATAAAATTGTGGAAACTTATGCCTTTTTGGATCAAGGGAGCTCTGGCTCCTTCTGCACAACAAGTCTGATGAATAAACTGAATGTTCCAGGAAGAAGAACTAAGATTCTCTTGCGCACTATGGGCCAGGAAAGCGTAGTTGGGACTTGCATTGTATCGGATCTGGAAGTAGCTGGTCTGGAAAGTGGCCTCTACTGTGATTTACCGGATGTCTTTACACAGAAGAAAATGCCTGTGTGCAAGAGCAACATAACATGTGAGCAGGATCTGGTTAGATGGCCATATTTGAGAGGGGTACATCTACCTGAAATTGATGCAGACATTGAGCTTTTGATTGGCTTGAACGCTCCCAAAGCTCTGGAACCAATAAAGGTGATTCCAAGCGAAGATGGAGGGCCATATGCTGTTCAGTCCATGTTGGGATGGACTGTCAATGGGCCAATGTCTGGGGAAGCAGATTTGGAGCGACCCAGCATCACTGCGAATCACATCTCTGTGGTAAAATTGGATGAACTGTGGAAACAGCAATTTCAAATAGACTTCCCTGAATGCAGCAACGAAGAACAGCTGGGTCCATCAAGAGAGGATCGTCAGTTTATGGACATGGTGAAAGGTACTGCTGAGCTGGTGGATGGTCATTACACCATTGGCTTACCTTTGAAGAAAGGTGATGTGTGCATGCCTGATAACCGCAGACTAGCAGAGCAACGCACCTTGAGTCTTAAACGAAGAGTCCAGAAAGATGCCTCATTTCATGCAGATTACACCGCTTTCATGCACAACCTTATTTCTTGCGGTTATGCTGAGAGGGTGCCCGCCAAAGATCTGGCAGGTATACATGGCAAAGCTTGGTATATTCCACATCATGGCATATACCATCCACAAAAGAAGAAGATTAGAGTGGTATTTGATTGTGCTGCATCTTTCCAAGGAACATTATTGAACACACAGCTGCTGCAAGGACCCGATCTTACCAACTCATTGATCGGAGTCATCACCAGATTCAGGAAAGAACTTGTTGTTTTGATCGCAGACATTGAAGCCATGTATCATCAGGTGCGTGTGCCCGCTGAAGACTGTAACCTGTTAAGGTTTCTCTGGTGGCCCAATGGGGATTTCTCTCAACCCATGGAGGAGTACAGGATGCGTGTCCATCTCTTTGGCGCAACATCCTCGCCGAGCTGTGCAAACTTTGCTCTTCGAAAGTGTGCGGAGGATAACAGCGACTTCTTCAGTCAGTATGTGGTAGATACTATCATGAACAGCTTTTACGTGGATGACTGTCTTGTCTCAGTGTCTTCTGAGGCTGAAGCCATTGCTCTATATCATGATCTCCGAGACATTTGTGCCAGAGGTGGCTTTCAGCTAAAGAAGTGGAAAAGTAACAGTCAAAATGTGCTGGGTGCAATTCCTGAGGAGGAGAGGGCAATGGATGTAAAGGAGATGGATCTGGACCATGACGCACTCCCAGTTGAGAGAGTACTGGGTGTGCAGTGGTGTGTAAAATCAGATGCATTCAAGTTCAAGATTTCAATCCAAGATCGACCTTTGACCCGTAGAGGGATCTTGTCTGTGGTCAGTTCTATTTATGACCCTCTGGGAGTGCTTGTGCCAGTGGTACTCAAAGCTAAATTGATCTTGCAGGATCTCTGTAGGAAAGGCCTCGGTTGGGATGACATTGTACCTACATCCACGGCACTGGAGTGGACAAACTGGATCCAAGAGCTCCACCTGTTGCAGGATTTTAAAGTCAGCAGATGTTTAAAGCCTGTGGACTTTGGCACTGTGGTTTCGGCCCAATTACATCATTTCGCAGATGCAAGTGAGGTGGGCTATGGAACAGCTACCTACCTGCTTTTGTACAACATCAATGCAAGGCCATGCAGTGTCCTTATTATGGGAAAGGCAAGGGTAGCTCCCTTAAAACCAGTTACCATTCCCAGATTGGAACTAACAGCAGCAGTGGTAGCAGCGCATATGGACCGAGTGTGTAGAAAGGAGCTGCAGATGACATTGCTTGACTCTGTATTTTGGACGGACAGCACCTCAGTGCTAAAGTATGTCAAGAATGAGACCTCCAGATTTCGAACATTTGTCGCCAACCGGGTCTCAGAAATCCTCAAAGCATCTCATCCAGATCAATGGAGATATGTGAGCACATTGTCCTATCCAGCAGATCTTGCTTCCAGGGGACTTGGGGTGAAGTCATTCCTGAAGGATGAACTATGGTTATGCGGCCCACAATTTCTGCTACTGTCAGAGGAGCAATGGCCTACAAATCCAGGCAGCCCAGGAGAACTGTTGGAGCAGGATGATCCTGAGGTTAAGACTAGCATTGTGGCTAATGCTGTCACGGCCGAAGAAGTTGACTCAGTGATTGACCGTACCTCATCCTGGAACCGTCTGAAAAGAGTGATGGGTTGGGTCTTGAGGTTCAAGAACACACTCTTAAGTCTTTGGAGGAAGTGGAGGGAGGTCATGGCACTGTTATCTCACTCAAGGACAGATGAGAAAGAACAGAAGAACGTTCTGAAAAGGAAGCTGCAAGACATCAAAACCTTGTTCCATGTTTCTCTAACTGTGGAAGAGTTGAGAGAGGCTGAGCTGGAAATAATTGGATTTTGCCAAAGGAAAAGATTCCCAGAGGAGTTTTCCAGTCTCCTAAAGAGTCAAACCGTGAAACAGACAAGCCACATTTACAAACTAAATCCAGTGCTTGATAATGGCGTCTTGAGAGTCGGTGGAAGGCTCAATAGGTCAGCGATGCCTGAAGACTTGAAACATCCTGTCATACTGGCCAAAGATCTACATATCTCGGACCTCATTTTAAGACAAGTACACAAGGAAGTTGGCCACGGTGGAAGCCACATGTTGGCAGGGCTACAGCAGAAATATGATATATGCCATACGAAAGATCTTGGCAAAATGTGTGGTGTGCCGACCGGTTCTGGCAGTGCCTGGCAGCCAACAGATGGCAGACTTGCCACTCAGTAGGATCTCTCCGGATGAGCCACCGTTCACTGCAGTGGATTGCTTTGGTCCATTTGAGGTGAAAACGAGGAAGATCTAAAGTGAAAAGATATGGCGTGATATTCACCTGTTTAGCTTTAAGAGCTGTACATATCGAAGTAGCTGCATCATTGGAGACTGATTCCTTCATCAATGCCTTACGTCGCTTCATAGCAAGACAAGGTCAAGTTTAGGAAATCTGCTCAGACAACGGAACCAACTTTGTTGGCGCTGATTGAGAGTTGAGAAGATCTTTGGAACAGTGGAATCAGTCTCAGATCCATGAGGAACTCCTACAGAGAGGAATAAAGTGGAAGTTCAATCCACCTAGTGCTTCCCATCATGGGGGAGCCTGGGAGAGACTAATTCGCTCGATCAGGAAAGTCCTCAACTCTACTTTAAGAACACAAACTCTGGATGAGGACGGTCTTCACACTGTGCTGTGTGAAGTTGAAGCTATTCTTAATAGCAGACCAATAACGGAGGCATCCGCAGATCCTAACGACCTAGAGGCCTTGACTCCCAATCATCATCTTCTCCTCAAAGGTCAGCCGTCTTTTCCACCTGGTGTTTTCCAAAAGGAGGACTTGTATGCCGTCCACAGATGGAAGCAAGTTCAACACATGTGCAATCTGTTTTGGAAAAGATGGACAAGGGAATATCTACCATTGCTTCAGGAGCGCCAAAAGTGGAATAAAATCAAGCGCAATTTCATTCCTGGGGACATTGTGCTCATTGTGGATGACTCAGCACCCCGCAACTCCTGGATCATGGGGAGAGTTGTCAAGGCGGTTCAGGATAAAAGAGGACTTGTTCGACAAGTGTCAGTCAAGACCAGGACAAGCTGTCTGGACAGGCCAGTCACAAAGATCTGTCTGCTTCAGGAAGCTGAGGACACCTGATGGATTACCTTTTGACATGGACTTGACTAGGACTATGTATGTGACTTGAGGAATAGACCACTCTCAATCTGGGCTTTATAAGTTCTAGAACCCCTAGCCCAGATACAAGTGAAGACACTGGGAGTACCAGCTTATTCATGGACATTGAAAATGTTTTGTCATGTTTGTAAAAAAAAAAAAAATGAAGAAAAGATGTCATCTCATTTCCAAGTATTGTATTGGTCATTCTGTGCTGCTATTATTCTGTAATTATTATGGTATAATAATTAGGGGCCAGAATGTAGGAGCAGGGATGTATGTTCTCACCTTGTCATTGTGTGTGGGTGTGTCTATGTGGAGGTGTGGCTGGGTGTGAGTGTCAATGGGGCTGAGTGATTGCTTGATTAATATCACCTGCACCTACTGGGGGATCAGTTTTTGTTTGTTACAGAGTGAGGGTGAGGCATGGTGCCTATATTTCTGTTGACCGCAAGGCTATTGTTACATCCAGAGTCCATTATTGCAATTATATCAGCATACCACGTAAGTTTGATTTCACTGAAAAGACCAATAAACACCCTGAAACAGCAGCAATGGCTTCATGTTTAATTAGACTCAGCGTGTCGGACAGATCCCTGCCTTCTCCCTCTCAGTGACTAATTTTAAAAGTTGATAGTCACAGTACATTGTTGATATTTCAATGTTGAATCCATAGTGAGTTAACAACACCACTTCAGCTATTTGGTGTTCAACATTGTTTTGACGTTGAATTAATGTTTTTTCATAAACTGACATTATTTCAACAACATTTAAACATTTAATGTCAGTCGAATGCCAGCTGGGACAATAGAAGAAGGTAATAACGCAGCTTGCACAAGGTCAAAAAACAAATAAATTACTTAAAAGCAGAGTCATATAAACACGAACACAAATGGGGCTACAAGTACATGCCGCTCATTATCTCAAAGTTCACCTAAAAACATGAACAGCGCCATCTGATGGCAGTTCAAATATTAGAGAACTGTTTTGACCATTTAAAGTTGATCAATATGATACGTACTGTAGTGCCATCTAAATTGGATTGTGGTGATTTAAATCCTGGCCAACTACCACTGGTCTTTTCCATGAGAAGTTTGCATGATGTTCCCCCCATCTTTATGTTGGTTTCCTCTGGGTGCTCTGATTGGATCCCACCTAACCCTCAGAAACATGTATGTTGAATTGGCTCTGATTTTCATGACAGATGTTCAGTTATGCACACTTTTTGATGACACGAAAGAATGTAACTATTTCTAGTACTGAGGATGTGTGTTAAAAGATTTTTTATTCTGTGATAGACTTGAGAGATAATAAAAAGGAAAAAAAGAAACAGATGACATGTCACAGACTGAGAGTATATAACCAAATTAGTAATTGTAAATTTTTGGTGATATTTTCCAGGACGGTGCAGACCAAGGTCCAACTATTAACAGATCGGCTGCCATTGTGTTCATCATTGCTGACAGTGAGGATGTAAACACGGTGCCATTTCATCCCCATGAAGTCAAGGTCTTCCTCCAGGATCAGGTTGTCTTGCAGGGGACTGAGTGCTGGCCTGATGCACACTTATATTTATACACTTGTATTTGCCTGGCTTGCTGTATATCCTCCAGGCTGAGTAACCAAAAGGTATGGCATATACTTTTGAGTTCATTCGGAAAGTCCTGCTGAATGTGGATGGAGAAAAAATAAAGCCCAAGACAATGTCATTTAAAAATAAGCTGTAAACTACAAAAGTAATGTAGACATGTTGCGGACATGTTGAAGATCTGAAGATGTGCTGTTATAGCCCATAGAATGTATAAAATAGTGGACGTAGCCTCCGGGTCTGAAAAGTGAAGTGAAATGTGCCTTAAAGGTCCCATATTATGAAAAAAACAACTTTTTTTCTGGGTTTTGGGGTGTTATTTTGGGTCTCTGGTGCTGCCACACACATACAAAGTGTGAAATAAGACCGTCCGCGCTTTTTCGAGTGAGATACGTAACTCTTTCGTAAGTGACCATAGTATAAGTGGAGCTTCACGTCTCCGCATCGTCCATTCATTTCTGATAATGGACACCCCGTCGGGCATTATCCCTTACATAATTTCTCTTTGGGATAAATAAAGTTGCTCTTATCTTGTCAAGTTAGATTGATTTGGCCTCTTATGTTTGTGCCGTATACAAGCTTGCAGGCTCCTGCATCCATTCATTTGTCTGTTCATTTGTTGTGTACGGATTTGTCCTGCATTTATTTCAGTGTGCAGACATGTGGGGTGTATTATATACAGACCGTTGGAAGTGTAGTTATTCTTGTGTTGTATAATATACTTTGATTCTGTGCTTTCTATCTTGTAGAGTCACTGTGTGACTTCAGTTTGGAAAGGAACTGATGCTTTGATTTATCCTTATTCAATAAAGGAACATCATGTTACTCTTTGATGTATATTTATATTTATATTGGATGTGTATTTTATATATAGTATATGGGAAACTGTCTATCTGATGATTGCAACATCATCTAAAATCATCATTTATCTACAATGATGAAATTAATTAAAATTGAAATTAATGATGCTTATGTTTTGTGTTAATGTTTAAATAATGACAGTGGATCTAGTTGAATGTGATAAAATGTGTAGTGGGCAGTGGAATAACTATTGGTTTCTGTTTGTGATAACTGCTGACTGAGATAAGGGATGAGATTAAATAGATCCTGGAATTTAGCCTGGTCTGGAGCAGGCTAGCTCCACAGAATAAATCTCCATGGTAACTGGATCATGGATAAATTGAGCCAGGATAACCAACATATCCCGGCTTAATCCCTTGTCCTAGTTTTGTGCAACGGGCCCCTGGCTTGGTCTTTGTGCAACCAATTAAGCCTGGACACTCATGTTTTGGATTGGTTGAACCCAGCTCAGTCACTTATCCTGGATGTCTTAATCCTACTTTTGTGCAATGGGCCCCTAGCTTGTTTTTTTTGATATTTGAGCTCCCTTTTCATTGGATTTTGTTTGCCTTATGGACTCCTTGCTTTGCTTTTGACCCTCACCAGCCTCACCCTCCCATAAGCCTTTGTTTGGTTGTCTTTTTTGTTAATACATTTATTGAACTGCACCAGCTCTGCCTTTATTTGTCTGCATTTGGGTTCAATCCTTGTTTGTCTGTGACACAATTTCAATATATACAAGTGAGAGTAGGGCTAGCTGTAGTGTGAACATGTTTGACATGAGTTTCAACATTGCCAGATAAACCTGTTAGGGGCTCCAGGCAAATATTTGCTGCAGGGTCCTATTAAACTATAGTATGTTTGTGTATGTACCATGTCGCTTCAGTTATGTCAAGTGCAACCAGTACTCTTATGCTAGTGTTACACTTCTGTGGTGATCTGAAGCAAGATTCTCTTACAAATTTGCAATAAATCAAATTACCAAAACCAATTGTCAAGCAGTGAACCTGAGTGTTTTGCGGTCCGTCAGGGTCTTGGGGCCCCAGGGCAGTTGCCCACTTTGCCTGGTTGATAGTCCATCTTTTTATAAATGAGTCAAAATATTCCAAACTGCCAGTTTAATTAATTTGGGGGGCACTTGAGAGTAGAAAATGTAGTTATATGACATTGACATACAGTATATCACCTGTGTGAGTCATTTTTAAAGATTTACATCTACAGTACTGACTTTTTGATCTTTTTGCTCACAATCTGGAAATCTTGGCAAAGATGATCTTTTTTTTTTTTTTTTTTTAAAGTAACCCTTTGACCAAATATCTTTGCTACTGAACAAACTACAGCTGGTCATAAACAAAAGTAGAGGACAAATTGAAAATTTTGCCTCATGATTGCACTAGATGATAAGTTAGGACATCACAATAGGCCTTCAAATGCATCATGTAGACTACATGTATCAGACTGACCTGCCATGTCATTTTATGTGGCCTGCAAGAGCTTAAAAGGCTTAGGATTGTCTTAAAATAAAATTATTTGCTGCTTTATGGCATACAGTGACCATAAACTACATCTCCCACAATGCATGTAGATTTTGTGACCTGTGAAACCCATGACGGCATCCTGCCACTAGAGTGCAATGTTTTCATATCGCCGTTTAACTAAAATGGTTTTTCTTGATGCAGAGGGAAGGCAAGTTAATGGAAGATGGTAAAGCGAGTACATATTTGTGCGCCAAGGTGAAAAACCGGGATGTCTTCTGTGAAGGAGTACAGTTTACGTGCAGACATTAAAATGAGAGTGTATCTGTTGTGTCTCTGATAAAGCTTGTCAGCAAAATCCCTATCAAAAGCAATTACGAGGTAAGATAACATTGCCATAGGGACCAGGTTATGCTGAGGCTATAGTAGCTTAAGCGTTATTATTACAAACTGTATTATATATCTCTCATTGTACTTCTGTGATTGCTTTGATGAAAGTAATGCAAATGTAGTGTCATCAGTAACGCTTTATTCCACACAATCAGTAATATAATTAAGTGACTTTTACTTTCAAATGACAGTAAAGAAAGGAAGACATCCTTTATTTGTCACGCCACACGTACGTACATGCACACACACACACATGCTTGGTGAAATTCTTCTCCACTTTTGACCCATCCTTGGTCAGCCTTTCCTCCGCGGCAGAACGGGGCGGTGGGCTGCCAGCTGACCGGCGCCCGGGGACCCAGTTTCTTTATCATCACCATTGGTCAGGTGGTGATCTTTCTTAGAGGGGGGTTTCATTTTATGGAGGATTCCCCAGGTGAGCACATGCAAACTCCACACAGAAAGGCCCCTTTCCTCAAGATAAGGGCAGCAGGCACCGAAGGCATGGTGGAGGGCACGCCCTCAGTGCCCACAGCGCCCTAGGTGGGAATCGAACCCGGGAACTCTATAGCTGTGAGGCGACAGTGTTTCCACCGTGCCACCATAAGTAGTTATATGTATATTACATTTTGAAAGTTATTAAGAGGGGAAGCACTGCTGTCGGCAGAAGCATTCTACTCTCAGGGTCAGTTGGAAAACATCCTATGAAATGTTAACTCTGAATTCCATAAAGTGTTTGACCACCTGAATCATGCAGGAAATGTTTATGGGAGGTTATTAAATTTAAAAGAGGGCACCTGGAGTATGGCGAAGTAACAGGGACAACTCTCCAGGGGGCTGACAGGAAGGAAGGACAAACAGGACAGGAAGGAGGGACGAAGTTCACAGTTTATGTTTATGAGTGTTGAGTCATGGCAGCAGGGATGCGGCAGAGCTGCTGGGACCTGATGACCTTACAGAGATGTTGAGAATCATTCAGTGCTCCTCTGCAGCAACAAGATGGTGTGTAACCAAGACAACCCCAATGTGAGCGTAATTACATCCCACCACACTTAAATTACTCGCTTATTATCTATTCTGGCCACACTCATAATTAAAGTGTCCCATTCCGACATTTTGGTGCCATTTTGCCATTTGCCATTTTGAACATCTTGAAATACGAGGACACCAGCACTGATTTAAATAACAAACAAATATCTAAAGTACAATAACAGACAACACTGCAGAGTGCAGTTTGCAGTTAGTTACTGTTGGGTCCCAATCAGGAGAGTACATCCAGATTACAATTATTCTAGAAGTCTTTTCTGACATCAACTTCAGCTTCACTTTAGTGGCTACAAGTGCAATTCAGGGCTGATTTCATTGGCAATCAAATCATCCAAGTGCTTAGCTGACCTACACAGCTACAAAATGTGCTATAAGGAATATGTGCCGCACTAACAACTGACAGCAGTCAGTCTTCAAAACATAGGATTTCAATTGAAATAGCACACAATTGCTGGTCATACCGCTTACATAATCAATACAGCTGTCAACAAACAAACACAAACAACATTTCGGGCCTTCCTTGTCTCCTCAATAATACCTCATAACTTGAAGTATCTGTACTGATGCCTTCAAGGTACCATTGCTGTCTGAAATGCATTTCTTATATTCCTCACAACAGTTATCACAAAATCCAATACACATTCATTCAGAGGGTTCCTTAAACACCCCTAAAACAAATAGTTTTCTTTCATGCAATTAACATTATGTCTAGGAGCATTACTGTTGGCAAAGAAAGAATGTTCTTACATCTAACTGCCACTGATAACTACACATTTAACCTTTCATAGTCCATATTACCCAACTAACATCTGTAGAAGTTATAAGAGCATTTTCATAACCAAACTTAACCAATAAATACATTTCTTTTTTCCTCCACATTTCTGTCTGTTACCAAAAAGAATATCCTCACTCAACCTGGGTCTGTGAAAAGGCTGCTCCAGCCAAGGTGTCTGTGTTTGAGTGATCATTGTTTATTTCCATCCCTTAATCCTTAGGACCTTTAAGTAACCTGCTCTTTAGATGGAAGTGCATGAGTCTCATCTGGCAACAAGGTCTTTACTGTTCATTAATGGTACCGGGGACTCTTGGTCAGTGATCAGTGAAGTCTTCAACTGCCCAAACACTAGCCAAGCACTCTGTCTCTAAGCATACCTGGCCTCTGTGTCTTTGACTGCTGGAGCAGTAGGCCACAGGTTTCTAGTCCTCACCATGCTACTACAACAGGACCCCACCAAGCTTGTAACTGTTACTGTCAACTGACACAATGGTGGGTAGCGTAATCGATGAGTACAGGTGCAGATGCTAAGGCAGACTTCAGTCTCTGGAAGGATGTCAGCTATGCTATGCTGAGCTGGCCATGTAGTAAATCACTGAGCTCTAATTTTTTGAGGTTGTGGGAAATTTTCTATCCCAGCCGCTTTCCCAGGGTCAGGTCTCAGGCCACTCTCTTGTAAGATGTGCCTCAGGAAGCAAATCTGCTGCTATTTGAACTTACATTTCTGTCTGTTCAATTTGAGGACAATCATTTTCAATACCTATACTAGTACTTCATGTATGCATATAGACTTCTGTTCCTTCCAGCCCTTGAGGTTATTCTGCCATTATCCACTGGAACATTTCAGGAACAGTTGCTATCCAAAATGGACATTGGCAAAAAGAACTGTACCTCCCAAAGGTAATAATGAAAACCGTTAATTTGTATCTATTCTTCTGCAGAGGAATCACCTGGTGGCATCTAATGATGTGAACACTTTAGATCATGAGACCTGTCACCATGTAATGTCTGCTTGACATCGAACTGAGAAGAAGGCCACTCAGAAAACTCAGAACACTAAGCTGTGTTTAATGTATGATGGGTGGAAGCAACGCAAAACATGAACAGATGTATGTGAATTGGAAAAACAGTGATAGCTTGTCAGTTGATGAAAATAAAATGAATACATTTGCCTTTGCCTTTGATTTTTGTAAACTTGATTGTCATTTTATTTTAAACAGTGTTACTGTGATAATCAACTGGGCTGTGTTAATGGCTATCATTCATCATTACCAACACCCAACTGACGTCAGTCATTTACAGCTAGCAATTTCTGTTACTTCTGCCCAAATTTATCATTTACAATAACCACCTGACATTTTATCAGGCCAGTTAAAGTACCCAGCAGTGTATGGTGCAGACCACCCACACTTTTATGTAAGTGCAACTGTAGGACTGTGGTATTGCTAGTGTTTCTTCTAGTGCAGAGCCTGGTGACTCTCATGCACAGCTCGCCCTCTGGTGGACAAAATAACACATGACAATACAAATCAGTACTTCATAAGGTGGTACTGTAGAGTGTTTGCTGTTTTTTTGTTGTTTTTTTTTCCTTCCTTCTCTCATGATTTCCTCTTGTACCAGTTTGTGCCTGTGAATTTGTGTGGTCAGCCAGTGCATTAATGGGGCACTTTGTTCATTAAAAATTTATTTGAAAAAAAAAAAAAAAGAAAAAGAAAAAAAGGATTTACTGATTAAGGGGGACATTTTGAAAAGAATAATAGAGGCTATATATGTGAACATGTGTTGATGGACATTAATCTTTATTGATCGGGTGTGTACTCAGATTTAAGGAATGTATTTGTTTCTTTATTTTTATTTTTCTCCTTTCTGCTAATACTGGTCAGTATTTGTAATGTCAGGGGGTGATACTTTTGAGGTTCGTACTATGGCTGGTCGTGGGCGTGATATCACCTTTGGGGTGAGGAGGGGCCAGCAGCTTGCTTCACTGCGTTATGGTAGGGGTAGGTCTATGTCCCCCAGTGTTTTCAACAACACAGTTGATCAGTCAGTTTAACCCACAATTGGCCCCCTCTGCTAGTTCCACGCCACTTACCCAATCGACCCCTAAGCCTACACAAGTCATCTCTGTTGAGGCTCTTGGTGCCATGATTACTGATTTAGTCAAACAGATTGGCAAAAACATAGCCAATCTCTGCACCATGCACCAGCCTAGTATGGTTCAGCCTCAGCCTACAACCAATCAGTCATCCAGTAATGCTGGTTTGTCACAGGTGAAGGTTGTTGTGCAGCCTGACTACAAGCCTCCACCTTATTTCAGGGGTGATCATCCAAATACATTCTCTGTTCATGAATGGGAAGACATTATGAAATGTTACCTGAATAGGGTTAAATGTGGTACTCATTCTGAAATGTATGATCTGATCATGTCAAGACCAACAGGCAAGGCTAGAGATGCGGTAAAAGCTGACCTTCCCACGGCTGTGTTCGACATATTGAAAGCTAACTTTAGTGAGCTGTCATATTCCAACTTACCAGCGCCATTCCACATGCTAATGAGAGTGCTATGGACTACTGGATTTGCCTTAATAAGTCCATCGATGCTGCTGATGAATGCCTCCCAGAGGAGAGGTAGGTCCTGATGTGTGGTCATGATGTTCATTAATCACTGTCCCGACCCCATTCTCGCCATGTCATTCCAGCTGAAGGCACCTGAGCGGTGGACCGCAACAGAGGTTCAGGAGTGTCTGGATAGCCACATGAGAAATGTGAGGAAGACAGCAGCCCAGTCCCGACACTCAGCAGGTTTGTCAGCTTACAGTCAGTGCCCTGTGACTGCCTCATTTCATCCTCTCGGTCCTGCAATGTCTCGGGATGCATCAGTTGCATGTCAGTCAGAGCTACTACCTCTCTGCCTCCTTCTGCTTTGGCCTGCAACCAGTCCAGGTCAGATGAGATTGTAGTGAGTCCACATAAGCCTGCTATATTGGCTGCGCCTCCCACTGCTGTCCCTTCTTCAGCTCCCACTGCCACTGTCCCACCTGGCAAGCCCGGTGTCTAACAGGTCATGGCTGTGTGTGACAAAGGTCTGTCCTTGTGCAACACCTCCCTTGCTACCAGCCAAAGAAGACAACAAGACAACCATCAGCCAGCCAATTGTCAGCCAGCCCATCGTCACCCTGGTCGCTCTTGTAACCAGCAGTGCTCTGAGCCCTTCACATGCAGAGTTTGTGGTTCCACAGACCACTCAACCCATGAACATTGCGGACTTTACAGACTGTGCCTGAACTGCTTCAGTCTTGGTCATAATAAACTTGAGTGTCCGCAGCAACCCCGGTTTGGATTCCAACGTAACCGGTGGACTCTAGAGCACTCTAGAGTCCACCGGTTACATTGATAAAGGTTACACTGAGTAACTTTTAACTTATTTTTGTTGGAATGCAAGGTTTATTTGTCATACTCAATAATAATGTGCAGATATTCCTCTCTCTCTCTCTCTCTCTCTCTCTCTCTCTCTCTCTCTCTCTCTCTCTCTCACACACACACACACACACACACATACACACACACACACACACACACACACACACACACACACACACACACACACACACAGAGTCTCTCTCTCTCACACAAATGCACATGCACACACATAGAAAGCTAAAACGTTTTCCACACTGAGATTAATATTTTGTCATGCATAACCATAATCCAACATTCTTGAGTTAGTGTCTAATACAACCCCACTCCACTAGTATCACAATAATGAAGTGTTTTATTACAAGGCTACAGCTGACGTTGTGAAATTGATACATATTTCCTATACATATCCTCCAGTCTGCAGACTCCACATCTGATTACTATCATTGTTGTAAGGATAAGTAGTGGTAGCAGTCATCACACATGCTGTCAAAAAATGTCAAAATATAAGGAAGCCAGTGTTGCTCCCATTCATTTACCCCACATAAATACACCCACATTTAGTCACACAAAGTGACTAAGGTTACAATGAGGAAGATATTACTTTTTTGTATTGGAATGTAGGGTGGATTTGCCACACTGAGACTAATGTGCGGACATGCACACATACAGTTCTGTCTCATACACACACAAACACGCACGTTGGACGTCATTTGAAGGCTCTCATTTGATGGCCTGCCAGATGATGATGATCAGAATGATGAGCACAAGTGACAGCACCATGCCCAGCATGCACATCCTCTTCCGGGACTTCCTCTGCACACAAAAAAGTATCATGTCAGAGTACATATATAAATGGAACTCAACTGCATCAGTGCTTGACATGACAGTTATAACATATTAACAATGGCTGAGGACAGGACATCATATTAAACTTTATTAATATGTGTAAGCTGCATGAAACGGCAAGTCCATTGTTAATGTCTGTCTTTCTTACTGTCAATAAATTACATGAAAAGAAAACCAACAATGAGTTCTCTCAAAATTTTCTGACTTCCTTACTTTGTCTGTGGCACTCAGCTCCAAGTCAATCTGTTTCATTTTTAAGGTGGCTTAAAATTTTCAAATATCTTTTTCATGTAGTATTCCCAGTATTTTTTTCCAGCCTCTCAATTTTACCTGGTAATATGCTGCCTTCTGCAGCTGGGTGGCCCCTCTGTCTACATGAACCTCTGCAGTCTCCACATTGGCCTCAATGCTGTCTGTTAATCAGAACACATGATGAGCTTCGAGGGGCACATGCACTCTCACAACTAAATGGCATGTTTAAAGCATCGACTCAGCTGAGTTTCTTCTGACTTACCAATCATCTCTCCCTGGTCGTGGATCATCACAGCCAGGTCCTTGAAAATCTGGTTCACATCCATAATGTCAGCCTGGAGAGGACGTGAGAGGGTTAACTGGTGAACAAAAGTATATTCTATTCTATTCTATTCTATTCTATTCTATTCTATTCTATTCTATTCTATTCTATTCTATTCTATTTACCTTTATTAGTCCCGCAAAAGGAAATTCCAATTTACAGCAGCATCAGTAAAAGATAGTTAGATAGATAAATAAAAACAATAAGTATATACAAAAGAGTGTAATAAAAATAAACATAATCTTAAATTATAAATTGTATTTGCAGACTGTTATGTACAGGAAGGATTGCACAGATTTTTGCACCAATTATTGCCCAGATTATTGCACAGATAATTTACAGATAATTTGCAGATTACTTTGAGCAGTTCTTGTTGTGCAGTCTGACGGCTGCAGGAAGGAAAGACCTGCGATAGCGCTCCTTCACACACTTTGGATGTAGCATCCTGTCACTGATGGAGCTCCTCAGTGCAGTGAGTGTGTGTTGAAGGGGGTGGGAGTCATTGTCTGTCATGGAGGACAGCTTGGCTGTCATCCTCCTCTCCCCCACCTCCTCCACCTGTCCCAGAGGGCATCCCAGGACAGAGCTGGCCTTTCTGATGAGTTTGTCCAGCCTCTTCCTGTCAGCTGCTGTGATGCTGCTCCCCCAGCAGACTACACCGTAGAAAATGGCAGAGGCCACAACAGAGTCATAAGCTGCGTTTCCATTACAGTTGTTCGCAAAATAAAAGCGATATTTCTGAAATTTCGACAAAGTTCAAGTGCTACTTGCAGGTGTTTCCATTGAACGGTGTTTTGTGAACTAACCGAAATTCTCGTAAATTCTCGGCCGTCCCGCGAGACTGGAAGATGTCCGAAAGCGTTATGCGTCTCAGTACACTGATCTCAGGAGCCGCTACGGCTGTTGCTGTACTTATTATGAACAGAAGGCGGAGGCAACGTATAACTGTTCAAAGGCGAAGCCCTTATGTGTGGCAGCGGCCACGAATAAGGGATTTCTGGGAGAAGATTGTAAATGAGGAATTCACAGACGAACTGTGGATACAACATTTTCGGATGACCCGGGCCAAACGAGCTTTGCGATGTTCTTGAACCTCTTGTGGCACCAGATGCGACATGTAAATGCGAAAAAAGTGTTTCCATTACACTTTTGCGATACACTTTTATATTGACACGTCTGAAAAACCACCTCATGAGAGCATAAAAATGTTTTTGCGATATTTGAGAGGATTTTCGAAATATAGGTGTTTCCATTACCAGTATTTTATTGCGATATTTAGGTTTTGCGCATTTCTAGGGGTAATGGAAACGCAGCTACTGAAGGTCTTCAGGAGTGCCCCCCGCACCCCTAAAGACCTCAGCCTCCTGAGCAGATAGTCTGCTCTTTCCTTTTTTATAAAGTGCAGTGGTGTTATGAGTCAGTGTTGCAGTTCCTGCTTCTGTAGGATATCTTGTGGTTCATACTGATACCTCCAGCTGTTTGATGTTGGTCTCTCTCTCCTTGATGATTTCCAGGTCCTCCTCTGTGATGGTGGGCTCCTCTGTACGAGTCTGGTTCTGACCCCACTCATCCTCCCTGCACAATCATACAGAACTTTTTTTTAAACTTTAATCTACAGCTGAAGGTATCACTACAACCTCTCACGAACATTTATCAATGTATTATCTTAAATATATTCTGGCAATGACGTCATGGAGTGTGAAAGTATACACACTGCATCAGTCTCAAATGTTAGTTTGAGTTTGAGTCTCTTTCTGCCTCTTCTATGATTGACTGCCCCCTATAATTACTGAACAGCAGTGTAGAGTGGGTGCTTTTAAGCATGAGCATCAAATTCTTAAAGCAGAACTTGATTTTTGATTAAAGGCTTATCACCTGAACCTGATTTTTACTGTTTTACACTGCATCACAATGACAATGTAAGATTTGTATTTTTTCTCGTTATATATGGTGCTCAACAAGATTAATATTTCTAAAAATCAGAATGGCACAGAAACTAACTGACACACAGAAAACCTTAGCCATGGTAGTATTTTTCCAGCAGGAGTACAGGCTGGTTTCTGGGTCTCATGCCAAATAATGAAGCTGCCATATGCAGGGTGCTTAATGGGATCTTGGGCGTGACAAGGTACGCAGAGATGTGGGGGGCTCAATAGGTGCTCAAAGGTAAATATTTGCCCACAAACAGGTAAATCCTGCTGTGGTAGGTGCTAGGAATTAGAGCTGGTCAAAAACTGAATTTTTAGGTTGATAATATTATCAATATTAAAGAGTTAAAAAAAATCCAAATAGTAATTTATAGACCAATATTAATGCACTTTTCAAATGGATCTTGTTGATTTGGTTACTAAGGAACTGCATCTAACATGTATACAGTAGTGACATTTCAAGTTGTAAAAATTGTCAGTGCTCTCTGGTGGACAAACTATGTAATGATGACATTGTTTCACCATGATCATTTTAACATACATGAGGGTTAGAGAAAATACATGACCCACAAATTCTCATTCACTCATTGGTGTTTCGCTGTAGATTGCTCCTTTAAAATACCTCTGTACAAACAATACAGTCAAAGAACAGAGGAGGAACATATTCTGCACACCAAAATGCATAAAAATGGTGAGTGGAGGACATACAATACAACATTAACAATATTTATATAATGTTAACAACAATGAAGAAACATACTTTTCAAATGTAACCAGCTGTTCATTCACATGGCCTCCATCTCCCTGTAGACCGTAACAAAAGGTTTTATCAGCATCAGCTCACATCACTTTTCCATTTTGCATGCAAATGTGTGTGTGTGTGTGTGTGTGTGTGTGTGTGTGTGTGTGTGTGTGTGTGTGTGTGTGTGTGTGTGTGTGTGTGTGTGTGTGTGTGTGTTTAAAGGTGTACTATGCAGGAATTGCATATTATTGTGTAAACACAACATTCAAACTTCCCAGCTCAATGCCACCAGGAGCACAGTCCTGATGACTGTAGTTACCAGAACACACACAGCCCAGTGCAGCATCACATACCATTTCATAAAGCAGTGACTCAAGAGCAGTACACCAAGCAGTGCATAAAAATGAGTGATAAGGTATCTTAAAAATATTTTGTCAAATAATGTGTTTGTTCTGAACAAATAGCAACGCTAATAGTTGGATTACTGGCTCTAATTAGCCTGTGAGTATAGCTGTCATCAGTCTACCTTGCTAATAGCCATAAGAGTGGAAAATAATTATGTGTCATGATAATTAAATAATTACAAAAGCCGAGTAATGTGTTGAGCTACAGACAGCAGTCAACAAACTTGTTAAAAAGCTAATTGTTTTTGTGTCCAGACAGGAGAATTTAGCAAACTTCCCAAGCTTCAGACACAGACAAGACGGATTACAGTGTCAGCCTGGTCACTACCTTTTTATGAAGTCCCAGCCTCACCTGCATGTTGTTATTGACTGGGTGCTACACAGCCACTGCTCAAAGGTTGCAGCTCAGAAACATCCTGGCCACAGAAAAGTAAGAAAATAAAGCCAGAGAGTTGGGTCTCTGCAGATAAATACACTACCCAATAAGCTGTATACATTTGTTTTATATCACTCACCTGGGCTACTGGGGAACTTTATAGCTGAACTGGACATGCTACTCTCAGTCATTCCTGAAGATGGCACCCCACTGATTGTCATGGGTGACAGGAATATACATCTTAACAAACCCCATGTGGTTGACTTCCTGCTGTCCTCATTTGACCTCAAACAGGTCTCCACCACTCCCACACACAAACAGGCAATACTCTTGACTTAATTGCAATTTGAAACTACTGCATGGTAAGCTAACTCTCACCCTCTTACATGTATCAGACCACTTCTTTATTCAATTCTCTGTGTCCTTACAAGAGCATCCTCACACTCTGCCGCAAAGGGTCTCCTTCAGACGGAACCTCCGGTCCCTCACACCGGCTTAGCTCTCCAATTAGGTCTTTGCAAACATGCCTCTTCACAATGTTTTCTCCTCACTCCCTGTGAATGAGGCAACAGACACACTCTGCTCCTTGCAAGCCGCCTCTCCAAACAATCTATGCCCACTCTCATCCAAACTTGCTTATAAAACCCCATGGCCCTACGATCAGCTAGAGCAACTGGTCTGTCCTCTGTTCTACTCTTGCTCGATCAGCTGCCTTTGCCACAGTTAACAACCAAATCCTCCTCTCCACACTTGCTGAGCTTGGCTTCTCAGGATCTGCTCTCTGGTTTGAGTCCTACCTCTCAGGGAGATCCTTTGCAGTGTCTTGGAGGGCAGAAGTGTCTAAATCCCACTGCTTGTCCCCAGGGGTACCTCAAGGGTCAGTGCTTGGACCCCTTCTCTTTTCAATACACACCCCCGCACTTAGTACTGTCACAGTGCTTCTCATGCCATTCATATGCTGACGATACCCAGCTCCTCCTTTTGTTCCCGCCAGACGACCCCACAGTCTCGGCACAGATATCGGCATGCCTCGGCATGGATGAAGGAACACCTCCTTCTGCATAACCTGTCAAAGACTGAGCTCCTTGTCATCCCACAACAACAACAACAGATCAGTATCCAGCTTGACTTCAGCTCTGCTCATTCCCGCAAAATCTGCCAGAAACTTGGGTGTCATGGTTGATGATCAACTAACTTTTAACAAGCATGTGGCCTGTGTTGTTCGGTCATGCCGATTTGCCCTGTACAACATCAGGAAGATCAGACCCTACCTGTCTGAGCATGCAACACAACTCCTTGTACAAGCGCTGGTACTATCACGCCTTGACTATTCTAATTCCTTTCCTGCATGGCTCCCAGCATGCTCGCTAAAACCCTTGCAGATGATCCAGAATGCGGCGGTGCGTCTGGTCTTCAACCAGCCCAAAGGAACACGTCACTCCACTATTCATATCCCTCCATGGGCTCCCAGCTGCTGCCAGTATCGAGTATAAGTCCTGGATGCTTGCCTACAAAACTGCCACCAAAACTGCTCTGACCTACCTGAACTCCTTCATTCAGGTTTATGCTCCCTCCTGCTCACTATGCTCTGCCCAGGAATTGTGCTTGGTGTTGCCAGCTCAAAAAGGCCCCAGGCCTATAGCTAGACTATTTTCTTCTGTGGTTCCCAGGTGGTGGAATGAGTTACCAAACTCATTTCGATCTGCACAGTCCCTCTCGATCTTTAGGAAAAGGCTAAATACTAGGCTCTTTACTGAACACTTTCTTTAAAAAAAAAAAAAAAAAAGCACTCTCTATGCATTACCTCATAGCACCTATGTCCAATTGGACCAGAAATTATCATTATGGCACTTACTCTTGTTGTTCTCTCCTATCCAGTAAATGATGACTAAGAGGGAATATTTTGTATGAATCTATACATTGTTTTTCAAGAATATCCTGCATGGTATACCTCTAAGAGTAATATTATTGGTGAAGGTTCTGCAACCCTTGTCCAGAGAAACGTCTGGTATTCACCATGACTCTGGATCCACCTCTTGCTCTGACCACTGACTCCTTCTCTTTCTCAGCTGCCCTCCGCTGCACCACCTGGAAGTTGTTGAGGGCTGCAGAGAAATCGTTCATCAAGCGCTCCTTCCTCAGCTTTTGCTGCCTCTGGAGAGGGAAGAGGATAGGAAAGTAGAAAAGTAAGAAAAAAAGAAAAGTAGAATATATTTTAAATGTTGTTACGTCACAGACATCCAAACAGATACATATTAAACCTGTAATTTCCACAACTTGGAAGAAAAACTGAGACTTCAGCACATTGAAAACCCTGCAGCTCATCTATTAAACAGAACCAAGAGGACAGAGCACATCAGTCTTGTTTTAGCTGCTCTGCACTGGCTTTCTGTAACATTCTGAATTGATTTTAAGGTCCTCCTCCTTGTATATACAAACCCCTAAATGGACTAGGACCAAGCTACATTGCTAAATCCTTTGTTTATCATTTGCCTTCAAGAACACTGTGATCATCTGCTGCTGGTTCATTGGAGATTTCCAGCTACATCTGAAAGAAATTCAGGGATGCAGCCTTTTTCAATTACACCCCAAAGTTCTGGAAAACAGTACCTACAGATAACAAGGATGCCAGTATTTTTAATAGAAAGCTAAAAACTTCACTACAGCCTTTCACTAGCAATGACTCTCCTGTTACAGGTCTGAAACTTTTGTGCAAAACTGAAAGGGTTATTATGAAATATGGGAAAATTCTTAACGTTGATGCTCAGCAGTCACCTGCTTCTCACACAGTATGTTGCACAGACATACTGGAAACACTTTATGTCCTCCTATTTAGTATTTAGAAGAGTTACATTAATATTCAATAAATGGTGTATAGCACATTTCTAAACATTTTATCATCCTTATAAGCTCCATACAACTACATTACTGTGTGTTATAAACATTTCGTTTCTTTGTATACTGCTAATAAACACTAAATGAGGGGACATCAAGTGTTATCAATCACATCATCACAGATTTCGAATGCTCCATTAATGAGGTCATATGCTGTAACTTGACTAATGTGGTATTCTAATGCAAGGCAGCAGAGATGTTGATCATGGGATCCCTTTGGACAGGCTTACACAGTGGGTTGGCTGGCTCTTAGGTGGTTCAGATCCTCTTTATGTAAAATCAATTTTTCATGGCAGTTGGTGATGCTGCTGTTTTGTATTACGGAGTGACTCAAGGGTCTGTTGTGGCCTTATTTTATTTTCTAGCTTTTTTCTAGCTTTTAATTTGGTGTTGTAATATACTATATCTTTCCACTGCTTACAACAAGGACATTCCAAAATTTTCTTATATCAACGGAGCTTAAAACAGAAGAAAACAAAGGTCCTGTCGGATTTGAGACAGCACAAAAGAGCCTGCAGCATTATAAATGGCCGCTTGTCAGCCAAGGAGCTGTGGCCTTCTGCAGATGGTTCAAATGCTACACCCTGTTTTCTAACAAAAACAAAGTGCAAGAACAACAACTCAAGTGTTCCAAGAATTCCACACAAAAAATCAATTCTGATCATTTTAATTACTCGGTCCATTATAAAGCAAAAATGCCAATCATTCTGCTTGTCCAATGTGATTATTTGCTGATTTTCTCTGTATTGCATGAGAGTTAACTGAGTATCTTTGGGTTTTGGACTGCTGGTCAAACAAAATTAGAAATTTGAAGAATTAAGCTTCTAACAAACATTTTTAACTATTTCCTCACATTTTATGGATTAATTGAGTAACCCGTTAAAAAAAGTTAAAAATTGTTAGCAGATAAATTAATTAAAATAAAGCAAATGTAAACATACTGATTTGTAATTCTAACATGAATCACACCATATTAAAGCACTTCAAAGACAGAGATTTTAAGGAATGGAAAAAGTCTGGCCCACTCCCACTTCATGTGACTGAAATGTGTAAGTAAAATTAGCATTATTATCCTCACATTCCTTCCATGACTCATATTTAATATGATTATTCTGTATTCTTTCCATCAATTAAAAGAACAACATTTTCGTGTCCTGAAGCTAATTTATTCTCATTGCTCAGCAGAACTCAAAATTTTTAATTTTTCCCAATTCCCATTACCGTTGCTGTGTCAACATAATGGACAGGACTCTTTGCGTCAGGTATGCATAAGTTAAAACATGTCATATCACAGGTTAGTAACTGTAGCTCACATGATAGCATACATTACTTTTCTGCTATAAAGAAAGAGTCTATTGTAGGCCTATTGTGGAGAGCCGTCTCAGAAGAGTGGGGGTTGGTAGAGCAGCAGATGAATGGCCATGGTTTTGGAATAACATGTATGTTCATTAATAATTTGGTATTTATGAAGTGAATTTTGATTAATATAGCGATAACAGTATCTATAAAATAACCTGTTCTGATGGAGACAGTGGTGGAGGCAATGACCCCAGCTCCTTCAGGTGTCTGTTGGTTTCTTTAGCCAGCTGGTTGGTGTAGTGCTGGAGCTGTTGGCTGTAGGGGAACACAAACACTGCTAAGACCTCGCTCAAAGACTTGACTGGTTAAACACTTGAAATATTGATCATATGTGAGATTACATGGGATAAAAACCCAGGCCAGTACTTACAGCCTCTCCTGGAGCTCTGAGGTTTCCTGTCTTGTTTCCAGTTGGTAAAGGATATTTTTTATCTGACCAGCTGCAGAGAAAAGGAACCACTTCAGTAAGTATGCAGCTCCTTGGGGAATAATTTTCCATGTATAGGTTGTTTGCATATGACGTCACCTCCCTCTTTCGTTGTTGTGCAAACTGCAGATGGAGGGCTGGAAGTGATTTTTCTGCATCAGAAGCACTATAACGCACTCAGAATGCCTATGTTTTGCATCATTTATGATTGCTCAGATCGATCAAACTGAGAAACCACAAGGAGCTTTTATTGAGGACCAGAAAGCTGGAAAGCATGGCTTGTTAACAGTCTGCAGTCAGGAGGAACCGAGTCACCTAAGGTTGGAAGTGGTGTAATATTAGCTATTGTTTTAAATCCATGGTGATAGATTTAAAGTAATAGCTACAAGCAACACAACTAACACTTGTTAAATTTGCATTAATAGTTTCACATAAGACAGGTGAATGTAAATAACGCACCCTTTCTTGTTTCACAATGATCACTGTCTTTAGTGGCATCTCAGCAGACTTTTACGAGTGGTTAACCTAGCAAACAACTGTAATGTAAATGCCAACAGTCAATTGTAAAATCACTCCTCTTCATAAAGTAAGGGTCGCATCTAACATATGTTCTGATTTTCTATTTATACCTTTCTCTTGTAATTTCATCTAAACTGGCCAAGTGAGAACTTTCCTCCTCATCTCATTCAATGCAGTTTTCACTTCCTTCCCCTTCGTCTGAATTTAACGTAACGTGACTGTAAATAACCTACTGAACAGATTATTTTCTGCAGTGTGTGTGTGTGTGTGTGTGTTAGGGGACATATATCTTTACACAGTCACGTCATGGGGACTTGTCTTCCTTATGGCAACAAAATGCAAGTCCCCATGACAAAAATCATTAAATTTTAGGTTGAAGACTTAATTTCAGGATGCGGTTCAGTCAATTCTCCAGGAAATTAATTTAAGTATGTTTTTGTCCCCAAAAGTGATGACGCTCTGTGTGTGTGTGTGTGTGTGTGTGTGTGTGTGTGTGTGTGTGTGTGTGTGTGTGTGTGTGTGTGTGTGTGTGTGTGTGTGTGTGTGTGTGTGTGTGTGTGTGTGCACATTAAGCACACTCACAGTTTTGACTGATCTTCTGGATGTTGGAGCTGCAGGTCTGGATGAGGCTGCTGAAGTCCCAAGGCTGGGACCAGCTGCTATCTGCTCTCATATAGGACATCCTGGCTAGAGCCCACAAGCTTGTCAGACTGCTAAGGAAGACACTCCAAATGCAACCTAAACACAGTTACAATCGGGAGAATAAAGCATATTTAGTCATGTCATTTATATATATATACATACATACATATACATATATATACACACACACACACATATATATATATATATATATATATATATATATATATATATAT
Source organism: Chaetodon trifascialis (assembly GCF_039877785.1). Classification (NCBI taxonomy): domain Eukaryota; kingdom Metazoa; phylum Chordata; class Actinopteri; order Chaetodontiformes; family Chaetodontidae; genus Chaetodon; species Chaetodon trifascialis. Next base: position 2,653,963 of record NC_092062.1, on the reverse strand, counting down.
ATATATATATATATATATATATATATATATATATATATATATATATATATATATATATATTACATTTTAATGAATTTCAGATTTTATATTCAAATTGTTATTATTAGAGATTGTTATGGCCAGACCAAGGACACCAGGACCCAGATGCAGAGAGTGGCACAAAAGATTTATTGACAAAGTAGCAACAGAAATTCAGTTCTTAGGAACGACAGTACGAACAAAGTACAAACAGACTGGTGGAAAGTATCAACTAAAACTCCGAACAGAAAATCACCTGTAGTCAGGGAGAAAAGTCAGGAACAAAGTACAACACAAAAAGGTGGCAAAGCACCAAAAGCTTACTACTAGAGATACAAACACTGGAGGAATTAACTCGTGGCGAGGGGCAGAAGATCTCAGGCAGTGCAATAACATGCAGGAAGCAGTGAAAATAATCCGGCACTGGAAACAAAGAGAGGGTGGCTTATGAAGCCGGCTGATTAGGCAGAACAAGCTGCAGGTGTGCCAGGAGGCCAGCGCTCCAGGAGATCGCCCCGCCCCTCGGCACTCACACTGCAGGAAGGGGGCGAGAAGTCAGGAGGAGCAAACACAACAGAGATACTTGTTTCATTGATGCTTTTAGGGTTAAACCGTCATACTAAATGTAACTGATTAATCGTATTACACATTACACATAAGCCCTGGTTAGCTCTGATTTAGCCCTTCAGTCTGACAAAGGAATAAATAATTTCTTTTAAGGAACATACAGCTGTCACAGATTATGGGGGAAGCATTCAGAGTCTGTACTAATAGAACAATGTGATCGTACTCTGCATAACAGTACAGTACCACCAACACATTTTACTTAAAATATCAAAAGTTTAAGTGCCCAATTTCCCCCACGTAAACGTAAATATCATGTTATATTATTTGATAACTTTCACTGATAAATTAAAATGTAAACAACATTTTAATATTGGAGCTTGTCAAGGTTGCATCTAACTTAGTCTCATCAATATCTTCTGGACTTTTGGTAATACGTAAAAAGGCAATACAATACTGTGATATCTGTATCTGTAAAGTAACTAAGGGTGTACTCATTTATGATATCAATGCATTAATGCATCGTCTGGATCCTGTAAAATCTGGTTTCAAATCTTTAATTTTCACAAAATTCGTTGATAGCATCTATCCATCACAGACATTTAAAGTCGGTGTTTTTTAAATTTCGAATCTAATATGAAGGAGTACAGAGCCAGTAACACCGCGAACAACACAATGTGTCACGGCCCTTTGGTTTCTTTAGAGCAAGTATGTTAAGAGAAAGGCGAGCATATGCAGAATTCTCCGTGTTCTCCCACAATAAACCGGCCTAACACCAAACAGGCTTCAGGAAAAACAGAGGCCAGCGCTAACCTATCTTCCAGCAGACAATTCAGTAAGGAAAATAAACGTAGGAGGCAGACACAACACGAAATTAAAAATTGAAACCGTCATCATTTACTGTGAATTTAATGACAAAAAAACTACTGTAAGTCAGCCTTGGTCAAACTCTAAAACAGATAGGACACACATTCGTCACCGTTATTCAGCGTTTAGAACAGGTCGTAGTGTGTCTCGTACGTCAATTTCAGGGTAGATATGTTCTCGTGTTTTCCACGGACGCATAAACAGAGCGCTGTCGGTTAATATAAATGTTATCAAGGTTCACAATAAATCTCTTACTTTGCAGTGACACTGACTCGACAGTGTTTGTTGTTCCTAATTCTCCAGGCAAAATCAGAATTAGAAAATCCAGCCAGTCTATGACGTCACACGTTCAAAACCTAATCCGACGTTAGTTTGGCGCTGCGTTCATGGTCATCACAAAAAGTAGTAATCACACGTTTTCAGTGAGGTAATAGTTTACTGCTATCCCTCATGTTACAATTACAGCTTTATGTTTGCTACCAGCTTTCGGGACTGGATGAGACAGTTCCGGACCAGTCCAAACAACGAAAGCGACGAGTTCTGGCCAATCAGAGCCAGTTTTCCATTGACTGGATAAAACAGGCTGTCCCATGACTCTCACGTTGACTCTAATAATAAGCCCAAGGGCAGCAGTGTGCTGCCTTGCATGTGACAGCAGACTAAAATCTGCATGGACACTTGGAAAAAGTATGAACAAATAGAATACCAATTAAGTATTAATTACCAGGATGTCTGTCCAGAAAAACTCAGGTCAAATTAACATACCATGACCACCATCACCTTTCCCAAGATTCTGACAAGGCATCAAACGGAAGTCTCAGAATGTTTTTTTAGAACTGTCTCAATTGTTCATGTTTTATTTAGTCAACTGTTTAGAATTTCTATTATAATATTATAATATTATTATTCTATTATAATATTATTATATTATTTATGTTGTTTTATGTGAGGACGTTCTTTAACTTGTGGATATCTTCTTTGTATCATCATTTCATTAATTTGACACTTTGATTACCTCTGGAAGCTTGTTTGATGTTGTTTTCGCGGAGATAGTGGTATCCATGACACAAATATTCATAAGGAACCACTTGGGCAGTTGAAGATAATCAGAATCAGAATCACTTAAATCCTAAAATGTACAATGTACACAGGAATTTGACTAGGGGCTACAGTGCAGTGAATGGGAAAGTTCAAAATGAAAAGATTGAAAGTTAAAGAAAATTATAAACAAGAATTATGCATGCTACATTATACTACATACTATACTGTTTGCCATTTCTTTGTAAACTAGGAATAATACAGTCATTATGCTGTATTATGCTATGTTTGTACATATTGCACAGTCCTGGCAAATACTGCACATATTGTATGGATCATAGTCAGGGGTTGTACTGTCACAATCACTGTGTGTGTGATGCTTTCTGAGGAGGCAGTGTGATGGGTCTGCCACTATCCTACTGGCGCACCGTCTGGCTCTTGCGTCATGCAGAACACTCATAGGCACTTGGTCCTGTCAGTGCACAACAGGTCATTTGACTTCCTTTAAAAAGCCCGTCACAAAAGGATGCGCAAAAAACATCCCTCTATAAACTTTTGGTAGAATAAAATGGCTGCAGTGTACACTTTCATCATAGATGGAGCCAAACTGTTATCATCCAACATCTAAAGGTAGGTTAACACAAGAGGTACACAATTTGGGATCTGAACCTCTCTCCACACTCCGACATGAAAAGTGGACCATAGTAGAAGCGTCTCGCACCTTTGGTTAGTGCACACCATTGCAGGGGACAGCCCTAAAATTTCGAAGTGCTGCTCTTCAGTGGCCAAGGCCACAGCCATTGGTCTATCATCATGCTGTGTGTGACAATGCATCTCTGTGCTGTGGGAGCTGCCACAGTTTCCCTGCCAGCAGGTGTAAATGGTCGGGAAGCAAGACGCATTTGTGTGTACTGATGCCACTAGAATGACTGCTAGATTCTCCACCTGAATGTGCAAGAGGCAAGGAAGCAGTGGAACTGGGGGAATGTGCATTCTGTCCATCATTCTGACCACAGATCAATTTTAACTTTCCCAAACCTCTCCCACAACATCTGGATGAGTGTGGGACTCACTTTCCACTTGTTCTGGGAGGGACCTCCATGAGACATCCAGTCCACAGTGCGGTTTTGTACCCCAGGGATGTAGACCACTCAAATGAAGAGTAGGTGTCTGTGTGAGCAAAGTAGGAGCCTTGTGGCTATCTCCAGCAGCTATATAGCTGTACACTGCCACTGTCATGCTGTCTGTCTTTGCTACAACATGTCTGTTTGTGAACAATGGTACAAAATGTTTTAACCCTTTCAACAACGTGCGCAGTTCCAGACAGTGGATAAAGGATTCTCCCATATTCTCCCCACAACCTCAGATTTGCACATCCCACCCCAGCTAGGGAGAGACGCATCACACACAACGTGTGTGTGACATGCCTTTCCTGAGGGGAACCCCCATCGACAGAACACAGACTTTTCCAGTAAGTCAGCTCCCACTAAAGTGAGAGAGGGATGATCAGCATTCACGCTTTGTGCCAAATTGGGTCAAGGCACAAATGGCTGAACCAGCTCTGGAATTTCTTAATGTGTAGGAGCCCTATGGTCCACAACTATGTGGCTTGCTGACATCAACCCCAGCAGACAAATCACTGCCAGCACTGTCACCACTCTGTGGGGGCCGATACATAACAGCAGAGAGTTAAGAGCATCCAGTCTGGCTGAGGACAGCTTTGCTCCAATGGTTTTGGAGTTAATTTTCACTTCAAGGCAAATTAATGACTGGGTGGGAAGCTGAGAGCTCTTTTGTCAGTTTATGGCAAAACCCAATGTTTGCAGACACCATATGACTTGAGTGAGTGCATGAATGAGTGCAGCTTTGCCTTGGGGAGGAGCCATAAGGGTCAAGTCATCTAAGTAAACTAAAACTCTGATCCCTTTCTATTGTAATGGCTCTGGAGCCATTTCCATACACTTGGAGAAAGTGCACAGAGCCAGATAATAGCCATGGGAAGCTAATTGAGAAACACAGGAATTTTCTGTGTCTGGGAATGGACAAGCATGGATATATGCATCCCTCTGGACAATGGAAGTGAATCGGCATATGTGTGTATCTCTACAACCTTCCTAATGGCAAGACCTGAAAAAACTCTTTGACAGGCATATAGCTGACACCTGGAAAGACAGAGCAGGTGGAGCTCCTGACCGTGGTAAGGACAAAGAAAGCTGCAGATGTGGAGCCCTGTCCCGACAGAGAGACGTGAGTACTGGAAGGAGAGCCTGGGATAGAGGGAATTAAAATGCATGAGACATGCAAGTAGGAAAACATGTCTAATAAAGCTTGTAAGCAAAATCCCTGTCAAAAGCAATCATAAGGTAAGGTATTGTTGCCATAGAGACCAGGTTAGGCTGAGAATGTAGAGGATAGCATTATTATTTCAAACTGTAAGACAACTGAACAACAACCTCTGTTTTTATATTGGCAAAAGTAATGTAAAATTAGTGTAATTAGTAATGCATTACTCTTCACAGACAGTAATATTGTAAAGTAACTTACTACTTTAAAATGAACAGAGACAGGCCTGCATGTAAAACCAAAAGCCTAAACAAAGGCCCACATGCAAAACTAAAGCCTGACAAAGATCTCAGCAATAAAGAACAGAGGAATACCACCAAAATCCCACCAGACATGACAATTTTTATTATTATTGTTGTTGTTGTTGTTGTTGCTGCTGCTGAAATAAAGTTGAAACTCACACCTGAGTGTAAGTTTCACATAGACACACCTTAAAAATGCAGATAGTGGTAGTATACAGTAAGTCAGTTTTGCTTAGCGTCATCTTGGTGTCTGAGATGGGCAAACATGTCCTCTGTTGTACTTCTCATATCTTTGCCTTGTGGTTTTGAACCTTGTATGATGTAGTCACTGATGTGACCATGCCTACCATCTTACTTTCTCTCTTCCTCCTCCTTCTCTCCCTCACACGCTCTCTCTCTCTCTCTCTCTTTATGGTCTTACCAGAGTCATCAGCTGTTCTGTCCACCCCAAGGACATAGTCTCTCTCTCTCTCTCTCTGATATGCACCAAGGGAGCTGATATAATGTTAGGTGCATATGCAAATATTCACCTTTTATCACTTCAACTCTCCTGATATGCTGTGTTGGGGATCCTCCTTGTACCACCTCCCCTTGTTTCTTAATTTTATTCAGCAATGATGTATGAAAGTTTAAGAAATACGTAGTTTGTATGATGTTCATTATAATCACAAACCGGAAGAGAGACATAATATGGCCAAAGCCACCTGTTATTTATTGAGCCCCTCCTTGTTTGTTACATGGTATAAAATAATATGTAATCCTATTTAAAATGCTTTTTTTAATCTTCTCTGCGCAGGGACACATTACTGAATCTCTACTGAGGTGCTTGTATTGTGTTGTTATATAAAGCAATATTTAGAAAGCTTTGTTTAAAGCTGTGGGGCATTAGAAATTGCTCATCACCCTCAAACCTTTAAGGAGAATTTCCAACACATTTTCCACGAAGATGTGCCCAGGCGCTTCTACTGAGACATGTATAGTTGCTACTCATGCCAGATATATGATCAATTGACAATAAAAGAGTAATGACAATAAAGAGGAATGAGGATGAGAGTAAAACTAAGAGATGAGATACAGGATGAGATAAAAATAAGAGAAAAAGAATGTTCTCAAAAAATATAACTAAGCGCATTATCATGAAATAACAGCAATTCTTAAAATATAATAAAGTATGTAAACATAAAATAACAGTATTATAGTATATAATAGTATAATCTTAATATAATAGTATAATATTGTTAATTTATAACGTTATTATAAATAATATTATAATAATATAATAAAAATACAATATAACTAAGAATATAAACAAGTACTAACAGCAGTTCTTAAGAGAGAATGAGCCAGAACTATTAACTGTGTACCAGAAAAATATGTGCAAGTTGCAAGTGATAAATAAATGTAAACAATAAACAGTATTGTACAATATTGCAGTCGTGCAAATAATATGTAAACACTGAGCTATTAAAGTTTGTGAGGTTGATGGAGATTAAATTAATGTTGTATAGTGTGATAGCTGAAGAGGATATTCAGGGTTATCCATGATGGTTAACAGTCTGTGCAGCATACTCTTCTCCACCACCTCAAAAATGTTTAATTTGAGGCCAATAATGGAGCCGGCCTACCTGATCAGTTTGTTCAGTCTGTTGGTGTCACCAGGTCCGATGCTACTACCCAGCACACTGCAACAAAGAAAAGTGCACTCGCAACAACAGACTCGTTGTTTGGATCTGTGACCTGCCTGTCCCTAGTGTTTTCCTTTTCCTCTTTTCCCTTGGTGTTATTTGTCTGTCAGTCTGTTCCCCTGTCTGTCTGGGCTCAGTGTGGTTTCCTACACTCAGCTGGCTCCGCCTAATCAGCTCTATAAGTTGCCAGATTCTCCTGATCTCTCCTGTGAGTTTCAAGTTTATTCCCTGTGTGAGTATCATCAAGGCTTGTCGCCAGTATTATTCTTGGTGTGCTATTTTTGAACTCTATGTTTTGATGCTGTGGACCTCTGTAATGACTAAATAACACTTGAATATGAGGAACAAAAAAGGAGATCAATTTTGAAATTTGCTAATAAATTCTGCTGAGTGAAACTGCACTGAGAGAAACACTGTCGCCTGTCTCATTCATTCTCCTGTATTTACAGGAACCCGTTTATGGATCCTCAGCCCAGGACCTGTTACACAGACAGCTCTCCACAAGGACACCCTTGTCTACCACGATTGAGGAGAGACACAATGCCAGACTGCATCAGGATCTCTGATGAAGCCTGCACAAAGAGCTGACACTGTCACAAAGTGGGTTTCAGGCCCAAGTACAGAACCATCACAACATGGGAAAGCTTTTATCAACCTTTTAATCTTGAACTGGCAGGACCAGATTAGCAGCAACAAGTACAGTCTCTGGTATTGTGCAGGAAAAGACTTGGGACATGCAGAATACAAAGTCTTGGAGTCTTTGTAAGAGTTTGGTGTGGCAAACACCAAACACTCAGGCAAACAATGTCCAGGAAACAAAAGCAAGACTTGTGGTCAGGGACAAAAGGCTAAGCGAGTTACCGGGGAACAGGAGAACAGCCATGGTTGGAGACCAGCAGGGTCAGCAACAGGAGATCAGTCCAAGATTTAGCTGGAGAGCGTTGCATGAGAACAAAGACAGTCTGGCAAACAGTGTCAATGTCAGTGTCAATGTCAACTTTATTTGTATAGCACATTTAAATGGCCAGTGGCCTACCAAAGTGCTTTACAGTAACGAAGCAGAAGCAATAAAAGCAATAACTAGCAATACAATAACAAACAACAACAAAAGAGACATGTAGCATATAAATATAAACAAAGTAAATATAGACCCAATAAAAGTAATCATACTCCGCCAAAAGCTAAAGTGAACAAGTGCGTCTTCAGTCGGGCTTTAAAAGTGGAGAGACTGTTTGCAGTGCGCACACTGAGGGGTAGTGCATTCCACAAAGTGGGAGCTGCAACCGCAAACGCTCGGTCTCCTCTGGATTTTAAAAAAGTACAATGAACATCTAAAATAACTAGGTTAGCAGACCTAAGGGCTCTGGAGGGTTGGTGTAGTTTAACAAGGTCAGCCATGTAATCTGGGGCCAGCCCATTCAGAGATTTAAAAACAAATAAAAGAATCTTAAAATCGATCCTGTACTTAACTGGAAGCCAGTGTAGAGAAGAGAGCACTCGAGTTATGTGCTCGCGTTTCTTAGTGCCAGAATGCCGCATTCTGAACGAGCTGCAGGTGGTTAAGCTCAGACTGGTCAATGCCAAAGTATAGTGAATTACAGTAATCTAAGCGAGAAGTAACAAAGGAATGGATTACTATTTCAAGGTCTCTCTTGTTGAGATATAGTTTAATCTCCTCATTCCTGGCATGGGGTTGTATGTGCGGTGCTAATGGGTCGAGGGAGCTGGCAAGGACCTGAACCAGGTCAGGACGGCCAAACAGGACAACCTCTGTTTTATTTTCATTTAATTTCAACAAGTTTAGGTCCATCCATGTTTTCACATCATTTAAGCAGTTCAACACAGCCTGCAGAGAGTCTTTAGTAGGTGCTTTCACTGGCAAATACACCTGTACGTCATCCGCAAAACAATGAAAGGGTATACCGTGCTTCCTAAAAATAGACCCCAGGGGTAGCATATAGAGAGAGAACAGTAGAGGGCCCAGTACTGACCCTTGGGGGACACCGCATGTCAGAGGGGCCACGGAGGAAGAAAACTGCCCCATGTGTACAGAGAAGGATCTCCCAGAGAGATACGATCTGAACCAACTCAGGGCAGTGCCTTTTATGCCTACACAGTGTTCAAGGTGTGATAGGAGGATTGAGTGATCCACCATATCAAATGCCGCTGTTAGGTCGAGGAGAATTAAAACGACACAGCTACCAGAGCCAAAGAGCAGTTTCGGTGCTGTGAAGAGACTTAAAACCAGACTGAAACAATTCAGACACATTGGTCCTCTGTAAAAATTCTTGGAGTTGGTTAAAAACAACTTTCTCTAAAACCTTGGAAATAAAAGGAAGCTTAGAAATAGGCCTAAAATTAGACAAGACTAAGGGATCCAGATTTTTCTTTCTCAGGAGGGGCTGCACCATAGCATGTTTAAAAGAAGATGGAACACACCCAGAGCTGAGACACTGATGTCTCAGCTCTGGGTGTGAAAACCTCCTTAAACAAACAGGATGGAATACTGTCAGAGGGGCAGTTAGCAGGACGTAAGTGTTCCACTATCTCAGTGATTGTGGAGAGAGTAACGGGCTCAAACTGCTGAAAGACCGCAGAGCCTGCTGTAGGAACTGAGGGATCCTGAACAGACAGAGATAGCGGGGACCTAAGAACAGCAATCTTATTAATAAAAAAACTGCAGGAAATCCTCACACAGCAATGAAGAAGGCTCAACACAGGCAGCATCACACGGATTGACAAGAGCATCAAATACATTAAAAAGTACCTGTGGTTTGTGCGCATTAGCAGAAACAAGTGTGGAAAAATATTCAGCTTTTGCAGCTTTCACCGCATGCTGATAGGTTAAGAGACAGTCACGAAGGAGATCCCAATCAATTTGTAACCTGTTCTTCTTCCACTTTCTTTCCGCCTGTCTACATGCGCATCTGAGCGCACGGGTGGACTCATTCAGCCAAGGCTCAGTCTGTGGCTTAACACGCCTAAAAGTCATGGGAGCGATAGAGTCCAAAATCTCATTGCAGAGTGAATCAAACATAGACATACAGACATCAACACTACGATCACCAAGATCATCCAGAGAGTATAAGAAAGAGTCTTTAAAAGCAACAGAGAACTGCGAGGGAGTAGAAGAGTGAAAAGTACGAAGACGGCAAACGGGGGCGGAGTTTGTGGTTGAGACAACAGGTATCGCGAGGGAGAACAAAACAGGATGATGGTCGGACAGGGGAGTGTGACAGATTTCGGTTATCTGTACATCTAATCCATATGACAATACAAGATCCAAAATGTGGCCCTTGTCATGTGTCTGCTCCGAAACAGACTGTGTGAGATTAAAATGAGATTGAGGAAGTCTCTAACCAGAGGCCTGGTCTCACAACAGACATGCACGTTAAAATCGCCGACAATTAAAAAGTGATCATAATTTAGACTGACACCCGACATGAAGTCAGCAAAATCCCGAATAAAGTCTTTGTTAAATTTCAGTGGACGATAGACCACCGCACAGAGAACAGTCACAGAGAAGTTTACCTCAAGGAGTTGAAGCTTAAAGGTGCAGCGATTAACAGCTGGAGGCTGCCGGCAGTGAAGGGTGGATTTGAATATGGATGCTAGTCCTCCACCTTTGCCGGTGATGCGGGGGGAGCTGAAGAAGCTACATCCAGGGGGAAGGAGCTCCGAAAAAGGAGCACGTTCACCTTCCCGGAGCCAGGTTTCCATAAGAAACATAAGATCCAATTTCCGTGAGGTAAAGAAGTCGTTGATTAAGAAAGTTTTGTTTGTGACAGATCTCACATTCCACAAAGCCAAGTGAAGATTACTAGTATCCGATGAAAACGGAGCACGCTTCAGTGAACAGAGATTCCGGAGGTTCACACCGCGTCTCCCGGTAGGAACACACCAGCTGGAGGGAGGCAGCAACAGCTGATCGGGGTCCAATGAACAGCTGATGCTGACGTGCGGGAACACCGGTCGGATCCATCGGTCTCTCGTCCTCGAACGTCCAAAAAGTGCAGATCTCTGAAGCGATCAGACAGACGGATCGACCTCAGGTGAGCCTTGAGCCGGACCCAGAGGCCTCCGCATTTCCCACGTCTTCTCCGGCGTCTTAGGGGGACAAGATGGAGGGGAGAGCGCCTAAGAAACGCCGGGATTCCCTCGAGGCATGGAGGAGAGCTAATCAACTTGTCATATGTAAGCCGATTGAAGTAACCTCTGATCTCAAGCAGGGTTAGACGGTCATAAACAACAAGAGATGAAACCTCTTGACATATCAGGTAAACCACAAAACATACAGTGAACGCAGAGCGACAGACGGCCAGCCGAGCACCCTGGCGCCATCTTGTCCAGCCAACAGCCAGTGAGTGAGTGTGGCAGATACTGCACTGATTGCAATGAGTCTCAGGTGTGTGATCAGGTGAGCAGTCAGGTGAGCGTGGCTGAGAGTGGAAAAGCACTGAGGGCACCAGTGAGCAGATGAGGAAACAAAGATCAGATAAGGGGGTACTATGTCCTTGAGGTGGACAGAACAGCTGATGACTCTGGTAAGACCATAGAGAGAGAGAGATAGAGAGATAGAGAGTGAGAGAGAGTGTGAGGGATAGATAGATAGATAGATAGATAGATAGATAGATAGATAGATAGATAGATAGATAGATAGATAGATAGATAGATAGATAGATAGAACTCTCACAGTGTAAATTAAAGCTGAATGCAAAATTACTCAGGAAAATAAAATTCATTTTTGCAAAGTCTCCTTGTACAGAGGGGAGTCATTGTACATTATTGCAGTGGATAGGAAACCTCCAACCAAACATACTCTGCTGTCTGATTAGGAGAGGACATGCATGTCCATTATTTTGAGCAATTTGTACAATATCCTTTTCTTGACAACCAGCTTGAGGAACTCCGGCAGTCCCCTGCACAGAGCCAGCCTTCTTTATCAGTTTATTCAGTTTGTCAGTGTCACTGGCTCTGATGCTGCCCTAACAGATGGCTGCAAAGAAAATTGTACCAACAGACCTGCAACAGATTTGCAACATCTCAGTGCACACATCAATGGACCTGAGCTTCCACCGGGCATGTATTTGTGATGTTGTGTATGCGATGCATATTTGCTGTCCTTCAAGCATCGCCAGCATCACTGGTCATGTTTCAGAAGCAGGGTGTTTTGCCTACTGTAGTGTATATTTTCCTACGCAGACATGTGATGACTTGAGAAACAGATGTATAATTTATTCCTAACAGGTATGTGACACTGTAACCAGTTGTAGCTGATAGTAGCTGATCCGCTGAGCATGATATTGCAGAGGAACTGATTTATTGATGATTGTGATACCTTCAAGGGGATTTTTCCTGAACAACTGGACAGCTGAATTTGAGCTTTTTTGGCCCTTTGTGGCTTGCAAATTCGGTTTCAACATTCCACAACACTACCAAGCTTTGTTGACCTGCTCAGGTCGTGTTTATTTGGTCAATTTTCTTTGATGTTTGTGCTTCTACCATGGGTAAGTAGGCTTTGTAGTTGAATGGCTCTTTTTTTGGTCTGGTTTAATTGTGTTTATTGTGGATTTATGATCAGGAGTCTGCACAGGGTGTTTTATTTTGAAAATTCACCAGATTCTCTACTCCTTTCCTGTGTCTGACTTGACTTGGTACATATTCCCCACAGAGCAGAGTGCAGGGACGCTTCTAAAACAGAGACACCATGTGCGTGGTGGAAAAGCTGTCAGTGACTAATATGGCTGATCAGCTCCGTCATACTCGTGGATTAAATGTGGATGTTATGCACTGAACTCTCAGGTATTGTTGTCCTACACTATCTGTACCTGTTCTCCACATAGTATTAATCCACAACCATCTCCTTTCTCTTGGTAACATTTAAGAGGAGGTGTTTATTTTCACACTATGCCACAAAGTGGTCCACCAGTACTGTACTGTACTCTTGTCTTATTTCCACCACTGACACACCCCACAACTACAGAGTCATCCGAATTTCAGAATTTTGAGCATTTATGTGAAAAAAGCTTGGTGCATGGTCACTGTTGAAATCAAGAATCACTGCTCTGCTAGCTGTGAGTCTCATGGCTAAGTGTAGACATCTCTATCTGCTCAGTGAATTTACAACTCAATAGTTGAGTGGTACTGATTGGTATACATCTGTTAAGAAGAACCACATGCTGCCATTCATCAAACTGTGCATCCAGGGGCAGCCTTTATTGTTGTGGCTGACTTCTACAACTTCATCATGGATTACAAACCCACCAACACCATCCATCAACCAGTGACGTTTCTTTCCTATGTGATTTTAACAGCTTTTATGTACACTTTCACAGGGACAACCAGAAAGTGGCCATTAAAGCTGTACTCTCTGCAGACCACCAGCCATTTATGCCTCTTACCTACTGATGTGTGTGGTGCACAGCCAGACATGGGCTCTGAGCCTGTGCTGACTGACGTCGTGACTGACAATCTTCAAACTGTCATTGACCGAAGCAACTGTCCCCACATGCTTTAAAAGCACTTCAATTGTACCAGTGCTGAAACACTCCACTGCACAGACTTCCGCCCTCACCATCATGAAGTGCTGAACACTGGCTTCCCACAGGACATTTTTCTAGGTCCTTTCCTCTACTCCATCTTCACCAGCAACTGCATGCCTGTGTATGCATCATAAACAAACTGCCCCTCAACACCAAGAAGCCTGAAGAGATCATTGTGGGCTTCAGAAAGACCAATGGCGACTAGAACATCCTGTGTATTCTGTGTTCATACTGTTGATACTGTTCACACTGTATTTATCTTTGCATTTTCTTTTCACTCTGTTCATAGTGTCAATACTGGCCAATCTGTATTTATCTTAGCTACCTTATTCATACCTATATAAACCCCACTCCTAGTTATATACCTCTATGCATACACTTGTTCTGGTTAGATGCTGAACCACAATTTGTTACGTTACATCATAATGACAATAAAGCTGAATCTAATAACCAATTCTGATTACACTCAATCAATTTTATGGTAAAAGTAAATGTTTAAGTATATTTTTTAAATGTATTAAACCAAAATTAGACAAAATTTAACAGCTGTCAAATTTTATGTCATAATGGGGTTTTGTTTGCAGGATCCAAAAGCAGAACAATGAAGCAGGTTATTGGTGCAAAAAAGACAATTTATTGTTAACAAGACAGTCAATATGAAACAAGCTGAGGCAGGCTCAAAAGAAAGTTTTTAAATAATTTGGACACTTAGCAGTCTTCCTGTCTCTCTTTCATCCACATGAGCTCTCTCTCAGCCTCTGATGCCTTTTTTAGTACCAACACAGTACCTGATATCCAGGTGGCAGTAAAGTGACTCCTGACACTCATTCCTGTGGACTGTGGACATTTAAGCAGAAGCAAAATGACAACTGATAGAGATATAAGTGCTATAAATATTGAAATTTTATTCTCAAAATTTTGTTTTTATATTCAATATTTTAATATTAGCCCCACTTATACATTTTCATACAGCTGACCGTGAGACTGTAAATTACTCTAAAAGTTATTGGCTATCAGTAAAAAGTAGTATGAATAAAGAGTAGATTTTTATTCCTATTCATTCCAAATATGGGCAAAATCATAACCCTGTCAGAAGTAATTACTTAAAATAACTAAACAAGTAGAACATGGTTTCTCAACAAATATCCTAAAACAGACTTCTGGCTGCTCACCTGCTGTGACAACAAACCAACTCCTGTGGGTTTTCCCAGGAAATCTGGTTCCACCCTAGTTGAGTCAATGGAGGCATGTCTCAACTATGACAGTTTATTCAGATCAGCAACCTGAATGACAACACAACCTGCCATGGGCTGCCACCACAGTGCCACCACTCATCAGTGAAGATCCTAACCTTGTCAAGAGAATATTCCCCACACCAATGCAACACCATCACCAACCTGAACCACTGACACAAGGCAGAATGGATCACATTCTAACTCTACCATTTGCAACTGCATATGGTAGCAGAAATGGAGATTCATCAGACAAGGCAGTGTTTTTCCAATCTTCTTATGTCCAGTTGTGGTGTGCCCATGTCCACTGTAGCCTCAGTTTGCATACTTCTCCAGATAGCTATCTACCATGTCCACTTCATGTGTCAAGTGCCTTGATGACTACATCCCCAAGAAAACTGCTGTCATTTCAGACCTGGCGACACAGCAGTCTACAGCTCATCCAGAGGTAACTTGAAGAGGGGCATCAGGGGAGCTAAACACAGTCACAAGCTACAGATTGACCAACCCCCACCACATGTGGCAGGGCATCCAGACCACAGATATCAGCCAAAAAAGACAGCCCCATCAACCAGCAATGCCTACCTCCTTGATGAGCTCAACAACTTCTACGCTTGCTTTGGACAGGGACAACAAACAAGCAGTCATCGAAACTGCTACCGTCCCAGATGAACAGCCCCTCATGCTCTCCACTTAGGACGTGCGTTCTGCATTCAGCAGGGTGAACGCCCATAAGGCCTGGTGATGACAGTATACCCCGCCGTGTGCTCAAGGTCTGTGCAGAGCAGCTGGCTGGGATCTTCACTGACACCTTCAACCTGTCACTAGCCAAGGCAGCAGTCCCCATGTGCCTCAAGACCATAACCTTCATGCTGGTCCCGAAACAGTCAGCTGCAGTGGACCTTAAAGACTTCTGCCTCATCGCACTCACCCCCATCATCACCAAGTGCTACGAAAGGCTGGTCTTGGCCCACCTCAAATGCTGTCTTCCCCCCACACTGGACACCCATCAGTTTGCCTACTGACCAAATAGGTCGACAGAGGATGCCATCTCCACCGCACCGCACTCCACCCTGACTCACCTAGACAACAACATTGACGAATCAGCCGACAGGGATGAGGTTAAGCAGCTGGTGATGTGACATGTCAAGAACAACCTGACCCTCAACACCAAGAAGACCAAAGAGCTCATCGTGGACTACAGGAAAATCAAAGGCTGCAGTCACAACCCCATTCACATTGATCCACATGTGGAAAAAACATAACAAAAACTGTGTAACAAAAAGTGCTGCATTGAGCTTCACAGAATGCTCTGAGAAACTGAATAAAAACAGTGAAAATTAAAGACTGCAGTGTTTTATATAAAGTACACTAATGTGTTGCTGCTAATCTGAAAGTGTAAACATATGATGTAAGTGTGTATCATTTTGTCATCAGAGTGACATTTTGAAAAAGGATTGTTAGGTTTTGATAGCAGAGTTTCAGTTTGACATAGATGCGAATGGTTTATTTCCTAGTGTTGTGTCTTATTTGCTTGTGTGTAGTTTGACACAGTGAACCAAGTTTTGCAAAAAGTTTTCAAGCAACGGGCAAAAAGGACACAGACAGACAAAACAGAGCAGCATTATGTCGCAACATGGTCCATGGACCATCAGGAAGAGACCAAGAAATGCTCACAAATCTGTTAGATTGAAACATAATATATCATATGCATGCTGCTCAGCCTTGTGCCCCAATGTATCTCAGGATACTCGGTGTGTCTGTCGCTCTGAAACTTTTCATAGTTCCCAATTAGAGGTTTGTAGGTCAGTATAGTACAAAAACATGAATGGAATTGTATCTCAATGCTTAAATCTAGTAATATAGGCTAACAAAACTTTACATTTTGGGTTAACATTATACAGCTTTGCCAAACCACTCTGATGCTGAATGAGAATGATGCATGAGAAATTTAATGCCAAATAAGCAGAAGCTTCAAAGCCACATTTCATACAAAAATATAGTTGTAATGTTAAATAGGCTTTCTGTGCAAGTCTGAACATTCGACCTTTTCCCAGGGCCCAGGTTTATGTGACTTTAGTTGACAGAGGTGCTCACAAACCAAACCAACATCAGCTGTATGGGCAGTTCCTCCTTTGCAGGTGGCTGTTGCTCTGCCATAGCTTTCACTAGCCTCCTGACGCCGCACATTGAGCTGTTTGACTGAGCTGTTTGACTGAGCAGCAGCCGGCAGCATAAGCGGAGGGAGGGGGTGGTTCGCAGCGTGTGTGAGTAAAAAGGGCTAGAGGAGACAGGCTTTAGCTGAGACACATGGAAAGTAGGGTGAATCCTCATGGAGTCAGGAGTTTTAGAGTCACTGCCTGTGGGTTAATGACCTTCAGGATAGGGAACGGGCCAGTGTACCTGGGAGACATCTCACGAGACTCAGTTCATAGAGGGATATTCTTGGTAGAGAGCCAAACAGGCTGACCTGGTTTATAGGCTGGGGCAGGGGTCCTGTGGCGATCAGCAGCATGTTGTTTGACTCCCTGGGTGCGTTCGAGGGCTCTGGTGGCCGCCTGCCAAAACCCCCTGACCCTCGTCATATAGTCAGCCACCGTGGGGACAGCAATCTCAGCCTCCTGTGATGGAAGGGGGGTGGGGGTGGGTGGTAGCCCAAGGAGGCCTCGAAAGGAGAGAGACCACTGGCTGAAGAGGTGAGGGAGTTATGGGCATACTCCACCCAGGGGAGGAGAGAGCTCCAGTCGGCAGGGTTATCGGCACAGAGGCACCTTAAGGCCGTCTCCAGGTCCTGGTTGGCCCTCTCTGTTTGCCCGTTTGACTGGGGGTGGAAGCCGGAGGTGAGACTGACCGTAGCTCCTAAAGCCTTGGAGCGAATGCCTTCCAAACCTGGGAGGAGAACTGAGGTCCACGGTCAGACACAATGTCTGCCGGGATGCCGTGCAGCCGGAAAACATGGGTGACAAGTAATTCCGCAGTGTCTAGGGCAGAAGGAAGCTTGGGGAGAGCAATGAAGTGTGCAGCCTTGGAGAAACGGTAAGTATGGTGGAGTTACCTTAGGAGGGTGGCAGTCCGCTGACAAAATCCACCGTGATGTGGGACGAGGGTCTGCCCGGGATGGGAAGAGGAAGGAGGAGTCCAGCCGGCGCTTTGTGTGATGCTTTGCCATGAGCACAGGTGGAACAAGCAGCCACGTACTCCCATGCATCAGCCTCCAGCGTAGGCCACCAAAACTGGCGATGAAGCAGGGAGATAGTGCGGTTAGCTCCAGGATGGCAGGAAAGGCGGTGAACATGGGTCAACTGCAGCACCTGGGAACGACCGGTGTGAGGGACACACACAGTTTGTTTTGAGGACCATTACCTGGGTCTGGGTGCTGCCGCTGAGCCTCTCTAATAACCCCCTCGATCTCCCAAGAGAGGGAGGCAATGATCCAGTCCTGGGGGGGGATGTTCTCAGGCTCGGTTGCGGCGTCGGAAGAAGAAAACTGCCTGGACAATGCATCAGGCTTAGTGTTACGGGACCCCGGTCTGTAAGTTAAGGAGAAGTTAAACCGGCTAAAAAACAGTGCCCAGCGGGCCTGGCGGGAGTTGAGGCACTTGGCAGACTTGATGTAGGCCAAGTTCTTGTGATCCGTCCAGGCGACGAATGGCTGCTCGGCTCCATCCAGCAAGTGCCTCCATTCTTCCAGGGCCAATTTTACCGCCAGCAGTTCACGGTTGCCCATGTCATAGTTCTGTTCTGCCGGAGAGAGACAGCACGAGAAAAAGGCACAGGGGTGCAACCGCTTGTCAGCCTGAGAAAGTACAGCCCCCACCCCAGTGTCTGAAGCATCTACCTCCACAATAAATGGTTTGGAAAGATCAGGTTGCACCAGAATAGGCGTGAAGGTGAACAGAGTCTTAAGTGTCTGGAAAGCATTGTCAGCCTCTACTGACCAGTTAAACTTCACCTTAGAGGAAGTTAACTAGGAATGGCTATTTTGCTGTTGTCCCTGACAAACCTGCGGTAGAAGTTGGCAAAGCCCAGAAAACGCAGCTCTTTCCAGGCCTCCGGGACCGGCCACTCTGCCACTGCCCTGATCTTTTCTGGGTCAGCCTTCAGGTTGCCCTCCTGGATGATGAACCCTAGGAAAGCCACTGTGTTAGTGTGGAATTCACATTTCTCCGCCTTTACGGACAGGTGGTTCTCCAGAAGATGGGACAGCACCTGCTGGACATGATCTTGGTGTTCCTCAACAGCCTGGGAAAAAAGAAGGATGTCATCCAGGTAGACAAACACGAACCGGTTCAGGAAGTCCCTGAGCACGTCGTTGATCAGGGCCTGAAAGACAGCAGGAGCGTTAGTGAGACCAAACGGCATGACCAGATATTCAAAGCGTCCAAGAGGGGTATTGAAGGCGGTTTTCCACTCATCCCCCTCTCTAATGCGAACTAAGTGATACGCATTGCGCAGGTCAAGCTTGGAGAAGATGGAAGCCTGTTGAAGGGAATCAAAGGCGGAGTTAATGAGCGGTAGAGGATACTTGTTGCGGACAGTGATCTCGTTTAAGCCCCGGTAATCTATGCAGGGCCTGAGAGACTTGTCTTTCTTTTCGACAAAGAAAAAACCCGCACCAAGCGGAGAGGTAGAGGGTCTGATAATACCTGCAGCCAGGGAGCTTCTCGCTCGGGACGGGAAACATTGTAGAGCCGGCTGGAGGGAAGTGGTGCACCGGCGAGGACGGGCGGTGAGGAGGAAGTGACAGTGCCCGCTCCTTACTGAAGACCTCCTTAAGGTGATGGTACGCTGCAGGCACGAGGGAGAGATCCAACGGCTCCAGGGATTAATTCGAGCTCCCAGCATCTCCCCCTGTGGGAGGAATGGCTGAACGAAGGCACTGAGCATGACATTGAGAGCTCCAACCCACAATTCTCCCTTGGCTCCAGTCAATGTGTGGGTTGTGTAATTGTAGCCAGGGATGCCCGAGAACTGATGGTAAGTGCGGTGAACGAACGATAAGGACTGATATTTCCTCATGGTGGTTGCCTGACACAATCATCCGTAAAGGTGTGGTGAGTTACCTTAGACATGACTTTGCCGTCGAGAGTGTAAGCCTTGATGGGCTCCTCCAGCTGGCAGCCAAGGTCCGCTGCCATGCGCTCATCCAGAAGATTTTCCTCAGTGCCAGAGTCTATGAGAGCCAGAACAGATTGCACCTCCTCTCCCACACAGAGTGAAGCATGGGATTGTAGCTTGCGTGGTTTAGGGGGGTTTAAGTCAGGAGAAATTGGGCCCCTCAGTACCCCCAGTTCTACTGACACGCCAGCTCTTTTGGTCGAATGGGGCAGGCAGGCAGATCATGACCAGTTCGTCCACAGTACACACACTCACCCGCTCTGATCCTGTGGCGGCGTTCAGTGGAGGATAACTGGGCTCTTCCTAGTTGCATGGGCTCTTCCTTCTCTGTCGTCCGGGGTGGAGAGGCGAGGGGACAATTTGTCCCGGGCTCGGGAAAGACGTGCGCTGATCCTCGAGACCTCGCAGAGGATCGTGTCGTTCATTGCCGAGACTGCTCCCTCTGCCTGTTGTCATTTTGCACCGCCAGGTCAACCAGAGCGTGAAGATCCGCGGGCTTCTCCCTCATGGCGATCTCCTCCTGCAATGACTCAGAAAGTCCATGTAAAAACACCCCTTGAAGTGTGGTGTCATTCCACCCTGAGTCAGCCGCGATGGTGAGGAAATCTACGCCGTAATCTGCAGCTGCTTGGGTGCCCTGTGTTAGCCGAAGCAACTGGCTTGAGGCATTACCAGCGTGGTCAGGGTGGTCAAACACTAGTCTCAGCCTCCTCTCAAACTCAGAGAAAGCGAGCGAGCTAATGTCCACTGACAAATTCAGTGCCTCTGCCCAAACCAGCACCTTGCCCTGTAGTAATCCAAACATGTAATGAACTTTCATACGGTCGGAGAGAAACGCATGTGGACGCTGACGGAAAACAATGTGACATTGTAGGAGAAAATCCCGGTACTTGTCGCGGGAGCCGTCAAATGGTTCGGGGTTAGTAACTAACGTGTCAGCAAGTGATGGGTTGGTAGTGTTAATGTGAGGTTGCGCCTGGTGAGTGATGAAGCCCGAAAGCTGAACCATGTGGCGTGAAAGATCGGCCACCTGAGACGCAATGTGCTGCATAGAATCGCATAAGGCCTGTAGCAGTTGGGTCTGCTGGGTCCATGCTGGCCGGATTATTGTGTTAGGCTTGTCGCCACTAAATAGTGGAGACCCAATGATGCAGACCCGGACACAGGACTTATGAAACCAAAAATGCAATGTTTATTAACAAAAGGAGGAACAAAAAGTGCACTCGAACGAGTGGAACAAAAACAACCAAAAATGCACTCAAAAGGAGTGGATAAGAACAAAAGGAGCTCCGACGAGGCGGGTATATAATCAAGGCACGTGTGGAAGTGGCAGGTAGGCACTGAAACAAAAGAAAAGAGCACACTATAAGTGGCTAAGACAAAACTGTGGAACATAAACTCTTTCTCTGGAGGAGAGGAGGACAAAAGAGACGTAGTATTTACGACCAAGAGACCAGACACCATCATGGGAGGATGAGGAATAATCCGACACAGGTAGGAGACAGCTCTCTCTTTAAATACTCTGCCAAATCAGGGAGAAACAGACAAATAACAAACAAGGGGAAAAGGGCAAGGAGACACACTAGGGGAGACAGGGAAGCAGGATCCTAACAGCTGTCTGGGCATAGGAACAGTTTTAGCAAATATGACAAAAATTTACTTTTATACAGGCTCAAGTCACTAATAATGTGAACTCAGAACCTCCTGGGTACTACAAATCTGAAAATCATATCATCAAATTATGTGTGTGTGTGTGTGTGTGTGTGTGTGTAAGCTTTTCTGTTTTTCCTGTCTGTCTCAACAATACAGCAGTTTGGTTGGGAGAGGCAGTAAGAAGAACCTGAGCATGTAAAGCCTGGTCATTATTTCAGTTGTTGTAACTTGCAGATGAAAAATCCACATATAGACCCCAAATCATGTATATACACAGACTTGTATGTTTGAGTGACCTCTACATTTCACTACTTTGTATAAAAGTGGTTTATATATTAGAATGACTGCAGTCACTTATGATTTATGAAACATAAAGCATGTTTAATCGCAACTGGAAATACTCCTCAAAACAGCTGCAAGACCTACAGCCTCTTGCCCTGTCATTCTGCAATCTGCAGCTAACCCTAACTCTGATGCAGGTTGTGGACCTGGACCTGCCAGTGCTGGAATCCCTTGGAATCACCTTGGAATCAGACACACATGTTGTCCATCCGGTCAATTAGTCATGAAGACCACATAACTCACCTTCCAAAATATTGAGAGATTACTCAAGGAAACATATAAATTACTGCAAAAATCACCTCATGGAAATGCTACGTCTAGCAAACTTACATATCGATCAAATCTAAACATTAACGACTGATAACAGAGAGAAAAACTGTCATTAGCAGATGCCACAAACAGTGACAGTGACTGTGGCATGTCCTTGAGATCAGGTTCTGTCTAATCACAAACAAGATTGGTCCCTCCTTTTTTGTAATATGCAAATTTATTGCATTTTGTCAAATGTTGTTGTGTTCTGTGAAATGCAATGTTTTGACCCCTAGGGGCACCATAGCTCTGTTTTTTTTGCTTTTGCACCATTCACTTCCAACTGGAGCCTGCATTAACAAGCAGGTGTGAAGGTGTACCTAATAAAATGACCACTATGCTGTTTCCTGTTATGTGACGTCATTTGCATTTTCAGTAGACCTTTGGACTTCAAAAACTGGAACATATTGTGTCATACATTTGGTACACATGTTTCAAATAAGAATGTAGTGTACATATGATTGAATCAACATTACACATAAGATTGTATGTATGTATAGCATCATTTGGCTGGGCGGCTGTGACTCAGGAGGTAGAGTGCTTGTCCACCAATCAGGAGGTCGGTGGTTTGATCCCTGGCCTCAGCAGTCCACATGCTGAATCCAAAAAACTGCCCCCGATGCTGTGCCATGGGTGTGTGAATTCATATCTAAGTGGCTTTGGATAAAAGCGTCTGCCAAATGACTAACTGTAATTGTAAACTGTAATTTATGTGTGGTTTGTGCTTGACTATACATACATTACATGTACATTTACTTGCACAGCGACGCATGCATACAGTTAGTAATGGTTATTGATCTGTGATCCTCTAATTTGTTCTGATTCTGGGAACACACAATAGACCTGTCCCGGATGACCTGAGAGGTCTGGATACTTCATATGGAGTTAATAAATCTAGAATATATTTTGGTCCTAGACCATTTAATGCTTTGTAGACCAACAGTAAGATTTTAAAGTCTATTCTTTGACTCACAGGAAGCCAATGTAGTGATCTGAGGACTGGTGTGATATGGTCCATTTTTCTGGTGTTTGTAAGGACTCGTGCAGCAGCATTTTGAATCAGCTGTAGTTGCCTTATTGATTTTTTTGTTTAGGCCAGACTCCATTGCAATAGTCCAACCTACGGAAAATGAATGCATGAACAAGTTTTTCCATGTCTTCTTTGGACAGACATCCCTTAATTCTGGTTATATTTTTCAGGTGGTAGTAGGCTGATTTGGTAATGAGCTTTAAATAATTAATAAAATTCAGGTCAGAATCAATAATTACACCAAGATTTCTGGCTTTATCTGTTGTTGTCAGTGACATAGAGTTAAGGTGAGCACTGATCCTCTCTCTCTGCAACCTGCAAGGAAGTGCTCATTGCTACCGCATCTATAGCAGTAGGTACAATTCTCACTTCCACTTTGCTGACAGCCAAAGCATCTTCTCAGGCGCACATGGCTGGGGGCAGGATAATGGTGCTGTGGCGCTGTCATACCTCCATCCTTGATATTACTTAACCCCTCTCTCTCCAGATAGCTTATGATGTGAGAGATGAGGAATGAGCAGCTTTTGCCGGATACCTTTTCAAACTTTAAACCAGCAATAGTAAGGAAATCACAGACTTCAACCAAGGCATCTCGTGTTAGTGTGTAGAGAGTACCACAAACTTCTAGTTTCAAGTCCTCTAGCTCTGAAGACTCCATTTCAGTCTCTGATCTGTGAACAATGGCAATGTGATGCAGAACCCTCTCTTCGCAGAACAGACGATGCAGCTATCCTGGCACCAGTGGTTGACCTAAGATTGCATGCAAGTCTCACTCTTTTTCTAGTTTACCTTTGCTTTTGTTAAAGTGCCAGATCATCTGAAGGATGATCTGAGATGTCAATCTGGAACAACTGGCCCTCGTCACCTTCAATCCCAGCAGTGCCTCCAAGATGTTACAGCCTGAAAAGGGAGATAAATGAATGAATAATGAATAAAGGTGCTCAGACGCGATGCTTTCTCTCTGGCTGCTTCACTGAGAATAAGGCATCACACCAAGAGCTCCCCCTCACGGACTCTGCAGGCATAACCAATCAATCACAGATCTCAACCTTCACAGGACCAACAAGTCAATCATGAAGTACAAATAGTCTTCCCCATTTGGAGTGCAGGGGGCACTCCTGAAGACCTTTTATGACACTGTGGTGGCATCAGCCATCTTTTATGGAGTGGTCTGCTGGGGGAGCAGCATCTCGACAGCTGACAGGAAGAGACTTGACAAACTGATCAAGAAGGCCAGCTCTGTCCTGGAATGCTCCCTCGACTCAGTGGAGGTGGTAGGAGAGAGGAGGATGATGGCTAAGCTGTCATCCATGATTGAGAATGACTCCCACCCTCTGCAGGACACTTTAACAGCACTGGAGAGCTCCTTCAGCAACCGACTGCTTCACCCAAAGTGTGTGAAGGAACAGTATCGCAGGTCCTTCCTTCCTGCAGCAGTCAGACTTTACAACCAGCAGTGCTCCCAGTAGACCACACACTCACAAGACTTTCAATACGACTGCACTATAATACACATGAATTGTGTTCATTCATACTGTGAAGATATTTGTATCTCAACATGCAATGCAATATATCAATATATATCAATTGCTATGTGCAATATAGGAAACTATTCACTATCATTACTCCAGTCAGGAGTACTATCATTTAATGTGAAATGTCAGTACTGATGGTTCATATTCATATCAATGTGCAATATTAGTATTGTTTGCTCATATTTCATTACTCCTTGTTTATATTGTTGGTTGATATTTAATATTTAATGTCCTTTTATTGATGCTCTCTATGTTTGCTATCCACTTTTGCTGCTGTAATACCTGAAATTTCCCCACTGTGGGACGAATAAATGTATATCTTATCTTATCCTGCCAACTGTTTGTGTCAGCATTTCAGTCTCTTTGCGGGGCTTTTACACTCTAAGGACATTTTTAATAACTGTTTACTCAACTGTTTGCTCAACAAATTTGCATATTCAAACAATCAATGATCAGCTTTCAAACAAAAATCAATCTATCACACAAAGTTAGCTTAGCGGCCGGAGGAAGTCTTCTTCTTTGGATTTTAACGGCAGTTGGACTGATGAAGTTCCCCAACCACTCTTTATGCTCCACTGAGCAGCGTTAATAGGAATAAACGGGGCTCCACCTCCAATGCTGCAGACCCTTCTTCTTCGTACATCCATGATTTAAGCAGCTTTCGTTAGCTAGCTTGCAAATGAACACTTATTCTCAGCAGACTCATTTTTAACTAAAGCTAACAGGTACCAACCAAAAAGGTAAACTTCCATGAAGAAGATTTATGAAAAAAAGCATGAATAACAGATTCAATTGAATTATTTGAATACCTGGAACTAGAAATCTGTAAAAACAGTTGTTCTTGCAGGCCCCAGCCTTTTCCACTTAAAAAGATTCCATGCTTTTAAAAGCCCTGTTTAAAACGGAGACAGTTCAGACAAGTTTAAAAGATTTACATCCATTAAACAAAGCATCATCGATCCCAAGACCATTGACTCAGAATAGCACTCACAACATCCTTCCAAACAAGAGCTTTGCCTCAAGTTGTGAGATATTTCTGAATAAACTGAATACAAAAAGTTGATATCCTGCTTTCAACGTGTATTAAACCTTGCCCCCCTTCCTCCTTAGGCAAGAAAAAAGCAGCCTGAGGTACCCAGTGTAGTCTGTCCCCAACAAAATCTACTAAAATTGCCTGTATTTTTTTAATTAAGCCACTAGGTGGCTCCATACATACCAAGCGATGCCACAGTGTAGAGGCCACCAGATTATTGATTTCTAAGACCCTACCTCTAAAGGACATTTTAGGCAATAACCCCTTCCATTTATTTAGTTTTCCTTGTACCTTTTCTATTACACCTTCCAAGTTCCTGCTTACTGTTGTTTCATTGCCCCCAAAAATTCCCAAATATTTAATGAAACCTTTCTTCCACACTAAGCCCCCGGGGTAAATTTGGGAGACCACCAGACCACCTCCCTGCTGCCAAGGCTTCACTCTTTTTCTAGTTTACCTTTGCTTTTGTTAAAGTGCCAGAATCCAGAACACATTTTCCAAGATCATCTACATCTTTTTGGTTAGTGACCAGGACTAAAACATCACCTGCATATGCTGAGAGAATGTGGACTTTGTTATAAGCTGGAAGAACCAGACCACTGACACCAGACCATATCCTGTGGAGCAGAGGTTCAATGGACAGAGCGTATAATTTCCCCAACAGAGAACAACCTTATCCCCCCTTAACCCTCTCTCTACCTTAGAAGGAGCACTCAGCCCTCCGTTGATCTTCAGCACACTCTCAATGTCTTGGTACAAAACTTTGATCATAGCTACGAGACCTGGGTTGAGACCAAACTGCTCCAAGATCTTCCAAAGGTAGAGATGCCCAACCCTGTCAAAAGCTTTTTCTTGATCTGACAAAATGAGACCAACATCTAAACTCACAAGAACTAGAGATGTCCAAAACATCCCTAATTAAAGACACATTGTCTACAATAGACCTGCCAGGCACACAGAAGGTTTGGTCAAGATGAATGGCCTGGTCCAGCACCTCTCTGAGTCTGTTAGCCAGAGCTTTGGACAGTATCTTGCAGTCTATGCAGAGGAGAGAAACTGGCTGCCAGTTTTTTATATCCTGTCGATCTCCTTTTTAGGGCCGCAGGGCTATTACAACTCTGCTGCAACTTAAGGGCAAAGACATTTCTTTACAGCTTTAATTCATCACTGCCAGCATGTCTTCACCCAATTCTTCCCAGAAAGCCTACGAAAAATAAATGATAAATGATGATTAAAACAATAAAACCTGTCCAGCCGAGCTAAAGAAATAATGTTGTCTCTGACATGAGCCTGTGTGTACTGCCTTTTGTCACGCAGTCTCCTCCAGATATCCACCAGATCTTGTGTTTTGACAAGGTGGTTCAGCACTCTCTGTGATGCTGTATGAGGTTCAACATGGTTCCTATCTACATGGTCATTCTGAGTACAGTTAAAATCTCCTCCCAAGAACAAAAAATCATCTGAGTTACAGCCCATCAGTGTATCATTCAGCACATTGAAGATTCCTGCTCTATCCGGACCAACGGCAGGTGCATATAGATTAATGAAGACAACAGTGTGATGCTCAAACTTGGCTTTGACAACCATGAGTCTCCCCTCCACCTTGTGCTCTACCATATCTCATATGAGATTGGTAAAAAACTTTTAGGATGCCAACCCCCCACTCAGTGAAGTCAGAGAGCTCAGACACCCTCCCATTCTGCCTTTCAGTCTGTTTCATCCACTGCATCACTATGTGTCTCCTGTACCAACATCACATCAATTCCTTTCATTTTGTAAGCTCATATAAAAGTGCTCTTTTCCTCACATCCCTTGCTCCGTTTAAATTCAAAGTGGCAACTCTAAACTTATTAATGAGAAAAGAGGAGAAGACAACCCATATACACAGTGTCAAAAGAACAAAGACATTATTCTGTTTCCTCTTCATCATCATTATTCAGTTCTTGTCTGACTTTGTGTACAAATTTCCTCAGCCTGTACACTTCTTGTTCAGATAGACCTCCTTTCCCTCTGTACTTCTTATTTAACTTGGCTGACTCGATGAACAGCTCTTTGTGTGGGAAATAATTCTCCACTTTCACACCTTTCACATTTTTTGTTTTCTGTAGAAACAGTTTCATTTCTTCCACCCCATAAGCGTTCTTTGTTTTCCCATCGGAGGACACATCACTCCCCCAGTCATCAGATCCCTCCCCTGAGCTGAGCTCAGGCCCTGTACCCTTCTGTGTTTTTAGGTTCTCTTTGCCCCCAGTCAGTTTTTTTTTTTTTGCTTGCGACCCAGTTACTGTGTTTTTCAGTTTTCTTTTCTGCCGAGTCATCTTCAGACTCTCCTCTTCCTCCACCATGTCCATATCTACTGTCAGCCCCTCCTTCGCCCCACCCTCCCTACCTGCATCACTTCTTCTTGAATCTACCTGTTTTACAGTAGGACTGCTGTATTCCTGAGTATTGCATCACTGTTGTTGTCACAAACCTCCTCACTCTGTGTGCACTGATCAGCCTCAGCTCTACTGACCAGCCACATCTTTTCCACCATCTCCACCACTTTCCCTGACTATTTGAGCTTCTTTCACATCTCCCCCCCCCATTCTTGTCTTTCTGCAGAGACCCTCTCCATCCTTATTGCCCTTTTCTGTTTCATTGGTTTGCTTAGAGACCTCTCCATCCTTATTTCCCTTTTCTGTTTCACCGTTGACATTTCGCCCCCATGGCATTTTTCCCCTCACACTTTTCCCAGCATCACTCCTCCCAGCACCTGAGGACTCTCCTGGGAAATCCCTAACTGGGTGCCCCTCCTTTCCACAGCCATAACAATTCATGTTCTCTGTTGTTACATAAAGTGTGTACTTAAACCCATCTACCATCAGCTTAAAGTTCAGATTTAACTCACGGTTGCTGTTGCTCGTGATCATGAAGAGTTGCCTTCTGTGAGAAACAATGTGTTGCAGCTCAGGCGCTCTACAGCCTGACAACAGCTTTTTATCTGAGACACAACTTTCCCATATCTGGCCAACTCTTTTACAATCAACTCATCACTTATGAACGGAGGAATGTTTGACAACATCGATCCACACATTAAACATTAAAGAGAAAAAGATTCACATACTACACATGAAGCAAAAAGATTCATATACTAAACATTAAAGGACAAGATTCACATATTAAACATGAAACACAAAGATTCACACATATATGACATAATTTATATACATATTAAATAAACAGGTGTCATATATGCATGTTCTACTGATGCAGTCCATTGTTATACAGTCCAGTTCTTTACATTTTGGGATCTTATGGTGGTTTTAGTCTCTCAGGCTGTGGCAGGCAGAGACATATTTAGCTGCCAGAGGAGCTGTTGTCCTTTCACCCAGGAAGCCGGACAGTTTCCCCTCTGGGGTCAGCATCAGGAAATCTGGGATTTCCTTGGCTATTTCCCCGTAGTGGAAGTCTCTTACTGCAGAGAACTTGTTGCAGTGGAGGAAGAAGTGCATCTCTGTCTCCACCTCCCCTGTCGAGCAGTGACCACATATACATTTGTCGCTGGGCAGCCGTGTCTGTCCGTCTGTGTCTTCCTGTTTCAACTGCCAACTGGTGGTCACTGAGCCTGTATCTGGTCAGGATCCATCTCTGCTTCGTATCTCTGACAGACTGGAGATATTCAGCCAGTTTATATTCTCTGTTTAGAGTTGGATAACAATTTAGTCTGCTTTGGGTTTTTGTTTCATTTCACCAATGTTCTAAATATCTATCTTTTGAGTAAGCTATAATTTGTTTAATTCTGTTGTGTTGAATCAGTGCTGATGGGGGTCTGGTTGCTTAGCTTCACCATCAGCTGACTGAGGTGGCTGTTGTCAGGGTTCAGTTCTTGGGTTTTTAGTGCTTTGAATGGAAGTATGTCTTTTGGGCTTGAATTTACATTGTAATAAGTAACCTATAGAATTTACCCAATAAATCTGAGGAAATAATTTGCATTGACTTTTTTTGGGGTAGATTTAACTCCATATATTGAGTATAAAATAACTAAAATAAAAAGCTATGAAATACTTAAATAAATTGGGTTAAATTTACCTCACATTTATGTATATATTCTGTGGTATTATTGTATGTTGATTCATAGTATGGTTCATTGCTATGGGAGTTCTTGAGTCATGTTACCATGTGGGGGCACTGTGGCATCAGTTTTCTTTCCAACCAAGCAGCAGCAGCAGCACACCAGACCTGACTCATTTCATTGATGATCTCCGTCTTCAGACACCTGATTGGTCAGACTGCATGCTCTTGATCAATTGGAGGAAAAACCTGCAGCCACACGGCTCTTTTTGGAATGAGTTTGACACGCCTGGTCTAGGGTGACTGCCGAGCAAGGAAAAAATAACAGTTGTGTACTGAACAGTTGGTCTGACGAGCTTATTACTTTTTTAATACTGCTTTAAGAACACAACATGGTGTCAGAAGTGCCGTGAAACTGTAACCCAAATGGGAAAAGGTCCATCTGGAAGGAAAAAGAGGAGTTTTGGTGAGCTAGTCAAATGAGTGACAGAGAAGATGAGCACAGTGGGGAAGGAGCTAGCAGGATGGCTAACACACCCAGTGCTACATTTGGCATTTAGCCTCCGGAGCCCTTCAACTTTTCCAAGCCGCACGAGTGGACAAAATGGATAAGAAGATTTGAAAGATTTCGTCAAGCAAGCAACTTATCTGCAAGCTCTGAAGAAAACGAGGTGAATAATTTAATTTACTGTATGGGAGATGAAGCGGATGATGTTTTGAGAGGCTTGAAGCTTTGTGATGTAGACCAGTGCCAGTACACTAAAGTAAGAGATGGCTTCCAGTCGCTCTTCATAGAGAAAAAGAACATTGTTTATGAACATGCACGCTTTAATATGCGCAAACAGGAACCAAATGAGACTGTTGATGCATTCGTCACTGCTCTGTATGCATTAACAGAGCACTGCAATTATGGGATATTGCATGATGAGCTAATCAGGGACAGGATAGTGGTTGGACTGGCTGACACATGACTCTCAGAACGCATGCAGATGGAAAAAGACTTAGACTTGGAAAAAGCCATTAATATTGCAAGGCAATCGGAGGAAATCAAAAAGCAGCAAAACACACTGAGGAGCGAAGCCAGTGGTGTAAAACAGATGGATGTATGCTCTGTGGATAGAGTATTTAAAGGCAAACAGAAAAAGGAAAAGCCAAAATTCAACAAGTTCAAAAGAAATGGAGCAAAGCCATGCAGCAGTCAGAGCAAAAATCAAAAAGGCTCCCAGTGTTACAAATGTGGTGGCACACCTCACCCAAAACATGAGTGCCCTGCCAATGATGCCAAGTGCCATTGCTGTGGGGAAAAGGGGTCACTACCAGCGTGTGTGCCGTGCAGGAAAAGCTGTGCACGGTAGAGACGCAGGTGTGTCAAACTCATTCCACAACGGGCCATGTGGCTGCAGGTTTTTCCTCTAACCAATCAAGAGCACACAGTCTGACCAATCAGCAGTCTGAAGACTGAAATCAGCTAATGAAATGAGTCAAGTCTGGTGTGCTGCTGCTTGGTTGGAAAGAAAACCTTCAGCCACTCGGCCCTTTGTGGAATGAGTTTGACACCTGTGGTATAGAGGAAGAGGAGGAAAGTTTCTTTCTGGGCTCTATGACATCAGATGTCAATACGTGAACTGCTGACGTAGACATAATGGACAAAAATATCACCTTCAAACTTGACACTGGAGCAGATCTGGAGCTGTGTCACAGGAGTTTAACAACATCTTTTCCAATACACAGCAGCCTTTTCTTCAAAGGCCAGAAAAACCTTTGTTTGGCCCAGGATGGATTCCTCTGGAGGTGTTGGGGTTCGCCAGACTGATGTTAAGGAAAGGGGCCAAGCAGACCAAGGAGAAGGTCTATGTGGTCAAAAACCTAAGCACGCCTTTGCTTGGGTTGCCAGCTGTTAAAACCCTTGGCTTGCTCATCTGTGTCGAAAGCATAGACACGGAGACCCTCAAGACAAGTTATCCTAAGCTGTGCACCAGGCTAGGCATGCTACAGCAACCTTACACCATCAAGCTCAAGCTAGGTGCTGTGCCGTATTTTGTAAAAAACCCCAGGAGGATTCCACTATCTCTGGTGGGCGAAGTTAAAAAAGAGCTCCAGTGCATGGAAACTCTGGACGTTTTCAGCCGGGTGGAGGAGCTGACAGACTGGTGTGCTGGCACGGTGATCGTGCCCAAAAAGGACAGAAAAAAGCAGCGGCTGTGTGTGGACCTGACCGGCTTGAATGAGTAGGTGTGCCGTGAAAAGTACGTTCTGCCGTCAGTTGAACACAGCCTGGGAACACTTACTGGAGCAAAAGTGTTCAGCAAGTTGGATACCAACATGGGGTTCTGGTAGATTACACTAACAAAGGAATCAGCCAAGTACACTGCATTCATAACACCCTTCGGGCGGACAAGTGAAACCACAGAGGTAAATGAAGCTAGAAAACAGCTCTTCACTCAGAAATCCAGGGCTCTGGAGAACATGCCACCAACGAAGGCTGCACTAGAGCAACACATCAAACGGGCCACCTATCAGGCCAATGTTTGGTGCAAAGCTTTGGAACCTGACCCTCAGCTGCCAAGCCCGTCTGATTGGGGCTGGGTGAAAGAAGAAATGGGATGGCAGCCACTGTGGACCACCCTTCCAGAAGCCTCAAAGAGCTGCTATGAACTGATCCATTGTGGTTGCAAGAAAGGGTGTACGAAGCGCTGCACATGCAAAAAGGCTGCTCTGAAGTGTACTGCCCTTTGCGCATGCTCAGGAGACTGTTAGGCCTCACTAATAATGTCATTGTAGGGTAGGCACTATTTACTACAGCTAGGCTATGTTAACTTTAAGAGATGTCAAATACTCAATCCAATTTAACACAAATAGTCTGATTTTTGAGTCTGTGTTTGTGACTTTGTGTGAGGTGTTTGTATGACATGAAACTCAATTGACATATCATATACAGCTGATTCCACCTATTAAAGCAATTTGATGATGACTAGAGGGTTCCAGAACTCTTATTTTTGATATACTGTCTTTGTACCTGCAAAAAAGTGGAAAAATATATGTTTTTGTCAAAACCGAAATTCGTACAGCCTCTGATTCGTTCAGCCTCCAGAGGTCAATTCAGAAGTGTTTCCACGTCTGAAAACAAAGTTCATGGTATATAGAAACACTGTAGAAAGTTTCATGCTTTATTCATAAAATGCACAATACCTTTCATATATGAGCTTAACCGCCCCACTAGAAAGTCTACCTGTCAGCTCATCATACATGGAAAATCTGAAAGAGCAGCTGAAAGCCAACAGTGTCTGCTCATGTATCATGACACTGTGCACAGAAGGATTGCCAGCACATCCAAAACAGGAACCAGTGCTGAGAAACTACTGGCCAGAGCGAGCCACACTCACAGTGAAAGACGGCTTACTGCTGAAAGACACACAGCTCGTAATACCTTCAGCAATACGGAATGATGTTCTCACTAAACTACATGAAGGACACCTTGGTGTAGTGAAGTGCAAAGCACGTGCACGTCAGTCTGTGTGGTGGCCGGGACTCAGCCAGCAAGTGAATAAAATGGTGCTTAACTGCAGGACATGTATACAGGAGCGGCACAATCCCAAAGAGCCACTTATTCCATCAGTGCCCTGAAAGACCATGGCAAAAGTTGGGGACAGACCTGTTTGTCCTGGGGAGTAAAACGTACTTGCTTGTTGTCGATTACTTCTCCAGGTATGTTGAGATTGCACACTTATCTCACAACAGGTCCACTGACATCATTGTTCATTTGAAGTCAATATTCGCTCGCCATGGCATCCCGGAGGTCCTGGGCCACAGTTTTCTGGACAAGTCTTCACTTCCTTTGCAACTACATATGGGTTCAGGCACATCACAAGCAGCCCAGGATTTCTGCAGAGTAATGGTGAAGCAGAATGGGCGGTCCAGACTGAAAAACCTCCTGAAAAAGTCAGCAGACCTGGCTCTACTCTCCTATAGGGCCACACCTCTCCAGAGTGGATACAGTCCGGCTCAGCTCCTCATGGGCCGATGTCTTGGCACTACGGTGCTGACTCTTCCCTCTCAGCTAGACCCTGCACTGCCTGACAGTGTCACCTTCACCAGGAAAGAAAAGGAGAAGGAGTTGGCAGATGCTGGGAACTACAACAGGCGTCACCGTGCCCAAGTTCTCAGTGACTTGTCAACAGGACAGCGGGTACGGGAAACCAACGCAAAGGTATCTGGAACTGTACTCCAGCACCACACCACTCCGAGGTCATACTTGGTGGGTTTACCTCAGGGGGTGGTGAGATGAAACCGTCAGCACGTAATACCTCCACACACACCTGCACAAAACAGAGGTTCACCACTGCCACAGCAGACGCCAGGGCCATCTCCAACACAGGCATCCTGGTCATCTGCTGTGGTACCCCAAGTCTCACCTGCAGAGACTCCTGCTCCCAGAAACAGGTCTGGGAGAGCCATCATTAAACCTATTAGGCTTAACTTATGAACTGACATGCACCAAAAAGGACAATATGAATCCTGAAATACGGAAATATTGAGAAAAAGAAAGAAACCCCTATTGTATTTTATGTTATGGACAATTTATGTTACTGCTATTTGGGGTAGTTTTGAGCACTTTTAAGTTAATACCTGAGAATTTATGAAACGGTAATTGTTTGATTACATTAGATTGAATAACCACTAAAGAGTCTATGTTTACAGTGTTCTTCTGTTCACGATTTAGACAGGAACAGACCTTTCTCCAAAGGAGGCAGAATAATCCTCTGAGGTCTGATGAGCCAAAGGTAGTCTACCCTTCGTTCTCTAGAAAGGGGAGATGTGGTATTATTGTATGTTGATTCATAGTATAGCTTATTGCTATGGGAGTTCTTGAGTCATGTCACCATGTGGGGGGCGCTGTGGCGTCAAGCTGTATTGTATTGTCTAGGGTGACTGCCAAGCAAGGAAAAAATAAAAACAGAGTTGCGTACTGCACAGTTGGTCTGACAAGCTTCTTACTTTTTTAATACTCTACTTTAAGAACATGCCCAGATAGCAAAATACAGTGATTCAACGTTGAATTTTGGTGAAATTGGTTATTTTTGGTTGAAGTTGAAAAATCTATGTTTATTCAATATTGAATTAGAGCTACCATTTCAACATTTGAAAAAATGTTGTTGAATCAGCATTGTATAGATGCTGGGTTTTCAATGTTGAAATGTCAACATTAAAGAGACATGGTTTCAATGTATGGCATGCTGTGGCTGTGCACCTGTGCCCCCGCCCACGAGACTTGCTCTCTCCTGAGACCAAACCAGTTCAAACCAGTCAACAGTTGGCAGCGGCTGGCAGCTTTTAGCGGCTTTTATTATCTTCGAGTGACAAAAGAAGACAAACTGGTAAGTCCTAATGAGAACACAATGTATTTTCACCAGCATGTCAACTTTGTGAATTATTACCGTGAGGTTGTAGCTTATTAGCGTCGTTAGCATTAGCTAGCACTAGCATTCTAGATAACGCTAGCTAACGCTAGTGTGTCCGTGTGCAGAGGCTACGCTGAGGGTTCAGGGTTTCCCCCAGTGTATTATAAGCCTGGCGGGCCACCAGGCTTTACTTGCCACCTGCCAGGCTAATGCTACGTTCCCACCAAACGCGATGAAAATGATCTAATCGCGCTCCATATGAAATCGCGTCGCGCCAGACGCTCCAGTTTTGACGCTGGTACAAAAACCCCTTGCGGCATCATCGCGTCGCGCGACAAGCCCGCCCAACAACAACATTTCTTCCACCATTTCATTCTCTCGTTGACCATGTCCGTACGTCAGCATGTCGATGACGATCTCAACGCTGATAGGCTGTCGCGGCGCGTCTTCACGCGAATCCGCTGCAAAAGTTCAATTATTTCAACTAGAGCGATGAAGCGATAACGCGATTGGGCGACACGATGAGAGCGATTTTCGCGGCCAACGCGTCCATCGCGCCGCGCATCGCGTCCATCGCGTCGCCTGGCAAAATGACGCTTCAAATCGCGTATGCTTCATGCAATTTGCCTTGCATGAAGCATATTTAAAACCTACAGATGAAGGCTGAAAAGTGCTGTAATGGTCCTTTAATTAATAACATTGTTGCAATGTAGAATCAATGTAATTTCAATGCATTTATAAATGAATCAATATTGATTCTATGTTCAGATTAATTGACAATTCTACATTGTTTCAATGTTGAAAATGATGTAGTTGAATAAATATTGAATCATTGTTTAGACTGATTGAAAATTCAACATTATTTCAATGACATCAATGTTGATTCGATTTTAAGCCATGACCATATCTCAATGTTGATTCAATGAATTCAATTTTTGCTTTCTGGGTGACATATTCAATAGCTACTTACTCAATAAAAGTGGGTAAAATTATCTCTTAATTGCTAGTAGGCAATACCTGATAATTTCTAATAAAAGTTAATTAATACCAGTTTCAGATGCTTATCATCTCAATGTTTTTAATCCCTAAAATCATTGAGAAAAAAAAAAAAAAAAGTGCAATACAACACAACATTTCAAGTAATGAACCTGTTTTATAACTCACAAAACTAACAGCTTCAAATGTTGTTTCTGGACAATAAAACATATCTTCCTGTTTTAGGACATCCAGATTGCTCGATAAGAAAAAGGAGTAGTGAGGAGATCAGAGAGAAGAGGAGAAGTGACGAGAGAAGAGAAGAGGAAATGAAAGGAGAAGTGAGGACATCAGAGCAGAGCTCCAAGGGATGTCCAATCAGATGATTTTCTTGTATCCAAACTCTTACTTGAGTCTCTTCAGCTTTACACAACAGTGACTGACCAAATCTGCAGTCCAGGTGCATTTATGCAACAAATAACTGAACCGCCTTGTTTACATGCAGCAATGATCCACCAAATGATCAAAAAACACAGAATAAAGTGCAATACAACAGCTTCACACAACATTTCAAGGAATTAACCTGTTTTATAACTCACTAAGCTAACAGCTTCAAATGTTGTTTCTGGATAATTGACTAATGCACACACGCAAACTCTACAAGGTCGTTCCTGTGCATGTACACATCGAACATCTGTATAAGGATAGAACAGATGAACACCAACATTCTTTAGTTTCTGTGCTTGCTCTCATTCTCAGAGATAGGATGAGAAAAAAAGAAACAAACAAATGGGGAAGGGAAGAGGAGGGTATAGAGGGAGAGATCAAATTTCTTTAGGCTACACTCAGTGATATTGACCAGACTGGGCACTTTCTATCGGTGTCCCTCTTCTGTCAATCCGGGGAAATCAGAGAGCAATGGAGTCGGCTGAGAGAGGCTGTGACATACGTATCCATCTGTACATATATATTTATATACACTTACAGAAATTAATCATGGTAGAGTTTAATTTTAAGCATATAAATCTATTTGATTTTATTTAAAATGTACGTCATCGGTTTGCATACAACTTAGGGGAAGTGAAATCGGGAAACTGGAAATGACATCATTGTTTTCCACTGGATGCCATGTTGATCAACCAACAGCCTGTGGTTCCTCAGGTTTAATGGTG
Organism: Chaetodon trifascialis; assembly: GCF_039877785.1. Classification (NCBI taxonomy): domain Eukaryota; kingdom Metazoa; phylum Chordata; class Actinopteri; order Chaetodontiformes; family Chaetodontidae; genus Chaetodon; species Chaetodon trifascialis. The sequence goes on along the minus strand of NC_092062.1, from coordinate 2,616,813 downwards.
AGTAATCCAAGTCATCCTTTGTCTATCCACCTGTGAATTATTCGTGCATTTTTTTTAACATATTGCATTAATATCAATTTATTGATGATCAAATCTACGTAGTTTGTGATGCTTGTAAGCAGTTCTATCTTTACTTTGTCGTGTGTACTGATGCTCACAAGTTAATGTTCGCAATTCACTAAACAGTTAGCGCTTTTAGCACTTCCGATTCTCTCGGCTAAAAGTCAGTACGTTTTTTGAATGGGATTTTGGTAAAATACCTCAAATAAGGTTTTTTTTCTACGACATTCAATTCAGTTCAGTTCAATTCAATTCAGTTCAATTCAATATACCTTTATTTGTCCCGCAAGGGCAAATTCCAATTTACAGCAGCACCAGTAAAAGATAGAATTGGGAATACATACAGTACGTCAGTAAATACCCTACTTAAGTTTTTATGTGTCGTAAAAAAGGCGGTTGCTAAAAAGTTGCTCAATATAACTAGAAACTCTGTAAGGGACATTAAACGTCATTACCCCCGAACAGACGGGAGAGCCACCATCTCAGGCTTTTTTTCCCCACGATATTGTCACGTACAATGGGACTTCACCATAAACATGGGAAGCAGCTGCCCGCATTTCTGTCTACATCGGCGAAAAAAATAACTTAAAAACTTGTTTGGTGGTCTTTACAGTCAGAATATGCAAGCTAAATGCAGTCAGCTAAATGGAACCAGCTAACTTGCTAGTTTGCTGCCTTTCTACACGGACATTGGACAAAGTTCTATACAGTGTTGTTTGTCATGCCATTAGTCAGACTAGCTAGCTAGCTGCCTTGTTCATCCTGATGTGTAGTGGTGGGTAGCTTTTCTTAAATAGCTGGCTAGCTAGCAGCTGCTGTGTGAATGTGACCATGCAAATTGTGTGACACTTTACTATCTTCCAGGTATGAGTTGATGAAACATTTTCATCATGGCCGTACATGCCGATATCCATGTGTATATGTAGAGTGTCCTTGCACATTCAGAACCTGGAAGAACCTTTTCAGTCACATATATCGAACACACAGAAAGTTAGAAACAGCAGGTGCTCAGTCAACTACGTTCACATGTCAGACATGGGTGTGAAGAACTTTCAACTGAGAAGGATTACTTCGTCCTTCGTCACCATTGGTCAGGTGGTGATCTTCTTGCATGTTTTTAGTGGGGGTTATTAAGGAGGAAACCCCGGGTGAACACGGGGAGAACATGCAAACTCCAAAAAAAAAAAAAAACTCCACACAGAAAGGCCACTTTTTTCCTCGAGCAGCAGGCACTGAAGACATGGTGGAGGACACGCCACCAGCGCCCACAGCCTGATTCGAACCGGGGACCTTCTAGCTCTGAGGCGACAGTGTTACCACTTGTGCCACCATGCTACCCAATGAATTAGCTGATTTACTGTGTAAGTCTAATCCTTTCGTGAATGCACTGGGGAAAGGTGGTGCACTTGCTTCAGCTTATAAGAGAAAAGAATACTTGAAAAAGGTGTTAAATGTTGTTGAGCCAGTAGAGTTCCTTCTTGATAAAAAAAAAAAGAGCAGGAGCATGACTTCAAATTGTGTAATCCTTTGGGCACGTCATGGAAGAAGCACAAGCTGTGTAGTGTATATTGGATTCTGAATAACTTGGCACCAGGCTCTCACTCAGCACTCACCTCAATTTATTTGGCAGTTCTGTGCAAGAGTGATAATGTAAAGGCATATGGATATGGAAAAATATTAGAGCCACTTTTACATGATCTTGTTACATTAGAAGAGCATGGTGTGTTCATTCCAAAGCTTGGAACTTTCGTCAAAGGAACAGTGCATAGTGTAATTGCTGATAATTTGGGAGCCCACAGTTTGGCTGGTTTTATAGAGAGCTTTTCTGGGCCATATATTTGTCGATTTTGTACTGCCCAGAAAGTAGAGATACAGTCAAAGGACATTCATTCAGGTGCTTTTTCTCTATGTACCAAAGAAATACATGACGCACATCTGAAGATTGCACAGGATACTGAAACGAGTTGCTGTGGAGTGAAGAGAGCTTGCCCTTTAACTGAACATCTTCAACATTTTCACGTCAGCACAGGCTACCCCCCAGATATAGTGCACGATTTGTTTGAGGGTATTGTCCCATATGAACTATCACAGTGTTTGAGCATTCTGATCTCCAAGAAGTATTTTAGTCTTGATTCTCTTAATACGCGTATACTCAAATTTCCTTACAAGTGGAGTGACAAAAAGAATCGGCCTCACATCATACCACACAAATATTCCAGTAGGAAGACAATAGCTGGCAACACACATGAGAATTGGTGCTCAATACGTTTCCTTCCATTTCTCATAGGAGACCTTATACCGGAGGAGGATGAGCTGGCTTGGCAAGTTATACTAGACCTGAAGGAAATAGTAGAGTTAGTTGTGGCACCTGTTCACACCCACGAGACAATTGCCTACCTTGATGTCAAAGTGTCTGAGCACAGACCCAGATTACTTGAGCTTATCCCAGGTGAGATGCTGAAACCTAAACACCACCATCTCGAGCACTATCCACACTTGATCAGTGCTTTGGGCCTCTTGTGGGTGTATGGGTGAAAAGGTTTGGAGCAAAACACAGCCCCTTTAAACAAGTTGCTCAACACACAAATAATTTTAAGAATATTGCACTCACTCTGGCAAACAAACACCAGCATTTGATCAGTTATCACTTGTATTCATCCAGTCTCAGTGCATCAAATGTGCAAGTTACAAATGTCTCCATAGTGCCATTTGATGTTCTGAATGAGGAGGTTGTATTGGCTCTCAGACAGAGGAATCCAGACATTAGTCAAGTAAATCTCACAAAGAATGTCACCACTAGAGGGATCAACTACAGAAATTGAATGATTTTGGCATGTGGCTCGACTGCTGGAATGCCTGAATTTGCAGAGATCCTACAAATATGTATAGTGGGAGATGAGTTGAGCTTCATAGTTCGTTTATATTTTGCTTGGTATCAGGACCATTTTAGAGCCTTTCAGTTGACTTTGTCACCAGGTAGAGAGGTTGCCCTTGTTCAGCTTGAGGAGCTGACAGATTGCTATTCACTTGTAGCCTACACAATTGGATCCAGACGTGTGGTGACCCTGAAGAGACACATCTTCATCAGAGGTTTGAATTTCATCAGTTACAGTGCCATGTAAAATTCTTAAGTAATAAATTTAGTTTTTGTCTATCACACAAGTTTTATGGGTACCTCTCTGTACTCATGCTTGCACTCTACCAACCTCTCTTAGCTTTTGCTCTTTACTAAAGTCCTCACTCTCCCAGCCTCATCAGATCTAGACAATGACCATGTCCTGGCCATGTATTCTGCCTGAGTGATTGAGTATTTGAATAACAAGACTAATACCTGTCTACTCTGTGGTTGTGTCTTCACCTTAGATTAGCTAAGCAGGATGGCATTACGAGTAACCCTCAGAGTTCTTTTTGGAGGTGAAGACGATGCAAGAAAACTCACCATTGAATCCGGAATACCAAGAACTGTGGAGGACTTGGCTCTTAAAATCAAGACTTTCTTTCAAGTAACTGAGCAGTTCAGACTTCAGTACAAAGACAAAGACATGGATGATCAGTTCATGAATCTCTTGTCAACATCAGAACTTGAAGATAAAGGTACTTTGAAAGTGGTGTACATACTGGTATACCCAAGTACTCCTTCCAATGCCAGCTCTACATCACAAGAACGAAGTGATTCAGACTCCTACACCAGCAATGATACCATCATCTTGTCATCACCAGAGACCCGGCTCTTGGCCTAAACCCTTTGTCGTGCTGCGCTTCTCATCCTGTGCAGAGATTATGCTCCAGACAGGAAATGATGAGCTCAAGGCACACGGAAATTTTCTGTCTACTACGCCAAAATAAATCTGTGTTGCTCAGATATTCTTGAAGGCCTTGCTGAGGAAATAATTAAGTACACAGCTTACCCGAGGGATGAGCACTTAGAAGAAGTGGCAAAGGCCCTGACACAGTCACATCTATGTTTACTTGAAAAAGCAACACAAACCGGATACTGTGGCTGGAAGCATTACCTGACAATAAAAATAATGAACTTCCGCACCAAGCTGAGGTTTGTGTTTTATTTAATGGGTTCTCTTTTGTCACATAAATGTGATAAAAAATTTAATACATAAATGTATTAAAGAGATGGCGCTTAGGACAAAACCAAAATAGAGCCCATTGTGTTTAAACTGTGAAGCAATTTGTGATCCTGGTCAGTGAAAGTGCTGAAAAAATATAAATATTCTTCTCGGCTGAGCTGGACACCCCAAGGTTGCCATCAACTCCCTGAAAAACAAGCGAAGAGGCCAGCAGACTCCAGCAGCCAACATCAAGAAGCCCATGAAGGGAGATGTTAATTTCTGTCCAAACACCCCTAGTGGTGAAACAAGAGTTTAGAGGTGGAAAGGGTGGCTCTACTGACAGAGGTATAATGTGCAATACATTGTATCTTACCTATCCGTGGCACTTCAGCTGTTTTCTGGTTACTTTGCACAGTTCATTTTTCTTTATCTATTGCACTCAGTTAATATATATTTTTTACTCCCTAATCATATTGTCTAGCATCTAGCTTAGTGTTTCCCTTTCTTTTATATCTGTTTCTCAATTGTATTGAGAAACAGTGCAGAGAGTTTCTTACCAAATTTAACAATGAAGTTTCATTCGATTTCAGGTAAAAAAGAAGAAAAGGGACGAGGCCATGAGCAAGGAGAAGATGCACCGTACCTTCTCGCTTCGGAGACAGGAGATTCTCCAGGAGCCAAAGATTCCAGAGTTCCTAAACCAATGGCCAGCACTCTGATGTCAGTGAGGTAAGTGTGAATCTGAAGTGTAGTAACTCATGTATTCAATGTCACACATTGTCACATATTTGGTAAATGGTCTGCACTTAAATAGCGTTTTTTCTGGACCCAAACCTAAGCGCTTTACAGTGGCTTCCTCTCATTCACCCAGGTCACACATTCACAATTTAATGGCGGCAGCCAGCTGCCGTGCAATGTGCTAGCCTTGCTCAATGACACTTTGACATGTGGACAGTCAGAGCCCGGAATCGAACCACTGACCTTCGGCCTATTAATGACCCCCTACCAACTGAGCTACAGCCGCCCCTGTTTAAGTCTGTATCCTGTCTGTGTTGTCTTTTACAGATCAACTTGGAGTTTATGCGACTGACGACTATACCTCTGACCTCCAAATTCCTTGGAGAACTGGACTGTCTGACTGAGGACGTGATCAGGGTTTTCTATACCAAGGTGGGGCCGCAAGAAAAAAGATCAGAGATGTGATGGCAGAGATGGATAATGTAAGTATTTTTTGGTCTAACCTAATATGCATATGGTTTGTTTGAGCTCCTTTGTTAATGGTTCGGAAAAGGATAGGCACTTCAAAAATACTGTGTGGTGAACAGGCTCAGACTTGTGTGAGCTTTAACTGAGTGGGGTGAAACCAGTTGAGTTGAGGATGGTCAAGGAAGGAAATGTCAGTGGCTTGGCTGGCCTCAGCACATGCGTGTTAGTGTGCCTCTCACACTGACCAACATGAAATCATGTAATGTTTGTTTCAGAATGAAAACATCAACGTGAGGCGTGATTGTGTGCTGAGCTGTCTGAGCATCTACGTCAATGAAGACCTAGACACACTGGTTAAAGAAGACGTGGTATGTCATCCTTCTGTCCTTTGTGCCAGATGTTGTTAGTTTCCCTCCAGGTGTGACTGATAACATGTGGCGTTCATGAGAATGGGATGGACTTAACCACCAATAGTTTTCATTGAGTCCAATGGGTTGCTTTGAGTAAGGAATTCCTTCAAGGCAATGGTGGTAGTGCTGTCACTTGTAGGAAGTAAATCTACATGGTCCGGAGGAGCCTGAGGTTAAGCGACTCCAATATGCCAATGACGACAAAGAAGAAGGTGAGCACACACTTGATAGTTCTCATGAAGCAGCAGTTATCAGAAAATAGACACCTGTTTTGGACATGTTATTTAGTAAGAAAGGCCTTTCATATTATGTCAGGTTGGTTTTGATTCTGATCGGCTTGATTCTCCTGTGCGTGTGTGTGTGTGTGTGTGTGTGTGTGTGTGTGTGTGTGTGTGTGTGTGTGTGTTTGTTTGTTGGGGGGGCAGAAGGACAGACAGAAGGAAGCCTTCTTGTCTTCCTTGAAGTTATTGGAAGTGAGCGGACATGACTGGATATCTAACCAACGCAAGACTGATCAACTGCTCTCTCTCTATCCCTATCACACTTTGTCTGTCTCCCCCTACTCTCCCCTTTCTGTCTCTCTCCCTCCCTCTTTTTGTGTCTGGCTGTCTCCTCTCTTCCTCCATCCGTCTTTCTCTGTCTATCTCCACCTACATTCACTCCTCTCTGTATCTCTGTCCTGGTTTTTCTCTTTCACTAGGTGTCCCCCCCCCCCCCCCCCCCCCCCGGCCTTCTGCTAAATGTGTTAATTCTCTTTTTTTCTACAATGTTTACAAAGATAATGCCATTCCTGTCTTTCTCCTTTACCATACCTTGTCGTGTATTAAGGGCTGATATCCATGGAGAGAAATAATGGGATAATTATTGTTTTTCTCTGACAAAAGGCAGCTGAGGATTTGAGGCAGTCGGTAAAGCCAAAACAAGAGGTAATGCCAATGGCAAGAGGTAAGTCATAAAACAGTGTAGTTGTAAGGATACTTTCTTTTGTTTTGGCTGTTGGGACTGATTCTATTTAGTAGAAGGGGGATATTCCAAGGGTTCAGGGGTTAGGGGAGAGAAGGTCAGGATAGGGAAAGTTAGCTAATTCCTAACAGGAAGCAGAAGGAGGTAAGGAGAGAGGGAGTACAGCACGAGAGAGGGTTGGATAGGAGGGAGAAGTAAAACTTACCCAATGAATGGAGATTAGGAGAAAGTAGGTGAGGAGAGATGGCAGAGGGTAGGAGTGAGGGAGCAGGTAGTGGACAGAAGAGGTTTGCCACTTTCCTACTGTCCTTTCTCCTCTACCTTGTATCAACAGTTTATTTTGCTCTTTCAGATATTGGCTATTTTTGAGAAGGTTTTCATTTACTTCATGGATCTCTGAATAAAATGGGTTCCTGGTGTTGTATTTTTTCTTTTTTTACATTTAAGTTGGGATGTTCTGTTGACTATTTTTATTGTGGCAGGTCAAAGGCTTCATTGGATAAAGTTCAGTCTCTTCTGTCTCCCTGGAAATCCTTGCATCTTCAAGAAGCACGGAACCTTACCTTCAGAGGACGACTAACCTATGAACATGTAAGTTACTATCTTATGTTTCATGTGCACCATTAAAAATTCACTAAATTAAAGGATTAAGAGTATTACTTTTAAGCAATGAGACACGACATGTCGTTTTTTTTACTGTGTTTGACGATACCCACAAACACGGTAAAGAATGGCATCGAGATTCTTTAACGCGACCCTCATTGTGACTAACACCATGATAAAATGCTGTCATGATGTGGGCAAATTCGCTCTCACACTCACTGCATTCTGCTTAATTTCAGCTCCCTCAGAAAGTAGTTTGATAACACATCCGGGGTCCAGTGAGTCACGCTTGCATGCTGTGTCCCATGCCAAACTGTGTCTCGTGGGGCTCTGGAACTCCTACTCACTCAATTAGCAGTTGGTCTGGTTCTACTAACACAGCGTAGCTATAATTGTCAGATTTGTAAAGTGGAATTTACCTCTGGAACAACGTTGTGCTCAAACACTACTTTTTATCGTATTTAAATTGTTGATGATTATTGAATGTACTGACTCCATTTATACATAATGTAACTTTTTGACTTTTGTTTTGTTTTTCAGGCTTTTAGGGGGTCAAAGATCTTGAGGTCTTTGTGACCTTGAACTTGTGTCCATTTCATTCTCATGAACGCTATGTCTACAGTGCCTTAAGGGAATTTCTTCAAATGAACATGCTCTTTACCTCAATGATGAGCTGCTTAGATTTTGGTGGTCAAAGGTCAAGGATAGGGTGACACAGCTCATTGTTCTCTGTTCCCTCCATCTTCCAGTACACTGAATGCAATGAGGCCAAGGCAGACGTTGCAGGGGCGACCATGGCAATCTACACTCTTCGAGGTGATGGTGATGGTCCTGGTGGACGCTTTACAGATGCTGGTGTGGTCCTGGAAGGCGTCAAAGTTCTTCACAACCTCCACAACCTTTATGGGTTGATCTATGCACTTAATTTAAGCTATCCTAAAAGCTTGAAGAATACATTCGAAGCATACCAGAAGATCCTGATGGACCTGGAATCGACCAAACTTTCCAACAAAGTATGAGCACTGAAACTCAAATTGCTCATTTGACTCCTTTTTGGGGTGGTGTGGGGATGGAAGGAGGAAGTTGAGGAAGAGACTGGCCATACATGCCAATAACCATGTGTATATAATGTTCTTGTACGTTCATGACCTGGAAGATTCACACATATCGAACACACAGTTGACTGAGCACATGCCGTTTCTAGCTTTTTGTGTTCGCATGTCACAAAGAATACTTAAAAAAATGTTAAATGTTGTTGAGCCAGTAGAGTTCCTTCTTGATAAAAAAAGAGCAGGTCCTTTCAGTTTATCCATCCATTATCTATACCGCCTATCCCTTTCGGGGTTGCGGGGGGCTGGAGCCTATCCCAGCTACAATGGGCGAGAGGCGGGGTACACCCTGAACCGGTCGCCAGCCGATTGCAGGGCCACATGTAAGGACAAACAACCATTAACACTCACACTCACACCTACGGACAATTTAGAGTCATCAATTAACCTAATGTGGTTACCGTGCAGCCCCCTTTCAGTTTATCCATTACTGTATTCGTTGCAGCAGATACTTGATTCCATAGAAGTGTTGAGTAGAGTTATTGACAGCCACGGAACACAGGGCAGTAACACTGACCTGCTTGAAAACCAGCACTATCGCTCTATAAGAGATGGTGTATACTTCAAGGAAAACCCTTTCCTGTCAGGTGATGAGTTAAGACTTTGTTTAACCTTCCTAACCTGCCTCTGTTCTATTAAAGTTAGAAAACATTTTTCATGTTCCATCTACAGCAGTAGATGAGGGTTGAAGAGCTACACTACGTGCTGAGTACTGTGTCTGTTTGGGTGAAGGGGAGAGTTCTATCATGTCAATAAATTTGTTGAATCAACAAGATTTTCTGATTGTATGCATCATTGAGATGTTGTTGCATGGAAAATAGAAAAAAACATTGAATCATGAATCATAAAAATATAGAAATTTAATGCATTTTGATTGAATTTAAGCTTAATTATTATGTATTTCAAACAAATACACATTATTCATCTTGAATAGGTAGCCTAATTATGATGCAATTCAAACAAATATACTTAATGTATTCTGAATATATAATCTGATTAATATGCATTTAAATTCAATAAATTATGTTAATACTGAATACATAAACCTGGTGAATATGCATTTCAAATGAATAGGCTTTATTACACTGGTGCATATGCATCATGTAAAGTTTATTAGATCAAAAAATGTTCAAAAAATTAAATGGAACTTTGTCATCTAATTATTTTACATAATTCTTAAAAGTTAGGGTTAAATATTTCTGTGAGTGTATTTGTGTGTGTCTGTGTGTCTGTCTGTGTCTGTGGATGTGTCTGTGTGCGTGGAGAATCTGGAAGCATGCAAGAAAGATTTAATTATCAAACTCAATAACACCATCACAGCCAGGTATAATTTCATACCAGAAATTAACCCTCTACTGTTTAGGACCACATCCACTGGACCCCCCAGACGGCCCAGATGTTGTTCAGGTACCGTGTCAACAATTAAAATGTTAACTGGGGAGAAATGTTTATCTGCAACTCCCCACCTATCAAATATCACTAACCTCTGTTCTCCTCTCTCCATTACTTTAACGCCCGCACAGCTGGAGATACTGGAAAAAGGACTCACTTTCATCCCCACACCCAACCCACCAACCCCGCCAGACCTCAGGAGGGACCTCCACATTTTTCATAGGAGGCTGAAATTAAGAGACCATTTCTGGGGAGGGAGGAGGCGAGAGCCTGTGCTCTTCGCTGGACCGTCCCATTGGCAACCACATTCAGACACACATCTCACCAGAAATAATAACATTAATTAACAAAAACAATACACTACTCACCAAATGGCGCCCCCTACCACACAGACACCCAAACATAACACACGAACAGAAAAAAATCATAACAGCATTAGGCAACAACACACACATAGTTATAAAACCAGCAGATAAAAGGGGCCAAATCGTCTTACAAGATTTAAATAATTATTTATTAGAGGCAAATAGACAACTTAACAACACAACATATTACAGACCACTCACACATCCACTTCAATCGGAAACACAAACACTCATTTTGGATATCACACAAACATTATACAATAACAAACATATTACAGCAAAACAAAACCAATATTTGGACGGTCCTGATGAGCCCAGGCCTCACCTCTTCTACCTCCTCCCCAAGATACATAAGCCTCCTGAGATGTGGACGGTCCCTCCTGTGGTTCCGGTTGGCCAGCCCATCGTAAGTGACTGCGGCTCAGAATCACATAGAATTACAGAATATATACACCATTTCATTAATCCACTTTCTAAACTTCACCGCAGTTATATTAAAGACACCTATCAATTTGTAAATAAAATCAATAACATGCATGTACCCAGCCACACCCTACTTTTTACAATAGACGTACATTCACTTTATACTAATATTGAAACCCCACTTGGCCTTGCAGCCATAAAGCATACTTTCAATAAATACCCAGACCCAGCCAGACCAGACAGGGAAATCCTACAGTTACTTGAACTCACCCTCACTCGCAACGACTTTCAATTCAATAATAAACACTGTCTCCAGCTGTGCGGATGCGCAATGGGCTGTAAGTGCTCACCGGCATATGCCGATATCTATCTGGCCCACTGGGAAGAAGCAGCAATTAAAATATTGCCCACCAAAACCCTCCTATATCTCCGGTACCTGGACGACATCTTTGGCCTATGGAGGGGCACAGAGCAAGAATTTCTCCTATTTCTCAACACACTCAACACACACCACCCCAAAATAAAACTTAAACAAAACCTACAGCCTGACACAGTGGAGTTTTTTGATACCATGGTTTTCTTCCGCAGCTCCAGCGGCCAGAAAAAGTTACTGGCCACTAAGGTTTTCTTTAAGGACACAGACCGCCACACTCTCCTCCATAAGTCCAGTTATCACCCTAGGCCCACGTACAGAGGTCTGATTAAATCCCAGCTGATCTGCTTCCACAGAATATGCACCTTCCCAGAGCATGGAGGAGGTCATCAGCACCCTCTTCAGTGCGTTGAGGCCTCAGGGTTACTCGAAGCGTTTCTTCCGCAGCATTAAGGCGGAGGTCAGCGGCACCTTTTAAGATAAGTACCACCACAACGTCCCCTAGCCAAACAAAAACCTCAAAAACTTACTGGTGCACTCAGACCTCAACAAGCCAACCAGAACCGGGGAAGCGCTTTGAGGCTCAGCTGTTGGTTTTATTTCTCTCCCCCACATTTTTAACCCTCACGCTAGAATAGGCATAAACCTGTGGCACGCCTTGAAGTCCACAACAAGCCACGCTATATATGCTGTTAGGTGCAAGGCTTGCCACAAAATGTAAGTGGGGCAGACCAAACACTTTATTGCAACCAGAATAAAACAGCATTTTTATATTATGATCAATGGGAGTGGCACCATTGTCCTATACACATTTTAAACTCCATGGCTAACACAATGTCCAGAGCATGGGCCTGGAGAGCAGAAGGAATTGGACCACAGGTCACACACAGGCAGTGGAGAGGAAATGGATTCATCTACTAAAGACCATAGACCCCACTGGACTAAATGAAAAGTATGGTTGATGAGTCCATTTCCACTTGATAACAAAACTTTTTATCACAGCATTTACTAGAAGTGCTCACCTCCACACTTTCCAGGGCCTCTTCTCCTAGAGGTTCCTGGCAGTGCGTTGATCCGAGAAAGAAACACTCTTCTTTTAATGGTCCTCTCTTTTTTAAAAAAAAAACAAACAAACAAAAAAAACCTTTTCATTATGACTTAACCTTTTTATTATTTTAATTCTTCAATTATTTAGCACAGCAGAACAATGCATGACTTTATTTTAACCCTGTATATATACAGGTGGGTTTTTCTGTTATTTAACTTTTATCTTTAGCACTTGTATATAGTTTTATATATAGTTATTTTTACCAGCACTTGTTTGAAGGCACTTTTTTATGCTTTTAGCACTTATGTTTTACTTATCCCTCTTGTTTTATGTCTAACATCTTACTGTTACGATCCTGGCTTCCTGTCTCTCCCTGTGTGTCTTCTCTCCCTTTTCCCTGTGTGTGTGTCTGTCTGTCTACCCCTGGATCCATGGCTGGGCAGCCCCTCACCTGTTGCCAGCTCCTCCCACAGCGACTCACCTGCATTCACTCTCCCTTCATCAGGGAGAGTATAAAAGACATGGACCTGCTTCTTCTCGTTGCCGGATTATTCCTTATTCCATGGTCGATATCTGGTTGTTTGGTCAGTAAGTACGAGTCTCTTTGTCTTCCTCTCCTTGTCAGTTAAAAGTCTTTATTTTGTCCTTTGTCTTTTCCAGCCATTTATTGTGCTGTGTTTTTCTTTTGTTTCAGTGTCTGCCTGCCGCTTCCACGCGTGCCTCGTGTCATACCCGCTCCGTCGGCGCTCCCTCTGTTCATCCACTCCGTTTGAGTGCGTCTTTTCGTTTTCTGTTCCTCGTTTGTTAATAAATCGTTCTTGTTTTCACACAATTCCTGCCTCTGGTTTCTGCATCTCTGGGTCCTAATACTCGGCGGCTGCAAGCCTAACACTTACATTCACATTCTGGCACTTTTTGTTTATTCTCTTATTATATTGCATAAAAACTTGCTCTTGTTTAAGTAATGACAGCCCTTAAGGTTACAGCAGAGACCCTGGAAGGAGAGGGGGACTTTGATAAACATACAAATTCCCACTGTCGTCCTGCACCGTTGCCCAATCCACCACAAGACACTTGGCCAGACTTGTATTTGTTTAATTTTTTTTTTTAAAGATCCAAGATCTCTGGATCCCACAAATAGAAATACAATATTCCTTGGATCCCCACAGCCCCCGAGAGCCCGTGCCCCTTGCAGTACTCCCCCAAGAGCACTGCGCTTTTACCCAAACCTAACCTAACCATAACAAAACAGACATAAATAGAATTGGAGGAATGGTTAAAATCATTTAAATACAATATTACATACAATATACAAGTTAATTTTTTAAAATTTCATTGGATTTGCCATTTATAGGGTTAAAAAAAGAATGGGTCAATAAATAATTTTCATTTCATAAATATATCTAGGCCAAAATCAATTATTGGATATTTGTAGGGTTAAAATCATTTAAAATACTAAATTTCATTAAAATACATTGGCTAAAATCAATCATTGGACATTTGTAAGGTTAAACAATTTAAAAGCACTAAATTTCATTTAAATACATAGACTAAAACAGATTTTATTTGATTTGGCTTTTACAGGATTAACTTTAAAGGGGGTGGAGTTAAAATCTATGAAAACATTTTCGCTTGGACAGTTGACGAAGCAACATCTCTCCAGCCATTACAGCAGGCCAGCTCTAGTTTTTTCAGTGTGCCAGACCTGGAGAAGACCCATTTAGAATTGAAACGTTGTCTTTTTGTGGCACACTTTCCTTTGTTGTTTATTTTTTGATTTGAAAGCAATTTGATTTGATCTTAGAAACATAACTAAAAACAATTGAGAACATTTTATTTTATTGAGGAAACAGTTCATTTTACTGGATTTCTTTCCCCTTTTGGGAAAGCACTTTTAGTTTATTGCACTTAAAATTAAAAAACAGTTTTACATAATTTTATTTTCTTGAACAAACAGTTCATTTCTTTCCTCGTTTAGGAAAGCATTTTAATTTAATTTAAAAACACTTTCATTTCATATTATACAATTTCAGCTAAAACACTTTTTTCCCTTTTTGTAAAGCACTTTAAGTTCATTGGTTTGCTACTTTACTTAAAAACAATGTATAACAATTACAACACGGATGGGGGTTGGACTGAGGTACGCTACTGCGGGAGGCGCGAGGGTCAGTCAGTCATCCCAAAAGGGGCTGCTGGCACACAGCTGCCAGTCGTCTCAGAAGGTGGCGTTGGTACATGCTCATGGTCAGCAAGAGGTCCTTTCTTACACCCTTTCCTCAGCTGGAGCTGGGATTTGGTTGCATGCATTTTGCTTATATAATAAACTACAATAGGTTGACTCAACGTCTCAATGTCCACACTGCATTTGGAAGCTGGGTAGACAAGCACTTGCTGAGCACTCTGTGGGTCTTTGAATTTTTGGGGGGTGTGTGTGAATTCCAACTTTATTTTACACCGGTGAGTTTCAGGTGATGTCAGCTCGTACTCTGACAAGGAAACCTCAAACCTGAATTCCTCTCTCCTTCCCTGTGGAGTCCTTTCATGGTTTTGATGCTGAATCCCTGAATTCTTGGAAGATGCTGAGAAGCTTGAGTCTGGTCGATTGTCCAAGATGCGTTCCTCATCATCTGAGCTTGTCTCTGACATTTCTGTCGAGATAGATTCCTCATCATCAACATCTTCCGGAGTGGGTTTTTTAACAGCACTCTCCAGGGCTTTCAGTCTCAGTTTTCTTGTTTGGTACGCTGTCTCTTTGTCTGGAAAAGCCACATCAAATCTTTTGGCACTTTTAGGATCGTGGCACATGGATTTGGCCACCTGCTTCCTCTCCTTTTCAGAGAGGTGTTGGTTGGCCTGGAAACCCAAACAAAGACATTGTTTGGGTTTCTATGGCATTGTTAGTTGGTAGTCTGTTGAGTAACTGTGTCTGAACACATTTAATCAAGGGTCTCAGTAAATTTATGGCATCCACTCAACACCCTCTAAATTGTGTGTACACCGACTTTGGTACTTCTACCTACAAGCAAACATTAACATATTCTCGCTTCCAGTTCCAGTGTCCACACTGAGGATTCCAATTTCCAAATTCTAATCTATGGCTGAATTCCAATTTATTACATTCTTACTTTAGCAGAGATGATGCTCCAGATCTTGTTGAAGTTGATGGTGCCCTTCATTCCAGCATCTGCCCAAGCCAGCTGAAGGAAGTTCACAGGCTTCACAATCTGCTTGCCAAGAGTTGTTTGGAACACATAGTCGCTGCCCTGACCTTGTTCACAGCACTTGCCATTGGCCAGATGTTCAAGCCACCTGAACTCCTCATCGTTGAGGAGAAATGCAGCTTGACCAAATGAATGATCATCCACCTTGGGAAATAAAATGCAGAAAATTAGTGTATTTTTGAATACTATGAAATGCTCACTTAAATGAAGATGCTAATTTTAATTCACCTAATGAAATACACCACCATCACTGCAACCCCTAAAAATATACTAACCAGAATTTGGTAACTCTTGCCATGATTCCAACTCTCAACGTTGGCCACATTTTCCTTGGTCATGTTGGTGAGTACAACAGCTGGGTGTCCACTGAGCATACATAGGTATCCCATGATGTAACCCATGACTTTAGAATGCTCGTTCTTGTGGTTTCCATCACAGGTTAAGGTTTCTACAAAACATACCAAGATATATTTGAAACATTACAGATTCATAAGAATGTAAGCTACTGAAGAAGGAGTACAATATAAATAATGACGTCTACTTACAGTACCAAACAGTTGAGGAATTTGTTTCCTGGCAGCCATCATGAATTCCCTTTCATCGGCTGCAAAAAGCTGATCGGCTGTGAAGAGTGTGACATGCATCACAAATTTGAGGTTCCAAGTCTCAGTTTATTTAGATGACTAAAATATATACTGGATATACCAATCTGGAAGAAAGTAACAACATCGACCTGTCTCATTGCGCAACACTTTCTGTCGGTGGACACCTGCTTTCCTCTGGGCCTCAGACATGAGTCTCTTAAGTTCATATCCAGTTTTTGTGAAGTCATTCCTTTTGAGCTTACTAGCCTTCTGGAATGAGTTTTCAACGTGTCTGAGGAACTTGCTCACTTGGATCAATATATTTTTGATTGTTGTGGGTGCATAGCCCTTCTCAGAGAGGTATGTTGGCCAACTATGGAAAAAAGATTAGAAGTTACAAGTAAAATTCCACCAGCAGATTCCATATCCCAATTTCTAAATTCTCATCTATTTCAAAACATCATGTATCCTATTTTGCAAGTCATAGATAAGAATTTATATTTGCAAATATTGTGTGCCTGGTTAATGCTGAAAAAAGTGATTTTAAGATCAAGAAAAATATTACAATTACAATTAGTCATGGGCTGCACAGTGGCGCAGAAGGTAGCACGCGTGCCTCACAGCAAGACGGTCGCTGGTTCGATTCCCGGGTCGGGCCTTTCTGTGTGAAGTTTGCATGTTCTTCCCGTGCTTCCTCCCACAGACCAAAAACATGCTCATTAGGTGAACTGGTAACTCTAAATTGCCCCTAGGTGTGAGTGTGAGCGTGAATGGTTGTTTGTGTACATATGTTGCCCTGCGATCAGCTGGCGACCGGTCCAGGTTGTACCCCGCCTCCCACCCGTTGACAGCTGAGATAGGCTCCAGCCCCCCCGCAACCCCGAAGGGGATAAGCGGCATAGAAAATGGATGGATGGATGGATGGATGGACAATTAGTCATTTGGCAGACGGTTTTATCCAAAGCAACGTACATATGAATTTACACACCGATGGCATCAGGGGTAGTTTTGGGGTTCAGTATCTTGCCCTAAGGATACTTCAGCATGTGGACTGCCAAGGCCAGGAATCGAACCACTGATCTCCTGATCGGTGGACGACCACTCTACCTCCTGAGCCACAGCTGTCATGACGATGAAAAATACTTACGCACGAATCTTGTCCATGGTTTTGGTTTTGGTTTGGTTTGGTTTGATTTGGTTTGGTTTGGTTTTGGTCATGGGAGATGTTTCCAGAAAGGATGCCAGCGGCCATGTAGAGGCAAAAGCATGGCCTCTACATGGCTGTTCTTCTTTCCCACCTGTGGCCCCAGAAAAAACATGAAGAAGTCTTGCAGAATCTTTTCTGCAGCAACCCCCGATCACCCCCCCCCCCAAAAAAGAACAGTAAACATTAGTTATACAATCCCCAAAACACAAAGGTGAAAAGGGAAACATTCAAGTAAGTGTAACTGTCTCTCTCCTCACTTCCCCAAACAGTAATTGACAAGGAAAGGAAAACTTATCGTATAAACAATTGTTCTTCTTCCACTTGTTGACATGTTATATTAGTATGGCTGCTCTTTTAGCCTCCATCATGAATGGTTCACGTTCCTATCAACAGTAACAATGGATTGGCAACTGATCTTGTCTTTTTTGGCAAATTAAACCAATCGAATATACTAACCTTTCCTGATGTAATGCCATGTACATCTTGTAAATGCTTATCAAGGCGGACAAAATTTGTCTTCATACATAATCTGCGATCCAACCTTTCTGAAGTTCTGTGGTTGGAAATGAAAAAATAAATGAGTCCAGGAAATCCATGCAACGAACATAATAGGGTATCTATGAATAAATATGAAAATAATAATAATAATAATAATAATAATTTCCATATCTCAGGAGAAGATGGAACTCCTCATAATTCCGAATCGTGTGGGATGTACTAAGGTGATTCCTTAAGTTCTTGTATCTCCCGGAACAAATTCCGCATACTCTTTTTGCCTGTGGATTCAAACAATACAACACACCAAAGTAAGGCTCCACATTCTCAGCAAGTAGGTGGGTGTAGTGGTGTCTTAGACCAAACCCTCTGTTCAGTGGTGGTCTTTGCAGTTTAACATGGATTCCTTTTTCAAACCATTGGTCTTCCCTTTTTGGTAAAAGATGAAACATTTTCTAGAACCACAAACAAGTCCAGTTGTCTTTTATAAGTACTTGGAAGTACCATGACCTGGATGAATGAGAATCTTCACAGATGCCTGCTTTGTATCTTTCTCATGCTGTCTTCAGAAATCAGAAATCAGAAAAAGCTTTATTGCCAAGTACCATTTTACACATACGAGGAATTTGCTTTGGTGAGGTTGGTGCATGACACATCTTTTAAAAAAGAAGCTATTAGAAAAGTAAAAAAAATATATAACAGTAGTAAATAATATAAAAATAAGTAAAAGATATAACAATAGTAGAAACTGTAACAGTAAGTAAAAAAAATCTAAAAATATAAATATAGGTACACAAGTCAGGTTTTTTTTTTTTTTTTTTCTTTCTTTCCAGAAGCACAGTCTGTTTTTTCAAAAGGAAGTCCAAGCAGAGCGTTAATGTAATGCATATGGTTATGGCAGTGTCAATGACAAGTGAGTCAGAGGTGAAGTGTGAAGAGTGTCGGGGGGGGGGTTCCGGGCCTTGTTAATAAGGCTGACAGCAGATGGGAAAAAACTGTTCTTGTGGCGTGAGTAAGGCTGGGCGATATGGCTGAAAACTCTATTGCGATATAAGTGTTTTATATTGGTCGATATCGATAATTATTGATTTTTTTTATGACCTATTTAAAATAAGGACCAGGAGAAAAATACATTCAATTTAAACATTTTTATTTTAAATTTAACCTTCCTCTGATTATAATCCACTCAGCTATCAAGGCAGAAAGGAAATGTCAACACAACCATGGAAAACATTCAAATAATAAATGTAAACTGAGAGAAACCTGAGAACTTTTTTTCTGCAGGTTTAGTGCAGGAAGTTCACAAGCTGATTCACCTTCTGGTGAATAAAATGTTTTCAGATATGTGCAGTGTTTTGGACTTGACATCTGTAACATACAAACAAACATGATAGTACAGTAACACTGAATGAACTAAAAAACCAGCCTAGACATATGAACAACTTTAGTCACTCTTCTTACTCTAAACATACATGAACTATTCAATTATATTTTTATTGCAAGTGTGTTTAAGAAAAAAAAAAAAGTACGTCTAAGAGATGTTTATAACCTGGCTTCTCCACAGTGCTCAGCGGAAGCATGTCTTTTGCTATATGATATGCCGCTGCCTCTGTTACGTCTTCATGCCTTTTAGATGATTTGTCATCAGGCACTGAGGCAGAGTACCTCTGCATGGTGGTCAGCTGCTTGTGCGGTGGTGCTGCGGTTGGCGGACGTTTGGCGAATACGTCTGCACTCCAAAGAGTGAGCGCGGCTAAGGTGGTTAAACAAGTTTGTGGTGTTACTGGTCTTGGTGGGGACGACAGTCTTGCATAAGTTACAGACCACATTGGTCTGTAACTTATAAAATCCAAAAAACTCCATACTGGTGAGCTGACTTTCCCTGTTCTATCAACGATTTCTTCGCTCGCTGCAGCGCTTTCTATTTCTCATCTCTGTCCTTGCGGAGCAACAAACATGTGACAACAACATGGCACAACCGAACTTGATCATGTTACATGACTGGCGTGTTAGCGTGTCTCTCTCACTGATCAGTGATTACTCCCTACGTTGCTCGGTTACCTGAGAGCGAGTGCCTTTGTTCATGCAACCAACCTCACCTCGTAACTTCAGGTTTCTTCCGACGAAGAAAAAAAAATTATCGAATGCTTTATCGAACGCATTTTATATTGATATTGATGACGTGTCTATCGCGAGACATATCGCTATCGTTTTATCGGTCCAGCCCTAGGCGTGAGGTTTTGGTCCTGATGGACCACATGATGGCTGTGTAGAAGTGCACCATCATTGTCTCTGGCAGACTGAATTTCTTCAGCTGCCATAGAAAGTACATCCTTTGCTGTGCTTTCTTGATGAGGGAACTGATGTTTGGCTCCCACTTGAGGTCTTGGGAGATGATAGTTCCCAGGAAGCGGAAAGACTCCACAGTGTCAATAGTGGAGTCACAGAAGGTGATGGGGGCAGGTGATGCTGTTTTTCCTGAAGTCCACAACCATCTCCACTGTGTTGAGTGTTGAGCTCTAAATTGTTCTGGTTGCACCAGGTCACCAGATGGTCAACCTCCCACCTGCAGGCGGACTTGTCGCCATCAGAGATGAGTCTGTAGGCAAACTGCGGAGGTCCAAGAGAGGGTCGGTGATGTCTTGATGTGTGAGAGCACAAGGCGCTCAAAGGACTTCATGACCACAGAGGTCAGGGCGACTGGTCTGGGAACTGGGATGATGGTTGAAGACTTGAAGCAGACAGTAACATTTCCGTCAATTATCGTCACTGTATATTGCTGTGGAAGTTCTCTCTCAGCCCGTGACCGTTAAAATGCAAATGTCGATGCTGCAAGCTATAGAAATGCAAATTAGAATTGTGTGTGTGTGTGTGTGTGTGTGTGTGTGTGTGTGTGTGTGTGTGTGTGTGTGTGTGTGTGTGTGTGTTTTCTGTAGCTACAGAATACAGGCAAAGATTTCTTTTTTCTTGAGGATTTAAAAGTGTGTTTAAATAATTTTTTAGGTTACACACAGGATAAGTGTACTGACTCTCAAAAGCCACCACAACACCAGATGAAAAATGGTTGTGAGTGTGATGGCTGTGGTTTTGGGTCACTATGATCTTCTCTGTCTATGACTGATACTGCGTTTCTTTGTTCACGCCCACAGCAGGTTGGAGCAGGAGAGAGTCCGATCTACTACCGCAGCTTGCTCCAGAGTCGCACCTGCACCTCATCAGATAATCAACACGACTTCTTAAGCTGCCTTGTGCTTCACTCCTGTGCCGGACTATTCTCTCAGCTTCTCTAGTGCGTTGCTCGCCTGGTGGTTCTGCTCGTCTCTCAATCTTGCTCCTCCTGTGTGCATTTGTTTCCTGATTGCTGGTGTTTTCTCACTGTGAGATTTTTCATAGTCGCCCTTGGTTTATATTTTTGTTAGTGCTGTCAGGCGATTGAAAAAATTAATCTAATTAATTACAGGATTTGTAATTAATTAATCTAATTAATCGCATTTTAATCTCATATCTGCTAAAGGTCCCCAAATAAAGAATTTGAATTCTAGGACATTACAATTCACTGACAATCACATTACAGCTGGTGAATTCTTTTCATCACTGTAGTTCTCGACGGTAGCTGGAAATTAGAGTCAGATGACGCTATCTGAAACGCCTCTTTTAGGCCCTCGTCTTCCACGATTGAAATCGGCCTGCAATCAGCAGCAACCCACTTTGCGATTGAGTTTGTCAGTTTTTCTGTCGTGGCTTTGCTCATTCGTTTTCCTAACTCAGCAAGTGTGGGTTGGCGGAGTGAGCTCATGGTAGCACTAGCGGCACTAGCAGCAACTACATGTTTAGCGTTTAAATGATAATTCAGGCTGGAGCTGCTATGGTGATAGGAAAATTCTTTTTTACACAAGGTACAAATCACTGCGTTCTTGTTAATAGTCCCGTCTTTGTTCTTTTTATAAATAAACTTGCCGTTCAAAGGTCCAAGTAGGCTTGCCTCGCTCCCCGGTGTCGCATCCATGTCTGTTGTCACCCTGCTTTTGACTAGTGGCGCAGGTAGGGTGCGACCTGCCACCGCAGCCTACGGGTCACTCAAAGGGCCAAATTTAAAATGCTTGCGCATTGACTTGCCACTCATGATTAATTGCGTTAATTTTTATAGCGCGTTAATTTGCAGCGTAATTAATTAATCTAATTAACGCGTTAAACTGACAGCCCTAATTTTTGTACTTTGCATCCCAGTTCTGTTCTGCTGAGTTTTAAGTTTCTTTGCTACTTTGTTCTGATCCATTTTTCCCCCTCTGTGGTGATTTTTAGTTTGTTTTTGCTTGTGAGCATTTTCCCTGAAGAAGGTGATTTTTGTTTTTTGTTTGTTAGTACTGTTAAATAAACTCAAGTGTTTTTTGTCTCTGTATTTTGGGTCCTGGTCTTTCTTTGTCACTGACTGTAACAGCGTGATTAGCTTGCAAAATTCCAGCAGGGTAAGTCCACTGATGATTCTTTAAGCAGGAGTGAAAAGGGAACACACCAAAGTAATTGTTCTTTTTTAAATTTTTGATGATGTCAGTTTAAAGAAGTTTACATGTTTTACAAAATATGCAGGTACAAAACTAGAAAATCAAAATACCTAGCAAAATCACAGCATGTTTTTCTTTCTACACAACAAAAATTGTCTCGTGAGAAATTCAGAGAGCGCGACCTCGCATATGATTGGACGCCTCCTCTGACGCAATGACGTAGGCAGAAAATGACCTCGGCGCATCTGTGGCTGTGTCCCAATTCAGGGTCTGCATCCTTCGGAGGATGCTTCCTACATGGCCCACGGAGGACGCGGCCCACGGAGGACGCGGAGGCTCCTCCGTTGGCCGCATCAACCATCGGTAAATGGGACGGTCTAGCCTTCGGAGCATTTCCTGATTGCGTCACGACGTCATAACGTCCTCCCTCCTAACCTGGGAAAAACACACGTACGGAGACAAACATTTCACAGACGACCATGGAGCCTGAAGTGTTGATTCTGTGCTTCTTAATATTTCTTTTGTTGGAGGAAGAGGAGAGGCGGCACCGGCAACACCGGCGCTATGTTTATCTCTGGCTGGGAGAGCGCCGTGGGGAGGTAACATTAACCGGCTATTTTAACCCATGTTAATGTTCATACATAGCTAGCATAGTGCGTGGTAATTAATACACCCGTTACGAAACGATACCGTTTACAACTACAATTCAATTCCTCTTGTTCTTACCCTCCTCCCCCCATCCAGACAAGGCTTAGGTATTGCCACCTTAACCTCGGTGTTCCCATCCTGCAGGTGTTCTTCACGAACCATCATGACACCAGACGAGATTTCAGGCTGAGCAGAGAGTCCCTGGCGGTGCTGTTGGAGCTTCTCCACCAGGAAAGGCGACACGGATGGGGTGCCACAATAGAGACCTTGGTCTTCCTCTTCTGGCTGGCGAGTGAGACATCCTACAGGGTGGTGGCAAGGGTGTTTGGGATGCCTTGCTCCACTGTTCACCACATCGTCCATCGAGTTACTGAGGAAGTGGTGGCCATTCGCCACAGGGTCATCTACCTCCCCAAGACCACGTATGTGGGCTGGCCGGGGTCGGTGCACGACGCCAGAGTACTCCGGCACAGCCCACTGTACAGGCGTGGCATCTACCCTCCTCCAGGGCACTTCATCTTGGCAGATGGCAGGTACCTGTGCCCCCAACATCCACTCCCCCTTATCACTCCCTACAAGCGGCCAGTGCAAGGTGTGGCTGCCCAGCGCTTCAACAGCCATCATTCCAGGGCACTCTCCATCATAGAGCGTGCCTTTGGAATGATGAAGACAAGGTTCAGCGCCATCTTCCTCCAAGCGCTGGAGGTGCACCACACCTTTGTGCCTCAGGTATGTCATTACACAACAGGATTTTGATTATTATTAAATGGTGAGCAGCAGTAAATTAATTGAAATTTAATTATAATGACATTCATCCATCCATCCATTTTCTATGCCGCTTATCCCTTTCGGGGCCTATCCCAGCTGTCAACGGGCGAGATGCAGGGTACACCCTGGACCGGTCGCCAGTTGATTGCAGGGCAACATATACAGACAAACAAACATTCATGCTCACACTCACACCTAGAGTCACCAATTAACCTAATGAGCATGTTTTTGGTCTGTGGGAGGAAGCCAGAGAGAACCCACGCATGCACGGGAAGAACATGCAAACTTCACACAGAAAGGCCAGACCCAGGAATTGAACCAGCGACCTTCTTGCTGTGAGCCACGCGCACTACCTGCTTGCGCCACCGTGCAGCCTAATGACATGCAATGTAATTATATTTCTCTCCTTTTCTACAGGTCATAACAGCATGTGCCGTCCTGCACAACATCTGTCTGGGTGTTGGTGACATCATGGCCCCAGAGGATGATGTGCAGGATGACATGCCAGAGGATGAGGGGGAGGACGGTTTGGAGGCAGCCAGTGGTGCTCCCTGGCGGGACCAGCTGTCTGCTGAGGTGTCTGCCCTGGAGGAGGGTATCCTTGACCATGATTACCTTTAGAGGGCAAGTACATTAATTAGTAGCTATGCCTATTTACAGTGTTTTGTAAACAGTTGAGTTTGTTGAGGTCATCTGTGTTTTTATTGTTGCCTCTCTTTTAAACAATTTTAGTAACATGGCAGCTGTCGATTGCGTCAGCCCTGCAAACCCCAATGATGGACGATGTGGTGGACAGTGGAGACATGCATTCCCCACCCCCAGATGGTGTCCCACTCACAGCCAGAGGACTCCAAGGTCCTCTATGTGGCATCCCATCCAGTCCAGCAGCACCACCAGGGACTCCTGCTCAGCCTAAAATGTATAAATGTACTCTGTAAATAGTCACTGTGGATAATCACTGTCAATATTAATTTCTTTTGCTCCTTAGTAATAAGTTGTACAATCTAGCAATGGCCACCTGTGAGTGGTTCAATATATTCATATGTTATAGTGTTATATTATGGAATTATTTATATATGTTACAAAATAATAAACACATTGTGTTGTCACTGCAAAGTAGTTCAAACGTCTATTTAGATTGTAAATACAGCATGAAACAGATAATATAACAAGGTAACAGAATTTTAATTTTGAACACAATATATTTTATAAACAATTCACAGAAAACAATACAGAACGTAATTGAACAGAAACACTAATAAATCAATGGCTGTCGATCATTCTCTCTAATAAACTGAAAAGTCTGTCCATCCTCTCTCTGCTCTCTCTCTCTCTGTCTCCTCTCCTCGGCCCCCCTCTGTAACTGCATGTCCTCCCTAATGAGGTTCAAAAGGGCATCCCATTCCCTTCTCCTCTTCCTCCTCCCTGCTGCAGATGGTCCTGGCTGCCTCTCATCCTCCTCCTCCTCCTCCTCCTCCTCCTCCTCCTCCTCCTCATCATCATCATGCTGCCCACCCACTGCAGCATCTGGCCCTGGTGTGTCCTCAGGGATGGAGGCAATCAGGACAGGCGGGGCAATGGAGGGCCTCTATCCTAAAACCTCATCCATGAGGACAAACCAGGGCCAAGTAGCAGCAGTGGGCTGCCCACTGACTCCCTGCCCTGTCCTGGGACCTTTGCATTCCTAAGGAAGTGGAAATCAATCACATCAACAGCAGCAATTTTCTGCAGTGCTTGTTCAAAGCCCCTACAAGGAACTTTTAACTTTCACCCAAGTGAATAAACACTTTGATAAAGACTATTTCATAGTCTTTATCAAAGTGTTTATTCACTTGGGTGAAACAAATGTAGTTTCCTTATGATTATCCACACACGCACATACTTTGTATCTTCTCTTCAAGTTGTCCCACTTCTTTTTGGCCTGTTGGGGCACCACTTTTCCCTCCAGGCCCATTTTCTGCAGGATTATTCTAAACATGGCAGAAGCATGACAAACGGTAAACACACAAGATCACATTATCACAGATATGTACAGATTCACAACACGTGACATCAGGACAGACATAAAATTCCCACCCACCCCCAAAAACAACATTAATTTAATTTGATCCAAAGATTATATTTGTACTTCGGTCTGTGTACAGAACTTGGGTTCATTTATGTAACTTTTACATACAGATACAGTATGTATAGAGAACAAATGGTCTATTCATTTATGCCTCAACTGTTACCTCCATCCGAGTGTGGCCGTGTTTTTGGCCCCTGTAAACAGGTGGTCATATTGACTACAGAGTTAAATGAACTCCTCCGTCTGCTCCTTGCTCCCTACAACAAAATGACATGTAAAGCATATTTTTACCGTTATGTCAACACACAATATTATTGTTTGATATAATAACGACAATAACAATAATAATGCTCCTCAAGTTGACTGTATAACTATATTAGCTCTAGTCAATCCAAATGTTTACAGTATTAATAGCCTAGAAATACAGCTGGGCTCACAACCCATCGTTAACGTTATTCGTTCATCTGCATTCAGTTTCAGGCACGCAGGTGTTGGCGTTAATAACGTTACGTATTTTTAACAGCCATTTAGAGGTTTTAAGGCGATTTGAGCTCCTGCTGTTAAGCAAACACCTGTTACTTACATTTAAATGCGTATTCTGCACCGCTGCTTGTGCTGGTGCCGGTGCTGCTGCTGCTGCTGCTGCTGCTGCTCGTGGTTGCCATCGTTCAGAAGAAACAATTGGTGCGCAAAGCATTTTGGGATATGTGAGGCCGCGAAGGATAGTAGCGATGCATCCTCCGAAAACAGGGAAAAGGATGATGCATTTGTCGGCTGCATTTGGAGGACCTTTCGAATTTGGACGAATTGGGACAGCCTTCGCGCAGCGCTGTGACGTAATCGGCCTTCAAATGCATCCTCCAAAGGATGCAGACCCTGAATTGGGACACAGCCCCAGAACGTGAACGTGAATGGAGTTTGGAAAGTGAAAGTGAAAAGTGATGTTTCGGGTCCTGCTAAACTCTGTTCATACAATGGCCGGATGTCGTCTTCAGTTCACCCCAGAAAGCACTCCTCTGCGACAAGTGGATGGCCTGGCTGCGGAGCGACCATATCCAGAAAGTCCAAACAATTTAGAGAAGAAACTGCTGAGCGCCTTCAGTGGATTGTCTCGGCTGGTAACACAGCTGATCGCGCAATTGGTAAGGAGAATGGCCGAGATAAAAGCCTGCTCGCTCTGGAGGAGCAGCCCTGACCGAACTGCAGCTGCGGAGATGAAGAGACGGGTGCATAAGTTGCAGTAAGTAACGTTAGCATTTAATACTGCATTGTGCAGTTTTTAGGCTGCTAAACCTTTATTATTCTTATTGCACTACGTTCCGAACATTTGGTAACCGTTCACGTTACATTTAACATTACAATGTATTTTGTATTTTAAAGGAAAAGGTGCGACGTCTGCACAATAGTGACGGAAACGACAGGCGATATGCACCTGAGCAGGGGTAAGTTAATAAAATACACAGAAATACACAGGAAATATTCTGCAGAATGTAAGTAAATGTAAACGTTGCATGACCTGTTTGTACTTTTTGTGTTTTACAGACTAAACTCGATCCACAACGAAGCAGTAACGTCACACTTGACTTGTAAGTTTTTGTTTTTTCTTTTAAACCCCTTTCTGTTGTGTCTTGTTGTTGTTATTGTTTTTACTGAAGCCTGTCTATTTCAAACGAATATATATTTTCTTCCAGCACCCTGTAAGACATATTACGAGACGGTGCAGAGGAGCTTCAGGTATGCCCAGGCAGCTCTTTCAGTTCAGGCAGCAGCTGTGAAGATTTCAGCTCGCAGCAGACAGAGAAGGAAGCGGGTAAGAGTTACATGAATGCCGCTTTATTTTCACAACAATGTAAAAATGGGCTGAATTTTATTTATTAGCAGCATTGTTTTTGACAAGCATGGTCACATATGTTATCATGTGTTATTGTTTCTTAGCAGTACTAATATTATATTAATACCTGTATTTACAGCTGCTGGAAGCAAGAAGGAGTGTGCTAGCTCTCCAAACTCTGCCAGACACTGCAAGAACGGCTGGAGAGCGACCCAAAGTATGTGGCGACACACTGCAAGAGGCTTCGCATCAAGTCCCTTTCAAAGCAACAGGCGCCAACTCAGTATGACCTGGAGGCAGCAAAGAAGCATTTCCATAGGCCTTAGACTCTTTTTTTCACGCACCATGGACCAGCGGCATGGCCCAACCCAGAGACTCTTATAAGTGAACCCCTCTGCACATTTCCTTACTTTTATTCCCCCAGTAGTCACTGATTTTATTTGGTTGATCCTTGTTGATGTGTGTTTGCCACGATTTCATTAAAGACTTTTTCAAAATGTTTCTGTCAACTGTGTTCTTTGTGTTCTACTGTGTGGTAGTGGGTAGTGCAGTTTTCAGTAGGTGGATAGTCAAATAAATGAATCATATAAATTCATGCAGTGTAAGCCCTTTCCAGACAGACGTAGAGTCATTAGCTGAGAACTGGTGTTGGAGCTTCTCAGAGTACAGTCGTTAAGCCTCTTTCACCACCTTGCTAAACTTGTACTTCGCCTCTCTGAATCTGTTCTTGTCACCATTCCTGAAGGCCTCTTCCTTTGCCAACCTTAGCTGTCTGAATTTGGCTGTGAACCAAGGTTTGTCATTGTTATAACTCACCCTGCTGCGTGATGGAACACAGCAGTCCTCACAGAAGCTGATGTAGGACATCACAGCCTCTGTGTACTCATCCAGACTGTTGGTAGCAGTCCTGAACACATCCCAGTCAAAACATGCCTGGAGATCCTCCACAGCCTCACTGGTCCACTCACTGGGGAGTTCGTGAGTGAGGTTACCTTTGTTAAAGTCGCCAAGGACAATAACTAAAGAGTCTGGGTTTGTCCACTCCACGGGCAGTATCTGGTCTGCAAGCATACGCTGTGCGTCCTGCATGTTGGCCCGCAGCGGGATGTAAACGCCGACCAGAATGAATGAAGCAAACTCACGGGGTGAATAAAAAGGCTTACAGTTTATGAAGAAAGATTCCAGCAAAGGTGAGTGCACCTTTGACCAGAATGTTCAAAATTTCCACTGTTGGGAGCAAAAAAATGCAACTGCTGCATGTCCTACTTCCTGTAAACACAGGAAGTTCAAATATTAATCTACTTGCATGCATTATACAATAATGGAAATCTGAAATATGGATTAAATTTCAACTTGAAAATGATGTAGTTTTTTTTGTCTGTTTTCTGTGAGTCATGAAGTCCTACTTTTAATGTATTTACAAAATATAGAATCTTGAAGTTGGATATATGTGACAGAGCCCTCTTAGAGCTTTTCAGTGGGGTTTGTCCCTCATCCCTCACTTCCTTCTCCACTAAGCGTGACAGGGAAATTCAGCGTCGATAAGTCCTGAACCCTTTGAGTTAGAAAGACACCAAGGACACCGGTGCCTTCAGCACGTCAAGGGCTACCAGGACGTCATGCTTGTAGCTACATCCGTTGTTCAGTTTTGCCCAGCTTCGGTTTGGGTCGTCCGGTGGCTCAAGAGCTTTCCGTTGATATCCTTGGTGAGGCTCTGCCACCGAGTATTAGCTAACTCTAGCCTCTGCCCTGTTTTGGACAAAGGCTCTGAGGAGCTTATACTTCTCAGGGCCTTGATGATTTAGGTGATCTGCAGAGCTTGGGCAGAAGAAAAAGCTTCAGGAATCTGATTCTGACATACACGCAAGAGTTCGGCGACAGCTTTCGGGAACAGTTGGGCCCGCACCAGTAGCCCCTAGCATTGTGGAGTTAAGGCCATTTAACTTGGAAAGGTCAAGAGGTCACTCGATGAAACCTTGTGCATTTTTTGGGGGGTTTATTCGGCCGTACGGTGGGGTAGAGACTTGGAACCTCTTTGTGCTGAAACCTGGCTTCCTGCTGATGAAGGGTGTGGATTTTGGTTCTGCTGACCCCACAGGAAGGGCCCCAAGAAGGGGCACCCAAAATCAGTAGGTGTAAATTTGGAAGGTGGGTTTACATTCCCCTCCCCTCTGAAGTACAGGAGGAGGGAGGGGGGACGGCGAGGGCACTTTTGCGTTCACGTCATCGAGGTCTTTCAGGTGCACTCCCTCCCGTGTCTCTATCCCCTTTCGTTACGGAGTTTGGCCCAGAGCGGCGCCACCAAGTGGTGGGAGACATATGTGGTAGATCTCAGCGAGGGCTTTCCATAGGCGTTGGTCCCACGCCCCCAAGTGCTTCCGTTGCCTAGATACAACACTTAACAAGTCTGTTTTCACATTCCCCCTTGCCCCCAGGGAGCATGACATAGAATTTTAAGGGGCCGTAACTCCTGAACCCTTTGAGTTAGAAAGACATTGAGACCACCTGCTTGTAGCTCCTTCCAGAGTTTGGCCCAGAGTGGCACCACCGGGCGGTGGGTGACATATGTGGTAGATCTCAGTGAGGGCTTTCCATAGGCATTCGTCCCACACCCCTGAGTGCTTCCATCGCTGAGATATACCTATTAATAAGGTGGAAGCTTTTAACACTCCCTAGCTCTTCACTGCAAGGGCACACAGCTTTAGTTTGAAGATGTGTTCGCTTTTGATGTCGGGTTGTTGTGCTAATGTGCTAATGATTAGCATGTCAATGTAAACGTGCTAATCTACTGTAAAATGAGTCTTAAATGCATTCTAATGGTGTTTGAGATCTTTTCAATGTGTTATTTGACATGGTAATATTAGCTTAGTGTTAGCCACTGTTAGCATTGTGGCTAATGCTAACATGAGGTCCTATGAACAAGTTTGACTTTTGATGTCAGGTTGTCAACTAATATGCTAATGATTAGCATGCTAATGCTAACATGCTAACCGATGGTAAAATGATTCTTAAATGCATTCTAATGGTCTTTGAGATCTTTTTAATGTGTTATTTGAATGCTAATGTTAGGTTAGCATTAGCCATTGTTAGCATTGTGGCTAATGCTAACATGATGTCCTATGAACAGGTTTGACTTGATATAGGTTTGATATCAGGTTGTTGTGCTAATATGCTAGCACTAGCCACACACCCCGGCATTTGCGCACTCTATCACTCTCATAATTTCACGCCGGGGGGGAAATTTTCTAGTTATAATTCATCTTCCATACAAATTTCAGTTCACTACTCATCAAAAACGATAGCGAGTACACAGGCACATGATACAACAAAATGTGTGGCTCGATTGGACTTGGTGTGCTATCGTTTATCTCTACATAATATGTGTTTTTTGCATCGTAAGACAAAAATTTCCCATTCAAAGTAAATAGGACGAGGTGAAACAAGTGAAAAAATTTCCACTTTTTTCAAAGGACTACTGCTCTGGCATGCTTTCACCTAGAGACGCCATTCCAACTTTAAAACGTAGACACAAGTCTCGCGTATTCGTCTATCATTCCATGTTTTGATAGGTCATATAGTTTTTGATCAATTGCTGTTCAATGACCATGATCAATTTTGGAGAAATTTTGAGATTATAATTGGTAGGTATTGCACAGAATGTTTGTGTTAGAGTGCATGATGTCATCGGTCAGAGTGGGAGAGAGCCTAGAGAAACTCCAGATTTTTTGTCTTTCCACACTCCTCCCAGCCACAATTTATGCTCTAGATGCATGATTTTTTCCACATTTGTAGACAAATTTGTTCTGTCTCTCACAATGTGCTCAAAATATCAGAGAGACTTACAGAATTTGAATTAGTAGCCTCTAATTTAGGCCACATCTGTCTCTGCTCCTCATTGACTCCAATACAAAGATTTTCTGAGAAAAGCAGAACGGACCCCTGTTTAAACTTGCAAGTGTCTGCTAAATATTTTGTGTTGAAACACCAAAAGCACACCGAAGCGTTCAGGAAGTCCTTACAGCGATGGCGGTCTGTGTTTTTTTCTGATAGGAGCTACCGTTCCCTCAGGATAAGCCCAAATGTGAGAGCAGTGCAGAGGCAGAAAATTGCTCTTTTTTGACCTCTATAGCACTAGCCACACACCCCGGCGTTTGCGCACTGTATCACTCTCAAAATTTTCAGCCGGGGGGAAATTTTCCAGTTATATCTTAAGAATTGCTGTTATTCTATGTGTATATGCTTAGTTATATTTTTGGAGAACATTCTTTCCTCTTAGTTTTATTCTCTGCCTTATTCTTCTTGTTGGATATATTTTATGTTTATGTGTATGTTTAACCTGCTGCTGCAACAAAAGAATTTCCTACATTGGGATCAATTAAGTAAAAGTACAGCCAACCTCCTCAGCAAAGCGCTTGTCCAGCAGGTTGTCTTCATCTCCCCCATCTACAAGGGTAAGTAGAGAGCGCACCTCCCCTCCCACACAAAATGAAGCTCACACTTGTATTTTACGTCTTATGGGGGAATTAGGATTGGTTGAGATTGGTCTTTTCAGCAGCCCCATGCTTACTGATGAGCCTGCTCTTTTAGTCGAATGGAACAACATGACACAAAGGGACCCATTTAGCCACAATTCACACTCACCTGCCCGGATCCTGCGGAGGTGCTCTGTGGGTGACAAACCAGCTTATCCTGGCTGCAATGGCTCATCCTGGCTGGTGGCTTGGGAAGCGGTAGTAGCAGGTCAGCTCTGCCGGGTCATTCAGGAGGTGGAGGTTGAATGGAGCATGGAGAGAACCGGGTGGGTGTGTGGGCAGATTTCTCCAACTGTCTTTCCCTCCGACGGCTGTTGATTTTGATGGCAAGGTCAACCAGTGCGGGCAGATCAGAGGGTTCATCACGAGTTGCTAATTCGTCTTTTAATTGTTCATTCAGACCCCACATGAACACACGCAATGCCGAATCATGCATTGTTCCTTCATCTGTTCCTGCACCAACATTTCACATTATATAAGGTCAAGAGATGTGGGTTGAGATTGTCAAGCCAGCTTCTCACAATCTTTGATATTCAAATGGTACATGGTGCTACATAAACAAGAGCAACTAGGGAACTACAAATGCAAAGAAATTTCTGTCACATGAACAGAGGGGCACTGACATGTCACTGGGAGAAGTGGGGAACAATGCAAGCATGTCAGTTTGAATGTCATGGTAGCTTTAGCAATGAGGGAATGTGTGTGAAGTTTGGGACTGACTCCACCCTCTTGGATGTGGCATGGTTGTATCAGACCAACACCACCTTTGATAACACAGTGGTACATCTCCTGACTCTGAAATTGAGTCACTGCAGCTATAATAGAGTCCAACAGCACTCTCAAGAATATGATTAGCATTTAGTAAACCATGAAGAAACCCAGACAAGCTTGTAAGTGCTCTGAATGGAGGTAACAGCTCCATTTAATTCTTTAGCAAGAGCCATCAAATGGATCTTTGCAGGTTTGAAGGATGCTGACAGAACACTGTCATGTTATATACCTTCCAGACACTCCAGGGCAATGGTAGGATCAGTTAGAAAACCACAATTGGCCAAGAGAAATCGACTTCTTTAACCAGAAAGCACAGTTTATTAGCATTGCTCTCTCTTTTTTCATCTGCTAAAATGCAGCTTGGCTCAAAGTGAAGACAACGTGAATGATTACATTCATCAAATCCCACAAAGAACAGTCATGCCCATCCTGTGACGTGATTCACTCAGATCGATGTGTGCCAGCAAGTGACGTTAGACTACTCCCCCAACAGAGCTCAGGCTGGTACCCCCTCCTCACCACCCTCCTCCCCCTCCCCCTCTCCGGTGGCCTACGTGCAGACTGGCAGCACCTCAGCTCTAGCCTCTTTCTCCTCTCTATTAGATTCTGCGCCCCTCCTCCCCTCACTGTGTGAGTTAACATCACCCCATATTAACCGTTTTTCACCGTCACAGTCACACACAAACCAATGTAGGGAGTACATGCACACACATACGCATTGTTGGAGAGATCCAGCCACATTAATGGTAATTGTATGCAGGCTGCACCTCCAGGCTTTTTTAGAGTACTCCTTCAAATGTGTTTGAAAACAGGGCTGTTTCCCTTGAGGATTTAGAACTTACCTCTTTTCTTTTCGATTTTTTTTTCTTTATCTTTAATTTTTTAAATTCAAATTTAAAATTTTTTGACTTCTCACAAGTTTCCCAACTATGTTTACTCAGTTTTTATACTGTAGAGGCCCGAACCTTAGCCTAGTTCTGGATGTGCTGTGGATGTTTTTCCACATTTTGCAACCTATAATGGTATATTATGTGGTTTCACTGGCAGCGGGGGGGGGGCAAGGGTCAACGGGGGGGGCAAGAGGTGGGGTACACCCTGGACCGGTCACAAAGAAATAGCGATTCTTTAAAAAAATTAGTTATTTTCGTTTTTTTTGCAGAACATGTAAGTTGAAATCATGAAGAACCCACTCCATGTTCCATCATAAACTCTGTATTTGAATTTGGGTTGAGGAAATTCTCGGTCCTAGCTGGGGGTGTAGCGATTCAACAGTAAATTAACATACTGGCTTTCTTTGGCTATTCATGTGCTTCTGTTCTTTTTTTGGCCAATCAGCTGCATATTAAAAGGAACCACATGGCTACTTATGCAGCTTCTGGTTATGCCCACGCCGATGTCACTTCTGATTCTGAACCCGAACTAGAGGATGAAACTGAAGGAATCGACGAGAGCAACTGCATTACACAATAGAACATCCCTGATCTACAGTTGACCTTAGCTGAAGATGAAGACGATGAAGAATACGATGGTGATGGTGATGGCAGTGCATGTGGAGACAGCGGCTCCTCTCGTGGGTGAGAATCTTTCAGGCTGGATTTCTTACTAAACTAGTTTGAGGAGAGCCTACATTCAAATGGCCACATCTTCTTCAAAAATTTTCAGATTTCCATGCGTTAGACATTGTTGGAAAGCTTAGAAACTACACTTTCAGAATCAGAATATGTGAATAACTCAAAATGCCCCCGGGAGACTTGTCACTGGTTTTCTCGTGGCTGGTCACAAATGTGCTCTCCCCTCTTGGTTCTGGTTAATAGCTGAACTCCAGTGTTTTGAATGAGCTGAAGTCTCTCAGTCTTTGTTTTTTTTTAATTCAGGAGACTAGTAAATACACTGAACAAAAATACAAATGCAACACTTTTGTTGTTGCTCCCATTTTTCATGAACTGAACTCAAAGATCTAAAACATTATATATACACAAAAGATCCATTTCTCTCAAATATTTTTCAAAAATCTGTCTAAATATGTGTTAGTGAGCACTTCTCCTTTGCCAAGATAATCCATCCCACCTTTCAGGTGTGACATATCCAGATGCTGATTAGACAGCATGATTATTGCACAGGTGTGCCTTAGGCTGGCCACAATAAAAGGCCACTCTAAAATGTTCAGTTTTATCACACAGCACAATGCCACAGATGTTGCAAGTTTTGAGTGTGCGTGCAATCAGCATGGTGACTGCAGGAATGTCGACCAGAGCTGTTGCCTGTGAATTGAATGTTCATTTCTCTACCATAAGCCATCTCCAAAGGTGTTTCAAACAAGTTGGCAGTACATCCAAATGGCCTCACAACTGCATACAATGTGTAACCACACCAGCCCAGGACCTCCACATCCAGCCTGTTCACCTTCAAGATTGTCTGAGACCAGCCACCCTAAGAAGAAGCTCATCTGCATGCTCGTCATCCTCATAGGGGTCTCGACCTGACTGCAGTTTGTCATCAGGGGCAAATGCTCACATTTGATGGCGTCTGGCACGTTGGAGAGGTGCTATCTTCACAGATGAATCCCAGTTTTCACTGTTCAGGGCAGATGGCAGACAGTGTGTGTGGCATCTTGTGGGTGAGTGGTTTGCTGATCAACATTGTGGAGTGGCCCATGGTATGGGCAGGTGTATGTTATTGACAACGAGCACAGAGATACCATGACGAGTTCCTGAGGCCCATTGTTGTGTCATTCATATCCATAACCGCCACCTCATGTTGCAGCATGATAATGCACGGCCCCATGTTGCAAGGATCTGTACACAATTCCTGGAAGCTGAAAATATCCCAGTTCTTGCATGGTCAACATGCTTACTGGACATGTCACCCATTGAGCATGTTTGGGATGCTCTGGATCGGCGTTTACAACAGCGTGTTCCATTTCCTGCCAATATTCAGCAACTTCGCACAGCCACTGAAGAGGAGTGGACCAAGATTCCACTGGCCACAATCAGCAACCTGATCAACACTATGCGAAGGAGATGTGTTGCACTGCGTGCGGCAAATGATGGTCATACCAGATGTTTATACTCTAGAAGTTTCTAAGGCAGAAAATTGATGATGGGACTTAGATCTGAATCTAAGATAACACCAAGACTTGACTTAGTGACCTAGTGTTCAAAGCAGAGACAGCTTGAGGCTGGCTGACGTCAGGCTATGACAGCCATCCTGGCTACCATGGCTATAACTGTGACTTTGTACAGAATAATGGTGTGGCCATGATACTGTCTAACATCTGGCTCCACATGTGTCAGCTTCCTCCTCAAATCAAATGGAAGCTGCTGGATGGTCCCATATCCCAAATGGGCTACTTGAACCACTATTCCAGAGTACATCTGCATAACTCAGGAGTAAACCCACACGCACATTCTCCAGTGCCTCCTCATCCTCCCCTAGCATGATATCCTCCACGAACGCAGCTCAACAAATTCCAAGAGCCAGCAGGCAGTATTCTCTTGGCCCAGCCCAAGTGTTCTACCACTACTTGCGTAACCAACTTTAGCCTAACCTTAATGTAAACCCAACTTTACCCTAGACTTAATCCAAGTCTTCACCCTAAAATCTAAGGATTTACATAATGGGAACTTGCGTTTTATTCTCATAAGGAAGGGTTAGGGGTTAGGGTTAGTCCCCACAATGTGACTGTGTAAACAGATTTATGTCCCCCACAACATGAGTGACACATGGCCACACACACAGACAGGGCAGCTCGATTCAGACTCAGGATTTTAACTCACAGGGCTGAACACTGACACAGTCATGTGCCTCCAGCATGTCCAGTGCCTCATCCTCATATCATTATATATCCTTGTATATAGTATTTCCTTGTATTCCTTTTAGAATTGTAGTTTATTTGTTCAATTTTCAGCTCAACCTCTCTGAGGAAGAACTTTAGAACAATTCACATTTCACTACTTTTCACTCAGCCTGAAGATTTTACCAGAGATTCTGGCTGGAGGAGTAGCAGCTTGGGATTTCGAGGAGACGCTTGCAGGGGAAGCGAGTTAAGGCCCGTAGTAAACTATGGTAGGTGCGATTTCAAACTACACTCCTGTCATAACACTTGGCAAATGTCCTCTCTCTGGCCATGATGGATGAGCTGCTGTTTCAAACATGAACATTTCCAGATCTGCTGAACTGTGCAATGCCAAGCCTGGCTTGTTGAGCACCTAACCCTAACCCAAGAAGAAGCAGGTGAATCTGTAGAATATCACATCCAGTCCTCATACAATTCGTACTGCTGATTACTTAATTTCCCCAGGGTGCAATCAATAAAGTTTTATGTTATGTTATTATACACCCATCTATTAAACTCCTTAAGACAGCAGTAGTCACTGGCATTATCCTGGACAGTGATGAGTCTGCACACAGATGGAAGGCTGAGCAGCTGGCCCTCTTATGAGGTCATAACTGAAAACTGAAACTCCACAAACTGTGGAGATGACAGTGATTTCAGGAGAGACCAGTTCAAGAAAATTAAGCTGTCTCAGGAGCTGCTGATCGAGTTGTTCACCAGAGAAAATAATTGTTGCTAACCCTTATTCAGGACTTAAACATCTCTATTTATATTTTCCTGTAAATTGTTCTGTGTGTAAGACCATTGAGAGTAACTTAATTTCTGGAATTAAATTCCTTGTATGTGTACACATACTTGGCCAGTAACTTGACACTTGATTCTGATGTAAATTTGTGTCTGTAGGTCCTCATAACCCCTGTAACTGATTCATTCTGAGCATCCTCAGCCTGCAGCTGGGATTGCTCTCAGCAGGAGGATGAAAGACTTGCACAAAAAAAGCTTTCCAGAAGCTTTGGTTTAAATATCACTGGGAAGATCATCAGCCTCCCTTACAGGTTTATCACACATGTACAGGAGCAAACTGGATGTGAGTAGGACTTGTAATAGCTGTGGGAGCATGTGCAGTCTGTTCAGTCATGTTTGTATGATAGTAATCCCGCTTCCTTGAAAGAATGTGGAGGAGATGTCTCTGAGCCAGACATCCTGTCTCTCTGAGATAACCTCTACCTGTGAACATTCCAAATGGTAAATAATTCTTAAAAGTTAGTCTGTTTTACAACTGCATTTCTCCTGAGAAATGCAGACAGGAGAAGAGAAGGTCAGTTAGAGGCCAGTTCTGCTACACCACCCCCAGCCATGCTACCTAGCTACCCCCCATTGTTGAGAAAACAGGAAAAGACCTGGCTACAGTTTTATGGGACACTGGATCCCAAGAGTCTATTGTTGACGTGGGTTGGAAAGAGACACACTTTGCTGAGATTTGAGTGTAGGAGCTCCTTGATGAGGGTGAATGGGATCTTTCCACTGCAAATGGGACAGATACCTTATCAGGGCTGGATAGGAGTGGAGTTTGGCCTACCAGCAAATACAGTAAACTGTTGTTACCTGTGTTGGTGAGCACCCACCAACTCATAAAGCCAATGATAGGGTTCAGTGTAACTGAAGTCTTAACACAGACAAGCATGTCCCATGACAAAGCAGAAACAAGCAATTTTGTGTACAGTCTTGGATCAGCACTGGATTTCGGACACAAAAAAAGCAAAAGAAGTATATTTCGTATGGAAAAAGCAGAAAAACAGCTCAGAGTCAGACAGCTGGGAAGATGGGATGTCATCATCCCAAAGCACAAGATGGCAAAGGTGGTCTGTGGGAAACTCATATTAAAAGAACAGCATGCGATACTGGAACTAAACAAAGACACACCATGGCCTGCTAGACTATAGCCAAATCAGCAGTTGGTACAGTTACCCAGTAAAGATTAAGCTAGCATTTCAGTTGAAAACAACACTGATGATCACATCAGACTACAAAACAGAGCTGTGCTTGGCAGGTTATTTGCTGTAGACGCTGCAAAGGATATTGAGGAAAAAGCCACACCTGTCGTATTTGACCCACAAAATGAAAATTGAGATTTAAGCAAAAATGAGCAAGTGAAACCATGTTGGGAAACAAGAGGGAAATACAGTGAAACCCAGATTTTTGATCGACCAGTTGATCTCTCCCACTTAACAGCAGAGCAGCAATATAAAGTGAGACAAATGCTGAGGGAAGTGAATAGGGTTTTTGCAAGGGATGATTGGGATACTGGTTAACATGATTTGCAGATGGTAATAAATCTGAAGGATCACATACCAGTCAAGACAAGATATACAACTCCATTCTTTGTCATCAGGTAGTAACAAACAAACAAACAAACAAACAAACAAAACCCACATACAAGACAGCAGAGGATGGATCCAAAAGTCAACCTCTTCCTATTCATCACCTATAGTGATTGGTAAGAATTTCTCCAACTCTGAAGGACCATTGACAACTAAATAAAAAGACACACCCTGATCAACACCTCATCCCTAAAATTCAGGAAATCTTGGAGAATCTTTCAGGAAATTCATGCTTTACTGTGTTTGATCCAGGTAAAGCAAGCCATCAGGGCTTTGTCGGTGAAGAGAGTTGGGCATGCATCATTGCAAAGCTATAGTGGGATACAACATTCTAGGACAACACTATATCATCTCCAGTTCAAGCCAGATGAATGTTTAAACAGAACTGTTAATTAATTACAGGATTTGTAATTAATTAATCTAATTAATCGCATTTTAATCTCATATCTGCTAAAGGTCCCCAAATAAAGAATTTGAATTCTAGGACATTACAGTTCACTGACATTCACATTACAGCTGGTGAATTCTTTTCATCACTGTAGTTCTCGACGGTAGCTGGAAATTAGAGTCAGATGACGCTATCTGAAACGCCTCTTTTAGGCCCTCGTCTTCCACGATTGAAATCGGCCTGCAATCAGCAGCAGCCCACTTTGCGATTGAGTTTGTCAGTTTTTCTGTCGTGGCTTTGCTCATTCGTTTTCCTAACTCAGCAAGTGTGGGTTGGCGGAGTGAGCTCACGGTGCTACCGTGAGGCAGCTAGCGACACTAGCGGCACTAGCAGCAACTACATGTTTAGCGTTTAAATGATAATTCAGGCTGGAGCTGCTACGGTGATAGGAAAATTCATTTTTACACAAGGTACAAATCACTGCGTTCTTGTTAATAGTCCCGTCTTTGTTCTTTTTATAAATAAACTTGCCGTTCAAAGGTCCAAGTAGGCTTGCTTCGCTCTCCGGTGTCGCATCCATGTCTGTTGTCACCCTGCTCTTGACTAGTGGCGCAGGTAAGATGCGACCTGCCACTGCAGCCTACGGGTCACTGAAAGGGCCAAATTTAAAATGCTTGTGCATTGACTTGCCACTCATGATTAATTGCGTTAATTTTTATAATTTAATTTATAATAATTAATCTAATTAACGCGTTAAACTGGCAGCCCTAGTAATTGATATTTCACTTGACCTTGCATATTGTACACATTACTAGATCATTATATGTTACTTTTCTGTTTGTTGACATAAATCCAAAAACTTGCACATACGTTTTTTAAATAGTCAAGAGTTGTGATCTCCACTGGTGCATGCCATTTCTGTACATGAGATAAGACTGAAAACTTTATTGTTCATCAGACATGACAAAGCACTTTGTTTTCACATGCAGGTAAGCCAAGGCATGAAGGCTGAGATTTGCTGATGTTAACACAATCATAAAAAAAATGTAAAAAAACAAAAAAACAAAAACACATTCAAATAGTAATTGTAGTATTCGATTAATAATAATTTAATTTTTGTTTTTACTATTAGATTTATTTTTGACTCCTGAAGTTTGCTCCAACAACCTGAATACTGAACGGAAATGTCCATTTGTCCACATACTTAAAATTAGCTTTTATTACAAAATCAAGCAAAAAAAAAAAAAAAAGAGACATCTATACAGATAAATATATCTCCCCCTCTTGGGAAGGTCTGAGTTGATTCATTTCAGAGTGCTCTGAGTTCTTTTTGGGTTGTTGAAAATTGGGGTTGTTGTTACTATAGTGTCACCATCAGAACTATCAGCCACAATACCGATTGAGGAAGACTGGTATAGAACTTGACCTATGAGCAAAGTTTTGCTTATTTCACCATGCATGGGAATGCAGATATCCTGGTAGGAATATACTACTACTACTACTAATAATAATAATAATAATAATAATAATAATAATAATAATAACAATAATAATAATGCAGAGCTGTACAGCCTTAAAAATAAATGTGTTTCAGCCTACTCAACCTCAAAGATCAATTTGGACATTTTCAGTCATTTCACATCTTTCACTCTAGTACACATTTTAGTTGCAAAACTCTATTTGGGAAACCCCAATCGGCTAATTGTTTAATCAAGACTTTTCACTCCTGTTTTATTTAGTGCAAGCTCTAGGTTGGGCTAGAGGCTAGATCTGAAGATGCTGATGTTCTCTGCTTCAGGTGTTTATTAGCTGTCTGTGAAAACACGACCCAAAACAACTGACAGCATCCATGAGAACCACCTATTACCATGTGACTGACATTGTGTGCATGATAAAGTTATTGAGACTGAATCACCAAGGTCAAGAATTAACTTGCACATTTGTCAGGAGCTGGTAAAGGTTCATGTTCTGGCTCTTTTTGATCTATTTGCTGGTGTTCTGTGGATGGCCCTCAGCTATCTTTGACCAAAATTGGTTACTCAGTGTGTGTAGTGTAACATACATCTATCATCAGGAGTGGATGTGCATCTATTTGCTGACTTAACCATGGGGAAACATTCTGGTCCAGTGAAAAAAGCCTTTCCGTGAAAATCATGACCAGATGCTGCAGCTTTTTTCAATTTGTTTTGAAGACTTTCCCTTGGCTTTACCTCTCTGTGACAGCAGCCCCTTTTCTTGCTAGGTCCCTTTGATATAGGAGAATGACAGGGTGGAGCTAGGTGAATTTCCGATTGAATGTTTATGGCAGTCACTATTTATCCCATCTGTAAATTAAGTGGATTGGAAATGCCTATTTGTGGCAGCTTTACTGTATGTCTTCCAACTTCACTTTGGCAAAAGCTTCACGTGAGTGTCTCTCAAATTCTGCATTGTCATGATATGTTCTCATCAGCAAGGATTTCTGTGTGTGATTCTACATGCTTACAGCAGATGTTGCTCAATTTATTTTTCTGTTCATCGAAACCACTACAGAAAACCTGTGCATACTTGAAAAGTTAAACATGAAGATGAGTGTGAGAATTTGGCCAAAGAGGTTAATTTTCATCAACTGTTTTAATATTCTCAGGCAAGGAATCAAACATCTAAGTTACAGAGTTGCAAACCATCAATGACTGTGTGAAAGCCTTCAACAAGCCCAGTGAAGGGTTTGGGTGGTGGGTGTTATCCAGGAGCACTATAACATCAGCTGTACATCAACTTCCCATCAGCTACCACAATGGGTGACTCCATCTCGCTGACCAGAACAGAACAGAACAGGGTGTTAAGGGTATTGTGGAAGTAAATTTAAATAAATAGAAGTAGCACAAACATGTCCGTTCAACAGCTTTACGGCTTAAATAGTCAAGACTCTAGATCCTTACTGTTCTACCAGAACATGTGTATGTTTTTCCTAACAAAAGTCAGAGTGAGTTTATACTAAGGGTATAAGCAGATGAAACATCTACTGGCACTATGTCCTATGCTCCTAAGTGCTTTATCATTTGAAGTAAACTCACTCCATGGTTTCACAACACAACTCATGTGTCAGGATGAGAAGATTACAACTTGCAGGGTAATTTGACCCTGTCAGACTGGTCAATGACTTTCATGTTCACTAGGGGGTGCTCTTAATTCAGGAAACCACACAACTGACCAGGTCACTGCAAGTTAGATCACTGCTTCACTAGAAAGAAAAAACCTCACAAAAATCTCACAGGTTTCTTTGGTGTACAGTATCAATCCAAAAAGGAATTTAAAGGCTTTTTTTTCAGTCACCTTTGCCTTGGTAGCTGGACTGACTGGACTTTTTCACAGCAGACATTTTGACTTGTCAAAATAACTCTCTAGTAACATTAATGATGGCTCTGTTCTATTCAAATGTCCCAGTAAACCATAACAGTGTAACAGTAAATCAGAATGAACAATACCAAGAGCCTTAAACTGAGGCAGGTAAATAGAATTCACCAATCATTCATTTGATTAACGACTGTTTTTGCTTTTTTACTGTATTTACCTTTTCTGATTGTGATATATTATAATGTCCATGTGAAATAAGAAGCAAAAAAAAAAAAAAAAAAGATTGAAAGAGCCTTGAACAAATCAGGAGAAATCTCAACAAAGGGGCAAAAAAAGGAGGAATCCCTTCTATTGCTTTTCCTGAGATTTCTCCCTTTTTCATGAATATTCAGGTTTTTCCCCCATGGTCCTGTACTTCCATCGGCGAAGGAAAGGATCTGATGAGTGTCCTGCTACTGTTCCTCATAATTATGTTGATATTGGATGATTCTGCTCCCCAAGAATTACATCCATTGCTCGGGTCCGGACCTGGTGTTTTTCCAGAGCTTGTTGGCTGACACTGATGGTGGGTCAGAGGGTGACCAG
This sequence comes from Chaetodon trifascialis, assembly GCF_039877785.1. Lineage (NCBI taxonomy): Eukaryota > Metazoa > Chordata > Actinopteri > Chaetodontiformes > Chaetodontidae > Chaetodon > Chaetodon trifascialis. The sequence continues at coordinate 2,573,645 of NC_092062.1, read as the reverse complement.
CCAGTGAATTGGCTTTTGCGAAGCATAACCTGCTCACTGTGAAAGGATATCAGTTTCACATCTTGGATGTTGTACAGCAAATAATAAAAAAAAAGCTTATTAAAACAGCCCTGTCATCTAGAAGTTCTCATCTGGTTTGTCTGGTCTGGACCTGTCAACTTGGCTCTTTAGGAAGCCAGTAAAATTCCACTAAAGATGTTAATTAGACTGTGGTTAACTTTTTGTGACACCCAAGCTTTACACAAGGCTCCATATCCCACATCTCCATTGCTGTCCTCTCAGCCATACAATTGTTCTGGAAGGCTTGGGAAGACTGTAGCAAATGTATATCGGTCAGGATATCGTGTGTGTGTGTGTGTGTGTGTGTGTGTGTGTGTGTGTGTGTGTGTGTGTGTGTGTGTGTGTGTGTGTGAAACTCCAAGGCCTTGGAAATCTCAAATGAGCAGTCACTCTAGCTGATGTAGAGTGAGGCTTAGTTTATTCCTTTCTCCCCTTTGTGTACTCCTGAACCTGAATGCAGCCCATACATTTTCAAACAATACTTATAAATAAAATAAAATTAAAAAAAAAAAAAAAAAATATATATATATATATATATATATATATATATATATATATATATATATATATATATATATATATATATATATATATATATATATATATAAAATGAACAATACACAAAGCTTGTTTGACAAACCATTATGTTTAGGACCTCATTAGCATTTCATTCAGCAGAGAATGAAACCAAAAGCTCAATTAGAGGATTTCTCAACAGTACATTTAGCCAAATGGTGCAAAAGCATAAAGGAGGCCACTGACCTTGGTTTTTTGGTTTATAAAAATGTATTTCATGTAAATGTGAAAGCACATTTGTAAAAGAGCACCGTTTTTTCAATTGTTGTTTTTCCTACAATACTAGTCATTAACCCACCAAACAGTACAATCTCATAGTTGGTACTGTGACTTTCTATTGGTGTATATCCAAAAAGTCCTGATATATGGTTTGTCAAATAAATTGGAACAATGGAATTTTTGAATCTGCCAACCTGTGTGTTTAAAGTTCTTAACTTGAATTAAATATCTTTGGCTTTTTGACAAGCATGTAACTTTTTTTGTTTGTTTGTTTGTTTTCTGTGCATATATGTCCATTCTTTTGATTTTGATCAGTTTTTCACACCATTTACATTTATCATTGCACTATAAGCATATAAAAAAATTAAATTACATTAGAGGAGCACTGAGGACCTTCCATCAAAGTTGTTAGTTTGGTGACGTACAACTAATGATTGACCAAACAGTAACATCTGCTCATAATCACAGCACCATGTTGTGCTAAGAGTTGTATACACACAAGCAAGCGTGGACATTTTTATGGTGTGTGTGTAAGACAAAGCTAAAGATTTACTGAACTTGTGGGAAAAAGACATTAGAGAGGGTGGAGAGAGTACATCAATGAATGAAATGAGAGAGGATGAAAAAAAAACTGGAGAAAAAGGGCCTCTGCTTTCACAAATCTCATGCAACGTCTAACGTACCTCACCATCAGTGTGCCATGTGTGCCTGCCTGCCTACACACCACTGTTGCACAGAGACATCAAAGACCCTGCACACACCCTGCACTCTCCATGTGTATGTGAGCTCATGACAAACCTCCTCCTTCATGTCTGCAGGGCTCCCAGACAGCTGTGGAGGAAAACCACCCTGGAACAACTGTTGCTGCTGGGGCCCCACCTCACTGCAGCCTCCTTAGTGAAAGGTCAATGGACGTGGTTGGGCAATGGGGACTTAAAGGGTGTGTCATTTACTGCGTCAACAAGAAACCAACAGCATGGAAACTTATATTTAAAGCTCCACTGGGGAATGTGTCCAGGTACAAATCTGGCTGTTTCCATGGTAGGAAGTAGAGCTGTGACTGAGAGGAGACTGAGGTACCTTTAAAACAGTAATGATGAAAAGTCAGAGGATGAAGTTATTACAATTCTATTATCCTGACAGGTGATCTACAGTGGCTTTTTTAGTGTAAATTATGACCTTTGTCTGTCAGGGGCAAAGGCTGATTTTGACATTGTTAGGGTGAATCCCATTTCTCTTTTCTACCCCTACCCCTTAGCACTACCCCTTGTCCCTTGCCCCTTGAAACGGAGTGCCAAGGGGTAGGGCCGAAAGTCAACCCCTCCGAATTGGGACACCCCTTCGACAATCGTGTACGTTATCAGTAGTCGCTGCTGCCTCTTACATAGGTAGATGCGACAAACTAATGCTACCGTCACATTCGATTTGTGTATGACATTCCTGTATGTTGTATCCCATAACACTATCAATGTAACTGAATACCAGCAGCAAGGTTGCCAAAGTTATTATTGATAACGTTATCACTGTAGATTATCATCAGGGCTGCCCGCAGAGCACCGCTAGTGGCATTCAGCCTGGCAACGGTAACCACGTAACTGAAGACTCGACTATCGATTTTTTTCATTTTTTTTTTTTTACGAGGAAAATGACCACTACACATTGAAACAACGTTAAAATAGACAATAAAGTGGTTTTCGTACATTTTAAAACTTTATTCATGGAGAAAATACATTTGTGGCCTTCTTTAGTTGCGGAAGCAGCCATCTTGCCGTACATCGTACCCCTCCGTTTGGAGTGTGCCTCGGAAGAATCTCCATTTGGAGGGGTACATAGCCTTACCACTTCCCCCTACCCCTCCGTCATAATGGGAATTGGGACACCCCTACCCCTCCACGTGAACGCGCAAAACGGAGGGGTAGGGCCAAGGGGGAGGGCCAAGGGGTGAAATGGGATTCAGCCTTAGAGTGTTGCAAAGCAAGGGGAGGAGGTTTGAGTGGATGGATGTGCATACAATGAATATGACATGGGAGACAACTTAGAAACTAAGAAGCATTCATTCTGGTCAGGTGTTTGTCCAAATGACAGTGTAGGGTGTAGGATTTGACCATTGCATGGAGATAGGAAGAAGTTGCTTCCCTCACTGCCATTTGGGCTCACAAGTGGGCTCAAGTTGATTCCAGGTGCAACAGGAAGTCATTGTTGTAAACTGACGCTTCTGTGCAGTACCATTACTAATGATTGTTCCTTAATCAGCAAATCAAATTATTTTTGATAGATGTCCAATTTTATCTTAGTACATTTGCAATCATAAGAATTTGTATTTTTAATGGATTGCCTAAAGACAACAAACTCTTATTCTAGTCTACCTGTCATCCAATGTTGTCCTCTGTATTAACTCAGACTTTGAATTGTACTAATTCCTGACTTTTTTTTATTGTGAATTTAAGAAGACTGTTTTCCCTACATGGAACAGGACAGTGATTTTCACATTTCTTGTCCCATTCAATAATTTGAAAGAAATTATGTCTGCTGTTGCTGTTTTGGGCATGTCTGTATGCCTTTTCTCAGAAAAGTGATTTGCAGCAAGCAAAGTACTAATTAAAAACAGCATCACAGAAAATGAAATTGCATGCAGTTGCACAGATAAGAACTATGATCAAACAGCTAACATGTTGCCTTTGATGCCACAGCTGCCCAAAGTCTCAACTCCAGCCCCATCACCAACCTTATCCTCAATCCCAAATTCAAATTCCCAGCATCTGGACCTCAAAGGGGGGGGGTTACACTGAAATAAAAAACATACAACATGCTTGCTCTCTGCCAGAAGGGAAGAATCATCCTGGTTCTGTAACTGTAAAACCGAACAGTAAAACCTTGTTAAAAAATGAGTTGTGTTTAAAAAAGTTCATGCAACACTAATGTTATGAGTTATTAGTTTAGTCTGTGTGACGTCACCTAGTAGCGTGAAATGTTTGCAGCCTGGTAAAGTATGAAAAACTTGGACATGTTTGAAGAAAATTGTTTGTTTTCTGTTGGGAAATTCGTTTTGGACTGGAAGTGAAGATATTTGTGGTTAAATTTGCTGTGGCATGCAGCAGTTCTCTTCGGCTGCTCAGCTAACCGTCTCCTCCGTGCTTTGTGCATTGACCACCATTACATTGATGTTGGCTTTGAGTGCTCTACTCAGGTAAGTTAATGTTTCCTGTTTTTTGGTTCCATATTCAATGTTGCAATTTATTTTCTGCTTATAATGTGTTTATGTGTGATAGCGGTTATTTTATACATTCGACCGGTGAATGTAATTTGAGCTGTTAGAGATATACTTGGAATTTTATAAAGATGATAATGTTCCTAATGGTCGGACATGTCTGGGCATGTTAGTAACTTACAGGCAAGAGGCTGAGTTAGCTGTTTCGCATCAATTTTTTGCATGAATGTTTCACCATGTGTTTGGCATTTATGTAAAGCAAAATAACTAGAAAGTAAGGCTTGCCAATTAAGTAGTGTGGGAAATAACCGTCTTACAGTGTGGACCTGCGGCTGCATTTGTGAGTTAACCTAACATCCACACAGTTGAAGGGTAAAATGAAATACATTAATGTTACTCATAGTGTTTTATCGTACTAAACAAAGGCGTGTATGTTTTTGGACGACTTTAAGAAACTGTCTTTGTTAGCAGGTAACATTGCTTGAGATGGAGAAAACAAAAAGGAAAAAACAGAAGCAAACCAATATGCATGCATTAATGGAATTAAAGCAACACCGTGTGATGGAGGCAGATTTAGCCATTCTGTAGGAAACACTTAACTGCCTACCTTTTAAGTTTAAAAAAGTGCTTAATGATTTTTTTCCCTTCAAACCTGAGAGTGTATTGTGGTTTTGAGTTAATATTTTGTGTAGTAATGTAATGACTGGTCGGTTTTGTATTGAGGGGTCAGTGACGGCGTAATATTTCACATAATGCCAGTAGTGTTTGCCAACATATTTTCATTCAGCAGACCTTTAGTGAAACATTGCAAACTATATAACTAATAAAATTTCTTTTTAAGGGTGAAACTGAAGCGACTGGCTGATTTACAGAGTCTTCAGAGTGATATGCTGTCATTGAACTTTTAAAGACATTTATTGCACAAAGTTCCAAATATGGAAACACAATACAAAAATTAATTTAAAACCTGTCCCACTGTTTTCATTCTGAATGCTAGACTAGGGGGTGGGATTTTAGAGGGATATTAAGTTTTGCAATGGCTTGGCGGTGCAAACTTTGTGCTGCTGCCTTTGAAAAAAAGGGCACAGTTGCTTGAACACTATCGTTTGCATCATAGCAATTTTTCCTCTGTAAGTCCATTGCATTGTCTCTATGATGACTGCATCTGCACATTTCAGTCAGTAAATGCTTTGAAAATTCACTTAACACAGATTCATTCAAAGGCAGTTATGTCCAGTGGAAATCAGGAAGGGTGTGTGTCACTCATTTGTCCCAAGTGTGGACTCAAGCAACCATTCAATGATAAAACTCTTCTCTGTCATCTGAGGACACATTTGAAACAACATGAGATGGTGGACTGCCCATTTAAAAATTGTCATTACCGTACTAATGTGTATTCCTCCTTCAACGCCCACAAAAGTAGGGATCATCCAAACTGTGATGTCTCAGATTTTAAGAATGAGATTGTCTTGACAGAAACTGATGGCCAACTAGTGCAGAGTCAAGCTGAATTTGATGAGGATGATCACTCTCAGAATTCTTCTTTGCAGGACGCTCCTGGGAGTCCGTAGCTGACACAGGTGACTTGCAGGCCCAGTTGCGAAACAGTTTGGCCTCTCTGTTCTTGAAAATGCACAGTGTTCTTCATGGGTCAGAGATGGCTATATAGGACATAGTTGAAAACTTGGCACAAATATTGTCATTGTCAAAACCTCTTGTGAGAGACTCTGTAATTAGGGTTTTTCAAGAACACGGTCAGTCTGTCAGTGGTGCTCTGCTTCAAGAATTAGTAGAAGCTATCACGAAAAGTAATGTCTTTGTCAGCGCAACGTCAGAAGGGAAAGAGCTGTCCACTGCTAAGCAGAAGAAAACATTTTTAAGGGCTAACTACCCTCTGGTAGTGCCAGTGCAGTATGCCATAGATTCCAGTGGATGCACAGCAGCGTACGTTCCAGTTTTACAGATGATTCAAACAATATTTAACAATACTGATGTACTACCTGGACTGTACATGACTCATGAAGATGGAACATATTTCAAAGAAAATCAGTTATTGTCAGAGCGAGGAGAGCTGAAGCTGTTACTGATTTTGTATGTGGATGAGATTGAACTAGCTAATCCATTAGGCACAGCTTGAAAGATGCACAAACTTTGTGCAGTATACTGGTTACATGCCAATGTACCCAGTAAGTACAGGTCTAGTCTGTATGTCATTCAGCTAGCTCTGCTGTGCAAAGTACCTGATCTACAGAACTGTGGATATCAAAGTGTTCTAAAACCATTTTGAAAGATTTGCACATTCTTGAACGGGACGGCATTTTCATAGAATCTGTTGGTCAGTGTGTTAAGGGAACTGTATTATGTGTTGCAGCTGATAATTTGGCTGCTCATGTTTTTCCAGTGCCCTCATTTTCCTACGAGGTAGAACTTGTACTGGGGAGGGAAATGTTACATTTGAGAGAACAGGGAAAAGTTATCTAGGGGCCAAAAATATGACATACTTGAGACCCTTGCAGCCAAAATGCATAGCTTCAAAGCATAATCTAATGATAGGGAATTTTCAATGGTAGCAGAGGCACTTGTCACCAAACATCAATGTCTTAAAGAGCCAGGATCTCAGACAGGATGGTATGGTTGGAATAGTCTCAAGTTTAAGATGGGAAACTACCGCACTAGGTTAAGTTGGGCAGGATTTCATGAGATAGCTGTATGTTGCAGCTTTGTTGGTGCCGAAACCCGGGAAAGGTGAAGAAATGAATGGACGAAAAGTCTCCTAGTTGCACAACAGAACAGAACACAGGAAAAGAGGAAAATGTCTGCAGTCGACCGTCTGAGAAAAAAGAGAGCTTCAATCCGCTCCTCTGTGTCAAGACTCCTGAGTAAGATTGATGATGAACTTGTTAAATCACAGATTAATGCGGACACCTTAGAGGAGATGATGGAACAGCTGATCCAAAAGGAGGGATGTTTGGATAAAACAGATGCACAGGTGGAGGAAGAAACAAAGACGGACGAATTAGAAGAGGAAGTTTCAAGAATATTAGAGTACAAAGAACACATAACACTGAGAAAGACCAAAATAAGAAGAGCAGTGAAGAGAACGCAAGAAGATGCAGTGTCTGTAACGTCCTTGGAATCAGATCCCATGCGTAATAATGTGAAACTGCCGAAACTTGTGATTGAGAAATACTCAGGAGATATCAGCCAGTGGCAGCAATTTTGGGGACAATTTGATACGGCTGTGAATAATAATCCTTACCTGACAAAAACAGACAAATTTAGTTATTTAAGATCATATCTGACTGGCGCAGCCGCTAATGTTGTTGCGGGATTACCATTAACTGAAGCCAATTATGACAACGCCATCCAGCTGCTACAAAACAGATTTGGCCGTAAAGATTTGGTGATTAATGCACATATGACTAAACTTTTGAATCTTAATCCTGTTAAAAATGCCAGTGACATTAAAGCACTCATATTTGTACGACAACTGTGAAATTCAGATTCGTAGTTTGGCTTCAATGGGAGTAGTTTCTGACACTTATGGTAGTCTGCTGTGTCCAATTCTTATGAAGCTTATACCTGAAGAGATAACGTTGGAATTTAGCAGACAAACTGAAGAGGATGATGTGTGGAAGGTTGAGGAACTTATGAACTTCATTCAGAAGGAAGTGGACAGCCGAGAGCGCACTGCAAACATGACCAAAAGCGCAAAGGAGCGCACGAGTAAGGATCAAGAAAAGGAACCGACAGGTAAATGGGAAATGCGCACAAAAAGACAAAATATGATGACTGCATCTGCTCTGTATTCCTCCAGTCAGGTGGACAACCAAAGATGCTTTTTTTTTGTGAGAAACACGATCATCAGTCCAAACAGTGCAATGAAATATCTGTGTCTGAAAAACGCGAAAAATTAAGAAAACAAGGAAGATGTTTTGTGTGTTTTAGAAAGACATGTCGCCAAAGATTGCAGAACAAAAGGCATTTCTTGTGAGAAATGTTACCGACGCCATCACAAAGCCTTGTGTAATTATGGAAATGAATTTACAAGAGAAAACGAGCCAGCAGATGCAGTGATTTCAGTTTCTCCCAGTGAATCTAAACGAGAGACCGTTCTTCTACAGACCGCCACAGTTTGGATAGAGACCCCAGTGAAACGCCTACTCACCCGCTGTTTATTAGACGGGGGGAGCCAACGAAGCTTTGTGCGCCAAGACATCTCCCGTGCGCTAAACCTTCCAAAAATAGGTGAGGAAACTTTAAAATTACACACGTTTGGTTCTGATGTCCCACAAAATATTACCTGTAATCAAGTGAAATTAAGACTGAGTAACATCAGAAACGGCCAAAGTGTAGATTTAGTGGTTTTAGAAACACCTCGTGTGTGCTCCTCTATAATGAAAGTAGCGGGAGAAGAATTACGCAGAGGACTGGAGCGCAAAGGCATGCAATTAGCTGACACCGCTGTGAGCGGAATGGAAACGCAGGAGCTGGGAGTCCTAATCGGAGGTGATCATTACTGGGAAGTTGTGTCGGGAAAAATAGAGCGACTCTCTGAATCACTGATTGCGCTAGACAGTAAGTTTGGCTGGCTTATCCAAGGCACTGTATGCATGCTTAATGTCACACCTGAAACGGAACACACAGAGGTAGGAACTCTTCACGTGAGTGTTGGACTGGATGAACAAATAAATCACACACTGCGCTCCTTCTGGGAAACTGAGTCCATCGGGATTGTCACAGAGCGAGAATCAAAGATAAGTGATGAGAAGACGCTGCAGCTGTTTGAAAAGTCTGTAAAGTTTAAAGATTCAAGATATGAGGTGAGCTTACCTTGGAAAAATGAAAACAATGATTTGTCCTCTAATTATGATGTTGCCACAAGACGTTTTGATCAGCTTGTTAAAAGGTTTCAAAATAACGTGCCTCTTTATGATCAGTACACTGCTGTCTTTCAAGAGTATGTCAGTCATAGACATAGTGGAGAGTGTCAAAAATATTGCCACAGAAAATCCCATGTACTATCTCCCCCATAGAGCTGTCATTAATGAGGAACGTTTAACCACAAAGCTCAGGGTGGTGTTTGATGCTTCTTCTCATGCATCTGGTTGTCTATCTCTGAATGACTGTTTAATGACGGGTCCAAATCTGAATCCTGACTTATTGAGTATTTTGTTAAAATTCAGACAACATAAAGTGGCATTCATGGCTGACATCACTAAAGCTTTTCTACAAATCTCAATTAAAGAGCAAGACAGAGATGCCTTAAGATTTCTCTGGTTAAACAATTTGCCAAAACCCCATGAAAAGGCCGAGGTAACCATCCTACGAATGACCTGAGTACCTTTTGGAGCATCCCCCAGTCCCTTTTTGTTGGCAGCAACTATCAGACATCATGTGAGAAATATCAGCAACAATATCCCACTGTGACATCAATGCTTGAAAAATGTCTGTATGTTGATGACTTAATTTGCAGTGCTCCCAGCATACAGGCAGCTGTCGACCTCTCTATGCAAGCCAAAAGTATCTTACAAGATGCTGGGATGAATCTGTGTAAATGGAGCACGAATTCCAAGGAGCTAAAAAACCTGTGGGATGAAAAAATAGAAAACACAGTGAGTGGAAATGTTGAAGTGAAAAACGACGTGTTAAAAGTTCTTGGACTGACCTGGAGAATTGAACAAGATGACTTTGTTTTTGACTTAAGGAGTTTGATGAATTTTTTGGAAAATAAAAAGAACACTAAAAGAGGAGTGTTACAAGCTGCTGCACGTATCTTTGATCCCATTAGATTCCTTTCTCCCTTCACAACCAGAGTAAAATGCCTCTTTCAACGGATGTGGGAACGTGGACTTGACTGGGACAGTGAGTTGCCTGGGGATTTATTACATCTTTGGCAGCAGTGGTGCTCAGAGTTGCCTAACATCAGGAAAATAAACATCCCCAGATGTTACCATGTTGCACTCACAGATCAGCGTGAGCCTGTGAAAAGAGAAGTGCACGTCTTCAGTGATGCCAGTGAAAGTGCATACTGCGCAGCCGCTTACCTGAAAGTCATCCCTGAAAAGGGTGAGTGCACAGTAACCCTTAATACCTCTAAAACAAGAGTAGTGCCACTTAAAAAAGTTACATTACCCAGACTTGAACTACTTGGTGCGCTAATTGGAGCTAGACTCAGTCAGTATGTTATTACGCACCTTAATATGGATCAGAGCCAAGTGAAAATGTGGAGTGACTCTATGATAACTTTACACTGGATAAAGAGTTCTGCAAAACAGTGGAAACCCTTTGTAGAAAACCGAGTCAGAGGAATCCAGAGTCTCACAGAACCTGCACAGTGGCATTTCTGTAGTGGAAAAGATAATCCTGCAGATGTTGCAACAAGAGGAATAAGTGTGACCAAATTGCAAGAAAGTTCTTTGTGGTGGACCGGTCCAGAGTGGATCAAAGAGAGAGAAATTAATTACTGTTACAACGATGCTGTGCCACAAGAAAATGAGGATGCTGTAAAAGAAAATCTAACTGCTGTGGACATTACCAGTTTGACCAATGCTGAAAGTCCAGCTAAAAGAGAAATATTGGAGATAAAAAACTACAGTGACCTGAACAAAGTGTTGCATGTAATTGCCTGGGTTCTACGATTCATCCATAACACCAGAACGCAACCCAAACGCACAGGAGCTTTAACAGCTGAGGAGATTGAGGACGCTGAGCTTTACTGGATCCATGTGACACAGAGTCAAAGTTTCTCTCAGGAAATTGCTCAATTGAAGAAAGGGCTAGAAGTAAACTTTCAGTCAAAACTCAAGCCTTTAAGCCCCTTTTTGGATGAAAAAGGAGTGTTGAGAGTGGGAGGCAGATTACAAATGTCCGTCTTAAAATTTGAGCAAAAGCACCCATGTATTCTCCCAGCAACTTCAATAATCTGAGTTGATCGTAAAAAACTGTCATCGGCAGGTGCTGCATTCTGGGCTACAGGACACCCTCAGCCAGGTGAGAGAGCGCTTCTGGTTAATTAAAGGAAGACAGCTGACAAAAAAGATGGTGCATGCATGCTTGATCTGTCGTAAATATAAAGTTAAAGCTGTTCAACAGATCTCAGCTCCTTTACCTGTGCAGCGCATCGAGGAAGTGCCTCCATTTGAAATAACAGGAGTGGATTTTGCTGGCCCTCTGTACAATAAATGCCAAAACAAGGTCTACATTGCTCTTTTCACCTGTGGAGTCACCAGAGCTATTCATCTAGAATTAGTGACTGATTTGACAACTGAAAAGTTTCTGCTGGCTTTCAGGTGTTTTGTGTCACGTAGAGGATTACGTAAAGTCATATATTCTGACAATGCAAAAACGTTCAAACGAGCTCATAAAGAGTTAAAAGTATTATGGGATTCCCTGTCCTCTAAAGAGTTGCATGAATTTTTTGCAAAAACCCAAATCTCTTGGAAGTTTATTGTGGAAAAAGCTGCTTGGTGGGGTGGCATGTGGGAGAGAGTGGTGAGGTCTGTGAAGACCTGCCCTACGTAAAGTGATTGGAAAAGTGGCCCTGAAGTATGAAGAAATCGAAACAGCTTTGACAGAAGTGGAAGCAGTTGTTAATTCACATCCTATTACCTTTAACCACACCAGCAGTGAAGACCCTGTACCGCTAACTCCTTCTCATTTTCTGATTGGCCAGCGTCTCACTGCTCTCCCATCAGCAGGGAAGACATCAGCTGTCCCTGCCACAGAACGAGGTATATTAACAAAAAGGTGGAAATACCGACAGCTGTTGTTGAACAAATTTTGGACTAGATGGAAAAAAGAATATCTACTTGAGCTACGTTCTGGACACTGCTGTTTCCAGTAAAAAAGGCCACAGAATTAAAACCTGGAGATGTGGTGTTAATCCATGAGGATAAACTGCCCAGAAGTTTTTGGAAAATGGGAAGAATCCGAGAAGTTTATGCGGGCAGAGATGGAAAGATATGCTCCTGCCTTGTCCTATTACCTTCCAAACTTACTGTAAGAAGACCTGTACAACTTCTGTATCCTCTGGAGCTAGATTTGTGATGAGCTGCCCTCAGTCAGTCTCATCGGTTGGGAGTCTGTTGCAGCTTTGAAGGTGCATAAAACAAGCGCACCCCTTTGGAGATGCCTGTCATTCACACAGAAGTTATCAATGAACTGATTGACTCAGGGGTGGGGTTTATATACTATTGCTGTTGTTATTGTTCTGATGAGTTTGTTCAGGGTGACAAGAACAAACACATGTAAATATGAAGTCTACTCCTCTTCATTGAAATATAAGATGTTGTGTAAAACTGTACATTCTGGGAAGAGAAGTAGAAACAACCCAGACAGAGAAGCTCCCCATACTGACATCAAAAGACCAAAAAGGGCAGAAGTGAATTTCCTCCCAAACTTCCCAAGAGGTGAAGATGCTGGAAGTCTTGAGCAGTTGAGACTTCAAGTTATAGATGAGGTCAAGATGACTGGCAGAAACCTTACCCTGATTACAAAGTTGATGCAAAGTACCTTTGCCCTGTGGTGGAAAGAGGTCATCAATGATGACCTACCTGTTGGAGAGATCCTGGAACGCTGGCCTGCCCTTAAAATGGACTCCCAGGTGAAAATATATTTCTACTACGACAATTCAGTTTTATTGTGTGACTTTATTATGATAACTTGTGCAGTATTATTTAAGATTTGCATCAAACTTGGCTTCTGCATTTGTAGTCAAGTGTCTGCATAACCCCAGATCTGAGAAGCATTTTAAGTATAAGGCTAATGATTTGCCAATATTGTAGGATTATTATTATTATTACTAGGGCTGTCAGTTTAACGCGTTAATTAGATTAATTAATTACGCTTCAAATTAACGCGCTATAAAAATTAACGCAATTAATCACGAGTGGCAAGTCAATGCACAAGCATTTTAAATTTGGCCCTTTGAGTGACCCATAGGCTGCATCCTACCTGCGGACAGGATGCGACACCGGAGAGCGAGGCAAGCCTACTTGGACCTTTGAACGGCAAGTTTATTTATAAAAAGAACAAAGACGGGACTATTAACAAGAGCGCAGTGATTTGTACCTTGTGTAAAAAAGAATTTTCCTATCACTGTAGCAGCTCCAGCCTGAATTATCATTTAAACGCTAAACATGTAGTTGCTGCTAGTGCCGCTAGTGTTACCGTGAGCTCACTCCGCCAACCCACACTTGCTGAGTTAGGAAAACGAATGAGCAAAGCCACGACAGAAAAACTGACAAACTCAATCGCAAAGTGGGTTGCTGCTGATTGCAGGCCGATTTCAATCGTGGAAGACGAGGGCCTAAAAGAGGCGTTTCAGATAGCGTCATCTGACTCTAATTTCCAGCTACCGCCGAGAACTACAGTGATGAAAAGAATTCACCAGCTGTAATGTGAATGTCAGTGAATTGTAATGTCCTAGAATTCAAATTCTTTATTTGGGGACCTTTAGCAGATAAGAGATTAAAATGCAATTAGTTAGATTAATTAATTACAAATCCTGTAATTAATTAGATTAATTTTTTTAATCGCCTGAGAGCACTAATTATTATTATTTAATTTATTTTATTTTTTTACAGGCCCAATATACACAGATATCAAAATGTCATTCTGTATTTGTGCAGATCTGTTCTGAGTTTCACAGGATCACAAACATCAACTTGAAAAACCACTTCTATGCTGAGTTCGATCGACACACGCCCCGTCTTCAGAGCTTGTACAGAAAGAAAGCTGCACGCACAGGGAGAGTAGCTGAAGTTCTCGATCGGCTCCTCAGCACTTATGACCTACTGGTGAGTTGGTTACACTTCCTGGTGCTTGATAACTATAGTACAGTAGACTGTTTGTTTGAACTCTCATCTCTTTGGTGGACTCTTTTCCTGTAGTATATGGGTCATTTTGTGCGAACTCATGAAATGATCCACCTAAAATCACAGAATACAGTAATGGAGAGGTTTGGGGGTTTTTTTTTCTAGGTTTGGCAGAGGTCTCTATGTCAGAAATTCCATAACAAGCTGTAACTTATGAATGAACAGAATTACTGAAAAACTCTCTCTCAGGGTCTCCTCAAGTATGACACAGATAGAAAACCTTGAGGTCAGCAAAGTACAAACATGTACCTATGTAGTTTGAAAATTATCTAATTAAAAAAATAAAGGATAAATGGTAAAGAAGTAATATTAAAAAAAAAAAATCAAGGATGTTATATGTTTGTAGTGTTTGTTTTCTCTGGAAAATCTCCAGCCAAAATGTGTTTAAAAAAAATTGGCTTTTCAGCTGTGAAGCTATCTTAAGCAGGATTTGTGAAACTCATTTGTAATGCAGGACTGATTAACTTCCAGATGTGACAGAACTATATAAATACTATTCAGTCAAAATTTGTTTGTGGTAAAGTGAAAATTAATTGAAACAGGAATTGTTGAGAATGACAGTCAATGTTCAGTCAGTAAATAACTTAGTGTTGTAACCCAAGAGCAGCAAATGCTTAAAGGGCAGGTCGAACCTCCTTTTTTCCAGGTTTTTAAAATAAACATTTCCAGTCAACCACTGGTCAGGGCAGTGATGTAGGTTACAGTGGTGATGCACACACACATATGCCCTGGTCACACATGCACAGGTCACTCACAATGACAGCATGGATGACCTGATTATTAGCCTGGGAGATATGAGCATAGAGGAGGGGGATTGTGCCTTCTGTATTATTAATCCTTGATTCAGAAGCATATTGTGCAGAATCTGTCGATTGTCGCTCATAAACTTTCTGTTCAGAGCCGACATGAACTTCTCCCTAGCTTGATGAGGGTGAGAGAGAAAGACAAGGGCCAAGAGAGCTGCAGTAACCTCAATAAAGCAGTTAATTAGAAGAACAAAACAGTGTTTTCTGATTGTGTCACAGTGATTACAGTCTAAAGCACTAAAACAATCCTGCGTGAATCACTGCTGGATTTAATGTGAATTCAGTGTACACTTGTCTGTGTCCACATAGGGCACACAGCAGAGAGACAGTGTTTGGCTCTGCTGTTTAGCATCAAAAGTGAAAAAAGATAATAATACCATAAAAACTTCTGATTAGTTATTATGGGGTACAGAATGGATGAAAATCAAAAATGAGCAACATATTAATTATCACACTCAACAACTACTGAATATCGTCTGGCTTTATTTCAACATTAAGTGTTGAATATAATCATTCTGTGGTGAATGTTATGGAATTAAGCTGTTTATTTTCATGGTGAGAATGAGCTCCCCTGTTGTATGAAATTAAAACTGTAAGAAGAAGCAACATATAAATAGGTACTGGGTTAGTGATACAGTTGCTTTGTTTTTGGTGTAGACATCCTCGGACCTGTCATATACAGAAAAGCCAGAGGCGGTGCCTTAAGCACTGAATGACTCCGTCTCACGCATGCACAGTTCGAGAAGTAATACCAACAAAGGGTGCTTTTCATTACGTTGAATTGTGCCTCCTCGTCTCCTCTCTCCTTCGTCGACCCTGAAGTCGTTTCCCCTCCGCCATGATGAAGGATCTTCCAATTGCTTAAATGCACCTGAAGGAGACGAGGAGCGAGGAGAGAGGAGGCTTCTGAAGGAGATCAGGGGTGCTTTTCATTCCATAAATTGGTCTCCTCGTCTCCTCCACTCGCTTCCTCTCCTCGCGTCTTAGCTCTGCCCAGCAAGGACATGAAAGAGGGATGCGAGGAAGGGACGTGAGGACGAAAAGCACCCAATGAAAAGCACCCAAAGTCACCTGTGAGTGACCCCCTGACGACCCCGGACAGGCTATAACTTCCGGTGTCATCAGAGGATCTCTTCCTTTGTTCTTCTCGCTTCACAGGTGTACTACAGTCGTAGCATTAGCTTGGAGCTAATTATCACAGTTAATTAACTGTGGCTAGCTAACAGTAGCTGGAAGTTAAGTATTAGCAGCTTGTCGCCGGTAGCCTTGTGACCACTCATTGCTGGTCGGAGCTGCGAGGTGCTCACCCTCCAAGGGCTGCGGCAA
Source organism: Chaetodon trifascialis (assembly GCF_039877785.1). Classification (NCBI taxonomy): domain Eukaryota; kingdom Metazoa; phylum Chordata; class Actinopteri; order Chaetodontiformes; family Chaetodontidae; genus Chaetodon; species Chaetodon trifascialis. The sequence goes on along the minus strand of NC_092062.1, from coordinate 2,557,572 downwards.
GCTGTCCCTCCGGGAGGCGGTGTGTGCTGTCTCACCGGCATCGCGGACGCTCCTTTCTTCGGATCATCCTCATCTTATGTTTGGACTCGACTGGTAAAGTACCACTAATCAGCGCATGTTGTACTTTGTTGGTGACGGCAGTGTTCTCGCTTCCTCTCCCAACCTAGTTGTGCTCTGTTACCTTTACAGTTAGCAGCAGTGTGTCCGCTTGAGCTAACTTTATTATTTGGTAGCAACTTTGGTTGTATCTGTTTTGTTTAGTAGCTTTGCAATAACGGCCAGTACCATAAAGCTGGATTACGGCTTAGCGAGATAACTTCAGGCTTAACCCTGGCTTTTCGGTACCATAAAGGTGGCTTACTTTCTATCGGGCTACGTTGCCGTGGTAACCTATGCTGAACACCTAACCTGCTCCGGACCAGGATAAATTCAGGATAAGAGCTCAGCAGGTATAAAAGCCCCACCTACTGACCAATCAGTTCTCTTGGAAAATGGCCTGTCCGTTTTATGAGAACCCGGTGGATCTTGCACAGCTTGTGCGAAGAGCACTCAGGCGCGAGAGAATATTTAGAGATCGCTGTAATCCGTTCGAATTGTCTGAACAATCACTGTACGAAAGGTACAGGTTCTCGGGAGAGGGGTTACAATACATCTGTCAGCTGCTGGAGCCTTACATCAGTAATGTAACGCACCGCAACCACGCGCTGACAGTCCCGCAGACAGTGTGCATTGCACTGAGGTTTTTTGCCACAGGTAATATATTTATTAGTGATGTTTGTAATTATTATGATGTCTTTAAATCCCTCGTTGGATGGGTTACAAGCAAGCCACAGATAAAATGCCATTAATCAATTATTTGTTTAAGTAAATCATGGATTGATTGATTCATTCATAGGTACTTTTATGTATTCTGTTGGCGATGCCGAAAACCTCGGGAAAAACACAGTATGTAGAGCTATTCATAAAGTCGCGGGGGCCCTGACTGAGCTTGTCGATGCATTCGTGGTGTTTCCTGGCCACCTGCCCACGCAATGCATCAAAGAGGGCTTTTATGACATCGCAGGTAAGCAAGGTTGATGTGTAATTTGCATAATGTAGACTAAGCCCTGGGATGTTTGCCGTTGTATATTGTATTGTATATAGCCTCCAACATGTAGGCCTACATATACATATGCTACATGTATAAGATATAGTAAGCGTACTGACCACTTTGAAGTATATTTTTATACTTATGTTTGATTTGTTCCCATGTTCTCTTTGCTCCACTCGGGTTGCATCTGAAATAATAAGGCTACAGTCACATGCCATAACGAAAAATTTCATACACACATACATTTATGGAACACACAAATGTTACTGTAGTCAGATATACAAGTGCAGTCATAGTGGGGAAGTAATATTATAATGGCACTAACTTACGCATTGACACAGTCAGCGATTTTTTGCCAGCAATCCTTGCGCCGTTTGGCAGCTGCAACTGTGTTGCTTTTTGCCTGGATTATTGATTTATATTCCTCGTATTTATTAATTATTATTGTTTACTCCTCCGTAGTGAAATATGCGGCTCGGGCTGATTTTTCCATGTTTGCGATTGGTTGCATGCAGCAAACTCCGCCCTTTTTATGTGAGCGCGCACAGATCTAGATTGGACAAGCCTGAATTGAATTAGTGAGTTGATAGCCGGCTTTATGGTACCGAAAATCCGGAGGGCGGATGTCTCGTTAAGTGAAGCCCGATAAGTAAGAGGAAGCCCAGCTAGGTTAATCAAGCTTTATGGTACAGGCCTCTGTTCGTGACGGCTGTGTTTTCGCTCCCTCTCTCAGCATAGGTGTGTTTGTTATGTCTTGTTATGGTTCGCAGCAGTGCTTTCGCTCGAGCTAATCTGATTGTTTTGGTAAAGACGCGGTTGTACCTTGTACTCTTGCAGTGTCTCTTCTTGATTTGGAGTTAGCAATGGTGCTTGCTGTGTTAATCTGTTTTGTTTTGGTGGCGACTCCGTCGTACCCATGCTGTTTTTATAGAATAGAATAGAATAGAATAGAATGCCTTTATTGTCATTATACCCTGTATAATGAAATTCAGAGCAGCTCCTTCAGTGCAAAAGGTGCAATAAATACAATAAATACACAATAATATTAAAAGTAAGAAAAGCAAAATAAAAAGAAGCAAGTTATGTACACAGTACAATATAATGCACAGCATAGCATATTGTATGCAGCATTCCTCATTTGAGCTCATTTTGTTTTGTACAGTTAGCAGCAGTGCTTTGCTTGTGCTAATCTGTTTATTTTTGGAACGACTCCATTACGTGTGTGCTGTTTTGTAGTCACAGCATTCCTTATTTGGCTCACTTGTTTTTGTAGTACTGTCATTGAGTTACTTTTATTGTAACCTCTTTTGGTTTTTGCAACTTTGTTGGGAAGTTGGGTTTTTTTGCTCCCATTCCCAGCATACATTGTTTTTAAGTGTGGTTCTTCATAATTGGTGGCCGCCATTATGATGACTTCTCACTCTTGTACCACCTGTATGGCTCCTCTGCAGCCTAAGGATGGTCATGACCTTTGCCCCTCATGTCTTGGCCTCGAGCACCTGAGGGAAGGTCTTTCAGAGGACCCCTGCATGAACTGCAGCTTCATGCCCCGGGCAGTGAGGGCTGCAAGACTGGCTGAGGTGGAACGACTTTTTGGCAGTGTCCCCTCACCTCACCAAGCGTCAGGCTCCAGACACTGAAGGTGCTTCCTCCAGGAGGAAGGCTAAAGAGTGTAAGCTTGCTTCCAGAGTGGACCTCCTGACAGCAGATCTTAATCAGATGAAGTCCATCTTTTTAGCCCTCCAGACGGGGACTGATGCAGGGAGTGCGTGTGTGTCCGTTCCTCCTGTGGCTTTGTCGGGTCCAGAAGATGACATCCTCTCAACGGCCACTGAATTTGGGGAATATGGGACAGACACTGTCTCCCATCCCTCAGAAGCGGGCTCTTGTTCCTTGGCCCATAGTTCAGGTAGTTGCTCAGACGGTAGCTCCATGGGGGCCATCATTCGTATGGCCTTGGCTCGCCTGCAGCTAGATGTACCGCAAGCCCAACTGGCTCCGGCGAGCACATTTATCAGGCGCAATTCAGCCCCTGCCACATTCACTGTGCCTCCTTCAGAGGATTACCTGAAGGAGTTGCATGCATGTTAGAGAGATTCTAAGGCTCTTTCTCATGCAATGTCTGATGGCCGAACACTGGCAGCCATGCAGGATGCGGCCAAGCTTGCCCCTGATGTTTTTGGTTTTTTTTTTAGTTTGTTAAGACAGGTATAGATGGTTTTGGTTAAGTTGTATTGTGTTCATTTATCTTTTTCTGTGGCTGGTTATATTATTTCATTCCTGATTTCTTTGAAACTTTGGGTTTTTGGTATGTTTGATTTGTCATATTTTGGTTCATTTTGTTAACCAACTTGCCTTTGGCAGTTTTATTTGTTGATTGGATTTTGGTTTATTTATAATTTCTGGCTGCCAATGGTAGGAGCTTGGTGTATTTAGGGTTTGTTTTGTTTATTTGATTGTTGGATTCTTTTCACAATATTTTGTAACCCCATTAATTTTATTTCCCTTTTCCCCCCTTCAGTTGCTGAGAACCGACGGTGGTGGTCCTGGTGTCCTGGGTGGTGGTTTCCCTTCTTTTTTTGGTGTGCTGTACGTCCCCTGGCCTGGTTTTCCCCCCACTAAAGTGTGCGTATGTGGGTGGTTGTCACGTGTGACTGGGGTGATCTTAAATTTCTGTTGGATCCCTCACACCCTGGTGGACCCATCGCCCTGCTGGTAAGTCTCAGTCTCACTGGAAGGCCCCCTTGTCCCCCTGTGTGCATGTTGTGTCTATTGTTTCTTTTTTAGTATCTTGTAATAAAGTATTGATTTTGACCAGATTTGGAAGCATGTCTCCTGCCTCATTGTAGAGCGAACCTGAGTGCCTTAAAATGGGGTTTTGTTGCTCTATTTCCTTGGGCGAAACTTGAAAGGTGTTGTCCAGCTTGTCCTGATTAGTATTAATATTATACTAATATTCACTAAACAATCATTCACTTTCCTTCTGCCCTCTTGTCGCCACACAATAGTAGTGTCAGGCAGCTGAAAGAAAATGGAGGAAAATCAGGCTCTAACAATAGCAATACCGTCTATAACAAAGCAATAGGTCTGGCAAGAGAAGACACTGCATGAAAAACCACATTTACGACCAGTAAACCCCTGTGAAGTTCGTTGATTATCAGCAATTTACGGCCAGTTTACGACGAAGTTCACCCGCTCCGAATATCGTCGGAGATGGACCCTCTGTCGGCGGGGGGCGTGGTTATTCGCGCCTCCGTGAAAGTGCGCATAGCTCTAATTAGCACATGAATACTACCTACCTTGATCTACTCAGGCTGGCCTGCTGGCTTCACAAACAACAATTGGATGATTCCACAGGCATTTTAAAAGGAAACCCTCGTGATTGGATAGCAACTCCAGTCACGAGTGAGTGATCATGCAATTGGATGGCAACTCTGCTGTTATTGGTCATCTGTGCACCATACACACAAAAATAAAAATAAAAATAAACTCCTAAAATCAGTGACTACTGGGGAAAAAAGGCAAGGAAATGTGCAGAGGGGTTCACTGATAAGAGTCTCCGGGTTGGGCCATGCCACTGGTCCATGGTGCATGAAAAAAAGAGTCTAAGGCCTCTCGAAATGCTTCTTTGCTGTCTCTGGGTCACACTAAGTTCGCGGTGTGTCGCCACATACTTCGAGTCGCTCTCCAGCCGCTCTTGCAGTGTCTGGCAGAGTTTGGAGAGCTAGGACACTCCTTCTTGCTTCCAGCAGCTGTAAATACAGGTATTAATATAATATTAGTACTGCTAAGAAACAATAACACATGATAACATCTGTGAACATATTTGTCAAAAACAATGCAGCTAATAAATAAAATTCAGCCCATTTTTACATTGTTGTGAAAATAAAGCAGCATTCATGTAATTCTTACCCGCTTCCTTCTTTGTCTGCTGCGAGCTGAAATCTTCACAGCTGCTGCCTGAACTGAAAGAGCTGGCTGGGCATACCTGAAGCTCCTCTGCACTGTCTCGTAATATGTCTTACAGGCTGCTGGAAGAAAATATATATTCGTTTAAAAAAATTAAGACAGGCTTCAGTAAAAACAACAACAACAAGAAAAAACAGAAAGGGGTTAAAAAAAAAAAAAAAAAAAAAAAACTTACAGACTCCAGGACTTAGGACAGGACTCCTCTGTCCACACCATCCGTGTCTGGACTCCCAGTTAAAGTGACCATCAAGTGTGACGTCACTGCTTCGTTGTGGGACGAGTTCAGTCTGTGAAACACAAAAAGTACAAACAGGTCATGCAACGTTTACATTTACTTACATTCTGCAGAATATTTTCTGTGTATTTTATTAACTTACCCCTGCTCAGGTTCATATTGCCTGTTGTTTCCGTGACTATTGTGCAGAAGCCGCATCTTTTCTTTTAAAATACAAAATACATTGTAATGTTAAATGTGAACGGTTACCAAATGTCCGGAATGTAGTGCAATAGGAATGATAAAGGTTTGGCCTAAAAACTGCACAATGCAGTATTTAATGCTAACGTTACTTATTGCAACTTATGCACCCGTCTCTTCGTCTTCACAGCTGCAGTTCGGTGGGGGCTGCTCCTCCAGAGCAAGCAGTCCGGCTTTTATCTCGGCCATTTCTCCTCGGCAATTACGTTACCAGCCAAGACAATCCACTGAAGACGCTCAGCAGTTTCTTTTCTAAGTTGTTTGGACTTTCTGGATATGGTCGCTCCGCAGTCAGGCCGTCCACTCGTCGCAGAGGAGTGCCTTCTGGGGTAAACTGAAGATGACGTCCGGCCATTGTATGAACAGAGTTAAAGTTTAGCAGGACCCAAAACGTAACTTTTCTGATCTAAACTCCATTCGCGTTCACAGACGCGCCGAGGTTGTTTTCTGCCAACGTCATTGCGTCAGAGGAGGCGTCCAATCATATGCGAGGTCGTGCTCTCGGAATTTCTCGCGAGACAATTTTTTTTGCGTAGAAAGAAAAACATGCTGTGATTTTGCTAGGTATTTTGATTTTCCATTTTTGTACCTGCATATTTTATAAAACATGTAAACTTCTTTAAACTGACATCATCGAAAATTAAAAAAAGAAAAGTTACTTTGGTGTGTTTCCTTTTTATTCCTACTTAAAGAATCAGCAGTGGACTTGCCCTGCTGGAATTTTGCAAGCTAATCACGCAAACATTTTTCATCTAGTGTTGTGGTGGCAAAATGTGAAAAATTGTGACGTGTCGAAGAAGAAGCTTTAATTTTCACAATTTGATTCAGCAATTTAAGTGGAAAATGAAAGGCTTTTGAGAGTCAGGACACTTATCCTGTATGTAACCTATAAAATTATTTAAACACACTTTTAAATCCTCATGAAAAAAAAAATCTTCTGTCTGTATTCTGTGGGCACAGAACACACACACACATACAAACACACACACAAAATCCCAATTTGCATTTGTATAGCTTGCAGCATTTACGTTTGCATTTTAACACCTCATGGTCACAGGGGCTGAGAGAGAACTTCCACAGCAATATAAAGTGACGATGATTGACGGAAATGCTTCTTTTCATGCAATGGGATTACTATTCCAAAATGATTACAGAGAATCGTGGGAATGCCCTTCCCCGTCCACAGTTCTCTACATCAAACTGTGAAGAACTTGCATCATTCTTCAATAACAAAGTTACCTCAATTAGAGCCAGCATTGTTGCTACTGTGAACATGGATGAGATCAGCAAACACAGTAAAAATGATGTAACCATGGAAAAATTAACCTGTATTACATTAACTGAACACTGCAAGACTGTCACTGAGTCTTACTCATCCACCTCATGTGTTGACCCTGTACCACCAGCATTTTTAAAGCGGCTCTTAGACAGTGTTTCAAGCCATGTCCTGAAGATTTTAAATACATCTCTGCAAACAGGCATCTTTCCAGATGCATTTAAAACACTTTTGTAAAACCGTTAATGAGGAAATCAATTCTAGATAGCACTCAACAATAGCCCGATATACAACCTTCCATTCATCAACAAAATATCGGAAGAAATAGTTTTAATGCAAATCATCCCAGTTTTTAAAGAAAATAACATTCTGCAGGAATTTCAGGCTCTAAAACATACTACAGCACTGAAACTGCTCTGTCTAAAATAATCAGTGACCTCAGGCTAAATTCTGATGAAAATAAGGTCTTTATTCTTGTCCTATTAAACTTGTGCAGCATTTGATATGATTGACGATGGTATCTTAATTAATTGTATTGGTCTTTCTGACCGTGTGTTAAAATTGTTTAAAACATACTGTACATCAAAGGGAGAAAGTTTTTAATCAATCTTGGAGATCATGTGTCTGAGGAAGTTGACATCTCTTTTGGGATTACGCGTGGGAACTGCCTTGATCCATTGCTGTTCTCACTATACATGCTGCCACGTGACATGATTAGAAAGCATAATGTTTGTTTACACATACATTACATTACAATAGTGCTCATGACACAAACTGTACATCTCTGCCGAACCAAATAATGCTGCAGTTATAATATCTTCTACTAATTGTCTTTTGGCAATAAATAAATGGAAATTCTACTTGTCAGCCCAAAAACAAAAAAAAGTAAATACGGTTTAAAATCTGGGGAAATCAACTCCCTGGGATGGCCCATGGGCCAGTTCTTTGAAACATTAGTATCAGTCTCTGCTAGTGCTATTATGTGGAGTCTTTAATGAGGTTAATTACACCCACTGTGAGTGACTGTTACAAACATTTCCAGTTTACCTTAGTGCAGCATTGTGGTTGAAGAGATAGGGCTCTATTTTCGACTCCGCCGCGGCGCGGCGCAGGCATGGCGCAAAGTCAGGTCCGCTGCGCCGATGGGGCGTGGCGGCGCAGACTTTGGTATTTTCGTGAGCTGCGCCGCTGGCGCATCTCCACCTCCTTCTCATTTCAGTGCCACCCAGCGGCGCAACTCGGAAAGAGGGAGGGGAGAAGGCGTGGAGTGGGTTTGGCACAGCCAAGTCAAATCTTCACCAATCACAGCAGCTCCTCGCCTCACCTTTAAGAACACAGCTGGCGAGGCGCATGGCAAGTTTCCAGGAGACTGACGTCACTCATGTCTCCTGACATCCGTTTGTATTACTTTGCACACCCGTTTGTATATACTGTTTATTTTTTCTCAGTATATATATTGTTTTATATGATGTTCTATATTTTGTGGTATATTTTGTTTATATATATATATTTTTTATATTTGCTTTTTATGTATATAGTTCTCTCTATTTTCTTTCTTTTCTATTTTTTTTCTAATTCTATTCTTGTAAGGAGCACTGCAACAAAAACCCTCGGGGATAAATAAAGGATTTCTGATTCTGATGTCTAAGTATGAGGTCCTTAGATGGTAAATCCTCCTCCTCCTCCTCCAAGCAATGATGTACTCCATCTTTGTAGATAACGTTAAGCATTACAATGATAACATTTGTATTTGGAATGAAATGACGTGGTTAATAGCAGACAACATCATCACTTACATTTTTTCATGTGTCTGTCTCTCTCTGTCTCTCGAGTGCTCTGAGATAGATGCAGTATATATGCTCTGTAGGATGCCACGGCTGTTTCTGGTTGGCACAGCGACGTTAACCGATTAGTTCGCATCCCTGTTTCACCTGTGCACATTCGGTCAGGTTGAGTGACCATTACGCGTGCGAACGCGCTTGCGATGTCGTCAGATACTGATCAAAATATATAAATTTAGGTCTGACTGTATGTGCTGACTCAGATAGTTGCATTTGTGGCGGGAGAAGAGATGAACAACAGCAGTTCAACTGCGAGTGGAAGATCTAGAGAACCTTGACAATACCGACAACGCCACCTTAGGACTTGCACCTAAAGAGTATACTCGTTTAACTTTAACTTCCCTGAGAGGGTTTCCCGAAACAGCCCATGCACAGGTAAGTGCACAAATGAATACAGGCACATTTACAAACAGTTCAACAACCTTTATTAATCACAATAAAATATTCATTTTATAAATTATGTTTATTCTTTAAAAACGGTGTGGTTCCCTTTTACCCCTGCAGTGTATGATGTTCAGCTAGTGCAATAAGCCACTGAGTTAGCTCGGAGGAAAGGCAGGCCACAGCTAGCTGCGGCAGAGGTCTGCACACTCAAATAATCACACACAAAAAAAAAGAAATACAAGAAACCAAATAGGCTACCGAGATACAAATTAACTAATAACTCAAATCAATCCCAAAGGAAAATAAACAAAAGGCATGCACCCATGCAGGAGTTTGGCAGGCCCCTACCTACAACGGCTGTGATAAAACCTAAATCCTGAAACCACGACCTGAATCAGCACACTTCAACTACCACACTGCGGTAAAGAGAGACACCAATGTAACCAAGCAGAGCGGTACAGCAACTCGACCACGAGGCACATGAGGCAGAGACCAGAGGCAACAACAAAAAAAAAACACAAGGAGCCAAAAGGAGAAAAGAGAGGCAAGGCAGAGCAAACAGCTTAACGCCAGGCAAGCTTTAAAAGAAACAAACCCAGCTGTTAGTGACCTTAAATATGCACTGGCAGATAAACGGAGCACTGAGTTTGTGTCACGGTATACCTGTGTTAGTCGTAGCTAGTGCACCTCGCTCCGCTAGCTGTTAGCAGTGGCGGCTAACCAGAGGGGGACACGCGCACACCAACCAGGCCCAACACGCCAACCTAAAAACAAAGAGCTGTCAACATGGCACCTTATAGCATTATCCAAACTTCAGACTGTGCTACATACCTGAAGAAGACTGCACATACCACGCCAGCTCAGCGGAGCTGCACGCCAGCCAGCACCCGTTTCAGAGGAGGAGAGAGAGAGAGAGACTAACCGGATGTCCGTATTTAACAGGTCCGCATTAGCGGCCAATAATACGCGACTGCACTACCGGTGCCGGTAAGGGGCGTGCCACACACCTGCCGCGATCGCCATGCCTGCTAATCAATAAAAGACAGATGGGACACAGAAAAGAAACAATCAAATATCACCATCCGGTTACATTCCTCCCCCCCTTCGTTTTATCGGTGACCCACCGATAAACCACACACATAAACATGATACTATGACCAAGGTCTAAAAATGGCTGTAGCCATACTACTAGCACCCAATACCTGAGAAGCAGCAGCCCTGTTTGCCTCACCCCTTACAGGCCCTGGAAGGCGGTAGGGGTTAGAATGTTGACCCGCAGTGGTCCTGGAAGACCTCCTGAGAGCAGGTGAGCCACTGCTGGATGCCCCCTCAGGCACAGGAGAAGAGACAGAGGCCTCTCTTGCCACCGAGGGTGGAACTACATGCCCCCTGGGTGTGGAGCTTGACTGCAGTGGAGTGGACGGAACCCGAGCTGGTCCCCTCAGAACCATCCACAGTCCTTCATCCTCACTCCCCCCAGACACACTTTCTGAGGAATCCTGTGACGACTCCTCAGGGCATTCAGGAGGCAGGGCCAAAGCCGGCTTTAACATAATCCGGTGCACACTCCGCACCCGGGTCAAATCCTGCACTGGAACGATTGAATAGACCACCCCACCTGGCTCTGGCGCCCTCACCACTTGATAGGTCATCGAGCTCCATGCATCCTGGATTTTACAGCGCCCTCTAATGCCACGGTCCTGCAGGTAGACTCTCTGACCAATTTCCAGTGGCTCAATCAGTGCTCCTCGCTCGTGCCTGTCTTTCCTCCGTCTCGCTGCAGTTTCCAACCGTCCCCTGGCACAGTCAAAGGCCAGGTGAAGCCGGCGTTGGTGCTCTGCCACCCAGTCACACACCTTCCCTGCTGACAGCTCAGGAAGATGACCCAGCAGGAAGTCAACAGGTAAGTGAGGTTCCTGACCGAACATAAGGAAATGTGGTGACTCACCTGTTGACTGATGAGGGGTGGTGTTATAATTAAACACCAACTGGGGAAGATGGTCGGGCCAGTGGTGTTTCTGGTCAGATGGAAGGGTGTGCAGTAAGTTGTGCAGCATCCGATTGAATCTTTCACATTGCCCGTTGCCCTGGGGATGGTACGGGGTGGTCTGGGTCTTCTGCACCCCATAGAGCTCACACAGCTGCCGAGCCAAGGCACTTTCAAAACTTCTCCCCTGGTCAGAGTGGAGGCGCGCTGGGACACCGTAGCGATAAAACCACTCTCTCACCAATACCTCAGCCACAGTGGAAGCCTTCTGGTCTCGGGCCGGCACAGCTTGGGTGAATTTTGAAAACACGTCCGTCATCACCATGATGAGTTCTCGCCCATCCTGGGCTGGCTCCAGCAGAGTAAAGTCAATGGCGAGGACCTGGTTGGGCTCTGCAACTAGTAGGTGACCCATGGGAGCCCGGGCCTGCGGCTGTGTGTTCTTGGCCAGGACACAACGCTCACACCTCTGACACCAATCCCTGATGTCTCGATCCATCGTCGGCCAATAACACCTCTGCCTCACCAGCTCTGAGGTCCGCTCGATGCCCTGGTGACCATGGTTGTGATGGAGCTGGCGAAGAATCTCCTCCTTCAGACACTCAGGTAGGAGAAGTTGGAAAATCTCCTCCCCGCCATCAGGGCGGAAGAGCTAGCGATACAGCAAGCCATCCCTCTGCACAATGCGGTCCCACTGCCGTATCAGACCACGCACCTGAGGGCTTAAATGTTCTTTCTCTGCCCGACTTGGCATCCGCTTGTCGTGCCAGAAGTGGTGGAAGACCCTGATAGCTGCATTGCCCTCTTGGAGTGCCTGGAGATCAGCCAGAGATCGGGATGGGAGAGCAACGACAGCTGCCTGCACACTCGTGTGCTGATGCTCTCCAGCAGCCCCCTGGATCCCTGGCGGTACAGCGGTGCCAGGCAGCATCTGTCCCAGGATTTGGGCCCCAGTGGCTGACTGCCTGGAGAGGGCGTCAGCATTCGTATTGGTGCGGCCTGGTCGATACCGGACACTATAATCAAATGCTGATAACTCAGCCACCCACCGCTGCTCCGTAGCACCCAGCTTAGCTGACTCCAGATGGCTCAGGAGGTTATTGTCAGTCCACACCACACATTGGTGCCCCCACAAATACTCCCTGAACTTCTCCACCATCGCCCATTTCATGGCAAGGAACTCCAGTTTCATTGAGCTGTAGTTCTTCTCAGCTGGGTGCAAGCTGCGGCTGGCGTAGGCAACTGGCCTCACTTTTCCCTCCTGCTCCTGTGACAGGACGGCTCCCAATCCACTGTGGCTGGCGTCGACTTCTAAAATGAAAGGCAGGGAGAAGTTAGCAAATGCCAGTGTGGGTGCACTTACTAGGCGAGCCTTTAATTCACTGAAGCTCCTTTCACAGTCCGCCGACCATGCTTCTCCACACAGCGGGCTCCGTCCTCGTTGTGTCTTACTTCCAGCCAGCTCGGCAACCAGTCTGTGCAGTGGGGCAGCAAGCTTAGCAAAACCTTCAACAAACCGTCGATAGTAACTTGCGAACCCAATGAACGACCTCAGCTCAGTGACAGTGGTGGGACGGGGCCAGTTGGCCACAGCAGAGGTCTTACTGGGGTCTGTGGACACACCCTCTTGAGAGATAAGGTGGCCCAAGTACTGAAGTTCTTCTGGAAGAACTTGCATTTCCCCAGGTTCACTTTGAGCCCTTCCTGGTCCAGGCGGCCCATCACAACATCCAGGCGACTCAGGTGCTCTTCCACAGAGGAAGAAAAGACAATTATATCATCCAGATACAACAGAAGAGTCTGGCAGTGCTGCGCTCCAAACATCCGCTCCATGAGGCGTTGGAAAGTCCTAGGGGCATTACACAACCCAAAAGGCATTCGATTAAACTCAAACAAACCGAATGGGGTGCAAAATGCAGTCTTTGACCTGTCTTTTTCAGTCACAGGTACCTGGTTCATTGAATCGTCGCTGTTGCTAATTATTGATCGCAGTGTGTGTTCGATGACTGACCGAGCACTGCTGGAAACACCGTTAAAACCACGCTGCCGTCTTGTTGACGGTGTGATATATGGCGTCATCACATTTTCAGTGGATAGCCGTTATCACCTAACAGCCACCCATCCAGAGGGGTGTCCCCCTGAAAGACTGTAGGGATGCTAGAATTCGCCACGATGAACAAGTCATGTGCCGACCCGGGGAAAGTGGCATATACGTTTGTCACCAGGCAATTTGAGTCACAGATCACCAGACATCCCTGTTTCACCTGTGTACATTCAGTCAGGTTGAGTGACCATTACGCGTGCCAAACGTGCCTGCGATGTCGTCAGATGATATGCTGATCAAAATATATAAATTTAGGTCTGACTGTATGTGCTGACTCAGATAGCTGCATTGAATCGTCGCTGTTGCTAAATATTGATCGCAGTGTGTGTTCGATGACTGACCGAGCACTGCTGAAAACACCGTTAAAACCACGCTGCTGTCTTGTTGACGGTGTGATATATGGCGTCATCACGTTTTCAGTGGATAGCCGTTATCACCTAGCAGCCACCCATCCAGAGGGGTGTCCCCCTGAAAGACTGTAGGGATGCTAGAATTCGCCGGATGAACGAGTCATGTGCCGACCCGGGGAAAGTGGCATACACGTTTGTCACCAGGCAATTTGAGTCACAGATCACCAGACATCCCTGTGTCACCTGTGTACATTCAGTCAGGTTGAGTGATCATTACGCGTGCCGAACGCGCTTTCGATGTGGTCAGATGAGATACTGATCAAAATATACAAATTTAGGTCTGACTGTATGTGCTGACACAGATAGTTGCATTGAATTGTGGCTGTTGCTAATAACTGATCGCAGTGAAATGCCAGACACTGTGGAAACCTGACTGTGAGGTGTTGGTGACGTGAGCGCACGACTCCGCCGAAAATCCACTTGCGCTGCCGGCGCACAGAGTTGACCAGGTCTGAGGTGGTGAACTTTCAGCACACTTTTACGCCGCCGGCGCAGACCGAAATCCCCCCTACTGCGCCGCAACGCCCATCCTGGCGCACCTCTGTACCAAATGTGCCGTGCGCCTGCCTGCGCCGCTCGAAAATACCACTGCGCCGGCAGTGCGGCGCAAGGCGAAGTCGAAAATAGAGCCCATTGTGTTAACAAAGTAAAAAAAGCACTGGATGAGATGAACCTGCTTAGCTAGTTTTAAGATGGTCTTGGTGGTTCACTAGGCTGGTCAAGGTGGGGCTGGTTCAGCAGTCTTAAATAAGGCTGGTCACACAGCTGGACCAGCCAGCAAAGCATAGCTCTGTCACACTGGTGTAACTGGTGGACAAACTTTGTTAAACTAGATGACGAGCTAAATCAAGCTTGCCAAAACTACTACTGCATAATTTTGGAACATTACATTTCAATTTTAAACTGATGTACATACACCCACTGTCATAACATTTTTTTATACTTCGGCAATAAATGCAACATTTAAAAGTGTTAACACCACCTCTATAAAGCATACTGTATATATACTGTATAAATTATATATATAAACACAGAGAAATACGGTCATCATTTTTGTATCCAAAAGCACATTTGTCAGAGAGAGAGAAGAATGATAAAATTGATAATAATAATAATAATAATAATAATAATAATAATAATAATAATAATAAGTTGCATTGTCATCATGCAAATGATAATTAAATAGCTGTAGGTAATGTTGTAGGTTCATGGTTGTTGTTGAGACTATAACCATCACGCCATTATCTTGAAAGACCAGCAGGGGTCAATGTTCTGGGTTCAAATCCCACTACATTCCTGAAGATGAAATAGCACGAGACAAATAAAAATGTTGGTTAATTTCTCGGCTTTGTAAAGCTTGGCCACAGTTGAACTAATTTTAAAAATAACTGAAGCTGGAATACAAATTACAGAACAAGAAACAAGGAAGTTCACTGATGAATAAGCAGACCTTAACGTTCATGTTGATTCTACTCTTAGCAAGCAGGCTAACTTTTAGAAGCAATTTTTGTAATTGCTTATTTATTTTTTCAAAAAAAGTTTTCCAAATAAGCCCACTCCATGATAAACTCTAAAATATTATTTTGTTTTCAAGTTTGACTAAGAGTAAAATAGCATGTAAACTAAGTTTTACATCCAAAATAGTTAATACAAGGGATGTAACGATCACATACCTCACGGTATGATACCTCGATATCAAGGCTACGATGAGATATTTTTTATGATATTATATTACTTGAAAAAGATCCTTTATTAATAAATTAATGTATACATTTTATTCATATAAAAAAATAAGGTGCTTCTGCTTTCCTTCTTACATAAGTAGCCAGTCATGACCTAAGCAAAAATGTGCAAAAAAATGGCATGAATTGTCAGCAGCTGTCCTTTTACAAAATTATTAAAAGAGCTGTTCCATCTGGTGACCACATCCATGATCAATTTATGCACTGGCAGGTTTAACAGGCTCTGTTTGGTGGTCAGCACAGCTGCAGTAGTGGAACTGTGGTGAAAAAAAATCACTCACTCGACCAAGCAGACGGCTGGCATGGCCTTCATTCACACCCACTTGTGAAGCCAGATTTGAAGTGTGTACAATACACTTTATGTTTGGGGAGACTCTGGCCTCTCTCACCACTACATCCATATTTTGTGCATTGTGTATAATGACAGCAATACTGTGATGATTGCTGTTTTTCTTCATGTCGAGCTCCCACTCCAAAACAGCAGATTTCAAAACCTCAGACAGAATAGGCTGCATCTGTCAGACAAAACTTTTAATTTCCCATTCACTGAACATAGCATGAGCCGTGACTGTGATATAGTTCTGAGCAGTGTAGGAATTAGATGACTTACTAATCTTGGGAATCAGTCTATGAATTGTAAAACTCTTTATGGCCCTTGGTCACTGAAAGGAGAAAGAGGATCAATGGACATTCAATGAGGGACACAGGATAGAGGGGGAAGGTTAAGGTAAGATTCACTGTACCTGAGGAGTTTATGGTATGGTATAAACCCTAAAGAAACAGGATGAGTGAACTCCCCCAAATGGTCTTTGTTTTTGAAGGAAAGATTTATGATTACCAGGTGTGTGTGTGTGTGTGTGTGTGTGTGTGTGTGTGTGTGTGTGTGTCTGTGATAATCATCTGTCCTTTTTGTTGAAAAGTATAAAAGCCAAGACATTGTAAAGATCTGGAGAGAACAGAGAATTAGCAACTCTCAACAAGCAACAAGGAGAATTTCCCTTACAGCAGCTTGTGAAGTCCACCCAGTCATGTTTACACAGATGCACACTGCCTCTTATCTCTTATCATTTGTAATTTTTTCGTTGTGTGGTGTATTCTTAACAGCGCTTGGCTTGCATACAAAAGATTATGGGAGTTTGTCTTCATGATGACTATGATTATGCTCTCTGCTTTTCAAACAAAAACAATACAATTTTTGACAAGGAGAGTAATAAATAACCATGTAATGTCACGGTAGACAGTGTCACAGTCTCATGACAGCATTGAGCCTTATTTCTATTGTGATATCACAAGATTTGACATGTTTTAGCAAATTTTCATTTCAAATCTTCTCATGTAGAATGCTTTTTATGCTACTGTACTCTTTAAGCCTACCTGTTAAAAACCCTGATTTAAAAAAAACAGCTAATGCAGCAGCTAGCTAATGCAGCCTTGGGTCATCTCAAAAATCTCATCTTTGAAAATTGTCTTTATGTTTGGTGCTGCAAATCATTCAAACATTTAAAACTTCAAGACTGGTCAGCAGCAAGAGCTTGTACACAAGAAGCTCTGACACTGACAAATCCTTATTTCCTTCGGTAAAAATGTCAATGAAGTAACTAAGTAACTGACTGGTTATAAGCTGTAATTTATTATTGCATGTTGTTTCTGTTATGAAGAGGGACCGTGCTGCACCGTGTCCAACCATACAACTGATGGACAATGACTGGAAAATGGCAATCACTGTAAGAGGGTTCAGTATGGTGAAAGTGAAGAGAGAGGCCTTGAAGCCTTCATAAAATCCTACAGTATTTTGTTTTCAACCTTGCATACCCACCACACCTGAAAAACACTGACCTTCCAGCAGAGGTTCATTGATAGTATTGAGGCAGCCCATGCCAGTAACTTTAATGTGAGTTATTCATTTTAATGTTAATGTCCTGTACACAGGACATTAACAAAGTTGACTTGACTTGACCCCCCAAAAAAGCAAAAAAAAACAAAAACAGGCTTGTGTATATATATTATGTATATATAAATAATAGCTTATTTTTTACTAGACGTGTCACGCACCAACTTCACCAAAGCAAATTCTTCGTATGTGTAAAATCGTACTTGGCAAGAAAGGCTTTTCTGATTCTGATTCTGATTCTGATTCTGATTCTGATTCTCATTTAGCTCATTCAGCAACGGACTGATCCATCCCACTGCACCACAGCATGACAGAATTTATTTTAGGTTATTTAACATTAGAAATAAATATCTACATTTGCTCCTTCTAACTCAAAGTCTATTACCTTTCTTGTTTTTCCTTTTTATTCAGGGGCTTTTTTTAAAAAAAAGAATTTCCATTTCCATTTGATAACCATTGTTCAAACTACTATAGAAGTTTCTGTCCTGTGGGCTAACAGGTACCAGATGTCACTGATAGCTAGACCAATAGGGGGTTGGACTTATGTAAATGAGATGCAATGAGCAGTACTGTGTTACCTGGCTCCCCTGGTAGGTGAGAATCTTTCAGGCTGGATTTCTCACTAAACTAGTCTGCCTACATTGAAATGGCCACATCTTCTTCAAATATTTTCAGATTTCCATGTGTTAGACATTGTTGGAAAGCTTAGAAACTACACTCTCAGAATCTGTAAATAACTCAAAATGCCCCCCGGGAGACTTGTTGCTGGTTTTCTCGTGGCTGGTCACATATTTGTCACAAACAGCTGGCTTTGTTTCTTTTAAAGATTGCCTGGCATTAGGCCACTGTTTGCTCTCTCTTGCCTCTTTTTCCTCTTGTCTTCTTTCTCTTTTCTTTTGCCTCATTAATTTATCCCTAGTAGTTGAGTATCCGCTCTGCCTTCGTCATTTAGATGCTCTTTTAACGTAGTGTAGTAGTTCAAGTGTGTTCAGTCCCAATCAGACTGTGACTCGTTAGGTGGGGGTGGGGGTCTGTTACAGCAGTTATAGGTGAGGACCTGCCAAACTCATACATTTTGTTGTATGAGTTTGGCAGGTACTCACTCATTTTTTATTTGAGTTAGCTGTTAATTTGTATATAGATATTTTGTTTGCTTTTTTTGTGTGATAATTTGAGTGTGCAGGGACCTCTGCCACAACTAGTTGTGGTTTGCCTCTCTTCCTAGCTGAACCACTGTGGGTTATTGTGATAGCTGAAAGTTAAATTCTTAGGAAATGGAAGGAACTATATAATTTTTTTTTTTTTTTTGAAAGAGAAACATAATTTAGTAACGGACGTATTTTATTGTGAGCAATAAATAGAAGTTGTTAAATGTCCTTACATCGTGCGTGTATTCATCTTTGTGTACTTACCTGTGCATGGCTTGTTTTGGGAAACCCTCTCAGGGAAATTAAAGTTAAAACAAGTGTGCTCTTTAGGCACAAGTCCTAAGGTGCCGTTGTTGGTGTTATATAGATTCTCTAGATCTGCCACTTGCAGTTCAACTGGTATCGCCACACCAGCATATTATGTCACAGAAGGCTGAGAGTAGGAAAATGCACAGCTTTAATTTCACTTTTTATGATTTTACATTTGAAAGCAGAGAGCTGAGAAGCTGGCTGGAGTTTGAGGTTTAGCTCTGAGATGTACTTGGTAATGTCCACCATGGAGGCCAAATCACTGAGTATCCACATCAGGCTTTCCCTTCATTTTCATGAACTATTCGAGACAGACACTTTCAAACAATTTTACTTTGTTTGATGCTAGCAGCTCTGCAGCAGCAACAAGACATTCATTCGCAAATTCTTCTTCTTAATGAGGTCACAGCTTCGTACCTATAAGCTCTCCACAAAACGTGCCTGTATTACACTGTCTTTGTCAGAATGTGGTCTTGTGAAAGCTGCTTGTTGGGCATCCAAACTCTGATTGCAGTCATCCAGTTTAGCTTGTTTCAAGTTGTAATGATGCTTGAGATTTACTTTTTTCTGTGAACTCGTTCCCACAAACTAACTTGATGAACACTAATTACACTGAGCTGTTTCTGACAATTACATACCTTGCTGCTGTGTGAATCCATTGTAACTAACTGGGTTGTGAGGTTAACAAAGTCAGTCTCCCATGGTTTCACGTCAGGTTTTCAACAGAAAAATATGTGATAGCTAACATTAATTACCTATCTGCAGTTATGGTTTCTTTTTACTGTGATATTCACATTTATGTTGCTGATCTTATTTCTAAAGTATTTAAGTGTAACCAGGAAAATGTATAAAATGCACTGTATTAAATGTGTGTAGTAAAAGTAAAAATACTCTTTTATCAAATGATGCCATAAAATGGCCATTGTGACTGCTGTGTTATTCTATATTAGGTTATTAAATTGTTAATTGGAATGTATGAATCATGACCAGCATTACTATTGAAGAGATCAATCACCCAGAGCCCAAAGGGAGACATTAACATTGTTTTGTTCAATCAGCAGTACAAACTTGAATAACAAAAATCTCTAAATTGTTAAAATGGTAGTCATTAAATCAAAATAAAAACTAACAAATCCTCATATTTGACTATTTGTTTTACATGAAAAATGACCACCATCAAAATAGCTGCCTTTGTCATATGTCAATGGACTGACTGATTAATAATTTCAGCAACTTGTACTGTATGTATGGTTTGTTAGTTTTAATCTATAACAAAGCATCATCTTTTAGAGGATCTTTAGATGTTTGCATACAAAAAATCTTAATCTTGTTAAGTGCTAAATACAATTTTTCTACTGAAATGTAGTGGAGTAAAAGCACAGAGTAGCATGAAGAGAAAATCCATCCATCCATCCATTATCTATACCGCCTATCCCTTTCGGGGTTGCGGGGGACTGGAGCCTATTCCAGCTACAATGGGCGAGAGGCGGGGTACACCCTGAACCGCCAGCCGATTGCAGGGCCACATACAAGGACAAACAAACATTCACACTCGCACTCACACCTATGGACAATTTAGAGTCATCAATTAACCTAATGAGCATGTTTTTGGTCTGTGGGAGGAAGCCGGAGTACCCGGAGAGAACCCATGCATGCACGGGAAGAACATGCAAACTTCACACAGAAAGGCCCCGTCTGACCCGGGGATTGAACCGGCAACCTTCTTGCTGTGAGGCACGCGCACTACCTGCTGCGCCACCGTGCAATGACACATTACTTGTTTTGTTGTTTTGGGGGAATCAGCAACACGTCAGATATCAGCAAGCTGTAAGACAGTGTTTGTCAATGTGACAGTAAGATCAGAGAGGCGATACTTTTACCACCATGTTGCAAAGACTGCCTTGTAGTGGCTTGCTGTTGAAATTCTCGCCCCCTCTGCTCTCTGCAGACAGTTGTCCTCATCATTGTCATTCTGTTGATGTGGTTTGCTACATGGTTGTGGTTTTTCTATGTTCTCCATGTGTTATGTGCATAACATCTGTTTCTTTCAGTTTTCTCTTTCTTTTACTCTACTTTCCTGGACTTATTTTCTCACAGATTTTTTTTTTTTTTGGGGGGGGGGGGGGGGGGGGGCATTTAGCCTTTAGGTCTGTGCAGCTGTGCAGCATTTTCTAAAGCAAAATAATATCCTTGATTTCCTGCCTTGTTGTGATCCTTTGTTTTATTTAATCTCACCCTCTACAGACTCATCGTGACAGCTTCCAAACCAAATCTCTCTGGTCATCTCAATGCAGAAGGGTTCTTTCAGAGAATCGCAGGAGGTTTGGAGTCAATGTTTTTACACTGCAACTGGATGTCATGTTGCACAGCTGTCAGGTGATGGGTACTTCTGCCAAATGGCTAGTAACTGAAGACTATCAGAATGAGAAGGCTGAGCCCAGCATAACATTGTTCCCTTTAGCCTGTATCTACTGGGTACTGTTAATAAACGTAACACCAAATAAGACATGCAAAAGACAGCTTTTTCCAAGCATTTGTGCTTGAAAAAAGCCATGGAAAGATCAGGCAAGAGTTGTGAGACTTGCCAATTGGAGGGGTTTGGTGGCTGGCTTACCTTAGTCCCTAACAAATTGACCACAGGTTCATTGTGTATGATACTTGACTCTGTCAGAGGAGGTTAGTTCCATGGTATACCCCTAAAACCCGCAAATCAAAGCAAATCTCATGAAAAAATAGAAAGGAAATGGCGTTCTACCAATTTGGAAGAATTTCGGTCGGCCTCGCAAGACAGTCTTAAAACATACAGGAAAGCCCTCCGCAATGCTTGGGCAGCCTATTACTCTGCACTAATAGAGGAAAATAAGAATTCAATTCAATTCAATTCAATTTTATTTGTATAGCGCCAAATCACAACAGAAGTTGTTTCAGGACACTTTCCACATAGAGCTGGTACAGACCAAGCTCTTTTATCTACAAAGAAACCAACAATTCCCCCATGAGCAAGCACTTGGCGACAGTGGCGAGGAAAAACTTCCTTTTAACAGGCAGAAACCTCGAGCAGAACCAGACTCTGGGTGGGCGGCCATCTGCCTTGACCGGTTGGGTGAGAGAGGAAGAGCAAGAGAGGGAGAGTGAGACAGACAGACAGACAGACAGACAGACAGACCGAAATGCAGTCAGAGAGAGAGAGAGAGAGAGAGAGAGACAGACAGACAGACAGACATGCAATCACAGTAACAGTGACAGTGTATGTAATAATAGCAGTAGCAGTTGCAGTGGATGTCAGGCAGGGCCAAGGCAGGAGACGCAGCTGCAATCCACAATCCAGATTCAGCCACTGTCCATGGGAACCTGCAAGACGACAAAACACAGAGACTCCGGGGAAGGAGCTAAGTTAGTAACACACCGTGGTAGGACATGAAAGCGTGCGGATGGAGAGGGACAGAAAGACAGAGGAGCTCGGTGTATCTTTGGATGTCCCCCGACAGTCTAATCCTGTAGCAGCATAACTAGGGGCTGGTCCAGGACAAGCCTGAGCCAGCCCTAACTATAAGCTTTATCAAAAAGGAAAGTTTTAAGCCTACTCTTAAATGTAGAGACAGTGTCTGCCTCCCGCACAAAGACTGGAAGATGGTTCCACAGGAGAGGAACTTGATAGCTAAATGCTCTGACTCCTGTTCTGCTTTTTGAGACTTTAGGAAGAATAAGTAGACCTGCATTCTGGGAACGCAGTGTTCGAGTAGGGCAATAAGGTACATGAGCTCTTTAAGATAAGAAGGTGCCTGGCCATTTATGGCTTTGTAAGTAAGGAGGAGAATTTTAAACTCTATTCTAAACTTTACAGGGAGCCAGTGCAGAGCGGCGAGTATTGGAGAAATATGATCTCGCTTCCTGGTTTTTGTCAGAACACGTGCTGCAGCGTTCTGGAGCAACTGGAGAATATTCAGCAACGAATTTGGGCAGCCTGATAGTAAGGAATTGCAATAATCCAGCCTGGAAGTTACGAATGCATGGACTAGTTTTTCTGCATCATTTTGAGACAAAATATGCCTGATTTTTGCGATATTACGTAGGTGAAAAAAGGCAGTCCTTGAAATTTGTTTTACATGGGAGTGAAAGGACATGTCTTGGTCAAAGATGACTCCCAGATTCTTTACAGTGGTGCTGGAGGCCAGCGCAATGCCATCCATAGCTGCTATGTCATCAGAAAGTGACTTTCTAAGATGTTTAGGGCCTACTACTATAACTTCAGTTTTGTCCGAGTTTAGCATCAGAAAATTGCAGGTCATCCAGGTCTTTATGTCATGAAGACATGCTTGTAGTCTAGTTAACTGACTGGTTTCTTCCGGCTTCATTGATAAATATAGCTAGGTATCATTTGCATAGCAATGAAAATTCATTGAGTGCTTCCTGATAATCTTACCTAAAGGAAGCATATATAAGGTGAATAGAATTGGTCCAAGCACAGAACCCTGCGGAACTCCATAGCTGACTTTAGTGAGCACAGAGGAGTCATCATTAACGCGTACAAACTGAGAGCGATCTGACAAGTAGGATGTAAACCAGCTTAGCGCAGTTCCCTTAATGCCAATGAAATGTTCCAGTGTCTGCAATAGGATGCCATGGTCAATGGTGTCAAATGCAGCACTAAGATCCAATAAGACTAGTACAGAGACAAATCCTTTATCAGATGCAATTAGAAGATCATTTGTAACTTTTACCAGTGCTGTCTCTG
Source organism: Chaetodon trifascialis (assembly GCF_039877785.1). NCBI lineage: Eukaryota > Metazoa > Chordata > Actinopteri > Chaetodontiformes > Chaetodontidae > Chaetodon > Chaetodon trifascialis. The sequence goes on along the minus strand of NC_092062.1, from coordinate 2,534,211 downwards.
TGCTATGATGTACTCTAAATCCTGACTGGAAATCCTCAAATAAACTATTATTGTTTAGAAAGACAACTTTCTAAACAAGAAACTGGCAACTGCTTTCTCAAGAGTTTTTGAGAGAAAGGGAAGGTTGGATATCGGTCTATAGTTGGCTAAAACCCCTGGATCAAGAGTAGGCTTTTTCAGTAGCGGTTTTATCACAGCTACTTTAAAGGACTGTGGTACGTAGCCTGTTGATAAAGAGAGATTGATCATGTCTAATACTGAAGAGTCAATTAGAGGTAATACTTCTTTAAACAGCTTAGTTGGGATAGGATCTAAAATACAGGTAGATGATTTTGATGATGAAATTATTGAAATTAGTTGGTGAAGGTCAACAGGAGTAAAACAGTCTAAAACTGCGACAGACTGAGTAACAGTTTCTATGGTTTCTGTGTTTGAAGACAAAACAGTACCTGTTGACGGCAGGAGCCGATGAATTCTGTCTCTAATAGTTAGAATTTTATCATTAAAGAAGCTCATGAAGTCATTACTGTTCAGAGCTAAAGGAATACATGGTTCAATAGAATTATGGCTCTCTGTCAGTCTGGCTACAGTGCTGAAGAGAAACCTAGGATTGTTCTTATTTTCCTCTATTAGTGCAGAGTAATAGGCTGCCCTGGCACTGCGGAGGGCTTTCCTGTATATTTTAAGACTGTCTTGCCAGGCGGACCGAAATTCTTCCAAATTGGTAGAACGCCATTTCCTTTCTATTTTCCGTGAAGTTTGCTTTAATTTGCGGGTTTGAGGAGTATACCATGTAGCTAACCTCCTCTGTTTAATTTTCTTCTTTTTAAGGGGAGCAACAGAGTCAAGTGTCATACGCAACGATCCTGTAGCACTATCAACCAGGTAGTCAATCTGGGAGGGACTAAGGTTAGCATAAGACTCCTCTGTTGTATTGAGACATGGCATTGAATTAAATGCTGATGGGATCATATCCTTAAATTTAACTACAGCACTATCAGACAGGAGTCTGGTATAAGAATTTTTGCCTACTGGCTGGTAGTCTGGTAATATGAATTCGAAAGTTATTAAATGATGGTCCGATAAAAGAGGATTCTGTGAGGAGACTATTAAGTCTTCGATTTCAATGCCATATGTCAGAACAAGGTCGAGGGTGTGGTTAAAACAGTGAGTCGGTTCATGTACATTCTGGCAGAAGCCAACTGAGTCTAATACTGAGATAAACGCAGTGCTAAGGCTGTCATTATCAACGTCGACATGTACATTAAAGTCACCTACAATAATTACTTTATCTGCTTCAAGGACTAAACTTGATAGAAACTCCGAGAACTCAGCTATAAATTCGGAGTAAGGACCAGGAGAGCGGTATACTAGAACAAATAAAAGTGGCTGCACTGAGAAAGAGTGAGAACAAGGCTTTCAAATGAGTTATAGTCGAGTTTAGGTTTAGGGTTGATCAAAAGGCTTGAGTCAAAAATGGCTGCAACTCCACCTCCTCTGCCGCTGCCTCGAGGAATGTGGGTATTAATATGGCTCGGAGGAGTAGCTTCATTCAGGCTCACATACTCTTCAGGACACAGCCAGGTTTCAGTCAGACAAAATAAATCAATATTATGGTCTGATATTAACTCATTTACTAGAACAGCTTTAGAGGACAGAGATCTGATGTTAAGGAGTCCACATTTAATTCTCCTATCTTGTTGTACTATTGCAGAGGTTGTTCTAATTTTAATTTGATTCTTATGTTTAACTCCTCTTCTCTGTACTTTTGGTTTACTTAGTTTACGTGGTCGGGGGGCAGACACAGTCTTTATGGAGTGTTGGGTAGGTAACTGCTCTAATGGAGGCGCAGAGAAGCGTGTAGGACTGCAGCTCTGCCTCCTGGTATCAACTCTGAGTTGTCAGGGGTTAGGTTCATAAATAAAATCGGTCAGATTTCTAGAGATGAGAGCTGCTCCCTCCAAAGTGGGATGGATGCCGTCTCTCCTAATCAGACCAGGTCTTCCCCAGAAAGTCTGCCAATTATCAATGAAGCCCACACCGTTTGCTGGACACCACCTCGACAGCCAGCGATTGAACGATGACATGCGGCTAAACATGTCATCACTGGTCAGATTTGGCAGGGGTCCAGAGAAAACTACGGAGTCCGACATCGTTTTAGCATATATACACACCGATTCCACATTAATTTTAGTGACCTCCGATTGGCGTAACCGGGTGTCATTACCGCCGACGTGAATAACAATCTTACGGTATTTACGCTTATCCTTAGCCAGCAGTTTCAAATTTGATTCCACGTTGCCCGCTCTGGCCCCCGGCAGGCATTTGACTATGGTCGCTGGTGTCGCTAACTTCACATTTCTCAAAATTGAGCTGCCAATAATCAGAGTTGGTTTCTCAGCGGGTGTGTCGCCGAGTGGGGAAAACCTGTTAGAAACATGAAGCGGTTGGAGGTGACCTGTGGGCTTCAGCTTGGGACTATGCTTCCTTCGAACAGTCACCCAGCCTCCCTGGTTTCCCGGCTGCTCGGGAGCTGTCGAGGGACGGCTAGCCGGAGCTGCACTTGGTCGGTCCGCACCGGCTATGGGGGCCTGGCTAACTATAGCTAATGGTTTTGTTTCCATGGTGCGGAGCCGAGCTTCCAATTCACTAAGCCTCGCCTCCAATTCACCAAATAAACTACATTTATTACACGTACCAGTATCACTAAAGGAGGCAGAGGAGTAGCTAAACATGTGACACACCAAGCAGGAGAGAGCTGGAGAGGGACAGAGAGAAGCCATCGCTAGCTGCTAGGCCAAGCTGGTATAGCTAGCAGAGCAGACAAGCGCGTAGACAAATAAAACTGATGGTCGCTAAATAAACAGACTTATGGGTGCTTGAGCAGAACTAATGTTACTCTAGAGCGCGGATAAAAGGCCGCAGTAACAAAACACAGAGCAAATTACACTCAGAGGAACAAGAGCGACAAACGCACACTGCTCGTAAGGCAGCAACCGCAAACAGGAAGTGAGACGATACGCTTACCTCAGCACGTCAGCACGAATGGGGGCTCGTCCGTGCCTTTGTTTGGCTGAAGGCGTTTTTCCTTCAGGTTTTGGTAGCTTGTTCTCGGTGTCGGCTGGGGCGCGCGGTGACGTGCTTGTTGCCTTTGTTTGTGTGTGCGTTAGGGCCAGTCTCTGTTGTCTAGGCCAGGGGTGGTTCCTCAGCGTGCGCGGAGGTGAATGACGGTGCGGGGTTCCCCTGGTAGGATTAGCGGCGTTCCCCTTTGGGTCCGTTGCATGGGGCTGGTAGCGTTGTGGCGACATAGCGGCTGAAGCTTTGTCTTGGGGGCATGTCCGTGGCTGTGGAAGGGTTGCTAGCTTGCTAGTCGCTCTTTCCTGCCAGCGGTCTTTAGTGCGTAAATACCCACCGCTGCTCGCTGCATGAAGACTAGGGAGGAGTTTAGTTAGGCGGGTTGATTCGTAGTTAGTGGGGAATCTCCACACCTGGATCCTTTTTGTGCGCAGGTGAATACTGCCTTGTTGGGCCTGTCCATGTGTAAGCTGTTTTGTTTTGTATTTTGGTTTTTTTGTGTGTGAGATTGGCCTTAAGGGTAACCGAAATGGCTGAATGCGAGGCATTCATTGCGGATCCGTCAGAAGAGGCGTTAGAGAAATTTACAAAAGAACAGTTGGTTAAGTTGGCTGAGAATTATTCGGTGGCTGTGGGAGATCAAAAACGTAAAGATGAGATTAAAGGGGCGTTAAAGTTAAAACTTGTAGAGCTGGGAGTTTTTAAGTCTGTTCCGGTCCCGTTGTCTGCACCTCCTTGTCCGTGCCTGTCCAGGCGCAGGGGCTGACTTTTGAACAACAGAGAGAGCTTCTCTTGCTGCAAATGGAGCATGAGAAATTTAAGTGTGAGATGGAAGCTAAAAAACAAGTTGAGCTGGAGATGATCCGCCGGCAGACGGAAAAGGTGAAGCTGGAGGGGTATCGTCAGTCTCAGGGTGGTAGGGGGGATGATGCACATCCCTTAGATATAAACAATTTACGGCTGGTCCCACCATTTACTGAAAAGGATCCGGACACATTTTTTGTGTTGTTCGAGCGTGTTTCTGCGGCGAGGGGTTGGTCTGACGCGGATTGTGTGTTACTGCTCCAGTGTGTCCTCACAGGTAAGGCGCAGGGGGCTTATTCATCATTGAGTGCGACTGATAGTGCCAGTTATGCCAAAATAAAAACTGCGGTGCTGAAGGCTTATAAGCTCGTACCCGAGGCATACCGTCAGCGGTTCCGGGCATGGGAAAAAAGAAATGGCCAGACCTATGTTGAATTTGCCTGTGATTTAACTACACATTTTAAACGGTGGTTGGTTGCACTTGAGGTTACTACATTTGATGAATTGTGTGAGTTGATTATTTTGGAGCAGTTTAAGAACATGTTGCCTGGTCGGATTGCCACATATGTTAATGAGCTGAAGGTTGTCACTGCAGCTGACGTGGCGGTGTCAGCAGATGAGTATGTGCTGCTCCACAAGGATGGATTGAGAGAGCGCATGCCCGGTCGCGGGGATGTTGGCTGGTGTGGTGGCAATCGCGGTGCTGTGGTGGCTCACCAGATGCGGTCTGGGCCATTTAAATCTGGGCACAGTGCACGAGGCAATTTTGACATCAATAAACCGTGTAATTACTGTCACGAAAGGGGACATTGGAAGGCTGACTGTCCAGTGGTGCGGGCTAAACTTAAAAGAGGAAGCTCTAATGTTAAGCCTGCAGCGGCTGCGGCACCGGTGGCTGCTGATTGTGTTTCTGACCTGGTGTCTGACCTGGGCTCATCAGTTTGTGATCCCGTTGCTTTGGAGGCATACTCTCCTTTTATTAGGAGTGGGGTTGTGTCACTTCGTGGTAGCGATGTTAAAGTTCCAATTACCATCTTGAGAGACACAGGTGCCTATGACTCTTACATGCTTGAATCAGTGCTGCCGTTGTCTGTGGAAACTAACAGTGGTGACTTTGTCCTCAGTCGCGGGATGGGGATGACTGTTTTACCTGTGCCGGTGCACAACGTCGTGCTTGATTGTGAGCTGGTGCAGGGGGCGGTAGCTGTGGGGATGCGGCCGGCGTTGCCTGTTGAGGGAGTTCACTTTATTTTGGGCAACGGCCTGGCTGGTAAGCACCTTTGGGCTGACATTCCACCTTCACCTGTTGTTACTCCCTGTCCTGTATGGGTGCTTCCGGCGTGAGCTGTGGTGATGTGCCTGATGCGCGGCCAGCTTGTGTTCTTACGCGCGCGATGAGTACGGTTAAGTCGGAGTTGTCTGATGGGAAGCCTGATGACGCTGATTTTGAGGCTCTGTCGTAGTCTGATTTTCCACTGTCGGTCCCGAAAAGTGAGTTGGTGCAGGAGCAATCGGTTGATCTTTCTTTAAAAGAAAATTTTGATTGCGTTCTGCTGGCTGCGGAGGTGCACAGTGCAGCCAGTACTACTTCTTGTGGAACGGGCTGTTGTTTCGCAAGTGGGTTGCGGTTGGTGGTGATTGTGTTGGGGAGGCGGTTGTTCAGTTGGTTGTGCCGGCTAAATTTCGTCCTCTTGTCCTTAAAGTTGCTCACGATGAGAGTGGACACTTTGGGGTAAGGAAAACCTATTTGAACATCTTGAAACATTTCTTTTGGCCGCGCGTAAAAAGGGATGTTGCAGCGTATATTAAAACCTGCCATGTGTGCCAGTTAACAGGCAAGCCGAATCAGTGTATTAAGTCCGCTCCTCTACAGCCAATCCCCACCATAACTGAACTGTTTGAGTGTTTGATTGTGGACTGTGTTGGGCCGTTGCCGCCAGCTAAATCTGGCTGTAAGTATCTGCTCACGGTTATGTGCCAGAGTACTCGTTATCCTGCTGCGTATCCGTTAAGGTCCATCACCACTAAAGCGGTGGTGAAGGCCTTGTCACAATTCATTTCGGTTTTTGGCATCCCAAAAGTGATTCAAAGCGACCAAGGATCAAATTTTTCCTCTCATATGTTTGCTCAGGTATTGAAGTTGTTACATATTAAGCACAATCGGTCGTCAGCGTATCATGCGCAGAGCCAGGGTGCTTTAGAGAGATTCCATCAGACTCTCAAGTCTCTTTTGCGTGCGTATTGCACCGAGCTGGGTAGAGATTGGGAAGAGGGGCTTCCATGGTTAATGTTGGCTGCGCGGGAGGCCGTGCAGGAAAGCACGGGGTTTAGTTCAAACGAGCTGTTTTTTGCGCATGTGGTGAGAGGACCTTTGGTTGTGCTTAAGGATAATTGGGTGGAGGCTGCACCGCCGAAGAATTTGATTGATTTTATAAATGGGTTTCGACATCGTTTGTTTATAGTGGGTGGTATGGCACGTGACAAGTTGCAGCTATCTCAGGGTAAAATGAAGAAGCTCTATGATCGGCGCACAGAACGCCGGGAGTTCAGTCCTGGAGATCAAGTTTTGGCATTAATGCCTATGGTGGGATCGCCATTTCAGGCTAAGTATATGGGTCTGTACACTGTAGCTGAAAAACTGTCAGATTTGAATTATTTCATTGAGACACCAGGTCGGAGGAAATCTAAACAGCTGTGTCATGTGAATTTTTTGAAGCCATATTACGGTCGCGGTAGTGAGTCGTGTCAGGCTGGGGATGATGTGCGCCCGGTCTTGGTACGTCCGGGTTTGTGTACCAGCCCTGTGGCCGTTACGCATGAGGATGGGGTGCCTGAGCCTGATGAAAGTGTGCTGGGTGAGCGCTTAAAAAATTCGGAGTGGTTGTATAATTTGGACGAACGGCTGGGGTATTTACCTAATTCTAAACGTGTTGAGCTGTGTGATTTAATTCAAGCATGACATTGATGTGGGTGACACACCGCCGATTAAGCAGCGCTTTTACTGTATGTCACCAGATAAACTAAAACATCTAGAATCTGAGGTGGCGTACATGCTTGATAATGATATCGCTGTGCCGTCCTCTTCTAGTTGGGCCTCCCCCTGCATTTTGGTGCCGAAGCCAGATAAAACTCGATTTTGTACCGATATGCGAAAAGTGAATGCAGTTACGAAACCGGACTCGTTTCCGTTGCCGCGTATGGACGACTGCATAGACAGTGTCGGGTCGGCCAAATACATAAGCAAATTTTATCTGCTTAAGGGGTACTGGCAAGTGCCGCTGTCCAAGCGCGCTCCGGAGATCTCAGCGTTTATTACACCGACGGGGTTGTACTCGTACACTGTCATGCCATTTGGTTTGAGAAATGCTCCCGCGACGTTTCAGCGGCTGATGAATCGTGTGGTAGCTGGTTTGGAGGGCTGCTCTGTTTATTTGGATGACGTGGTTATCTATAGTGACACTTGGCACTCCCATTTGCGGCGTGTCCGGGCGCTCTTTGAACGGCTAGCAGAGGCGAAGCTCACCATTAATTTAGCCAAGTGCGAGTTCGCTATGGCCACGGTCACGTATTTGGGGCGCGTTGTGGGACTGGGTCGGGTGGCCCCGGTCCAAACTAAAGTTCAGGCCGTTCAGGAGTTTCCACAGCCAGTGACGAAAAAAGAGTTGTAGCGGTTTTTGGGTCTGGTGGGCTATTATAGATCTTTTTGCAAGAATTTTTCTACCGTAGTGTTCCCGCTTACTGAACTCCTGAAGGCCAAGGCACAATTTGTATGGTCCTCAGAATGTGAGCAGGCATTTGAAAATATTAAGTCTTTGCTGTGCTCTTCTCCTGTCCTCACAGTTCCGCGTTTCGATCGGACGTTTGTGCTCCAGGTGGATGCCAGCCAGGTGGGAGCAGGTGCCGTTCTGCTGCAGGCAGACGATGAGGGGGTGAAGAGACCCGTGAGCTTCTTTTCAAAAAAGTTCAATCAGTACCAGCTTAACTATTCGGTGATTGAGAAGGAAGCGTTGGCGTTGATTTGGGCACTACAACATTTTGAAGTGTACGTGGGAGGGGGTGCGCCACTCGTGGTTTACTCAGATCATAATCCATTGACTTTCCTCCACTCTCTGAGATGCCCGAATCAGAGGTTAATGAGGTGGGCTCTGTTTTTACAGCCTTATGATTTGGATATTCGACACATTAAAGGAAACGATAACGTTATTGCCGATGCGTTATCACGGGCTCCTTTGCCCTGAGCTTGTGTGTAATGATCGCGTACCATTTTTGATTTCGTTATTTTTGTGTTTAGGTAGGCTTATATCCTTATGGAAAATTTTCATGCTGTCTTATGTGTTGTTGCACTGCCTGTCTTCTTAATTTGCTTCCCAGGTACCAGGGTTGCTGAGGTCGGGTGGGGAAGGTGCGGAAGTGGGCAGGATGGAGGTTATGTGTGTTTGTTTGTCTTTTATTCTGAGTATTATTATTGACAAATTTTGTTAATGTTTTTGTAGCAGCTTATTTTTCCTTTATGGTTTATGCAGTTTGTAAGTTTGTACTAGGTTGTTGGTGTTCCTTATGGGACACCATTTTTATGGGGCGGGGTGTTACGGCCCTGCTGGCCATTTGCTTTGAGAAAGGGGGTGCGTGGTCTGATATAAACTAATCATTGTTTTTTCCGAGGTAATCAGCTGATCCAGCCTCTCAATTAGACTGATGGTGAACACCTGGGCCGGTGCATGGAAGGAGTTAAATACCGTGGCTGATTGGCGTGTGGTCTCTTTGGGGCTTCTCTCTTCTCTTCGCTGCTTGGCGCTGCTTTGGCTTGGCTTGGCTTGGCTTGGCTTGGCTTGGCTTGGCTTGGCTTGGCGTGGCTCGGCGTGGCTCGGCTCTTCTCTTCGTGGCTTTGCTTGGCTCTGCTCTGCTCAACTTGTTTCTCCCGACCAACGCCTGTTGTTCTGTTTATATCTTTAGGTGTTAAGTCTCTTTTGTGTAAGTAAATATATTTTGTATTTGGCTTCGCTCTGCGTTTTTTTCGTTATTTGTCATTTCCTTTGAGCCAGGTCATGACAAATGACAATCCCAGGATTCTCTTCAGCACTGTAGCCAGGCTGACAAAGAGCCATAATTCTGTTCAACCATGTATTCCTTTAACTCTGAACAGTAATGACCTCATGAGCTTCTTTAATGATAAAATTCTACCTATTAGAGACAGAATTCATCAGCTCTGCTGTCAACAGGTACTGTTTTGTCTTCGAATACAGAAGCCATAGAAACTGTTGTTCATCCTGTCGCAGTTTTAGACTGTTTTACACCTGTCGACCTTCACCAACTAATTTCAATAATTTCATCATCAAAATTATCAACCTGTATTTTAGACCCCATCCCGACTAAGCTGATCAAAGAAGTTCTACCTTTAATTGACTCTTCCATATTAGGCATGATCAATCTGTCTTTATCAACAGGCTACGTACCACAGTCCTTTAAAGTAGCTGTAATAAAACCTCTACTTAAAAAGCCTACTCTTGATCCAGGGATTTTAGTCAACTATAGACCGATATCCAACCTTCCCTTTCTCTCAAAAACTCTTGAGAAAGCAGTTGCTAATCAGCTGTGCGACTTTCTACACAAAAATAGTTTGAGGATTTCCAGTCAGGATTTAGAGTGCATCATAGCGCAGAGACAGCACTGGTTAAAGTTACAAATGATCTTCTACCTGCATCTGATAAAGGATTTGTCTCCGTACTAGTCTTATTGGATCTTAGTGCTGCATTTGACACCATTGACCATGGTATCCTATTGAAGAGCAGAGAGACAGAACACTTCATTGGCATTAAGGGAACTGCGCTAAGTTGGTTTAAATCCTACTTGTCAGATCACTCTCAGTTTGTACATGTTAATGACGACTCCTCTGTGTTCGCTAAAGTCAGCTATAGAGTTCCGCAGGGTTCTGTGCTTGGACCAATTCTATTCACCTTATATATGCTTCCTTTAGGGAAGATTATCAGGAAGCACTCAATAAATTTTCATTGCTATGCAGATGATACCCAGCTATACTTATCAATGAAGCCAGAAGAAATGAGTCACTTAACTAGACTACAAGCATGTCTTCAGGACATAAAGACCTGGGGCCTCATGTACAAAGACTTGTGTGGATTTCCTACTGAGACATGGCATTCACTCAAATCCAGAAAACATAGTACACACAAAAATATCCATCAACGTGGAATTAAGCGCACATGTTGGAGTACCCGACCCCTCCCTGTCCATGCCTCTATTTAAATGTGCAAATTATATTTAAATCAGCCCTGCACCTGGGATTCCCCTCTCTGCACGATCAGAAAATCAAAAAAAAATTTCACCGAAAGTGAACTGGAGGCGCTACTCGCTAAAGTGGAGGTGCACAAAAATGTGCTCTTTGGCACACTGTCCTCCGGCATAAGCAACAAACGGAAGTGGAGTGAGTGGGAGAGTGTGTGAGAGACTGTCAATGCTGTGGGATCAGAGAAGCGCACACAAGCAGAAGTGAACAAGAAGTGGTCCGACATCAAGGTGGATGTGAAGCGTTTGGTGGGGGGATATGCTGTCTGGCAGTGGTATGGCGTACCGATGTGCCACATAGGATGCTGCACGCCATCACAATGCGGCACACCTTCTTGGCAGTCCTGTCCAGGCAGCACCACCACCCCTTCAGCAGACCGATCGTCCTCTCAATGACTGACTGAGTGCGGGAATGGAGGTCATTATACCTCCGCTCTTGGTCAGTCTGAGGGTTGGTGAGAGGGGTCATCAGACAAAGTAAACTGGATTTACAGTTTCCATTCGTTAATTTTAATTTAATTTCGTTAATTAATTTTAATTTTCACTACTTACATGGATCACACACTATTGTTGCAAATTAGTGCAGAAGTGCACCGGGGAGAAGGTGAGGCTGATTAAAACATTTCAGACTTTACGCATGGGGTTGTTAACATGAGTACTTTGCACACAGAGACAATCAGGGGCTTGTTAGAAAGATCTTAAGCTGTCATTTAACCAGCAAGAAACAGCAAGTCACTAACTTTAACCACTGACTAGTAACAATGCTGTGAAGACGGGATAGAATTTGGGGGCGCACATGCTGAATGCGCATCACGGGGATTAATATTAGGACAATTCCAAGAATAAATTTACGTTTATGGTTAACGTTAAGTTACGTGATACAAAGTATCATTTCAGAGGGCAAGTGCACCTCTTACGGCAAGTGCACCTCTTACCGCTTGTGTGTGTGTCTTCAAAACTATCAAATTCACCAAATAGGTTAAAGGAAACTATAAAATCACTCATGTTGTCTACTGTCTTGCTGTTGTGATAAATAAACTGTGAAATAAGTGCCAGTAAATCCTCTCTGTCTCTGAACACATGCTTTCTTTGCATTGCACCATTTTACCATTTGCAATATCTTCTGCTAAAGCAGCCATTGTTTTTAACGGTATTTTTTGCACCACTTTGCCCATGCTTTTATATCCACTCATGTAATTGCAGACACATGGGTGTGTTAATTGTTCATGTGTCTCAACAGCTGTAGAAACGTGCATACGGCAGTCATGAAGTTGGTGTGAGGCACCGCACATTTCTACGGTCATTTCACTCTTGATACATCTGATCTTTGAAAAAAAGAAAAAGAGCGTACGCCAAGTTTTTGTGCGTACACACCCTTTGTAGAGTATGAGGCCCCTGGATGACCTGCAATTTTCCGATGCCAAACTCAGACAAAACTGAAGTTATAGTACTAGGCCCTAAACATCTTAGAACACAGAGGACACTGCTGACCAGCACTACTGGCCATTCACCTCAGGCTGAGAAAAAGTAGCTAGCGAGAGCACACACATTCAAATCTAAAACGTGGGTGCTCTTATTTGTTGCAAATAGGTTTTTTTATTGGATGCAAATAGTATGCAAGGTTTCTTATTTCTTCAGCTTCATACATGCATGAATTGTCATTTTTTTTATTTGTTTGTGTCAGTGCACACGTGGAAAGTGTGCAGCAATGCAGTCAGAGCCTGAGAACATATGCTGCCAGGAGCTGCCACTGGTCACATTATCTTTACCTACACTTATGATGGCAGTATATGATGGCAGATAACATGCCACTGCAGATACTCACCTTATGTTGTGCTTAATAGGTTACAAGATGGCTGCAGCAGCTGGATGAAAGGCCTCCATGCATGATCGACCATCCACGTTTAAAACCTGTCTGCCTAAATGTGTTCTCGCTGCGGAATGCATGCAACATTTGCAGGGCTGGCTATGGTCTTTTACAGCTACGGGGGATAGAGCAGTGAGTTTTCATACACCATAATAAACTAAATATCGTCAGCCAATGCTACAAACTGATAGATAGATGATATTTTTTCTTGAACCTATAGCTAAGTTTTTCCCAAGCAAATATTATATATTACATATTTATTCACATGAACTTTGGAAAGCTCAATTTGAAAGAGAATCCCCTGATAATGTGGTGGCTTGTCCTTAATCAGCATTCTCGATGTAATGCAGTGCATTACAACATTAATCCTTGCAGGACACAGTAGCCTGAACAGCTGTAACAAATGTATATTGTTATGATAACAGGGCTTAAATAGGAGTAAAACATGACAGCACTGTTACCGTATAAATTCATGACTATTATTATTCACTAAAGGCTGCATCAGCTCACTGCTACACTTGATCAACAGCAGATAACTGTAATGATGCACTGGCCTATCAATCAACCAATCAAACTTTAACTTTATATAGCACTTTTCATAGATAATGAAATGCAACACAAAGTGCTTTACAAGGGTTAAAAACAATATAAATAAAAACAGAACAACATTAAAAAACCATCCCTCCCACCCTTCGTATGTACTAACACACACCCTGAGATGCACACACACACACACACACACACACACACACACACACATTTCACATGTGTACACGTGTAGTAACATGTGGTAACGTGTAGTAACATGTGGACACGTGTCCACATGTGGTACCACATGTTATCACATGTGGACACAAGTGGACACGTGGTAACACGTGTGGTTTTTCTGTAAGGGAGCTCATGGACTGTGAGCACAGGGGGCGCCGGCCACCCGGGCCCCCCTGACCCTGACAGACTGGCGGACCCCCACACCGAGGTAGGGAGCCCCCCCACCAGTCAGGCCGAAGGGACCCGAGAACAGCACTGGCAGCAGACCAGACACAGCTCCCAGTGTGGAGGACCCCCCTGAGGAAACACCGGAGTTAAAAAATAAATGAAACAGTTAAGATAAAATATGATGAAATAATACGAAATATGAAACTACTAAACTAAAAGGCATCAACATAAGATAAATGATAAAACATAAGAAGAATTTAACGGTCGCTTAAAAAGCTTGATTAAAAAGGTGCATTTTTAACCTTCTCTTAAAAATATCAACGGTCTCTGCGGTCCTGAGGCTCTCCGGCAGGCTGTTCCACAGGTGAGGAGCATAGTGGCTAAATGCCGCCTCGTGGGTTTTTGTTCTGGCTTTTGGTATGGATAAAAGGCTGGAGGACCTAAGGGGCCGCGAAGGTTGAAATGGTAAAAGCAAGTCAGATAAATAAGAGGGCGCAAGGCCATTAAGACATTTAAAAACTATTAAAAGAACCTTAAAATCGATCCTGAAGCGGACAGGGAGCCAATGCAGCGGAAAAAAAAGGGTATCTATTGGCCCGGTGTCATCAGGAGCTATGGCAATGTACAGCTGTGTATCATCAGCGTAGCTATGGAAACTGATGCCGTGTCTCCTGATGCCATCTCCAAGAGGAAGCATGTAAAGATTAAAAAAGGACTGGACCTAAAATTGAGCCTTGAGGGATCCCACACTTAATTTCATGGGTTCCTGAGGAACAAGTATCCATACTTACATAAAAACATTGGTCTGAGAGATAAGAGTGGAACCAGTTAAAAACAGTACCAGAGAGACCAACCAGTTGTCTGAGTCTCTTTAATAAAATGTGATGGTCTACTGTATCAAAGGCGGCGCTTAGATCCAGTAGAACCAAGACTGTGAGTTTCTTGTTATCTAAATTCCACCTGATGTCATTTAAAATCTTTAAAAGTGTTGTCTCGGTACTGTGGTTCATCCTAAAACCAGACTGATGTCTCTCTAAAATGTTGTTTCTGTTTAAAAAGTCATTGACTTGGTTAACAACCAGTTTTTCTAAAATCTTATTAAAAAGGGTAAGTTGAATATGGGTCAGTAGTTTTTAAGAATGTTGGGGTCTAAATTGCTCTTCTTCAGAAGGGGCTTCACCACAGCTGTTTTAAAAGCAGTGGGGAAGACGCCCATCTGAAGAGAGCAATTCATAATGTTTAAAAGCTGTTCCTCGAAGAATCCATAAAATGATTTTAAAAGTGATGTGAGAATTGGATCTAAAAGGCAAGTTGTTGGGTTTACTTGGGAGAATACTCGACCAAGTGTCCTCACATCAACCAGGGCAAAACTCTCCAGTGTTTCCTCAGGCAAGGATAACAATTCAGGTGTGTTAACAGATAAAACTTGTTGGGATAAAAGGCTGGATCTGATGTCCTTGATCTTGGTTCTGAAGTGGTCTGCAAAGTTCTCACAAAGAGCATCAGATGGCATGTTAAGAACTTTATTAAAAATTTGTGCTAGTTAAAATATCAAAGGTGGAGAAGAGGTTTATGGTTTATGATGAGTTGTGAAAAATGAGAAATTCTTGCCTGTTTAACTGCTTTATTGTAGATTTTGAGCTGTAGCCGCAGAGCTTCGAGGTGGACTGTTAACTTAGACTTCCTCCATCTCCTCTCAGTACTCCTGCATTGTCTTTTTAGTTTGTGTATTTCATCCTTGTTTCTCCACAGGGGTGTAGGTTTTCTTGTGATTGTTTTGGTTAAAAGTTGAGCTACTGAGTCAAGAGTGGACTTCAGTTTGCTGTTAAAATTATCAACGATAAAATCACAGGGTGCTGGTAAAATTTCAGCAGGAGTACTCTGTAAAATCTCAATAAAATTTGCAGCCACTTCAGAAGTCAGGTAGCGCCTCCTCACTGTTCTCACTGGGGCCTCCCGCTGGTTAAAACTGGTGATGTTAAAAAACACACAGTAGTGGTCAGACACAGCCAGGTCAACAACAGAGGACACACCAATGGACAGGCCATGGGTTATGACCAGGTCCAGGGTGTGTCCCCTGTTGTGAGTTGGCTCCGTGACGTGCTGCTTAAAATCTAGACAGTTTAAAAGATTTAAGAATTCTCTGGACATTGGGTCTGAGGTGTCATCAACATGTAGATTAAAATCACCTGTTATTAAAATCCTGTTATAAGAGGTGTGAATGATGGATAAAAGATCTGAAAATTCACTGATAAAAGAGCTAAAGTGGTGGGGTGGTCTATATACAGTTATGCACAGAATTGGAGGGCTGCTAAAAACAAAGGCATGAAGCTCAAATGATGTGAAACTGTTAAAAGACACTGCAGTAAAAGTCAGTGTGTTGTTTACAATTGATGCAGTTCCACCTCCTTTTCTCCCCTCTCTAGTAGAAAATAAAAAATTAAAATTTGGTGGGGAAGCCTCGGTGAGAACAACAGATGCGTCAGCCAAGCCATGTCTCGGTTAAAAGAAGACAGTCTAATTTATAATCTAAAATCACATCATTCATTAAAAAGGTCTTGTTTAAAAGCGAGCGCACGTTCAGCACTGCCACGTTAATGTTCGTGCTGAACGTGCACTCATCGTAGTGAATCGGTTGAATGACAGATAGTGTGCGTCTTTAAGAGTTCGGACTGCTGTCTGGCAATGTCGTTTGCTCCTGTGTGAATAATAATCCTTTTCGCCCGCGGATGTGAGCGCAGGATGTCCGGAATTTTCCCCGTTATGTCCATATCGGTGGCGCCGGAGAAGGACAGGGTGGACGCCCCCCTCACGTGGACATGCCTCACAATGGAGTCCCCGATGACGAGTGTTGTGGGAGCATCCGCTCGATCTTGAGGGGGGCAAGCCAGCTCAGCCACCGCGCCACCAACACCAAGTCCCCGGGTGTGATCCCTCGTCTGGTGCGGGGATCGTGAGGAGTGCCAGCACACTGCGTCTTTAACCAGCCACCTGCGCTGGGATGAGGATGAGGAGCGGGACGGTGGAGGCGAATGGCCCCCTGTTGGACACCCACCTGATGCAGGGCATCCCTCTGCTGGAGGACAGCTAGCTGCGAGTGGAGGAAAGGCTGTGGTGTCTGTCAACGGGAGCATGATGTCAGATACCGCAGAAACAGGTGCAGGTTCCTGGTGCTGGTCCTGGGCCGCCGGCTTCTCGCTCACAGATAAGGCCGCATATTTATTGGTGAGCAGCAGGCTCAGGGGAGAAGAAGCCCCGCCATGGGCCCTGCTCGGTGTCCTCTTCCGCCTTCGGACGACCACTTCGGTCCAGGGGGTCGCCTTGCTTGGGGTGGAGCAGACAGGTCAATGGCAGGAGGAGGACAGGTCCCAGAGGACTGTGTGCCCGACTGCAGAGGTGGCCTATTTTGGCACGGACTCACCGGTCTGTGAGGACTCCAACCAGCTGGACACCCCCGGGAGACGAGACCTGAGGGTGGACAGCATGGAATCCTTCCTCAGCAGCTAGTCCAATATTCGTTTTTTGTCCGCGAGAAGGTCAGCGATCGTTTTGTGTGCTATTTTTAGCAGTTCTTCCAGCTCTCCAGGTGACTCGGCAGAGCCCGGTGAAGGTATGGCGGCACGTAAGCCACACAAAGTTCTCGTGACTGGCCTTACATTAAAAACAGTTAAAATGCCAAAGACTTAAAAACTGAAGAGCTAGGAAAGGCTAAAATTCCAACTCTCAGAAGTAAGTTAAAAGGCTTAAAACAAGTGTTAAGACTGAGAGCTAGGACTAGGACTGAGCGCTAAAAACACGGAAGTCAACCGCATAAAAAAAGAGACGTGATCAACTTTATCTTATATATAGTCATGCCAACAGCTACATACAGCGTAAAAAAAGATCACTCATAAATAATCTCCAAGAGAAGAAACTCATTGCACAGAATGGTTGGCTTGGAGTGTTAACTGTGCTGTGATTTTTGGAATTTCCCCTTGCGGGACTAATAAAGGAATATTGAATTGATGTAGCAGTCTCAACCATACACTTGTTTTGCTCTGGGCTATGCTAACATATTCCAGTTTAGAAAACATTTCCAAATGCATTATTTTCTCAAATTCCTATAACTTAGACACGGGGGAGCGTATGTGTATGTATCGCTTGACCGACTGGGTTGCTGGGTATGCATGTGGAGACCATGCTGATTGCTAACTAGAGGCTAGTGGTTAGCGTTGGCTTGTGCTGTATGGCAAAATATGATTTGGTTAGTTTGTGTAAAACTGCAAAATAAACACAGCTAAATATTTGTAAATGCTGAAATCTTTCTTAAACGTGCATTAAATCATTTGCAAGATCAGAAACATATTACACAAAATGTTTGGATTCTACTGTAACTTGTGGTGTGATGTACCAAGCTACAGTAGCAGCTAGCTAATCTTTGATGGCTGAAGTCGTAGTCTCAAAGCTAGCGGTTGGGCTTACATTGTTCTCAATGGCAAAACACATACTACAACACGCCGGAGCTTGCAGTAATCTACAAAAGAAACACACAGCTAATTATTTGCGTACCTATGTCCTTCATCTGCAGGTATTGCAGGTATTGGTAGGTATTGGTAGGTGGAGAGACACCGTACTTATACCTTGATGGGAGGTAAGATGGGGAGGGGGCTGGTGGCTGGGGGGTGGGAATATGCAAAAGTGCCGGATTCATACGTAAGAGTTGGCGCTGACTTTGATCGGCTCATTTAGAAGCTGCAGGCAGGGCGCTTTCAGAAATCAGTACCTCACTCAAAAAAGCATGGACGATCCTATTTCAGGCTACATGTATGCATGTAGCAGCACCAGAGACACAAAATAGCACCCCAAATCCCAGAAAAAAGTGAGTTTTTCATAATGTGAGACCTTTACGCTAAAAAAAAAGAAGTAAAAAGTAAATATATTGGAAATAGAAACTGTTAACCGTGCACAGGGTGGTGCATTAAATCAGTGATAATTAAGGTACATGCAACCATTTTTTAAAACTTTTTCTTTTTTTGGACAAGGGTTTTTTTCAGTATGTCAGGTGACTGTATGGATAGGGGGAGACCACAGAATGGCATTTTAATATTGTGGCCATCCGCTAGGGCATGAATCAAAGACAGTGATGACCATCCATCCATCCATTTTCTATGCCGTTTATCCCTTTCGGGGTCGCGGGGGGGCCGGAGCCTATCTCTGCTGTCAATGGGCGAGAGGTGGGGTACACCCTGGACCGGTCGCCAGCCGATCGCAGGGCACATATACACACCATTCACACACCTAGGGGCAATTTAGAGTCACCAATCAACCTAATGAGCATGTTTTTGGAAGCCGGAGTGCCCGGAGAGAACCCACGCATGCACGGGAAGAACATGCAAACTTCACACAGAAAGGCCCGACCCGGGAATCGAACCTGCAACCTTCTTGCTGTGAGGCACGCGCACTACCTGCTGCGTCACCATGCAGCCAACAGAGATGACCTTTTTTCCAAATAATAACAAGCAACTTTGCATAGAAGAAACATCTGTTTCCATGGCATTATTTGTGCTTTCCCGAGTAATGTATTCTGATGAACTGGGCATCCCTGGCTTCATAAGTCTGAACTAAACTGAGGGATCATCTTCAACTTTGAAAGTAATGGAATCATTTACAATCAGTCTACCATTTTGAGATCAACAGCTGCACTGGTGCAACCATAATGTCACCATTGTACCAGTAACCCATTCAAAACAGCCTTCAGTCAGGGTGAGTCATTTTCTCATCTGCAGAGAGGAAACCATCAACAGTGTTTGACAGCAGATTGGTAGCAAACTAAAGCAGAAAGTAACCATGTGGAAGTTCTGTAGACAATGTAATGATTCTTAGGTGAGTGTTTGTTGAGTATTTGCCATTATGCGCTAGCTAACACACACAGCAGCTGAATCAATATGTTCTGCTACAGAGAGTGAGAAGCTCTCTTGAAAACAATTCATATCATTTATCTTGCTGTGTTTTACAATGTGGCATTTTTTTAATAGGACATTTACTAGAAACCAATCAGAGTTGAATTATCCAAAGCAAAATTAGAAGGAATTAAGGAAATTGTGGTCAATGCTGGTTGTTGTGTGGCATGCTACTGCTGGAGTTTTACATGTGCAGCAGCTCAGAGGATTGAATGCAAAGTATAGCTGTCGTGAAGGTACTGTAAATTCAGTAATTTTTTTAGTGATGCTAGTTCTAGGGAACTGACCTAACTAAAAAGTGAACCTATACCCAAATTATTTGGAGTAAGGGAGGTCGTGTGGTTTATTTAGATAATTGGTTAAGTAGTTGCACTAAAAGAAAAGAAAAAAAAACTGTGCTGTTACTGTTACAAAAATGCAAGTGATATGTTCTGAGCAGGTTTCTATGCAGGTGTTCTGGTTTCTTAATTCCTCTACTCCTTGAAAAAAATACTGAGACTGGCAGCAACGGGCAATGACTAAGATACTCACTGGGCACAGGCTCTGGAAACTCACGGAGAGATCAGGATAATCTGGCAACCAACCAAGCTCAGCGTCTTCCTTATATACCAAGCCTCTAATTAGGCTCATGTGCTCCAGGTGCACTGCTGGAGAGGTGGAGCCAGCTAGGTGCAGGGAAACACCCAGTGGAGACAGACAGGGGAACAGACAGACAGACAGACAGACAGACAGACAGACAGACAGACAGACACATAACACTAGGGAAAAGGGAAAACAGAGAACACTAGGGACAGACAGGTTATCGGATCCTAACAGAATGTTTTATTGTTACTGGCTTCCACAGTCAGCATTATTATGCCCGCATTTATCTTTAGCATATGAAGGAATTAAAATAAAACAAGAAATTTGAAAATCTGTAGCTCAATTCTTAGTGTGGATGCATCGTTGCGTAAGGACTTACATTAATGATCATAATTCCTCACACCACTGTTGCAAACAGTGGCCATATTTATGGTTTTGACACTGATAGAAGTTTGTGAAGGACTGAAATTTATGTGTGATGATTATGTTGAATATGACCACTGAGAAAGAAATTTGTATTTACAAGATCTTTATCTCTCTCAGTATATCTGTCCTCTTCATGGACACCTGTGATGCCTCCACCATGTCTGCTGTGCACAGCATAATCTGTTAATGCCAGTCTTAGCCACTATCAATATTGCTTTCAAGGAACAGCAAAAAAATAATAAAATATATGTAGAGAGTCACCTATATTTTCAGGTGTTGCTCCTTCTGTTAGGCAGTCTGCCACCAAAAAGATGATGCAGACCCGGAGGCAAGACTTATGAAAATCAAAACACAGTTTATTAACAAAAAGGCGAACAAAAGGCGCACTCAATGAGTGGACAAAAACAAACGAAAGACGCACTCAAAAGGAGTGGATAAACAAAAGGAGCTCCAACGAAGCGGGTATAACAAACAAGGCACACGTGGAAGCGGCAAGTAGGCACTGGAACAAAATAAATGAGCACACTATCAGTGGCTGGAACAAAACAGTGGAACACTAACAATTTCTCGGTAAGGAGAGGAAGACAAAGAGACTTAGTACTTACAACCAATAGACCAGATACCGTCATGGGGGGATGAGGAATAATCCGGCAAGGAAGAGAAGACTGCTCACTCCTTAAATAGTCCACACAATGAGGAAGTGTGCCTCACAGGTGAGTGCTGGAGGCGGAGCTGGCTGCAGGTAAGGGGATGCCCAGGCACGCCAACAGGGGTGAACAGACAGACACACACACAGGGAAAAAGGGCAAGTAGACACAAGAGACACCCCCCCCCCCCGCAATGGTCACCTCTTGGCGGCCTAGCAGGTCAATTCGGGTGTCTCATGTGGAAGTCGTCAATGAGGGTGTGGTCCAGGATGAAAGACCGGGGCACCCAGGAGCGCTCCTCAGGACCGTACCCCTCCCAATCCACCAAGTATTGGAAGCCTCTACCACGTCTTCTAACGTCCACTAGGCGCCGCACCGTGAAGACAGGATCCCCGTCAATGAGTGGGGGGGGGGGGGGGCGGTGGACACAAAAGTCTGGAGGAGACAGGTTTGAGCTGAGAGACGTGGAAGGACGTCTTCAATGGAATGTTTTTAGTGGAGAGCCAGACAGACTGACCTGGTTTGTACACTGGGGCAGGGGTCCTGTGGCGATCCACAGCACGTTGCTTCACTCCCTGGTTGCATTCAAGGGTTCTGCCAGAACTCTTTGACCCTCTTAATGTGATCGGCCACGGTTGGAACAGCAATCTCGGCCTCCTGTGCTGAAAAGAGGGGAGGTTGATAGCCCAGGGAGGACTCGAATGGGGAGAGCCCACTGGCTGACAAGGTGAGGGAGTTGTGGGCGTACTCCACCCAGGGGAGAAGAGAGCTTCAGTCAGCAGGGTTATCAGAGCAGATGCATCTTAAGGCCGTCTGCAGGTCCTGGTCGGTCCTTTCAGTTTGCCCATTAGACTCGGGGTGGAAGCCGGAAGTAAGGCTGACAGTGGCACCTAGAGCCTTGGCAAAAGCTTTCCATACTTGTGATGAGAACTGGAGACTGCGGTCTGGCACAATGTCCGCAGGGATACCGTGCAGCTGGAAAACATGGGTGACCAAAAGTTCCGAGATGTCTAGAGCAGAGGGAAGCTTGGGGAGAGCAATGAAATGTGCGGCCTTAGAAAAGCGGTCAACAACGGTGAGTGTGGGAGATTGACGCCGAGACGACTCCCTCCGTTGGTTGTCCAACTGAACTGCTATATCATCCAGAGCGTGGAGATCGGCGGGCTTCTCTCTAGTGGCGATTTCCTACAAACACTCAGAGAGACCATGTAATGACCATGTCATTCCACCCAGAGTCTGCCGCGATCATGAGGAAATCAACTGCATAGTCAGCAGCATCTTGAGTACCCTGTGTTAGCCTTAGCAGTCGGCTTGAGGCATTACCTGCGTGGTCAGAATGGTCGAAGACTAGTATTAGCTAACCTCGCTATGGGGGCTGCACGGTGGCGCAGCAGGTAGTGCGCGTGCCTCACAGCAAGATGATCGCCGGTTCGATTCCCGGGTCGGGCCTTTCTGTGTGAAGTTTGCATGTTCTTCCCGTGCAGGCGTCGGTTCTCCCCAGGCACTCCGGCTTCCTCCCATAGACGAAAAACATGCTCATTAGGTTGATTGGTGCCTCTAAATTGCCCCTAGGTGTGAGTGTGAGTGTGAATGGTTGTGGGTATGTGCCTGCGATCGGCTGGCGACCGGTCCAGGGTGTACCCCGCCTCCCGCCCGTTGACAGCCGAGATAGGTTCCGGCTCCCCCGCAACCCCAAAAGGGATAAGCGGCATAGAAAATGGATGGATGGACATTCATGTGGTTTTTCTGTAAGGGAAACTCCTCATATGTGCAAAGTCATACTTGGCAATAAAGCTTTTTCTGATTCTGATTTCTTCTGATTCAGCAAGATTTCTTCCACACCATAAAGATTTACAGCCAATCAACTAGCTAACAATTAATGATATGCAGCAGCTAAATACTGTATTGTGTATTAATACATGTGTTTTCAAGTTTACAAGCATATTGCTGCATAGTGTTGCTACAGTTTATAACATGTTGTGAGATCTGACTTACCAGTTATCTGTATATTGTATTCAGTGCTATTCAGTTTGCAGTGATGTTGATAGGTGTGCATCCTGAATTAAATTAATTAAAAAACTGCATCTGAAAAGATGCAGTAAACTGGCTGCTGCTGCTGTGTTGGCAGTGTATCTAGTGACAAGAAGAGACCAGGGAGAACATGCAAACTCCTCACAGAAAGGCCCTTTTTTCCTCAAGCAGCAGGCACTGAAGGCATGGTGGAGGGATTCAAACCGGGGCCTTCTAACTGTGAGGCAACACTGTTACCACCTGTTCCACCGTGCCACCACACTTACCAATAATGACAAAGAGAACTGGGTCCCCGGGCATTGTTGTCGGCTGGCAGCCCACCACTCCTGGTCTGCTGCGGAGGAAGGAAGTGGTTCAGGATTAAGGATGGGTTAAATGCGGAGAAACAAATTTCACAAATGCATGGTGTGTGCAGTTTCCATCTCTGTAACTCTGTGTGTGACTGTAACGAATAAAGGGATGTCCTTCTTTCTTTCTTTCTTTCTTTCTTTCTTTCTTTCTTTCTTTCTTTCTTTCTTTCTTTCTATGTATTATCAATAAAAAACATACATAAATACGCAAATATAATGAGTTTACATTTTGTGGGAAGTCAAATATTTATTTATTTATTGTTATTTATTTAGGTTACAGTTTAAATATACTTACTACTGTTTTTCAAGACACAGACTTCTAATAGTTCATTGTATACCATTTGTTTTCATAATATGTAAATATAATTTGTTCCTGCTCTATTGTTTTTGGCCTTGGTGCCCTACATTTTGGCCATGATGCCCCAATAAATTTGGATTTATCAAAGGCCAAAGTGGTCTTGCCCTAAAAAATCATGTTTTTGGAGATGGTGACATCATCTGTGCTCTTACTGATGTAGCCAGTCAAACATGCTACATAGTAAGTCAGTTACCTGTTCATAGGTGGCGGCTTTTTTGAGCACGTTCCAGTCTGTGCAACAGTCTTGTGGGGCTGAGGTAGCTGTACACTGACACAACAATAATATTGGTATATTCCCTCTGCAGATAAAAAGGATGGCTCTTTACAGTCATATTCCATGAACGGTGAACAGTGGCTGGAAACAATCATAGCATTTGCATACCATTCCTTCTTGTTATGAACACATATCCCTCTTTATTTGTGTCTTATCTGTCTAAGAGATCTTTTTTTAAATTTTACTTTCGTAAATCATTTTTTTCCTCCATAATTGGTGTTGGTTTATTCATTTTGAGAGTGGTGTTTATCTGGTGTTGCCAACTCTAGGTTACATTTTTCTAGTGTGATACACTGAAGTATATAGAACTACAACTCACAACATAATGTTATCATTTGCAAATCCTTTGTCACATATACTTAATTAAAAACAGTACAAAGAAATATATTTAATGGGGCAAAGACTGAATGCTCAAGAATCACCTGTTTGGAACATTGCTCAGGTAAACAGATTAATTTGTAGCAGTTGTAGCAGCATCAGGATTGGTTATGAAAGAGGGATCCTCAAAAGGGTCAGTGGATGGGATGACATTCATCACTTTGTGACACATATGATTGTATTAAGGATATTACTGGATGGGCTCAGGAATACGTCACAAAACCATTGTCAGTAAACATGCAAATTGCATCCTGTTTTAAAGTTGTGCATCGTGTGTTGTGGCGGAAATGTACAATGAACTTCAGTTCTTGGAGACTCACAGATGCAAAAATTAGGAAATTTGTGTAATTTTTTATTTTTTTTCCCCAAAATGACTAACTTCAGTGACTAACTCCCCACAAGGAAAGTTCAGTTCAAAGTGGTCAGTGACAGATAGCATTCCCATCACGTAGATTTCAGTCCTTCTCCACTCATCTCGTACTCTCAATTTTACTCTTCACTTCAGTGCTTATGTAGCCAAATCCTTCACATAGTATACATAAGACCCTACTTTTCTGCCAACCAAAAAAACTGTGGTTGAGAACACTCAATTTTCATCAGTTGGCGGCCTATTTTTTTGTCCTTAGGATTAAGGTAACCTCTTTTGGTAATTTACTGAGTCCAAAAACCCTGCTTATATTAAGTTCAGTCAAATTGTATAGATGCGGTTGTGTTTATTCAGATAATATGGCAAGGAGCCAATTTGGCATTCGTTTTGGCATGAAAGTGTGCTTGTCTTTCTGTCTGCTTAGACCAACCAGACAATTTTAGTGGCCTTAGTTGTCTAAGGAATGCTCGATCTCTCCAAAATGACAAAACACCTTTCATGTCTGTGAAGTTTTACCTCTTTCACTTTGCTATACCTTTTTTTTTTTTTTTTTTTTTCCGGCTGTAAGCAATTACTCGGTGAGTACAATGTTATGTTATGTGAGTACAATGTTATTACCCCTGATAGAAATTAAGGCAAGAACTACCAAAATATGACTCAAGTTTTAATAAATTGGAATTATCCTTGAAGTATTATTGGAGTGTTGACTGATGTGGCTGTAAATCTAATAGAATCTCTGATTGAAAATTGTTGATTATTTTACACTTAAGAGTTTATTCTACTCTAAAGAATGTCTGATTCAGCTTGGACTGCTCCCTGTGCTCCTTGTGACTGCATTTGTTTTTTTCCCAAGTTTTGAATTATGTAATACTTGTTTGGGTGCATTCCAAGTTACCCTTCCCATACAAAAAACACTGGGAAGATGTTACAGATTTGTGTTTACCAGTTGTCATTTGGATTATTGAGCTACATAGTGGATTACTAACACAAAGAGTAGTATTTTCTCAGACTGTCAGACTAAGCTTATGACGTTTTTCATATGTGACACCTAATTCCCTTTAAATGCTTCTCAATGCTGTTGGCACACACTGAGATTGGTGAGGGCAAATCATAAATACTTTGTTGACATACAATTATTATTCCCTTCAAAATCTGGAAGAAAAAGTGTTAAATATGAAGCTGTTAAACTGCTAATGTTACCCTCTATCTATGCAAGTGTATAGTGGTATGATTTGTAGGGTGTGTTCATTGTCCAAAGGCCAGGTTTGTGTGATATTGTGTGCCCTTCCACATAGGAGTGCTACGTGTCATCTGGGAAAACTGCGTGAGACAATGTAGAATC
The DNA here is from genome assembly GCF_039877785.1 of Chaetodon trifascialis. Lineage (NCBI taxonomy): Eukaryota > Metazoa > Chordata > Actinopteri > Chaetodontiformes > Chaetodontidae > Chaetodon > Chaetodon trifascialis. The sequence continues at coordinate 2,508,535 of NC_092062.1, read as the reverse complement.
AAGGCTGGCAGCACTCACAGGGAATTATGTAAAGAACGCTCAAATAAAGACGCCTGCACCATCATAAAAGGACAAAGAGCAAAAGGGAAGGCAGGCAAAGGGAGTCAAGCATGTTCCAAATTGAACAAGTGCGGATCTCCTCCTCTTCTGCTTATTCAGCCCTCTTTTTTGGTTTCCTTGTGTCACCCCTCTCCTTTCCTCCTCCTCCTCCCCTGCTTCACTCTCTTTATTTCTCTACTCTTGTCAGGGAATTTGTTAAGAGGGTGGAAAAGTACTGGAGTGTCTTGCTAACTCTCCCATTCCACTCCAAGTGGACTGGATGACCAGACGCAGAGTTGCAGGACAGATCAGTCTGACACAGAACCTTGCTTGCTACTTACTTACATGTGTCACTGCTAGCAGGCAAGACAGGTCAGGAGTCTGAATCTGGGATATCACACACACACACACACACACACACACACACACACACACACACACACACACACACACACACACACACACACACACAAAGAGCATATTCACATGTCACTAAGTGGCTACCTATTTCTTTTCCTTGTTATTCTGTTATCATGTATGCTACTATTTTACTTATGGGCATCATTACAGTACAAAAGTATATATTAAAAAAAATAATAATAATAATAATAATTTTATTTGCATAACACTTTTCATACATAAGAAAATGTAGCACAAAGTGCTTTACAGTCAAAGATAAATAAAATAAAGACACCCCCCCCCCCACTCTCACACACACATAAGATCAGAAACTCACACAATCAACACTCACATCATCATCATCAGTAAAAATTTAGTTAAAAGCAGAAACCAGAAAGAAGAGCATTGCAGTAATCAATCCTGCAGGTAATAAAAGCATGAATAAGTGTCTCTGCATTGGCTTGTGAGAGAAACTGGTGTACTTTGGCAATGTTTTTTAAATGATAAAATGCCTTTCTTGTGACATCCTTTATATGAGCCTCAAAATTAAGTTCTACATCAGATGTTACGCCAATATTTGTGACTTGTTGACATGGGCTAAAAGAGACAGCTTGTAGTTTGCTAGCCAGTTTCTCTCTCTGGTCTCCTGTACCAATAGTTAAAACCCGAGTTTTGTCCTGGTTGAGCTGTAGAAAGTTCTCTGCCATCCAAGATTTAATGTCTGAAATACAGTTAAAAAGGACATCAAGTGGTCCTGTGTCATCAGGAGACACGGCGATGTAAAGCTGTGTGTCATCTGCATAGCTGTGAAAGTTGATGCCGTGCCTACTGATGACATTTCCAAGTGCTAGCATGTATAGGTTAAAAAGGGTTGGACCTAAAATTGACCCCTGGGGAACCCCGCATTTCATTTGATAAAACTAGATGCGTGTTCTCCCATGCTGACATAGAATTTCCTGTCAGTGAGATGTGATTTGAACCAGTTAAAATCAGTACCAGAGATGCCAATTAAATTTCGGAGTCTGTTTCAAAGAATGGTATGATCTACTGTGTCGAACGCTGCACTCAAATCTAAAAGCATCAAGACAGACAGCATTTTTGTGTCCATGTTTGACCTGATGTCATTGACAATTTTCACTAGTACTGTTTCTGTGCTGTGATATTTTCTAAAATCAGACTGATATATTTCAGCAGCGTTTGTTGAGGTCATAAAATCATCTAATTGGTTAAAAACAAGTTTTTCTAGGATCTTACTTAAAAATGACAAGTTTTCCAACTTTCCAACTGGTCAATTGTTCTCTGGTGCTGATTTGTCCAGATTGTTCTTCTTCAAGAGAGGTTTAACTATGGCTGTCTTAAAAGCAGTGGCGAAAACGCCAGTCTTTAGTGAATGATTAATGATAGTTAGCAGATAATTTTTTAAAAAACTATAAACGTCTTTAAAAAATGATGTTGGAATGGGGTCTAAAAGGCAGGTTGCTGAACTTAACTAGGAGAAACTTTCTCAAGCATGTCAGCACCCACCAGGACAAATCTCTACAGTGTTTCCTCACTTTAAAGCGCAGATTCTGAAAAATTAAAATGCGTAGACTGTAGACGTAAACAGAACATAATGTTCATATCTCCTTGATGAGACAGGTGAGAGGCTGGCCTTATGGAGTGAAAGTCAGGCTAGGGAATTTAAGAGCAGGCATCCCTGGTTTTATTCATGTACTAAAAAATCTGAATCTGAGTAATCTGAATCTGAATCACATTCACTATGCAATGATAATAATAATGCATAGCCTGCAGTATACATCTTGAAAGCATTCTGAAAGACTGGTTATGTCATCAACATGTTAGGAAGCGGCATCAGACACAAGGTCATGATGGTGCTTATGAGGTGTTGCTCCAAGACGGTTGTTGTTCTAAGACGCATTATTCTGGAACAGGTGAGTACGAGTATAGACAGTATACTCACTACAAAACACTAGACTACACCACTGCTGACAATGTAAAAGATTAGATCTAATAGTATCTATTTTGCTTCTGAAGTGGATCTGCAAGATCTTCACATGAAAGGTTTAGTTCAGGAGGTTGGTTAAAAACAGGGTTAATGAAATGGTCAATGGTTGAAAAAAGGACTCTTGGATTTTTATGATTGTTACTGATTCATTTAGAAAAATGTTCTTTTCTTGCATTTTTAACTGCCTTGTTGTAGATGGTCAACTGTTCCTGAAAATTTTGAAAATGAACTGTTAGTTTAAGATAAGATAAGATAAGATAAGATAAGATAAGATAAGATAAGATAAGATAAGATAAGATATACCTTTATTAGTCCCACAGTGGGGAAATTTCAGGTATTACAGCAGCAAAAGTGGATAGCAAACATAGAGGGTATCAGTAAAAGGACATTAAATATTAAATATCAACCAAACAATATAAACAAAGAGTAATGGAATATGAGCAAACAATACTGATATTGCACACTGATATGAATATGATCCATCAGTACATTTCACATTAAATAATAGTACTCCTGACTGGAGTACTGATAATGAATAGTTTCCTATATTGCACATAGGAATTGATATATTGCACCTTAAGTTGAGATACAAATATCTTCACAGTATGAGTGAACACAGTTGATGTGTATTATAGTGCAGTCATATTGAAAGTCTTGTGAGTGTGTGGTCTACTGGGAGCACTGCTGGTTGTAAAGTCTGACTGCTGCAGGAAGGAAGGACCTGCGATACTGTTCCTTCACACACTTTGGGTGAAGTAGTCTCTCACTGAGGGAGCTCTCCAGTGCTGTTAAAGTGTTCTGCAGAGGGTGGGAGTCATTCTCAATCATGGATGACAGCTTAGCCATCATCCTCCTCTCTCCTACCACCTCCACTGAGTCGAGGGGGCATCCCAGGACAGAGCTGGCCTTCTTGATCAGTTTGTCAAGTCTCTTCCTGTCAGCTGTCGAGATGCTGCTCCCCCAGCAGACCACTCCATAAAAGATGGCTGATGCCACCACAGTGTCATAAAAGGTCTTCAGGAGTGCCCCCTGCACTCCAAATGACCTCAGCCTCCTGAGCAGGTAAAGTCTGCTCTGGCCTTTCTTGTAAAGTGCGTTTGTGTTGTGAATCCAGTCCAGTTTATTGTTCAGGTGAACACCCAGGTGCTTATAAGATGTCACCATCTCAATGTCTGTTCCCTGGATGTTCACCGGTGTCAGGGGGCAGAGTGTTCATCTTCGGAAATCCACCACCAGTTCTTTGGTTTTCCCTGCATTGATCTGGAGGCAGTTCCACTGGTACCAGTCCAAGAAGTCCTGCGTCAGTTCTCTGTACTCTCTGTCATCCCCATCTGTGATGAGGCCGACGATTGCAGAGTCGTCAGAGAACATCTGCAGGTGACAGGTGGGTGTGTTGTATGAGAAGTCTGCAGTGTAGAGGGTGAAGAGGAATGGGGCCAAGACCGTTCCCTGCGGGGCCCCCGTGCTGCAGACGACCGTAACGGACACACAGTCCCGGGTCCTCACATACTGTGGACGGTTGGTGAGATAGCCCAGAATGCAGTGTGTGAGGTGATGGTTCACCCCGGTGTGCTTCAGCTTGTCCCTCAGAAGTGCAGGCTGAATGGTATTGAAAGCACTGGAGAAATCAAAAAACATGATTCTCACAGTACTCCCAGGTTTCTCCAGGTGAGAGAGAGCTCAGTGTTGGAGGAAGATGACGGCGTCGTCCACCCCAAGGCTGGTAGGCAAACTGAAGTGGATCCAGCGATGGGCTCACCAAGGGACAGAGATGAACAAGGATCAGCCGCTCTAGCGTCTTCATTAGGTGGGATGTTAGTGCCACCGGCCTGTAGCTGCTGAGGTCCTTGGGGTGTGGAGTCTTAGGCACCGGTACCACGCAGGATGTTTTCCATAGCTGTGGCACTCTCCCCAGCTTCAGGCTCAGATTGAACACGTGTTCAACAATCCCACACAGCTGATCTGCGCAGGACTTGAGGAGCCTTGAGCTGATGCCGTCTGGGCCTGCAGCCTTCCTTGCCTTGATCCTCTGGAGCTGGTTTCTCACCTGTGCCTGTGAGGGACAGATTGGTGCAGGGGGGCTGTGTGCTGGAGGGTGTGGGTGGGGGGGTTGAGTTGATGGGATGAGCAATGGGGGGTGGGCTGTGAGCTGAGTGTTGCAGAGAGGGAAAGGGGGGGGGCGCAGCATGGAGGACTGGGCTGGGGGAGGGGCAGATGACTGATCAAATCTGTTGAAGAATAAATTCAGGTCATTCGCCCACTTTTGGTCCCCTGAAGCTTGAGAGTCAGGTTCCTTGTGGCCAGAGATGGTTTTTCGGCCTCTCCGGACTCCACTGACATTATTTTCCTGCAGCTGAACCTCCATCTTCCTTCTGTAGGTGTTTTTCCCCTCACGGATCTTCCATCTCAGCTTCTTCTGCACAGCCTTCAGCTCATCCTTATTTCCTGACTTAAAGGCCCTCTTCTTCTCCTTAAGTAGAACCTTTATGTCAGGGTTAATCCACGTTTTTTTGTTGGAAAAACACAGCACAGTCCTGGTGGGTATGATGTTTTCCACACAGAAGTTAATATAGTCCGTAATGCAGTGTGTGAGACCCTCAAAGTCCTCTCCATGAGAATCACAGAATTCCTCCCACACAGTTGTCTCAAAACAGTCCCTCAGAGCCTCGCCAACCTCGTCGGACCATCTCTTCACTGTGCGGGACACAGCTGGTTGCCTGTGCATGAGAGGTTTGTACACAGGCAGGAGATGAACCAGGTTGTGGTTGGATCTTCCCAGGGGAGGGAGGGGTGATGAAGTGTATGCCTCCTTGGTGTTGGCATAACACAAGTCCAGTATCTTATTGTCTCTAGTGCAACATGTAACATACTGGGTGAAGGTGGGCAGAGTGGAGGATGGAGAGGCATGATTAAAGTCCCCAGAGATAAGAAGGAGGGCCTGGGGGTGCTCTGTCTGCAGCCTGCTTGTGACAGTGGAGAACATCACAGGCTGCCTCAGCGTTAGCAGACGGGGGAATATACTGCTAACAGTTTAATGTCCTTGCAGCAGAGTTGTTCTTTAATAGTGATGTGTCCAGAGTTACACCATCTGTCATTTACAAACACTGCCAGCCCCCCTCCTTTCCTCTTACTGCTCTCTCTCGTCCTGTCCGCCCGCAGCAGCTTAAAGCCGTCCAGCTTCACGTCCGTGTCTGGAATCAGCGGAGTCAGCCACGTTTCCGAGAACATCATGAGGCTGCACTCCTTGTCCCTCTGGTGCCGGGTCAGCGCCGTTAATTCGTCCAAATTATTGGGAAGAGATCTCACATTCCCCATGATGATGGACGGGAGGACGGGTCTCCTTCTTCTGGCGCAACGATCGGCTTCGGCACAGCTCCCCTGTCTCCTCCTTTTCAGCTCGCGGGGAACATCGGGTCTCTCTTGGGGCAGCACCGCGGTGTTACGGAGCATCAACAGCTGATCCCTACTGTAAACAATAGGGCCCTGGCTGTGTATGGGGTCCCCAGACACGGTCGTAAACAATGAAAAAAGCAAGAGAAAGACCAGAGCAATCACGACGACTTTGGTCTTCATAGTGCTCCGATCAATTGCGAACACGCACATGATAATATATTAAAGAATAATAAAAGAAGACAAAACTAAAAATGGAAAAAAAAAAAAGCTCACAGTGAGCGGGAGCTGCTGTAACAGGCTGCCACTCGTGCGGCGCCGGAAGATGGTTTCCTTTTCCTCCATTTTCTCTCTGCTATTCTGCAGTTTCTCTTCAATTTTATTATGTCCCTGTTTCGCCAGGGAGGTTTTGAGTTTGTTTTAATCTTTTTAAATTTTACTGGTGCCACTATGTCAAGTGCTGACTTGAGTCTACTATTAAAATTTTCAACAATAAAATCACAAGCAAAAGGTAAAATCTCTGGAGGACTATGTAAAATATCAATAAAACTTGCAGCCACTGTAAGATAACGTTTCCTTACAGTATGTTCTGTAATTTCCTGTTGCTTAAAATCATTTACCTTAAAAAAGACACAGAAATGATCTGATAAGCCCACTTCCACAACGGAGGAAACCTGTACTGACAGGCCATGTGTTATGACCAGGGGCCCGTTTCACAAAGCTGGTTTAGTGAAAACTCTGAGTTTGTTAAGCCTGAAATGAAGGAAACTCGGAGTTTTCCGTTTCACAAAGGGAGGTAACTCAAACCAGAGGAGGAGGGGTAACTCTAGCCTGTTTCACAGAGAGAGGTAACTTATACTCTCGGTCAGTTACCATGGTAACAGACTCTATGAACCTAACCTGGTCGGGACCAGGTTTTTCTCAATGAACCTCGAGTTTCTCTCTGTCTCCGCCCTCTGTCAGCCACACGTTTTTTGATTTCCTCATTCATTCAGTCAGCAGGCGAGTTTTGGCATAACATAGTTCTGCCGTCTGTTATTTAAAAAAAAAAATCAGCCAGTCGGCGTATATGAGAAGTCCACTTTTCCACCATGGCATGCCCTTTTGACAACGATCCCGTGGATGAAGGTGCAGCATTACTGCGCAGGGAATTAAATATTCGTCGGGAGATGGTTATCAGACCACGCATAGATGTTCTGGCATTTCCAGACAATTATCTTTTTGAACGGTACCGTTTCACGTCGCAGTCCATCACCTACATCCACAACCTAATCCGTCCTTATATCTGCAACATTACCAGCCGTAGTCATGCTCTCACATCCCAGCAGATATTGTGTGTTGCGCTGCGTTTCTTTGCAAATGGGAGTTTTTTGTATAACATCGGAGATGCAGAGCACTTAAGTAAGGCAACTGTATGCAGGGTGGTCAGAAAAGTTTGCCTCGCCGTGAAACGGCTATTACCCATCTTTGTGGTTTTCCCTGGACATAAACCTGTCAGAGTCATCAAGGAGGAGTTCCACAGGATTGCAGGTGAATGATGCAGAGATCCAAATGAATTTTAAATTATATTCCATTAATGACATTGTGCTGCAATCTCAGAATGGGATTAGTAATTTTAATTTCTTTTAGGATTCCCCAGTGTGATTGGCTGCATAGATGGCACACACATCCCCATCACAGCTCCCTTGCATAATGAAGCAGATTATGTGAATAGGAAGTCCATTCACAGCATAAATGTGCAGGTACATGTAGATTGACTACTGTTTCAAAATGTTAAAGACTGCATCATAATTCAACATCTGTCATTCTCTGCACTGTCAAGATCGTATGTGATGCTGCATACTTAATTTCCAATGTGGAGGCCAAGTGGCCTGGGTCTGTTCATGACTCAAGGATTCATCATGAGTCTAACCTGAGCAGCAGACTGCAACGTGGTAAGCAGCCTAAAGATTTGCACAATATAATTCACCTGTCTCCCTCCTTTAATATACTCTTATGTGTCCCCTACACATTACAGGAGAGTTTGATGGCCTTCTGCTGGGTGACAGAGGTGACCCATGCCAACCCAGGCTGCTGACTCCTTACCCTGACCCTGAACCAGGCCCCCAACAGAACTTCAACCGGGCTCACTGCAGGACAAGAGCCCGGGTGGAGATGACCATAGGCCTGCTGAAAGCCCGTTTCCAGTGCCTACGTCACCTCAGGGTGACCCCTGAGAGGGCCTGTGATATCATTGTGGCATGTGTTGTTCTTCATAATATTGCCACTATTAGAGGAGAGCGACACCCTGCCCTACAAATTGAAGACCCTGATGATGACCCCATCCACCTGCCAGCTATGCAGGACAGCAGAGCAGTCAGAGACACCATATGCCATAGTCATTTCAGAGATTGAGTCACCACCACCACCACCACAGCAGTCAAATAAAGACACAATACACACTTCATTTGGTCTTCTTTATTTCCTACAAATAAAAGAGCTAGATTAGTTAATGTTCCAATAGTTAACATAATTAACATAATTCACCTGTGACCATGCACCCACCTCTAATTTGTGTTCCAGTATTTCAATTTCTAAATCTGCCCTCCTAATCTGGCGGTCCAAGTATTGCATTTCTTTGTTGGTTTTTTGGATTTTTTTCAGCAGGTGAATTTTAGAAATCTCTTTTACTGGTAACTGGGAATACATAAGGAGGACATTAAATTATACAGTTGCACATGAATTCCACAGAATGAACCTCTGGTGTTTACTGAACATCCATCTCACTGTGTCAATCTGTGCAGTGGAAGTTGAGGGACTCTCCTGCTGCTGCCCAGCCATGCCCTGTTAAAGAGGATGAGAATGTGTTAATGCTTCAGTGTAGGCTAAATGTCACACTCTATATTCCACCAGAATGTTAAGAAATGTAAATGGGAAGAGAACTATCAGTAACATATCAAGATGTTACCTCCATAGGCCTTTCTGGATCCCCCTCTGTAAAGGCAGCAGACACGGTTCCCTCGTGCTCTTCATCCTAGATGAGTGATATGTTTCAGTATACTTAAACTACCACTTGGCAAAATCTTTGGAGTATTGCCTACTTAAAGTCACAAGGTCTGTTGTGGCATTAGATGGCTCCACCAGGCAGATAGCACCATCAGAATCTGTTGGGACAAAAAAAAAAAAAAAGGGGGGAAATAAATATTTTTATGAATAGGCTTAAAAGAGATATATAGGCCTAGGCATATTACATTTTATAAAGGCACTTGTGTCTTGGGGGGTAAGCTCTGAAGATGAGCTCCCTCCAGGGATTCCCTCAGCCACTGGCCTTCCTAAATTGTGGCTTAGGGCCAGCTCCTCTGCCTCCGTTAGAGGTGGCGGTGCTGGGCCGCCACCCGTTTTACGGGCATCTGCCTTCTTTCTGTTGGCTGAGCAGAAGTCTGTGTTAGTTTAAATAGGCTTAATTATTTAACAGAATATGATATAGATGAGAAGACACTTATGTGTGTGAAAACAGCATTATGTTGGGGATAAAACAACAGCCACTTAATATTTACTTTACAATGTAAAACATGATCAAAATGAGGTACCCCTATTTAATTATGCCGAGGTCTTACCTGTTTGAACAATGTTTTTATATTTCATCTTAAGCTGCTGCCAAGTGCGCTTCTCCCCCGCAGGATTGCACCTCCATGAAATAAATTAATGAGCTACCATTCAAGCAGTTTTCCCCTGTAATATTAGTGTGATTGCAAAGGACTGCATTTAAACTCAGGCATTGACCCGAGCAGCAAAGTTTTCCCACGCCGTCTCTCCCTCTTTTGCGGTTGCAGCGGTGTTGCACTTTTTTCTAAAAACGTGTTGAAACTCGCTATATGAGCGCATTAAGATTTCTAGCTCCAGAGCGGTAAAAAACGCAGCCCTCCTCTTCCCCGTTGCCATGGTGACTCGTCGAATCGGGGCTCCATTGATGTTGCCTTTTTATAGTCATGGTGCACGCGCTTAACTCTGAGTTAACTTACTCTGAGTTGATTGAACTAAACCAAATCACCTGTTCTGAAACTGGAAACTCTGAGTTTCCTATCTCAGGCTAGATCAACTCGAGGTTCAGGATTAGACTCAGAGTTTGTTGAACCTCCTTTGTGAAACGGGCCCCAGGTCTAATATATGTCCTCTGTTGTGGGTGGGCTGTGTAACATGTTGGATAAAATTCATGCAGTTAATTAAGTTTAAAAAAATCTAAGCTCAAAGAGTCTGATTTATTATCCACATGATTATTAAAATCGCCTAAAATAATAATCCTGTTATAGTTAGCATGGATAATCGAGAGGAGTTCTAAGAATTCTGTTATAAAAGAGGTGCATCGTTTGGGTGGTCTGTAGATTGTCAAATATAGTTTAAATCTATAAGTACATGTTGTTTATGTGTGTTAGTCAAAAGGTACCTTTTTGGTTTGATAGCTTTGATTTAATTCGCTTTTAATTCAGGTTTTCTTGTTCGATTAAATACACTTTTTTTTTGTTTTTTTTAGTCATAGCTCACATAGTCTTCCATTGACGCACCATGTTCGTCAAAACAAATTGTGTTTGTATGTTTGTGTCATCTCAGCAAATAATTGCTGGGATGTGGAATCACACTAACACTACAAAAATATAGATTCAACAGGTCAAGAAACACAAACTATCAGGTGTAAACAACACGTTTATTGTTATTACTATAGAAATTAAATTATGGATTATTTACACTAAGTGCTGCTTGGCCATGAATCCTCTGATCCTTGCTGTTTTTAAACTGGTAGAACACAGACTTTGTAATTGATTTGACATTAACTTTGAACTCTGTGATTACATCAATATTTCCTACTAGATTTTTGGCTTGGCTGCACGGTGGCGCAGCAGGTAGTGCGGGTGCCTCACAGCAAGAAGGTTGCCGGTTCGATCCCCGGGTCAGGTGGGGCCTTTCTGTGTGAAGTTTGCATGTTCTTCCCGTGCATGCGTGGGTTCTCTCCGGGTACTCCGGCTTCCTCCCACAGACCAAAAACATGCTCATTAGGTTAATTGATGACTCTAAATTGTCCGTAGGTGTGAATGTGAGTGTGATAGTTTGTTTGTCCTTACATGTGGCCCTGCAATCGACTGGCGACCGGTTCAGGGTGTACCCCGCCTCTCGCCCATTGTAGCTGGGATAGGCTCCAGCCCCCCGCAACCCCGAAAGGGATAGGCGGTATAGATAATGGATGGATGGATGGATTTTTGGCTTTTGGCAGCAGAGAGATGAAATGAATTCTCACTATCAGCCTTCCATCTTTTGCGCCAAAGACAGTTATCTCAGTTGATGGAAATGTAGTCAATTTTTGACAGAGCAAGGTAAATTTGGGTGCTGTCTAGATAATTATGATTGTTCATGTTATTCTATATATGTGTATAATTTCACCCAGTGGAAGCATTTCAATTTTAAATAGACAAGGACGAAGGACTGGGCCTTGGGGACTTTTCATATCATGTTGGTGAATGAAATGGAATGAATGTAATTTTCAGTGAGTGGTTTCCACAGTCAGCTGTTACTGAGGAGCAGGGCAGTGTTGTACTGTTGGCAGTGACCAGTGACAAGTGTGTCAGAGGACATGTTCCTTCACAGTGACTGAGCAGCAGAGCTAATCTTTGCCTGATGGGAACATTAGCTTTATTGTCAGCAGCCCTGTGTGCACAAATGCAATGAAACTTAAGAGACTGAATTACCTGCTGCCTCCCAGAAACCGGAGCCCCTCATCACTGCCTCAGGCTTGTGTGTGTGTGTGTGTGTGTGTGTGTGTGTGTGTGTGTGTGTGTGTGTGTGTGTGTGTGTGTGTGTGAACAGTCTAAGTCGTAAATCCATTACCTCACAGGTCTATCTCAGTCTCAAGTTTGCTTTCGTCTTGTTTTAGCCTTTGATTTTGGTTTTAAATTCCCTGCAATGAACACATTTACTGAGATAGAGATGCATCTCAGTGTGAGGCTGATCTATCAGAGGCCCCTACACAAAAGAACTATCTCTGTGTGTTCATGCTGGACAATATAAGGAGCAGTTACAATTTCACAGTACATCAGTCTTTCATTGTTTCTGAGGGATAAGCTGCTTAGCTTTGGGCCAGCAGAACTGCTTCCCAGCCCCAGGCTCCGGCTCTGGTCCATTTGAGGGCAAGAAATGGCTTCATGACCAGTCAATCCCATTGCACCTCCTCAAGACTGTTGCCAGATATTCCCTTTCATGCATGGTTCATGTAGGAGGAGTCAGCCAGGGTTATACCAATAAATGAGACTGATACTGATCTCCAATTAAAGGTCAGATACCAGCCAGTCACTATTGGTCTATTTACATATGATGCAATATGACTGATCAGAGGCACTTTGAACCCTTTTTATGGTCAAATGTAAAGATACTTGACATAATGCGCTGCGATGTGTGCGCTTCTATATTGTACCCTGATCTTAGCACAACAGACATTAAGAAGTCACCAGAAACATTGACTCAGTCTAGAATGGATTATGAATGGCCACAGAAATAGGCCTTAGTTTTTCAAAAACTTTTTCATGGACCAATGTGTTGATTAAGCGCAATATTTTGAGCTATTGGTGGTAACCAAAGAAGAGACAGGAGACCTCAGAATCATTAGTACTCATGCCCAGTTGACAATGATCCATACCTAACTGTATCACAATCTGCTCAGTAGATTTTGAGATCTTACCCTGCTAACTGTTGACCAAGAAGTATGAGTGTAATTACTCGCTTGCTACAGGCAAAATTAAGAACTAATTCAAAACTGGTGAGACACTCTGTTGCATGTTGTTGTTTCTCCTGTCTTATCATAGTTCAGCTGATTCACAGTCAACTATTCCTGACCTTTTCCCCGAATTTCCCACGTGTTTCACACGTGTTACCACGTGTGTCCACTTGTGTCCACTTGTGTCCACATGGGTACCATGTTATCACCTGTGATACCACATGTTATCACATATAGTAACACTGCATGAAAAACCACATTTTCGACCCGTAAAACCCCGCGAAGTTCGTTGATTTTCGGCGATTTACGGCAAGTTTACGGGGAACTTCGGCGGCTCCGAAAATCGTCGGAAACGAACCATCTGTCGCCGGGGGGCGTGGTTAATCGCGCCTTCTCAAAGGTGCAAATAGCTCTAATTAGCACATGAATGCTACCGACATTGATCTATTCAGGCTGGCCTGCTGACTTCACAAACAACCACTGGATGATTCCACAGGCATTTTAAAAGGAAACCATCATGTGATTGGATAGCAAATCCAATCACGAGTGAGTGATCATGCAATTGGACGGCTGGATGACAACTCTCCTGCTATTGGTCATCTGTGCCACAAATAATAATAATAATAAATACATATTAAATTCATATATTGTATAATAAATTCATATATTACAAATAGTTATTATATTGTTATATTTATGCATATATAAAATATAAATGACATATATATTTTATTTGATTGATGATTCATTGATTTATTTGGCGATCCACCTTCTACACTACCACACAGTAGAACACAAAGAACACAGCTGACAGAAACATTTTGAAAAAAAGTCTTTAATGAAATCGTGACACACACATTAACAAGGATCAACCAAGTAAAATCAGTGACTACTGGGGAAAAAAAGCAAGGAAATGTGCAGAGGGGTTCACTGATAAGAGTCTCTGGGTTGGGCCATGCCGCTGGTCCATGGTGCATGAAAAAGAGTCTAACGCCTCTGGAAATGCTTTTTTGCTGCCTCTGGGTCATACTGAGTTGGCGCCTGTAGCTTTGAAGAGGACTCGATGCAAAGCCTCTTGCGGTGTGTCACATACTTTGGGTCGCTCTCCAGCCGATCTTGCAGTGTCTGGCAGAGTTTGGAGAGCTAGGACACTCCTTCTTGCTTCCAGCAGCTGTAAATACAGGTATTAATATAATATTAGTACTGCTAAGAAACAATAACACATGATAACATATGTGAGCATGTTTGTCAAAAACAATGCAGATGATAAATAAAATTCAGCCCATTTTTACATTATTGTGAAAATAAAGCGGCATTCATGGGACTCTTACCTGCTTCCTTCTTTGTCTGCTGCGAGCTGAAATCTTCACAGCTGCTGCCTGAACTGAAAGAGCTGGCTGGGCATACCTGAAGCTCCTCCACACCGTCTCATAATATGTCTTACAGGCCGCTGGAAGAAAATATATATTGGTTTGAAATAATTAAGACAGGCTTCAGTAAAAACAACAACAAGGAACAACAGAAAGGTTTTAAAAGACTGCTGTCCACACCATTCATGTCTGGACTCCCAGTTAAAGTCACCATCAAATATGACGTCACCGTTTCGTTGTGGGGCGAGTTTAGTCTGTTAAACACAAAAGGTACTGGTCATGCAACGTTTACGTTTACTTATATTCTGCAGAATATTTCCTGTGTATTTTATTAACTTACCCCTGCTCAGGTTCATATCGCCTGTCGTTTCCGTCACTATTGTGCAGACGTCGCACCTTTTCCTTTAAAATACAAAATACATTGTAATGTTAAATGTAACGTGAACGATTACCAAACGTTCGGAACGTAGTGCAATAAGAATAATAAAGGTTTGGCGCCCTAAAAACTGCACAATGTGGTACTAAATGCTGACGTTACTTACGTAACTTACCCGTCTCTTCGTCTCCGCAGCTGCAGTTCGGTCGGGGCTGCTCCTCCAGAGCGAGCAGTCCGGCTTTTATCAAGGCCATTTTCCTTGCCAACTGCGCGATCAGCTGCGTTAGCAGCCGAGACAATCCACTGAAGGCGCTCAGCAGTTTCTTCTCTAAATTGTTTGGACTTTCTGGATATGGTCGCTCCGCAGCCAGGCCGTCCACTCGTCGCAGAGGAGTGCCTTCTGGGATGAACTGAAGACGACGTCCATTGTATGAACAGAGTTAAAGTTTAGCAGGACTCGAAACGTAACTGTTGTAATCCAAGCTCGATTCGCGTTCACAGACGCGCCGAGGTCGTTTTCTGCAGACGTCATTGCGTCAGAGGAGGCGTCCAATCATATGCGAGGTCGCACTCTCGGAATTTCTCGCGAGACCATTTTTGTTGCGTAAATGAAAAACATGCTGTGATTTTGTTAGGTACTTTGATTTTCTAAATTGATTTTCTAAAGTGACATCATCAAAAATAAAAAAAAGAAAAGTTACTTTGGTGTATTCCCTTTTTATTCCTACTTAAAGAATCATCAGTGGACTTACTCTGCTGGAATTTTGCAAGCTAATCACACAAGCATTGTTCATCTGGTGTTGTGGTGGCAAAATACAAAAAATTGTGACCAGTGTCCAAGAACTGTAGATGCTTTAATTTTCACAATTTTCATTTAGCTATTTAAGTGGAGAATTAAAGACCTTTGAGAGTCAGGACACTTATCCTGTATGTATACCTTTGTATTCTGTAGGCACAGAACACACACACACACACACACACACACACACACACACACACACACACACACACACA
The DNA here is from genome assembly GCF_039877785.1 of Chaetodon trifascialis. Lineage (NCBI taxonomy): Eukaryota > Metazoa > Chordata > Actinopteri > Chaetodontiformes > Chaetodontidae > Chaetodon > Chaetodon trifascialis. The sequence goes on along the minus strand of NC_092062.1, from coordinate 2,493,203 downwards.
CACAAAATCCCAATTTGCATTTGTATAGCTTTGCAGCAATTACATTTGCATTTTAACACCTCATGGTCACAGTGGCTGAGGGAGAACTTCCACGGAAATTTACAGTGACGGAAATTGACGGAAATGTGACTTTTCATGCAGTGTGTACAGTGGAGACCTCATTATGTCATCATTCACCTGGAATAAAAAAGAGGATTCCTATTAGTTATAGCTCCTGTAATGTGGTTAAAGTAGGAGATGTGATCGAACCATTTGGCCTCTTGGCAGCAGAGGCACCCCCACCCTCTTTCAGAGGCAGTATGAAATGTTGTGACATCATAAATTAAACTGCTTGCTATTGGCAGAAGAATCAAGAATCTGGATTCCAGCTGTGAAGTGTCAGGGGGCTGCCGTAAAATATTGACTAAATATTGACCATTGGCTCTATGATGGCACGATATTCAGAATCAGTGGTTGTTATGAGTGTTATGAGTTATTAGCGCATTATCAGAAGTTGTCATTATTTGGAATCCTGCTCAGCCATTCCCAGTGCCCATTCCAAGCTAACTATGGTACAAGGACAACATGTTTGATGGCTCTACTGTGCAAATTTAGGATATATTATAATAAAGATTATCCAACTGCATGTAGTGTGAACCACAACAGCTCATATTTTACAGGAAGTGATTGAACTTCAACAAGAATTTGATTCATATCTCTAATCAGACTGGTTTGTATCAAAAATGATACTACCATGTGTTCAGAATCAGAAATTGAGCCGTTATCACCACCATCATCACCATCACCACCATCATCGTCATCCGTGTTGCTGTCGAGGAGGTGCTACAGAGAGGAGAGAAACCAATAGCTATTATTAATTAGTTATTAAGTGCTGGATTTAAATTGTTGTGTTAAATCAGTTTCTGTGAAAGGGAAAGGATTTAGAAGTTGATATACATGATTTATACAAAATCATCATATTGATGATGATGATGATGATGATGATGATGATGAATAAATACTGTGGGCTCTATTTTCGACTCCGCCGCCAGCGCGGCGCAGGCGCGGCGCAAAGTCAGGTCCGCTGCACCGATGGGACGTGGCGGCGCAGACTTTGGTATTTTCGTGAGCTGCGCCAGCGGCGCATCTCCATCTCCTTCTCATTTCAGTCCCACCCAGCGGCGCAACTCGGAAAGAGGGAGGGGAGAAGGCGTGGAGTGGGTTTGGCACAGCCAAGTCAAATCTTCACCAATCACAGCAGCTCCTCGCCTCACCTTTAAGAACGCCGCTGGCGAGGCGCATGGCAAGTTTCCAGGAGATTGACGTCACTCATGTCTCCTGACATCCCTTTGTATTACTTTGCACAACCGTTTGTAAAAACTGTTTATTTTTTCTCAGTATATATATATATAGTTTTATATTGTGTTCTATATTTTGTGGTATATTTTGTTTATATATTTATATTTTCAATATAAATATTTTGTTTTTATATTTGCTTTTTATATATATATAGTTCTCTCTCTTTTCTTTCTTCTCTAATTTTATTCTAATTCTATTCTTGTAAGGAGCACTGCAACAAAACAATTTCCCCTCGGAGATAAATAAAGAATTTCTGATTCTGATTCTGATGTCTAAATCTGAGGTCCTTAGATGGTAAATCCTCGGCCTCCTCTTCATCCTCCTCAAAGCAATGATGTACTCCATCGTTACAGATAATGTTAAGCATTACTATGATACCATTTGTATTTAGAATGAAATGACGTGGGTAATAGCGGACAACATCATCACTTATGTTTTTTCATGCGTCTGTCTCTCTCTGTCTCTTGAGTGCTCTGAGATAGATGCAGTATATATGCTCTGTAGGATGCCACGGCTGTTTCTGGTTAGCACAGAGACGTTAACCGATTAGTTTGCATCCCTGTTTCACCTGTGTACATTCGGTCAGGGTGAGTGACCATTACGCGTGCCGAACGCACTTGTATGTGCTGACTCAGACAGTTACATTGAATCGTCGCTGTTGCTAATTACTGATCGCAGTGTGCGTTCGATGACTGACTGAGCACTGCTGAAAACACCGTTAAAACCACGCTGCCGTCTTGTTGACGGTGTGATATATGGCGTCATCACGTTTTCAGTGGATAGCCGTTATCACCTAGCAGCCACCCATCCAGAGAGGTGTCCCCCTCAAAGACTGTAGGGATGCTAGAATTCGCCGGTTGAACGAGTCATGTGCCGACCCGGGGAAAGTGGCATACACATTCGTCACCAGGCAATTTGAGTCACAGATCACCAGACATCCCTGTTTCACCTGTGTACATTCAGTCAGGGTGAGTGACCATTACGCATGCCGAACGTGCTTTCGATGTGGTCAGATGAGATATGGATCAAAATATATAAATTTAGGTCTGACTGTATGTGCTGACTCAGATAGTTGCATTGAATCGTGGCTGTTGCTAATAATTGATCGCAGTGAAATGCCAGACACTGTGGAAACCTGCCTGTGAGGTGTTGGTGACGTGAGCGCACGACTCCGCCGGTTTACAAAAATCCACTTGCGCCGCCAGCGCACAGAGTTGACCAGGTCTGAGGTGGCGAGCTTTCAGCGCACTTCATCAAGGGACTGCTAGGAGGAGACAATAGGCAGCATTATTTCAAAGTGGGGCTTAGTCTTGATCATGACTCATATTAGATAACATGAGTAGGCTGACCTCTCAGAGCAATGGCAGAAGACATGAGGTGTGCTTATGAGGCCAAAGTGATTTCTGAGCTGTTATGCTGTTTAAAATGCAAATTCACCTCGAAGTCAGAGTCCAAATTTGTGCCGGTCCCATCGCTGTCAGTGTTGTCATCAAAGGACTGCTGAATAAGAGGGGAAACAATTCTGTTAAATCACCACACGGCCATCTTGCTAGAAGCTATAGATGACGTGCGTGGAGACTTTGCAAGCCTGCCGAAAAATCTGATTGGCTCTGCTTTTACTGTCAGTTGCTGAGGCAAAGCTAAGTAGACCAGAGGTATAAGCTACGTTAGCAAAGGGACAAGAAAGCTATGTATGTGCTAATAAAGTGGATAGAAGAAAACAAAGTAAGTGTGGGATTGGAGAGAAATGTGAAAGACAAAAAAATGTTAAGTGACCCAAAGAGGACTGGCCTGGTGGAACATGGGGCGATTGGAGTAAAGCCACCTAAAGGCAGCTGGAAAGCTTTTCCAGCCCAGATACTCAGTGTAAAAGGCAAGTGAATCAATTATGAATAATTCAACATTAGTGCTATAAGTATTTATGATCAATTGCACCCATCTTATTATTACTTACCATTAAGTCAAGTAACAAAATGGTAACGTATAGTAGTGGTCAGTAGGGAACTCGTTAATGTTGCATCTCCATTAGGTTGGCTAACAAACTTAGCTAGCAAGATACTGTGACCGCTAACCTAGCTACAACGTACAGATCACAGCATAATCTTACACATATTACTAACAGCTAGTTAGGCATTATTGAATGTGGTAGCTAACCTCACTCTAAAATAACCCCTAACAATGCAATTTTCTGATTCATTATTTTGTTATTGTGTTCAACTTTATCCTTTATTTTGGCTAAGGCCATCTCACAGCTTTCAAGAGACACCAAGGCCCGTTAAAGAATCTGGCAATTAAGTTCTACATTGGTTAACGTATCAGCAAACAAACAAACAAACAAACATATATGTGTGTGTGTGTGTGTGTGTGTGTGTGTGTGTGTGTGTGTGTGTGTGTGTGTGTGTGTATGTGTGTGTGTATTCACACATTCAACATTAGTGCTATAAGTATTTATGATCAGTAGTAGTTCCTCTCGAACAAAAAATACATCAACAGGGCTTGTCCTGGACATGGAACGAGCATGTTGAGGGCGATTAAAAATGTATGCAAAGTGGAAAAAAAATCTCCTCGCACAGGTGATCGCTCAGATTGCAGGCGATGCTACAACAACGTTATATCAATATTTGTCGTTCTTTTTGAGAGAATTTAGAGAAATGAAGTCGATTAGCTAGTTAGCAATAGTAACGTTAGTGTTACTACTAACGATACTCGGGACACGTTGGTGGATGATGTTGACGTGGAAGGACGTGGAAGGACATGGAAGGACCCATGGGCCGGCTAACATTAGCATAACGTGAGCGTTCCCCAATCCGCTGCCTCAGAATCGAACGACTGGGAATCCACCGTTCCCGCAATGTTAGAATCTGCCCCCCCCCCGAGGAGGCACAATGACTTGAGTGGCCAGATGGTCAATCCCTGCTGCAATTACTGTTCTTGTGCTTTATTGTAAAACAGAGAGCCTTGAGGAAATAAGAAAGGCAGAGTGTCAGTGGATAGAGAGACACAATATGTGGACTCCAGAAAAGTTGTCACTCTTATGATGAGGATGACACACCTCAATGCCAGAGGTACAGAAATGCTGTACAAACATATGTTCATGTTCTTCTTACTTTTTTTTCAGTTACCTTTTATTTTAATTATTTGTATTGCTTCAGTTGTTACATAATTTTCTGATGATTTGTTGTCTATGTCATACATTTATCATGATGCTTTTACAAACCTGAGTATGTATACAACTTTTGGGCAGTACACATGTTACTATTCAGTCTTATACTCATCACCATAACTGCTGACCTTTTACACCCTTCCCCCACACTTGTTTTTCAGACTTTTCAGGAGGATCCATACAGGACTCCAGAACGACCAAAGGTAAATGTACTGTAACAGTTCATATTATTAAAAGTACAACTAAGTTTTTTTTTGTGTGTATTTATTTATTTATTTATTTATTTATTTATTTATTCATTTTATTTTTAAGACAGTCGAAACACTGTGTAAAATGCCACCCAACTGATTGTTGTCAGAGATCTCAGTCATGCTGTGGCTAGGCAGCAAACTATGCAATCAATTCAATTTTATTTGTATAGCGCCAAATCACAACAGAAGTTGTCTCAGGACACTTTCCATATAGAGCTGGTACCGACCAAGCTCTTTTATCTACAGAGAACCAACAATTCCCCCATGAGCAAGCACTTGGCGACAGTGGCGAGGAAAACTTCCTTTTAACAGGCAGAAACCTCGGGCAGAACCAGACTCTGGGTGGGCGGCCATCTGCCTCGACCGGTTGGGTGAGAGAGGGAGAGCAAGAGAGGGAGAGTGAGACAGACACAGACAGACAGACACACAGAGAGAGACAGACAGACAGAAATGCAGTCAAAGAGAGAGAGAGAGAGAGACAGAGAGACAGAGAGACAGACATGCAATCACAGTAACAGTGACAGTGGATGTAATAATAGCAGTAGCAGTTGCAGTGGATGTCAGGCAGGGCCAAGGCAGGAGACACAGCTGCAATCCACAATCCAGATTCAGCCACTGTGTAACCTGCAAGACGACCAAGCACAGGGACTCCGGGGAAGGAGCTAAATTAGTAACACGCCGTGGTAGGACATGAAAGCGTGCAGATAACTAGGGGCTGGTCCAGGACAAGCCTGAGCCAGCCCTAACTGTAAGCTTTATCAAAAAGGAAAGTTTTAAGCCTACTCTTAAATGTAGAGACAGTGTCTGCCTCCCGGACAAAGACTGGAAGATGGTTCCACAGAAGAGGAGCTTGATAGCTAAATGCTCTGACTCCTGCTCTGCTTTTTGAGACTTTAGGAACCATAAGTAGACCTGCATTCTGGGAACGCAGTGTTCGAGTGGGGCAATAAGGTACTATGAGCTCTTTAAGATAAGAAGGTGCCTGGCCATTTATGGCTCTGTAAGTAAGGAGGAGAATTTTAAAATGTTCCAGTGTCTGCAATAGGATACCATGGTCAATGGTGTCAAATGCAGCACTAAGATCCAATAAGACTAGTGGTAGTACAGAGACAAATCCTTTATCAGATGCAATTAGAAGATCATTTGTAACTTTAACCAGTGCTGTCTCTGTGCTAAGATGTACTCTAAATCCTGACTGGAAATCCTCAAATAAACTATTATTGTTTAGAAAGACAACTTTCTAAACAAGAAACTGGCAACTGCTTTCTCAAGAGTTTTTGAGAGAAAGGGAAGGTTGGATATCGGTCTATAGTTGGCTAAAACCCCTGGATCAAGAGTAGGCTTTTTCAGTAGCGGTTTTATCACAGCTACTTTAAAGGACTGTGGTACGTAGCCTGTTGATGAAGACAGATTGATCATGTCTAATACTGAAGAGTCAATTAAAGGTAATACTTCTTTAAACAGCTTAGTCGGGATAGGATCTAAAATACAGGTTGATGATTTTGATGATGAAATTATTGAAATTAGTTGGTGAAGGTCAACAGGAGTAAAACAGTCTAAAACTGCGACAGACTGAGTAACAGTTTCTACTGTTTCTGTGTTTGAAGACAAAACAGTACCTGTTGACGGCAGGAGCCGATGAATTCTGTCTCTAATAGTTAGAATTTTATCATTAAAGAAGCTCATGAAGTCATTACTGTTCAGAGCTAAAGGAATACATGGTTCAACAGAATTATGGCTCTCTGTCAGCCTGGCTACAGTGCTGAAGAGAAACCTGGGATTGTTCTTATTTTCCTCTATTAGTGCAGAGTAATAGGCTGCCCTGGCACTGCGGAGGGCTTTCCTGTATATTTTAAGACTGTCTTGCCAGGTGGACCGAAATTCTTCCAAATTGGTTGAACGCCATTTCCTTTCTATTTTCCGTGAAGTTTGCTTTAATTTGCCGGGTTTGAGGAGTATACCATGGAGCTAACCTCCTATGTTTAATTTTCTTCTTTTTTAGGGGAGCAACAGAGTCAAGTGTCATATGCAATGAACCTGTAGCACGATCAACCAGGTAGTCAATCTGGGAGGGACTTAAGGTTAGCATAAGAATCCTCTGTTATATTGAGACATAGCATTGAATTAAATACTGATGGGATCATATCCTTAAATTTAGCTACAGCACTATCAGACAGGAGTCTGATATAAGAATTTTTGCCTACTGGCTGGTAGTCTGGTAATATGAATTCGAAAGTTATTAAATGATGGTCTGATAAAAGAGGATTCTGTGAGGAGACTATTAAGTCTTCGATTTCAATACCATATGTCAGAACAAGGTCGAGGGTGTGGTTAAAACAGTGAGTCGGTTCATGTACATTCTGATGGAAGCTGACTGAGTCTAATACTGAGATAAACGCAGTGCTAAGGCTGTCATTATCAACGTCGACATGTACATTAAAGTCACCTACAATAATTACTTTATCTGCTTTAAGGACTAAGCCTGATAGAAACTCCGAGAACTCAGCTATAAATTCGGAGTAAGGACCAGGAGAGCGGTATACTATAACAAATAAAACTGGCTGCACTGTTTTCCATTTTTCATGAGAAAGAGTGAGAACAAGGCTTTCAAATGAGTTATAGTCGTTTAGGTTTAGGGTTGGTCAAAAGGCTTGAGTCAAAAATGGCTGCAACTCCACCTCCTCTGCCGCTGCCTCGAGGAAAGTGAGTATTAATATGGCTCAGAGGAGTAGCTTCATTCAGGCTCACATACTCTTCAGGACACAGCCAGGTTTCAGTCAGACAAAATAAATCAATATTTTGGTCTGATATTAACTCATTTACTGAAACAGCTTTAGAGGACAGAGATCTGATGTTAAGGAGTCCACATTTATTTCTTCTATCTTGTTGTACTATTGCAGAGGTTGTTTTCATTTTAATTAGATTCTTATGTTTAACTCCTCTTCTCTGTACTTTTGGTTTACTTAGTTTACGTGGTCGGGGGGCAGACACAGTCTCTATGGAGTGTTGGGTGGGTAACTGCTCTAATGGAGGCGCAGAGAAGCGTGTAGGACTGCAGCTCTGCCTCCTGGTCTCAACTCAAATCGGTCAGATTTCTAGAGATGAGAGCTGCTCCCTCCAAAGTGGGATGGATGCCATCTCTCCTAATCAGACCAGGTCTTCCCCAGAAAGTCTGCCAATTATCAGTGAAGCCCACAGCCCACACCACTTCGAGAGCCAGCGATTGAATGATGACATGCGGCTAAACATGTCATCACTGGTCAGATTTGAGGGGTCCAGAGAAAACTACGGAGTCCAACATCGTTTTAGCATATGTACACACCGATTCCACATTGATTTTAGTGACCTCCAATTGGCGTAACCGGATGTTATTACCGCCGACGTGAATAACAATCTTACGGTATTTACGCTTATTCTTAGCCAGCAGTATCAAATTTGATTCGACGTCGCCCGCTCTGGCCCCCAGCAGGCATTTGACTATGGTCGCTGGTGTTGCTAACTTCACGTTTCTCAAAATGGAGCTGCCAATAATCAGAGTTGGTGTCTCAGCGGGTGTGTCACAGAGTGGGGAGAACCTGTTAGAAACATGAAGCGGTTGGTGGTGACCCGTGGGCTTCAGCTTGGGACTATGCTTCCTTCAAACAGTCACCCAGCCTCCCTGGTTTCCCGGCTGCTCGGGAGCTATCGAGGGACGGCTAGCTGGAGCTGCACTTGGTCAGTCCGTACCGGCTACGGGGGCCTGGCTAGGCAGCAAATAAAGGCAGAATCAGCAATTAAGGGAAAACCAAAAAATGTTTACTGACTGATTTTCTGCCTGTTATCATCGATACTTATTAAATAAACTGGTAGTGCCATAAGTAGTCCCAGCCCAACACAAAATATGTTGCACATCCTCTGAAGTCTGCAGATTCCAAAAATATTCGTATATTCACTCAATGATCTTCCTGTCATCAGTAATGTTTGCCAAAGTTCAGGTTTCCATTCAGTTTGAATGAACAAGTGTGCAATTTTTCAGACCTGATTTTGGTGTTGCACTTGTTTGTTTAATGACATAGAGAAAGCAATTTGCTTGAAAACATTTCAGCAGGATTACCACACACCTTCTCCACTTGTACCAACCAGAGCAACAGATAACAGAGAATCACAGATTTTGGGCTTACAGTATATCACGAGATACTACCAAAGTTCTCCATCCATTTAAGCCTCTTCTTTCTTTATCTTCTCTTTCTCACCTGATAGAGGGATGACAAAAATGACCTAAAGGAGCTTGAGGAGAAGATAAATAACAAGGATAAGGAGATCAGGCGGTTGCGAAGGTTGAACCTTCAACTGCAAGAGGGTAAGTATGGAGGGGAGCCCTTGCAGTAACCTTGAACCTATTTCCATGACAGGATTATAATAATAATGCTACAACTATAATAAGTGACAACTCAATTAGTGATTTTGAATAGGTAAGTCTTCCCTCTTTGATTTAATTGTAGGGCTAGCAGATACAACCAAAAAAAGTGTGAAAGACGCTATACAGGCAGCTCCGCCTGCCCCCAGCCACCCGGTGCCTTCTAGCAGCCACTCAGCCCCTCTTCACAACCAAATAGGAGAGACAAAGGTATCACTTACGTCATCAGGAAAAGTGATTTCATTTGTGGACCATGCAGTGTTTCCCATACATTCATTATATTTGGCCTGCCCAAATCCTCTTGTAAGCAATGAATTGATCATCTATACTTAAATTCTGCTGTCTTTTCATTTCTTCTAATTAATATTTGGTGATGGCACGCTAGTTGCCAGCTCCCCTCCCCCCCCAGAACTGAACACCAAAGAGCCAGACTTTAGTGTCAAAGAGGAACAGTACAGCGGTTGTCTGGACCTGTTTTGACAGTCACGTATTGTGTAGAACGACCCTTTCTACTGTAGCTTTAAAAAGTATCACAAGGCCATGTGTGACGATTGCATCGCTAAAAACCCGTATTGACAGAAATGTGAGAACAGAACTCCTTTTGAATGAGATTCAAAACGACACCGTGAAATGACCCCAGCGACAGCAGAGTTCATAGTGAAACATACGATGCCCTTCAATCCACATATTTACATATTACATGTTTACAACAAGGCTTTGCGTTATCTAAATATGCTGTTTTAACTTTTAACTTTGCTGTTGTAAACGTTACTGTTGCTGCTCTAGAAACAACATTTAGTTACATTTAAAATATAGATAAATTCTAACCCTGTTTTGAATAGACTGAGCACACACTCATTCATCACCACGCAATAATACTACATAGACTATTTGTGCCAAAATGATGATTTCAAATAATTCCTATATTTTTAAGACTGCTTATTAGAAACTCAGTATTAGCTAGCTGCTAATTTAAGCCTTACACCTACACATTGCACATGAGGGATGCAAACAAAAGCTTCGCCACACAACCTGAACCCCAGTAAAAAAAAAGTTCAGTCAAATCTTTTTTTCCTCACCAGCACCCATGCCAGTGCCACACCTTACTTGTCAGCTTGTTAACACACAAAAATGTTGCTCTTTTTCAATTATTTTCATTACCATCCTCATTGACACCTATCTTACACAACATGAATTAATTGGTGAACCCCGAGTAAATTTAGTAGCATTTCATTTCTTACAGACCATGTCAAAAAAGTTCACGGAGCCATCGGACACACTGAAATCAGGTAACCTATTTATACTGTATATGATACTGTTGATGATACTTTGATTCGTAGAATCAGGTTTTTCACATGGGAGTCTATATGGGTTACACAAGTAATAACATGGGTTTCACATGGGTATTTGAATCGGTCTCACATGGGAGTTTATATGGGTTACACATGTAATAACATGGGTTACACATGTAAAAACATGAGTTTCACATGTAATAATAGGGGTTTCACATGGACTCCCATGGGTTTCACACAGGAATTTGCTTGGGTTTCACATGTAATCACATGGGTTTCACATAGGAATTTACATGGGTTTCACATAGGAATTTGCTTGGGTTTCACATGTAATCACATGGGTTTCACATAGGAATTTGCTTGAGTTTCACATGTGATCACATGGGTTTCACATAGGAATTTACATGGGTTTCACGCATTACACCATGAAAAATATTCCAAAACCATGTTTCCCATGTTTAACATGTGCAAATCACATGTGTTCCACATTTTTCACATGTGGATTTATCATGTTTTCACATGTTAAAGGATCTCCTCTGCTTTGCTTTGAGTGTTTTTCCCTCTCTCTCTTTTACTAATCCACACACACGCACACACGCATCTGTATGCCTTAACACACATCCACACACACATATCGTGCTACGTTACAACTCATGTGGTCTGACATCTTGCCTTCTCATCTCTTTCAGTGTGTGTATGTGTGAGAAAGAGAGGGGAACTCTCTTTCTTTCTCTCTCTCTCTCTCTCTCTCTCTCTCTCTCTCTCTCTCTCTCTGACACTCACACACACACACACACACACACACACACACACACACACACACACACACACCATATGCTTGCTTGCTGCTTGCTTGCTAATGTTGTTATAGTTGCATGTGCTTGTAACTGCTTGTTGTGCAATTGTAATTGCAGTTGGGGAAGTATTTTGACCTGAGTTGTCGAGAAATCAAATATTCACGACTATCTCAGACTATCTCAGGCTCCTGCCTGGGACCCACGATCACTACTATCAATTTGTCAAGACCTGTGGGTAGAGTACTTGCTGTATACCGACAAAGTCTCCACTTGTACTTCAGAGTATTATGAGCACCTTAGAGCTGCATACTCCCAGGGATGCAACACCCCAGGTCTGGAGGAGGACCAGGCTTTCAAATTTGTTTCCTGCATAGCCTCCACAAAAGTGTGTGATGCGATGTCACAGCAGGACGAGTAACTTCACTGTGCAGTTGTCATGGGAAATGCGTTATATGAAGACAACGCAAGAATCCTGGGGAGAAAGCCTTGAAAAATGCCAACCTTGGGCATGAAGACAATGAGTTGCCAAAGACAGTACCCCAGGAGAACTGGCCAGCTTACCAGTTGGGTGGCTTACAGAGCTAGAGCCCAACTCACCCCCTGAGTCATGTCAGGCCAAGGCAACAGAATAACTTTCAAACAAAATGGAAGACTCAGAAATAGTTTGAGATGCCCCCTCATCCACCAGTACTGCTGGATTCTTCAAAGAGACCTGACATCAATTCCCTGTTATCACGGCAAGATCAGGTACCCTTCCCTTTCCCTGCCAATGTTCACTTTATTGGTTGCAGAAAGAAACTTAGGGAACCCCTGATACAGAATCCTTGCTTATCAGTAAAAGTATCCAGGACTGGGCAGCTCCACTCATTGACTGCCACCTTGGATATATTTGGGCACAGCTTGGTACCCCAAAGCCACTTAGTACCACAGACAGTCTGCCAGTCCCATAAAGACAAGTCACTGTCATGAAGGAGACCAGAGGACCCCTTGCAAAGCTTGTGCCTCTTCCAGAGCTTGATCCTAATGCTGATCCTTCTAGGCTACCCGCGGGCCTACAGCCACTGACCAGCAAACTCTCCACAATGACAGATCGTTCCTTTGCTCCCTGAAAAAGAAAAAAAATAAAAGAAAACAGAGAAACATCATACAGTTCCCATGTGGTCAGAGGTGTACACCTCAAAGGCATTGTTACCACAGACAAGCCCCTAGTTCTCTGCTCTGAGAAGTCTGCTGTCACTCAAGACCACAGACCTACAGACTTTCCCCAAGCCAATTAAGATCCTTCCTTTATTAATCACCCACACAACACAACATGCATATGCTATTCGGTGCACACGACAACATTACATGCACATGCCATGCTTCGGTGAAATTGCTTCCTCCGCATTTAACCCATCCTGGTCAGTCCTTCCTCCACGTCAGACCAGGAGCGGTGGGCTGCCAGCCGACAGTGGCGCCCGGGGACTGAGGGAAACACGGGGAGAACATGCAAACTCCACGCAGAAAGACCCCCTTTTTCCTCAGGCAGCAGGCACCAAAGGCATGATGGAGGACACGCCACCGGCGCCCACAACGGGATTCAAACCAAGACCTTCTAGCTGTGAGGAGACACTGTTACCACTTGTGCCACCATGCCACCCACCAATTAGAGTGTGCACCTTGTCTGTACAAATTGGGAAGAAATATGACATGCATTTTGTAAGTGTAATTTCTCAACTCCACCCCCTGTTCTTTGCTACTGCCAAAAATGAACCAGAACAAGAACACAAACTTCGACTTTATTGATCCCAATTGGGAATTCTTTTGTTGCAGCAGCAGATTAAACACATAAATATGAAATATATACAACAAAGAAGAATAAGGATGAGAATAAAACTAAGAGAAAATAATTCTTAAAAAATATAACTGTCACAGACTGCCAGCTCCTTATCTGCTGCGTGCGACTCTCTCCCTCGTCTGCACACCTGCTCAGGCAGCACACACCTGAGACTAATCACAATCAGTGCCATACTTAAGATGCTCCCTCACATTCACTCCTCGCCAGATTGTTCTTAGCCCTGATGCAAGCGATCTCTCTCTCTGACAGATATCTCGTTACCGACCCTGCCTGCCTTTGACCTCATCTGCTCTCCAGTCCCTTGATACAGGCCCCTGCTTTGTGACCTGGACTACAACTTTCGTCTTGCCCTCACGTGCTTCCCTGTTACAATAACGAAATATGTAAACATAGAATAGCACCAATTGTTAAAAATATAACAAAGTATATAGTTATATAACATGTATTATAATTATATATTATAGAATATATATTATAATAATCTAATATGATAAAATACTACTAATCTACTATTACTAATACATGATGGATAACAGTCTGTCCAGTGTCCTCCTCTCCACCACCTCCTCAAAGAATTTACAGCCAATAATGAAGCTGGCCTTCCTGATCAGTTTGTTCAGTCTGTTGGTGTCACCGGCTCAGATGCTGCTCCCCCAGCACACTACAGCAAAGAAGAGTGCGCTGGCAACAACAGACTGGTCAAAGAACTCCAACATCTTGCTGCACACGTTGAATGATCTAAGCCTCCTTAGAAAATAGAATCTGGTCATACTGCTGATAGCGTACTTGATAGCGTTGATGTTAGTTTTCCAGTTCAGTTTGTCAGTGTGTTGTCGAGGTGCACTCCAAGGTATTTGTAATCCTCCACCACTTTGACATTGTCCCCTGGAATACAATGGTTGTGTGGTCGTCATGTTATTTCTGAAATCAGTTACCAGCTCCTTGGTCTTGGCCACGTTAAGCAGCAGGTGATTTCTACCACACCATTCCACAAAATTGTTCACCACTGCTCTGTATTCCACCTCTTGTCTATCCTTTATACACCCCACCAGTGCTGAGTCATTCAGAAACGTCTGCAGGTGGCACTAGAAGTCTGAGGTGTACAAAGTGAAGAGAAAAGAAACAGTCCCCTCCTGTACTACTTTCCATGGTCTCAGACAGAACACTGCCCAGTCACACAAACTGTGGTTTTCTCTGTCAGGTAATCAGTAATCCAGTAGATTGTGGGCGTGTAGACTCCCATCACTCGCAGCTTCTCACCCAGGAGCAGTGGCTGGATGGTATTAAATACACTGGAGAAATCAAAGAAAATGATCCTCACAGTACAATCCAGGTGGGAGTAAGCACACTGCAGCAGGCGTATGGTCAGGTTGAAGAGGTGTCCCAGGATGACGGACAGCTGGCTGGCTTAAGTCCTCAGGACTTTGGAACGAATACCATCAGGGCCAGCAGCCTTGCCTAGGTGCAGCATCTCCAGCTGTCTTCTTACCTGGCCTGCAGTCAGGTGGGGGATGACGCTAGTGGAGGGGGTGCTATGTGGGATGGTAGGAGATGTGCGAGTTGAGTCCAAGGGAGAGATCACCAGGGGAGGTTAAGGGTTGGAGAGAGAAAGCTTGGGCAGAGGGGGGTTATGGAGGCCGTTGTGGAAAGTGGTGAGGTGTGAGGGGGTGGGGGGGTGCGAGGCCACTCCTAGCTGTGAGGTAAACCTGTTGAAAAAGTGGTTTAGCTTGGCCCTCTCAAGGCTACTGGCTGCTGGTCTGCCTCTTTCCTTGAACACCGTGATCACTTTCATTCCTGTCCACACATGCTTCACTCTGTTCTGCTGGAGTTTGGTCTCCAGCTTCCTCCTGTAGCCATCTCTGCTCTGCCTGAGCTTCTCCCTCAGCATGTGCTGAACACTCCTCAGTCCTTTTTTGTTCCCTGACCTGAAGGCTTGTTACTTCCTATTAAGCAGACTTTCCAGGTCATTGGTGATCCAGGGCTTGTTGTTGGGAAAGCAGCAGATTGGGTTGGCATTATGGTCTGTTCACAGCATTCAATGTACAATACATTCTTTTAGACTGTTTATGTCCTCCCCATGAGGCTGACACAACACATCCCAGTCTGTTGTCTCAAAGCAGTCCTGCAGTGAGTCCACTTCCTCACAGTCCTTGTGGGCACAGGCTGCCTCTCAACAAGAGAGACATACTGAGGTTTTAACAACACAGGGCTGTGATCAGCTCTGCCTAGAGGGGGAGGGCTTTGGCACGATATGCATCCTTTGCATTAGCATACAGTAGGTCCAGTGTGGTGTTGTCTTTGGTGGGGCAGTTATTAAGTTGGTGGAAAGTTTTGGGTGGAAGAGTTTTGTCCAAAGTCAAGTTGCCAGCAAAGTGGATGTGACTGTTCTCACACAGATAGCGGCCACCTAGCAATCCTCAAGGACCAGAAGATACCTGATTTGCAGGCATTGCTCCTGCTCTTGCAATGGTTCTTGGAACTCAAACTCACCCACAGCTACGCCTCCGCTTGAGTTGATTATTTCTTTCTCTATTATTCTACCTACTATACTGGTTCAGAATGTGACATACATAGCAATGCAGGTGATGGCGCATCAACCACTAGGGTGACTGGTAGACAGCTTTTTCCACAACTTCGAACTGACCAGTCATAGGAGAGCTGCCTCCATCCTTAGCCAGCTATGACAACCTGGACAACCTCCTTTTGAGCTATCGACCAAAATGATAACCTTTGCCTGAGAATTTTGTTAGGACCCAAAGATGCAGACCAGAGACGGAGATATAAAAAATAATACAATTTATTTTATACACAAACAGAGAAACAGAAAACACTCATAAGGAGTGGATGCAAAATTAACACAAGGCACACTCAGAAGGAGTGGGGAGAAACTATGGAAGCTCAGACGAAGCAGGTTGAGGCAAGGTACACACTGACATGGCAGAAGACACTGAAACACAAAAAGCACACTTTAAGTTGCAGTCCAAAAACAGTTAACATTAGCAACTCACAAGGAGAGGAGATAGCGTAGCGCAGTACTCACAATGCATGAAAAAAGACACCGCCAGGGATTCAGGACAATCCAGCATCATGAGCACCTGAGGAGCCAGAGCTGGCTGTGTGTAGGTGAACACCCAGCTAGACAGACAGAAGAGATCTGACAAGCAACAATAATACTGGGGAACAGGAAAAGTACACCTTAGAAATAGAACAGATTTATAGGATGGTAACATAACCACTTCCAGCCATGAAACACTATGGGACAAAGTGATCTGCAGCACCGGCAAGCGGAATGGAGGTGACATGATTGTGTACGCCCACAGCCAGGAGACACAACCTCAGGTGGCAAATGAACCCATCCACCACCAGAGAAACCATTTCCTAGCTTAGAATTTGAGATTGATCAGGAGCATATGAAAATAGTTTCTCTGATGACAGAGGACAACAGTGAATTCAGAAACAATTTAAAAATTCCCAGCTGATCTTGTTGAAGGACAATGCCAACAATTCCCTCATGAGCAAGTGCTTAGTGACAGTGGCGAGGAAAAACTTCCTTTTAACAGGCAGAAATCTCAGGCAGAACCAGGCTCTGGGCTGCCTCGACCGATTGGGTTAGAAACAGAGAGAGAGCGAGAGAGAGTGACAGAGAGAGACAGACAGATGCAACCACTGTAACAGTGACAGTTCTAATAATAGACTTTGTATGTAGTACATATAGCATAGTATATACAAATATGATATATTTATGTATCCTGTAGCACTATCAACCAGGCAGTCAATTTGGGAGGGTCTAAGGTTTGTATAGGAGTCCTCTGTTGTATTGAGGCATGGCATTGAAATAAATGCTGATGGGATCATATCCTTAAATTTCACTACAGCAGTATCAGACAGGAAACTGGTGTAGGAAGCCCAGGTAGATTCGGGTGTTGTTTGATTTGAGTGCTCAGTTTGAGGGAATCTCACTGAATGATGTCTTGCTTTCAGGGCCAGACCTGAACAACAGCCTCTTAGGAGTGCTTCTCTGGTTCAGAAAAGAACCAATAGCCATCACATCCAACATTGAGACAACTATCTCACCAAGGGTGTTGTTGACTACTGAATGAGGGTACATATCTTTGGTAACAGTCCCTTTCCAGCTGTTGCAATCTACCTCTTGAGAAAGGCAGCTAGTGAAGGAGAAAAGGAGCATGGCAGTGATGCTCAACACTTCATAGAGAGAGACTTCTACGTGGATGATGTTAGCATGAAACTGGTGGATGCGACGGAAGACCGGGCCAAAGACATTAAGGATCTGGATCGGTCAGCAGATGAACTTTCCATTCAACACAGCCTTGGTCTCAGCTGGAAACTCATGGACACATTCATCTTCCAGATGCCTCGCAAAGAGAAGCCTTTTATACGCCAAGGGGCATTGTCGACACTGAACAGTGTATTTTTGTACAATGAATAACAATAATAGTGTTCCGTGTCTCTGTACGCGTGGTGGAGTTGGAAGCCAGTCAGCTGCAGCGCAGAGTCCAGTATTAATCCACACAACCACGTCTCGATGAAGCCCAAAACCACAGATGAAGAAAAGTCCCTGTTTTTACCCAACAGCAGTTGCAATTCCTCCAGTTTGTTGGGCAGTGAACGCACGTTAGAGAGAAATATTCTTGGTAACGCTGTGCGCAGTCCGTGCTGGCGAAGATACATGAGCACACTGGCCCGTTTTCCTCTTCTCTGGCGTTTTGCTGCGTGAGCAATGGTGAGCGCACCTTTGACCAGGATGTCCAAAATTTCGAATGTTGGGAGCAGAAAATTAGGAAATAAATCCTCTGGTGTTGTTACCCTCTTCTATGGTGAAAAAGCTCCGGGTACCATCGCAAAAAACAGATTTAAAACACAAAACTGGGGACTTCTCTCAGGCAGACCTCTTCACACACCAGTGGAAGAGGGTCCAAGTCCTGGCAGACATGTTTTGGGCTCGATGGCACAAAGAATACCTGAGCACTCTACGAAGTCATCAGAAATTGCAGTATAAGAGGCAAAACCTGAAAGAAGACATTGTTCTCATGAAGGACAGTCAAGTGAAAAGAAACAGTGGCCAATGTAAAAACTATTCCAAGCAGAGATGGAATTGTGTGGAAAGTGGAATTGAAGGTGATGCAGCATCAGGCCTCAAGTACTTTCTCAAGACCCATTTCAGAGGTTATCCTACTTCTATCTCCAGAAGTTCAGGAGATGTGAATTATGTTAATGTGGCATCTTAAATGATACCATCCAGGGAGTGTGTTGGAACATTCTCCTTAAGGCATTTATTAACATTGCCACCTGTTGGGTGTTTTTGGCATTGCATGTATTTTAATGCATGTATTTATGTCTGTTGCCCTCTTGGTGGTGTTTGTTTGTTTGTTCTGATATTACATGTTTAGTGACTGCACTTCATGTAAAGCAGAGAAGAAGAGTGTTAGACAGGAGTTGCTTTCTTTTGTTTATAGTGCCTTGAGTGACATAATCAGTAAGTTAAGTTGTTTATCATCATTATCTTTATGTTGTGAAATGATTTTAGATACTATGTAACTGAACGTTACTATCTTAAATGTACGAGTGAATAGGCTATGTGCTACCATAGTATGATCCTTCAGGTTGAGATTATACGTAACTCGCATGGTGCAGTGCTGTACCTGTGTGTTTGTTGACATGCTAACCCTTTTTGTGCTTATCTAGCCAGTGGTTTGATGCCATTATTTTACTCAGGTTTATTTAGGTATTGTAATTTTTTGCAGTTTCACACTTCTTCATATTAAATCTACTTAAAGACAACTATTGCCTTGTTCCTTAAGAGATGATGGCACGAAGAGGAATTTAGCTAGCTGTGAAAACTCAGTATAGGCTCACTTGGAGGACACTGACGAATAACAGTATAGGTACACTGTAACAAATAAAAGTGGCTGCACTGTTTTTGAGTTTAGGTTTAGGGTTGACTAATAGGCTTTAGTCAAAAATGGCTACAACTCCACCTCCTCGGCCGTTGCCTCCATGAAAACATTGGTCAGATTTCTAGAGATGAGAACTGTTCTGTCCAAAGTGGGATGGATGCCGTCTCTCCTCATCAGACCAAGTCTTCCCCAGAAAGTCTGCCAGTTGTCAAGAAGCCCACATCATTTGCTGGACACCACCTTGACAGCCAGCGATTGAAACTGATCTTACCAAAGACAAGCAGTAGCCATAAAATCTATGTTTCTGAGAGAGAGTTTTTGACAATGGAAGTGTCACATTGCCTTCAGTCTCTTACCTGCTGCCATTTCCTTTCATCTGTTCGCCTGCTCAGTCAGTACTTTTCCACTCTCACTCCCCTTGCCAGCCATGCCCACCTGCCCACACACCTGATCCTCATTATTTAAGCTCTCCCACACTCACTGCCAGATTGTTCTTTGTTTCCATGCAAGACTCTCCTGCATTCATGATTGGACTGACCTCTTGTTACCAAACCTGCCTGCCTTTGACAACATCTGTTCTCCTGTTCCCAACTAAATACATCAGTCTTCTGTTTCTCTCCAAGAGGTTTACCTTGCACTTCCTGGTTGGTTGTCTGCCTGTACTTATTTGGAGTTGCTTCACCAAGCATTTCAAGGGACTCCACCCAAAAGGACTGAACTGAGTGAGTTTCCTCTGCTCACTTGATGCTTTGCAACCAACAATATTCTGAGACTTTATTACCAAGATGGACTTTGAACAGTGTGGATACTTATCTGTCTTGCCAAGTCAGAGATTAAAGTTGGTAAAAGCTGTGTTCTGTTGGTACTACATTTGGGTCCTAAACACCCCTGTTACAGGAAGAAGGTTTATGGTGGCAGAAAGTAGTGGGAAGCCATGTGAAACAACAGAATCAAGCACATTTTGCGTTATATTATCAGGTATTATTACATTGAATAGTTGGTCTGTAGTCAAGTTAACCCTCCTGTTGTCTTTGTGGTCGAATCTGACTGAATGACAGTTTCTCTCTCTAAATCATGAAGTTAATTTCATCTGTTTGTCATAAGATTCCTTGACTTTGTTCACACATGGCATCTGAACACACAAAATGAATACTGAGATTTTTTTTTCAATTTTTGATGTTTTAATGAACTTGTGTACACCCTTTGTCCTCCTAGTCAGAAATGACAGGTCATTAAAAACGAATAAAATGTGTAAAATAGAGGTGTGTGTGTGTGTGTGTGTGTGTGTGTGTGTGTGTGTGTGTGTGTGTGTGTGTGTGTGTGTGTGTGTGTGTCTAAATTAACTTCTGTGGCAGCACAATGGCTGAGGCTCAGATTATTTCTTTGACCATGACACTGATGAGGAGGAGAGAGGGGAGGAAAATGAGATTGAAGATGCCTTTGAAGAAGAGGTGTCAGACAATGAGGATGACACAGAATATGATCAAGACAAAGAGACCACTGATGGGGAACAATCCAGTGATGAAGAGGATGCTCCTGCTGTGGTTACATTCCAGTCAAAGAATGGGACCTGGTGTTCATCCCCACCTGAGAGGAGAGGTCGGCTGTCAGCAGAAAATGTCATCAAGAAGACTCATTGGTCAAGGTATACCATATCCTGGGTGGATGATGTAAAGTCCTGCTTAGAACTGTTCCTGACAGAGGAAATCCAAACAACAGTCATGAACATGACCAACTTGGAGGAGAGATGGGTGTACAAAGACGCCTAGGAGGAGGTAGACCGAATGGACATTCAATCTCGATTGTATCTTGATTCTGTCCGGTGTCTACAGATCCAACAATGAATCCCCCATCAGCCTATGGCATAAAGATTCTGTAAGTAAATAGGAGTCTGCAATCTTTCGAGCCACAATGCCCCTGAAGACTTTTCACTGTCCCAAGTGTTGCATTTCGACAACTGAGACACAAGAGAGTGAGAGATGTTCAAACATCAGAAGCAAGAGTCACCAGGAAGAGGAAGAGGTGCAAACTGTGTGCACCAAGAGATGCCAGAACCAGCCTTGTGTGCCACAAATGTAGAGCATCTATTTGCAAGGCACATGCCAAAATCATAACACACTGTCCAACATGTGCATGAAAACACGTGACATGATAGATTGTGGAATTTTTTTTAGTAATAAAATTTTTTTGGCTTTTCATTTTTTCAAAAGGACCAAGAGAAACAGAGAATAAGATTTGTTTTTTGCTTGGGCTTGATTTTGTTCATATGCTTTGTTATCTACTATATAAACCATACGAGTCAATTTTGATTAGGAACATAGTATTTTGTGTCACTATCTGATCATTTTCAGTGGTTTCAAAACAAAAGTCCTTGTTAGACACAAGGACTTTTGTTCACAAGAATTTGAGTTGATAAAAAGATGAAACACGACATTAGATGATAATATATACATTTTCATGGATTTATAATCAGCTAGAAGGGAACGGTCAATTTTGACCGGGAAGACAAAGGTAGTTTGTCTTCCCGGAGACAACGAAGACAACAGGAGGGTTAATGGTGTGTTGTCCATTTAGCAGAAGGTCATAGGCCCCCCTGACAAAAGATTAAAACTCATTATGGCAGGCCAGCTGTGTGCACAGAAAACAAAGAAATAAAATCAGCACAAACATCTATTTGCTTTACATTGCTACAATCATGATGCAGGAATTAGCATTCAGCGAGAGGGAACAAAAACAAAGCCAGCAAAGGAGGGAATGAAGCAGTTACCAATGATAGATGTTCAGCAGTTGACCAGCTCAAATAATACATTTTATCAGTCTGATGATCTGTCGCTCCTTAAAAAGTTCACCTTGGGTCAATATCCATCTATTGAGCTATTCCAATGTAACTTTAAATTAGTTAATTTCACCACAGTGGCACCAGTACAAGGGACGAGAAAAATAAACCAGGCCAACTGTCCCTGTGAGTTACCGGAATAAATATCCAGCTGCTTACCAGCTCAAATGCAGCATCTCCAGTAGACACACATCCAGCAATTCTGCAGGAAGTCCAACTCAACCAGCGGCAGCAACATAAAGATTGGACAGGAAAAAACAAGGTCCAGACAGTAGCTGTCAGGCAAAGACAAGCAAACAGCCTGTAGGTAGAAAGAAGTGTCTCCAGCCACCGAAGATGACCACCATCTGCTTCCAGAGCCAAACATCTAACCTTGGACTTATCTATTTTGTCTCTTGGTATTATGAATTCTTTTGAACATCATCATGTGTGAGCTGGTAAAGCAAGAGTCTATGACATAACCCTTGAAGAACATTCCTTGAAGGTCCCTTAAGCATCCAAACGTAAATCCTGGTTTAAGCAAGAACGACCCAATTGTCTATTTCATGAACACCATTAACAAGTAGTGCTTATATGCAGATTGTAAAATGAAGTTACATCATGGTTCACAAATTATTGTTGGTTGTAAATTGTAGATAAATATGAGTGCTACTAAGAATATGCATGCTCCTGCATGGATTGAAAATGTTATTTTATGTAATAATACTGAAAATAAGATGGAAAATAGGTGAAAGGGTAAATGATCTGTAGTTGCAAATCACAGCTTGTGGGTTGCAAATGTAGTGACATGAGCCCCTGATATATAATTCAATTCAATTCAATTCAATTTCAATTCAATTCAATTTTATTTGTATAGCGCCAAATCACAACAGAAGTTGTCTCAGGACACTTTCCATATAGAGCTGGTACAGACCAAGCTCTTTTATCTACAGAGAACCAACAATTCCCCCATGAGCAAGCACTTGGCAACAGTGGCGAGGAAAAACTTCCTTTTAACAGGCAGAAACCTCGAGCAGAACCAGACTCTGGGTGGGCGGCCATCTGCCTCGACCGGTTGGGAGAGAGAGGAAGAGCAAGAGAGGGAGAGTGAGACGGACGGACGGACGGACAGGCAGGCAGGCAGGCAGGCAGGCAGGCAGACAGACAGACAGACAGACAGACAGAAATGCAGTCAGAGAGAGAGACAGAGACAGAGAGACAGACATGCAGTCACAGTAACAGTGACAGTGGATGTAATAACAGCAGTAGCAGTTGCAGTGGATGTCAGGCAGGGCCAAGGCAGGAGATGCAGCTGAAATCCACAATCCAGATTCAGCCACTGTCCATGGGAACCTGCAAGACGACAAAGCACAGAGACTCCGGGGAAGGAGCTAAGTTAGTAACACGCCGTGGTAGGACATGAGAGCGTGCGGATGGAGAGGGACAGAAGGACAGAGGAGCTCGCTGTATATAGAGTGTAAGACTTTTGGAGAGTGGACTGTGAGGGCAGAGAGAAAGATCCACAGGGATAAAGGCACAGGAAAAGGAAGGCAGAGAGAATGAGGGAAACAATAAAGACACATTAGGGACAAGTTAAGACTTGACTTAAGCAAATGGCAACAAAGAAGGCAGACAAGACCTTCACAATGCACAGCAACTGAAAAATAAGCTTTTTGGGTCACTAAGCTCTGTTTAAATGTCAAACCTGGCACCAACTGAGAAATGTGTGCATGTTTGTGTCCATACACATTTGTGTGTTTGTACATTTTAACATATGTTTTAGTTAGTTTAATATGAACGAGCAAGAAGCAGTGATGACATCAGAGAGGGACTCCTGGGAATTGACACAGTTTTCATTCTGACGTGACATCCGGAACATCTGCACTGACCTCTGCTCCAAAACTTCCACTGCATCATGCACTATCACTGATGAATGTGCACATAATAAAATCCAGCTAAAAATGATAGTGATCTGATCTTCAGAATTTGTGAGTGATGCAATAAACAGTCAGTCTGTTGGTAGAATTTGTGGTTGTGATACAGTATGTCTGGTTAGCAGAAAGGAAAAAAAAAAACTGTGAGTCAATGTAAATAAAGATAAAGCGTCATTGGCTGCCTGTGTAAAAAAGAACCGTGTGTGGGTGTGTACATTGCTGTGGGATTATGCATATGATCCTGTATGTGAGTGCGTGCTTACTAGCAGAGTTTATAGGCCTTGGGGGTGTCGCTTTGTTTTTACTGAGTCCTGTTAGTCACTGCTGCATGTCTGATAGACAACTGCTACAGTCACTCTATAACAACACAATAAAACCTGAGTCATGTCTGTGTCTGACAGCCAAACCCTGCCAGAATTAAAGATGAACTTTCCAATGGTTTTTAAAGCTGAAGGTTTTTGATATCCGTCATTGTTCTTAGAGCTTCTACCACTATCACTGTGTGAGAAACAGATTACAACTTGGCCTGTTGTCATGTCAGTCCAGGGCTGATCTCTACTCGCAGTAGGAGAGTAATAAGTTTGATCTCACCGGTTGTCTGAGGCATTCCTGTGTGGAGTTTACATATTGTTCGCGTCTCCATAAATACTTTTGTTTTGCAGATGTTTACCATGTCATTAGTATTGGACAATTAGATTGTTGCCTGATGAGGAGATGAAAGTAAGAGGAGTCATAACAATTCATCCTGATGGAAACATGACTATCTGCACCAAATGTTACGGCAAAACAGTTAAGATGTTTCATAAAAAATAGCCAGTTAATGGTGATGCCAGAGGAAAACCCCAGTGATCCAATATTTTGTACTAATCAATTTCTAGATTTTAAGTTACTACTAAATAAATGAAAACTTTGATGATGCCCTAACTTTCCTTCTGTGCCATCATCAATCAGATATTGTTATCCTTAGAACCATCCCGAGACCAAAGAAACCCAAGATCAAAACCAATGAAGGACCAATAAAATGAATGACAAATATATCGTTTCATCAACACTACTTAAAAAGGAGAAAATAGTGTATTTGTTGGGAATCATTTCAGCGACAGATTAATCCATATTTGGTGGTCTAGTTAGTAATTAGGGGCAGCAGGACGGTGTATGTGGAATCAGGTTAAAATAAACTACTGGCATTGATGGTAATGAAGAACACGTCACTCAGTGTAACAGTGTGGCTAACTGATGTATTTTTCATATTTTTTGGTTTGGGGGTGCACATGGGATTTGTTGAAAATCCCATGAACTGAATATGACTAGTTAATTCTTTTAGAGATATCCCAGACAAGTTAGTGTGAACAATAAGCAATAATAAGTCTGCACCAGTAAGACTGTCAGAAGTAACTGAGTAATGACAATAATTTCCCTCAAGGGGAAAGTAGTCTCAAAGCTGACAAATGGATGCTGGTGACACTGTCTCTACATTTAAGAGTAGGCTTAAAACTTTCCTTTTTGATAAAGCTTACAGTTAGGGCTGGCTCAGGCTTGTCCTGGACCAGCCCCTAGTTATGCTGCTATAGGATTAGACTGTCGGGGGACATCCAAAGATACAGTGAGCTCCTCTGTCCTTCTGTCCCTGTCCATCCGCACGCTCTCATGTCCTACCACGGCATGTTACTAACTTAGCTCCTTCCCCGGAGTCTCTGTGCTTTGTCGTCTTGCAGGTTCCCATGGACAGTGGCTGAATCTGGATTGTGGATTTCAGCTGCATCTCCTGCCTTGGCCCTGCCTGACATCCACTGCAACTGCTACTGCTGTTATTACATCCACTGTCACTGTTACTGTGACTGCATGTCTGTCTCTCTGTCTCTGTCTCTGTCTCTGTCTCTCTCTCTCTCTCTCTCTCTCTCTCTGACTGCATTTCTGTCTGTCTGTCTGTCTGTCTGTCTGTCTGTCTCACTCTCCCTCTCTTGCTCTTCCTCTCTCACCCAACCGGTCGAGGCAGATGGCCGCCCACCCAGAGTCTGGTTCTGCTCGAGGTTTCTGCCTGTTAAAAGGAAGTTTTTCCTCGCCACTGTCGCCAAGTGCTTGCTCATGGGGGAATTGTTGGTTTCTTTGTAGATAAAAGAGCTTGGTCTGTACCAGCTCTATATGGAAAGTGTCCTGAGACAACTTCTGTTGTGATTTGGCGCTATACAAATAAAATTGAATTGAATTGAATTGAAATCTATACTGCCTGTTCCTGTATGGAGAATAATGTTGGATTTGCCATGTACCAAGCCTGTAAAAAGTTCAATAAAAACTTGAATTAAAAAAAAAAAAAAGCCTTTCATTTTCCACTTAAATCCACTAAATCAAATTGTGAAAATTTTTCGCATTTTGCCACCAAAACATCAGATGAAAAATGGTTGCGTGATTAGCTTGCAAAATTCCAGCAGGGTCAGTCCACTGATGATTCTTTAAATAGGAATAAAAAGGGAACACACCAAAGTAACTCTTCTTTTTTAAATTTTCGATGATGTCAGTTTAAAGAAGTTTACATGTTTTCTAAATTATGCAGGTACAAAAATAGAAAATCAGAATACATAGCAAAATCACAGCATGTTGTTCTTTCTATGCAACAAAAATTGTCTCGTGAGATATTCCGAGAGTGCAACCTCGCATGTGATTGGACGCCTCCTCTGACGCAATTACGTAGGCAGAAAACGACCTCGGTGCGTCTGTGAACGCGAATAAAGTTTGGATCAGAAAAGTTACGTTTCAGGTCCTGCTAAACTTTAACTCTGTTCATACAATGGCCAGACGTCGTCTTCAGTTCATCCCAGAAAGCACTCCTCTGTGACAAGTGGATGGCCTGGCTGCAGAGCGACCATATCCAGAAAGTCCAAACAATTTAGAGAAGAAACTGCTGAGCACCTTCAGTGGATTGTCTGGTAACGCAGCTGATCGCGCAATTGGCGATTTTTTTGTGTTTTTCAGACTGAACTCGTCCCACAACGAAGCGGTGACGTCACACTTGATGGCTGGGAGTCCTTTTATGTAAGTGTTTTTTTTTTTTTTTTACCCCTTTCTGTTGTGTCTTGTTGTTGTTGTTGTTGTTACTGATGCCTGTCTTAATTATTTTAAACGAATATATATTTTCTTCCAGCGGCCTGTAAGACATATTACGAGACGGTGTGGAGGAGCTTCAGGTATGCCCAGCCAGCTCTTTCAGTTCAGGCAGCAGCTGTGAGGATTTCAGCAGACAGAGAAGGAAGCGGGTAAGAGTTACATGAATGCTGCTTTATTTTCACAACAATGTAAAAATGGGCTGAATTTTATTTATTAGCTGCATTGTTTTTGACAAACATGGTCACATATGTTATCATGTGTTATTGTTTCTTAGCAGTACTAATATTATATTAATACCTGTATTTACAGCTGCTGGAAGCAAGAAGGAGTGTCCTAGCTCTCCCAACTCTGCCAGACACTGCAAGAGCGGCTGGAGAGCGACCCAAAGTATGTGGCGACACACCGCAAGAGGCTTCGCATCAAGCCCCCTTCAAAGCGACAGGCGCCAACTCAGTATGACCCAGAGGCAGCAAAGAAGCATTTCCAGAGGCCTTAGACTCTTTTTTTCATGCACCATGGACCAGCGGCATGGCCCAACCCAGAGACTCTTATCAGTGAACCCCTCTGCACATTTCCTTGCTTTTTTTCCCCCCCAGTAGTCACTGATTTTATTTGGTTGGTCCTTGTTGATGTGTGTTTGCCACGATTTCATTAAAGACTTTTTCAAAATGTTTCTGTTAACTGTGTTCTTTGTGTTCTGCTGTAGTTTTCAGAAGGTGGATAGTCAAATAAATTAATCATTAATATGTATATATATATATATATATATATATATATATATATATATATATATTTATTTATTTATTTTATTTGTTTTTTTTGTTGCGCACAGATGACCAATAACAGCAGAGTTGCCGTCCAATTGCATGATCACTCACTCATTTGATTGGAGTTGCTATCCAATCACATGAGGGTTTCCTTTTAAAATGCCTGTGGAATCATCCAATGGTTGTTTGTGAAGCCAGCAGGCCAGCCTGAGTAGATCAACGTCTGTAGCGTTCATGTGCTAATTAGAGCTATTCACACCATTACGGAGGCGCGAATAACCACGCCCCCCGCCGACAGAGGGTCCATTTCCAACGATATTTGGAGCGGGCGAACTTCCCCGTAAACTGGCCGTAAATTGCCGATAATCAACAAACTTCACGGGGATTTACTGGTCGTAAATGTGATTTTTCATGCAGTGTAGTATCCTGCTTATTTAAATCCCTTTAACTTAAAGGTTAACTAAAAGTATCACATAAGCCATCAATCCTGAAACTTTCAAAGGTCTAAGCCTCCAGAAACATCACTCACCACCCAGGAGCTACTCGACGATCAGCTTAGCCAGAATTTAGAGCCAGGTTAAGAATGGGGACTAAGAGTGCACTTTGGTGTTGGAT
Organism: Chaetodon trifascialis; assembly: GCF_039877785.1. Lineage (NCBI taxonomy): Eukaryota > Metazoa > Chordata > Actinopteri > Chaetodontiformes > Chaetodontidae > Chaetodon > Chaetodon trifascialis. Next base: position 2,464,981 of record NC_092062.1, on the reverse strand, counting down.
CAAAAGCAGGCCACTGGCCAGTGGTTTGGGGTCCAGAAGGCTAGGCTATGGCTAATGGCTATGTGACTGGTGTAAATCTGAGAGGCCCAATGTTGGTCCATATAGGGGGGTCAGTGGTTCTGGAGCTTCCATCACTCAGCAAGCAGTGGCTGCTGGAGAATGGCTTTATAGCCCTGTGGATTCACAGGCCAGCTAAGCCATCTGATGTGGCTGAGCTGTCTAGTACATTAAAATTTTTAAGCTATGAAGTGGGATCAGTTATTTTGGTCATCCAAGGCTCTGAGGGTTCAATTCCTGTTCATTTTCTGAGTAGACAATATTAGGTGACTGCCAGTTGGAGCACTTTAAGGCTTGCAAAACATTTCCTTATTTGATGAAGTGTCAAATGCATGAGCCTGTGAAAATAAAAATGTAAGAAAATAAGTTTTCTACGACTCCCAAGTAGCAGTTCACTTAGCAGTTTGTTGACTACCAAACCAACAAAAAAAGCATAGTTTCCCAGAAACAAAAATCACAAAAATAAAACAAATGGCAATAACAAATGAAGCATACTGTTTGACTAGTATTAACCAATTGGCATTCATTACTGCAACAGCTCCCTCCAGCACCCCAACATACTGTGCAATTAATAATACTTGTCAGTAGGGTATATTTATTGTTACTTTTGGTCTTTTCATTAGATTTGTTGATGGTGAAATTATATACACCAATCAGGCATAACACTATGACCACCTCCCTAATGTTGTGTTGGTCCCCCTTTTGCTGCCAAACCAGCCCTGACCCATCAAGGCATGGACTCCACTAGACCCCTCAAGGTAAGCTGTGGTATCTGGCACCACGGTGTTGAGATCTGGGGAATTTGGAGGCCAAGTCAACACCTCAAACTCGTTGTTGTGCTCCTCATACCATTTTTGCTTTAAGGCATGGTGCATTATTCTGCTGAAAGAGGCCACAGCCATCAGGGAATACCATTTCCATGAAAGGGTGTACACGGTCTGCAACAATGCTTAGGTAGGTGGTACATGTCATCCACATGGATGGCATTGCCCAAAGCATCACACTGCTTCTGCCGACTTCCCTTATTCCCATAGAGCATCATGGTGCCATGTGTTCCCCAGGTAAGTGACCCACACACACCCGGCCATCCATGTGATGTAAAAGAAAACATGATTCATCAGACCAGGCCACCTTTTTCCATTGCTCTGTGGTCCAATTCTGATGCTCACGTGCCCATTGTTGGCATTTTCAGCGGTGGACAGGGTTCAGCGTGGGCACCCTGACTGGTCTGCAGCTATGCAGGCTCATACACAACATAGTGCAATGCACTGTGCATTCTGACACCTATCTATCAGAACTAGCATAAACTTTTTGGGCAATTTGAGTAGCAATAGCTCCTCTGTTGGATTGGACCACATGGGCCAGCCTTTTGCCTATTTTCCTGCTTAGAACACATCAACTTTGAGGACAAAATGTTCACTTGCTGCCTAATATATCCCACCCACTAACAGGTGTCATGACAAAAAGATAATCAGTGCTTACTTTGCCTTTCAGTGGTCTTAATGTTTTGACTGATCATATGTTACAGTTTTTCTCCATTGGTTTGGCTCATTTCTTGAAACAGAAATTACGTTCTCAAAATGACATGGACAAACTGTGATGGCTGTGGTCTCGGTTCATTATGTGTTTTATTTTTCTGATACTTTGTTTTTCCTTCACTCTCTCTCAGCAGGTTGGAGTGGGGCAGAGGCGGGGCCAAATCGCCCTGGAGCAAGCGTCATTAGACACACTTGCAGGTCATCTGTTAATCAACTCAGCGTCTTAAGGCACCTCATGCTCTTCTCCCGTGCCGGACTATACTCTTTGTCTACCAATCGCATGCACCTCACTCCTAAGCTATTTTGCTTGACTCTTGTCCCGCTCCTCTTGCCTCCAGTGCCTTTTGCCTACATTACTGTATTGATCACTGTGAGTTTTTTCATAGTCGCCTTTTCTTCCGCATTTTCTATTCCCCAGTTGTCGGGTGATTTTGAGTTCTTCTTACGTTGCTACTTTTGATAGTTTTTTGTTTGCTTTGGACTGTTTTATTTTTGATACTGTTTTCCCTTAGAGGTGATTTTGAGTTCTATCCACTGTTCAGTGTTTTACCTGGTTCAGGTGATATTTTCGTTGATACTTTGTTCAATAAATTTTTGGTTACTTGGTGTCTGCATTTGGGTCCTGGTCTTTATTAAGAACGTCTCGTAACACAAACGTCCAAACTATTTGGCAATTGTTCACAACAGAATTGAATTTCTCATTCATTTCATCAAACTGCAAATATCTTAGTACATGTCTCAATGTCTCAGTATATCTTTGCAAATGATTAAGTACAGGTAGCCTACAGTTAGCTCAGTTAGCTTACATTTAGCACAATTTCCAAATGAAGAGATCTTGTTGATCTAAACTGATTGTTGATTCACAGTCTAATGGTTGTTCTCTCCAAAACATGTCAGCATCATTTCATTGTATAAGTCATCACATGCAAAATAGTCTGTTCAATTGTCAAAATTAGTCAAGAACATAATACCATGAATACCATATATGAATCTCTTGGAACATTTGATAAATTGATTACAGTAATTGACAGTCAGGTGAAACTAGAACTTGACTAACGAAGGAGTAGTTTCACACATCTCAGATGACCAATCAAACAGTATGTTTAGTTACCTGACAGGTGCTGTCCATGGTTGTGAATGCTGCCAAACATGTATATATAGAGCTTGACCAGGACCAGTACAATCCCCTTCAATCAGTGTAGGGGATGGCTGCAACATGCAAGCTGTTTCTTCCCTTCCCCTGATGTGTGTGAATGATAATGGTTACAGTATCCTTGGCAGTATCAGTGCAATGTGTGATGTCAAACCTTGGAGGCTACTCTTATTGTAAAATCCTATTTTTTTCCAGTTTTATACACAATTGTATTCTGTTAGCTCGACAAAAATAAATAAATAAATACATAAATAAATAAAATAATAATTTTAAAAAATTGTACAGTAACCACTATCAATGAAGCACAGGGCTAAGACTGAGAGGTGGACATGAGGGATATTTCAATGGTCCTCTGCCATAGTGACAAAACATCTAAACATTTTGACTTGCAGTGCTTACACAATGCCAAAGGGATGGTGCATTTTGGGGGCACTGGCTATTTATATGAGAAAGGAATTTAGTTTTGACACACGAGTGAACTGTGTTGGGAGAAATATGAGCTTTTGCAGGTGAACCATGGTGTTGTGCTGAACCATCCAGGTTATTTTGGCAAAAGCACCAAGAGTGTTGAGAACGTCTGGTCTGTTTCAAGAAATGAGCCAAAGCAATTGAGAAGGATCTTTGCATTTTGGGGGCACTGACTATTTATATGGCAAAGGAATTTAGTTTTGAAGCATGAGTGAACAGTTTTGGGAGAGATATGAGCTTTTGCAAGTGAGTTATGGTGTTGTACTGAACTGTAAGACTGTTTTGCCAAATGATCTTGGAGTTTTAAGAATGTAATTTCTGTTTCAAGAAATGAGCCAAACCAATGGAGAAAAACTGTAAAATGTCAGGTTGTATGCAATTTGCAACCAAAGTAGTGGCCAAGAGTGTGAACCAAATATTACATCAAGTTTTATGTCAGGAGTAACATCATATTTGTTTTGAACCATTCTCTGGTTATGTGTCTGGAGTCCTTGCTATTATCCTAGTGTTGACTTTACTAATTTAAATCTGAGACAAACACAGAGGGAGTCTGAGCATTGTGGCACAGGCCAATGAAAGTAACCTAAATGTAAAGGCAGGTATCTCTAAAGCTGCCCAAGATCAGTGCCGCAATTGATGTTTTAAACTGGGCTGTAGGGGTTTGGAGGAGTGAGTGATGACATCTACAATTGATTACTCCAGAGGAGAAGTGAGTAAGGAGGATGAACAAAAGCAGCGCCATCTGTGTAAGCTCTGGAAAATCAGTGGGGGAGTGAGTAACAACCTCACCTGTGGAATTTCTGTAAAAGACCAAAATAGTAACAGATTGAGCCGTCCTAATGTGAGCTTATGGCATGAATGATTTTTATGAACATGAAAAATGAAATAGAAAAAACTAGGAGTTTCTTACCCTGGCACTGGGCTAATGTGACCAACACCGCACAAACATAAAAAATATTTTTTTGAAAGGGTATGTATCTTAGTCCTCATTCTAAAACAAAAGCTTGACCATAAATGTGCTCAGACAGGGAGTATCTAAGAAAGTGAACATGTGTAACCAGTCTGAGCTAGATGCGTTGAGTGAGAGTGAATAATCTGAAGTGATATGATTGTGTGACTCTCTGTGTGTATCAGCTAACATTATGTCTGAGTATCCACATGTAGACATTCTGGAATCTCCCACTCTCCCATGCTTCCTCTGTGTGTCTCAGACAGGAAGTAGCATCATCAAGGCTGAATAAAGACACAGAGGTGTAAAGGGTGATATGTAGTTCAATATTCCCACCTTTAGGAGCCACTGGACACGTGGGCACAGACAAATTTAAAAAAAAGAAAAACAGAGCAGAGCACAGCAGCCCACACATATTATGTACAGTAATTTTTCAAGAGTTTTTGTGATATTTTACAGGTTGGTTGAAACTCTTTTGTTAATGCTGTAGATGAAAAGTGACTCTCCAAAGCTTCCTGTTACAGCAGATCCACACTGAAACCACAGATACAAAACACTATAAAACATTACAATATATTGTTGGAAACATCAAAGGAAACCTGTGATACCCGATCTGTTTCCTTTAACCTGCGCTATGTATTAAAATTGCTTATCTAATTCTAATGAAGTCTTGCTGTAGCCCAAATGTGTATTTTAGCTGTATCAAGTAAGTGTTAACACTTGCATGACAAACATTATCAGATCAGTGGAATTAGCAGATACTCAATATTAAGGGATTCACATTTCAAATTTGGCACACTCAAACCTTACATAAACTTGACAAGTAGACAAGAAAATGATGAGCTGGAGTTAGGATCTGTTTGAAAGGGCCATTCCACTAATTTAACACATAGGGCTCTATTTTCGTTTCTGCCGCTGATGTGGCGGAGGTGTGGCACAAAGTCAGGTCTGCTTCGCTGATGGGGCATGGTGGCGCAGACTTTGGTATTTTCATGTACTGCGCTGCGGGCGCAACTACTCCGCGTTCTCATCTCAGTCCCACCAAGCGGCGCAACTCGGAAGTAGGGAGGGGAGAAGGCGTGGAGTGGATTTGACACAGCCGACTTTGTTTTGATGGTGAAAGATGGCGCCTGTGTGTATGGCTGGCTCCTGCAATGTTAGGTGTTTTTATTGTTTTTAATCATCAGCACTAAACAAATCGAGTCTCTGTTGGTGTATGATCGCCAGTCCCTTTTGTTTCTCCGGCAGAATGTCAGAGATCTATGTGCTTTTAATCACGATGGACAGAATACCTTGCCCCCACTCTTGGCGGGGATTCCGCCTCACCTATACCGGGCCTTGGCCCTACCTTCTCGGCGGAAGTGTCTCTGGCGCCACGGCAGCTCGGCTGTCGGGTGGTGTTCTATCCGCTGTTCAGTGTTTTACCTGGTTCAGGTGATATTTTCGTTGATACTTTGTTCAATAAATTTTTGGTTACTTGGTGTCTGCATTTGGGTCCTGGTCTTTATTAAGAACGTCTCGTAACACAAACGTCCAAACTATTTGGCAATTGTTCACAACAGAATTGAATTTCTCATTCATTTTATCAAATTGCAAATGTCTTAGTACATGTCTCAATGTCTCAGTATATCTTTGCAAATGATTAAGTACAGGTAGCCTACAGTTAGCTCAGTTAGCCTATATTTAGCACAATTTCCAAATGAAGAGATCTTGTTGATCTAAACTGATTGTTGATTCACAGTCTAATGGTTGTTCTCTCCAAAACATGTCAGCATCATTTCATTGTAAGTCATCACATGCAAAATAGTCAAGTTCAATTGTCAAAATTAGTCAAGAACATAAAACATGAATACCATATATGAATCTCTTGGAACATTTGATAAATTGATTACAGTAATTGACAGTCAGGTGAAACTAGAACTTGACTAATGAAGGAGGAGTTTCACACATCTCTGATGACCAATCAAACAGTATGTTTAGTTACCTGACAGGTGCTGTCCATGGTTGTGAATGCTGCCAAACATGTATATATAGAGCTTGACCAGGACCAGTACAATCCCCTTCAATCAGTGTAGGGGATGGTTGCGACATGCAAGCTGTTTCTTCCCTTCCCCTGATGTGTGTGAATGATAATGGTTACAGTATCCTTGGCAGTATCAGTGCAATGTGTGATGTCAAACCTTGGAGGCTACTCTTATTGTAAAATCCTATTTTTTCCCAGTTTTATACACAATTGTATTCTGTTAACTCGACAAAAAAAAAACAACAAAAAAAAACCCCAACTAAGACTAAGGCTAAGACTGAGAGGTGGACATGAGGGAAATTTCAATGGTCCTCTGCCATAGTGACAAAACATCTAAACATTTTGACTTGCAGCGCTTACACAATGCCAAAGGGATGGTGCATTTTGGGGGCACTGGCTATTTATATGAGAAAGGAATTTAGATTTGACACACGAGTGAACTGTTTTGGGAGAGATATGAGCTTTTGCAGGTGAACCATGGTGTTGTGCTGAACCATCCAGGTTATTTTGGCAAAAGCACCAAGAGTGTTGAGAATGTCTGGTCTGTTTCAAGAAATGAGCCAAAGCAATTGAGAAGGATCTTTGAATTTTGGGGGCACTGACTATTTATATGGGAAAGAATTTAGTTTTGACACACGAGTGAATTGTTTTGGGAGAGATATGAGCTTTTGCAGGTGAACCATGGTTCCTACCTTCTCGGCGGAAGCGTCGAGCGCCACGACAGCTCAGTGGTCAGGTGGTGAGGCTGAAACTCCGGCTGGCATGCCCTTTGTCCATTTCCTGGACAGGACGTGGATTATTCCGTCCTTTTGCTGTGCCCAGGCGTTTCCTGGATCCCATCGATGCCTGTCTGGTACCTGTCACCGGCTCATCTGAGGGATTCCGGCCCCGTCGCCTCTGCCCTCTTCGGCTCTCTCAGCGTGAGGTAAACCACCGGCTCCTGGGGACGCTGCCCCGGGCTTCCCAAACCACCGGACCACAGGCTCCAGCTCCCACCAGGACTGGCTTGGTGAACGTTAGATCCCTGGCGAACAAAACCTTCATCGTGAGGGATTTCTTCAGCTCCCGTGGCCTGGATTTCCTCTGTGTGACAGAGACTTGGATCAGTACCGGTAAGTGCAACGTTCTGGTGGAACTTCTACCTGCCGGCTGTTTCTACTACTCCCTGCGGACGTTGGGTCGTGGAGGAGTAACAGCAACGGTTTACAAAAACAACTTTAAATGTAAGCAGCGCATCACCTCATCCTCTTTTTCCAGCTTTGAGGTGACTTTATTTGAGGTGGGTCGCTCCGACCCGGTGCTGTGCGCCGTCATCTATCGACCCCCCAAATATAATACTGACTTTGTGAATGACTTCTCTGGTCTTCTGGCTGAACTTATGCCTAAGTATGACTGTGTTCTCCTTCTCGGGGATTTTAATATTCACGTGTGTTGTCCTGATAAGCCTTTGGTGAAGGAATTTTTAAGCCTTATTGACTCTTTTAATTTGGTGCAGGGTATATCTGGTCCCACGTGTGAACATGGACACACATTAGACCTTGTTCTCTCTCATGGGTTATCTGTGTCGATTTCCGATCATATTCAATTCAATTCAATTCAATTCAATTTTATTTGTATAGCGCCAAATCACAACAGAAGTTGTCTCAGGACACTTTCCATATAGAGCTGGTACAGACCAAGCTCTTTTATCTACAAAGAAACCAACAATTCCCCCATGAGCAAGCACTTGGCGACAGTGGCGAGGAAAAACTTCCTTTTAACAGGCAGAAACCTCGAGCAGAACCAGACTCTGGGTGGGCGGCCATCTGCCTCGACCGGTTGGGTGAGAGAGGAAGAGCAAGAGAGGGAGAGTGAGACAGACAGACAGACAGACAGACATACAGTCAGACAGACAGACAGACAGAAAAGCAGTCAGAGAGAGAGAGAGAGAGACAGAGAGACAGACATGCAGTCACAGTAACAGTGACAGTGGATGTAATAACAGCAGTAGCAGTTTCAGTGGATGTCAGGCAGGGCCAAGGCAGGAGATGCAGATGAAATCCACAATCCAGATTCAGCCACTGTCCATGGGAACCTGCAAGACGACAAAGCACAGAGACTCCGGGGAAGGAGCTAAGTTAGTAACACGCCGTGGTAGGACATGAGAGCGTGCGGATGGAGAGGGACAGAAGGACGGAGGAGCTCGGTGTATCTTTGGATGTCCCCCGACAGTCTAATCCTATAGCAGCATAACTAGGAGCTGGTCCAGGACAAGCCTGAGCCAGCCCTAACTATAAGCTTTATCAAAAAGGAAAGTTTTAAGCCTACTCTTAAATGTAGAGACAGTGTCTGCCTCCCGGACAAAGACTGGAAGATGGTTCCACAGGAGAGGAGCTTGATAGCTAAATGCTCTGACTCCTGTTCTGCTTTTTGAGACTTTAGGAACCATAAGTAGACCTGCATTCTGGGAACGCAGTGTTCGAGTAGGGCAATAAGGTACTATGAGCTCTTTAAGATAAGAAGGTGCCTGGCCATTTATGGCTTTGTAAGTAAGGAGGAGAATTTTAAACTCTATTCTAAACTTTACAGGGAGCCAGTGCAAAGTGGCGAGTATTGGAGAAATATGATCTTGCTTCCTGGTTTTTGTCAGAACACGTGCTGCAGCGTTCTGGAGCAACTGGAGAATATTCAGCAACGAATTTGGGCAGCCTGATAGTAAAGAATTGCAATAATCCAGCCTGGAAGTTACGAATGCATGGACTAGTTTTTCTGCATCATTTTGAGACAAAATATGCCTGATTTTTGCGATATTACGTAGGTGAAAAAAGGCAGTCCTTGAAATTTGTTTTACATGGGAGTGAAAGGACATGTCTTGGTCAAAGATAACTCCCAGATTCTTTACAGTGGTGCTGGAGGCCAGCGCAATGCCATCCATAACTGCTATGTCATCAGAAAGTGACCTTCTAAGATGTTTAGGGCCTACTACTATAACTTCAGTTTTGTTCGAGTTTAGCATCAGAAAATTGCAGGTCATCCAGGTCTTTATGTCATGAAGACATGCTTGTAGTCTAGTTAACTGACTGGTTTCTTCCGGTTTCATTGATAAATATAGCTGGGTATCATCTGCATAGCAATGAAAATTTATTGAGTGCTTCCTGATAATCTTACCTAAAGCAAGCATATATAAGGTGAATAGAATTGGTCCAAGCACAGAACCCTGCGGAACTCCATAGCTGACTTTAGTGAGCACAGAGGAGTCGTCATTAACGCGTACAAACTGAGAGCGATCTGACAAGTAGGATTTAAACCAGCTTAGCGCAGTTCCCTTAATGCCAATGAAATGTTCCAGTGTCTGCAATAGGATGCCATGGTCAATGGTGTCAAATGCAGCACTAAGATCCAGTAAGACTAGTACAGAGACAAATCCTTTATCAGATGCAATTAGAAGGTCATTTGTAACTTTAACCAGTGCTGTCTCTGTGCTATGATGCACTCTAAATCCTGACTGGAAATCCTCGAATAAACTATTATTGTTTAGAAAGACGCACAGCTGATTGGCAACTGCTTTCTCAAGAGTTTTTGAGAGAAAGGGAAGGTTGGATATCGGTCTATAGTTGGCTAAAACCCCTGGATCAAGAGTAGGCTTTTTCAGTAGCGGTTTTATCACAGCTACTTTAAAGGACTGTGGTACGTAGCCTGTTGATAAAGAGAGATTGATCATGTCTAAAACTGAAGAGTCAATTAGAGGTAATACTTCTTTAAACAGCTTAGTCGGGATAGGATCTAAAATACAGGTAGATGATTTTGATGATGAAATTATTGAAATTAGGGCTGCACGGTGGCGCAGCAGGTAGTGCGCGTGCCTCACAGCAAGAAGGTTGCCGGTTCGATCCCCGGGTCAGGCGGGGCCTTTCTGTGTGAAGTTTGCATGTTCTTCCCGTGCATGCGTGGGTTCTCTCCGGGTACTCCGGCTTCCTCCCACAGACCAAAAAAAAAACATGCTCATTAGGTTAATTGATGACTCTAAATTGTCCGTAGGTGTGAGTGTGAGTGTGAATGTTTGTTTGTCATTACATGTGGCCCTGCAATCGGCTGGTTCAGGGTGTACCCCGCCTCTCGCCCATTGTAACTGGGATAGGCTCCAGCCCCCCGCAACCCCGAAAGGGATAGACGGTATAGATAATGGATGGATGGAATTATTGAAATTAGTTGGTGAAGGTCAACAGGAGTAAAACAGTCTAAAACTGCGACAGACTGAGTAACAGTTTCTACGATTTCTGCGTTTGAAGACAAAACAGTACCTGTTAACGGCAGGAGTCGATGAATTCTGTCTCTAATAGTTAGAATTTTATCATTAAAGAAGCTCATGAAGTCATTACTGTTCAGAGCTAAAGGAATACATGGTTCAACAGAATTATGGCTCTCTGTCAGCCTGGCTACAGTGCTGAAGAGAAACCTGGGATTGTTCTTATTTTCCTCTATTAGTGCAAAGTAATAGGCTGCCCTGGCACTGCGGAGGGCTTTCCTGTATATTTTAAGACTGTCTTGCCAGGTGGACCGAAATTCTTCCAAATTGGTTGAACGCCATTTCCTTTCTATTTTCCGTGAAGTTTGCTTTAATTTGCGGGTTTGAGGAGTATACCATGGAGCTAACCTCCTATGTTTAATTTTCTTCTTTTTTAGGGGAGCAACAGAGTCAAGTGTCATACGCAACGATCCTGTAGCACTATCAACCAGGAAGTCAATCTGGGAGGGACTAACGTTAGCATAAGACTCCTCTGTTGTATTGAGACATGGCATTGAATTAAATACTGATGGGATCATATCCTTAAATTTAGCTACAGCACTATCAGACAGGAGTCTGGTATAAGAATTTTTGCCTACTGGCTGGTAGTCTGGTAATATGAATTCGAAAGTTATTAAATGATGATCTGATAAAAGAGGATTCTGTGAGGAGACTATTAAGTCTTCGATTTCAATGCCATATGTCAGAACAAGGTCGAGGGTGTGGTTAAAACAGTGAGTCGGTTCATGTACATTCTGGCGGAAGCCAACAGAGTCTAATACTGAGATAAACGCAGTGCTAAGGCTGTCATTATCAACGTTGACATGTACATTAAAGTCACCTACAATAATTACTTTATCTGCTTCAAGAACTAAGCTTGATAGAAACTCCGAGAACTCAGCTATAAATTCGGAGTAAGGACCAGGAGAGCGGTATACTACAACAAATAAAAGTGGCTGCACTGTTTTCCATTTCTCATGAGAAAGAGTGAGAACAAGGCTTTCAAATGAGTTTAGGTTTAGGGTTGATCAAAAGGCTTGAGTCAAAAATGGCTGCAACTCCACCTCCTCTGCCGCTGCCTCGAGGAATGTGAGTATTAATATGGCTCGGAGGAGTAGCTTCATTTAGGCTCACATACTCTTCAGGACACAGCCAGGTTTCAGTCAGACAAAATAAATCAACATTATGGTCTGATATTAACTCATTTACTAGAACAGCTTTAGAGGACAGAGATCTGATGTTAAGGAGTCCACATTTAATTCTCCTATCTTGTTGTACTATTGCAGAGGTTGTTCTAATTTTAATTAGATTCTTATGTTTAACTCCTCTTCTCTGTACTTTTGGTTTACTTAGTTTACGTGGTCGGGGGGCAGACACAGTCTCTATGGAGTGTTGGGTGGGTAACTGCTCTAATGGAGGCGCAGAGAAGCGTGTAGGACTGCAGCTCTGCCTCCTGGTCTCAACTCTGAGTTGTCAGGGGTTAGGTTCATAAATAAAATCGGTCAGATTTCTAGAGATGAGAGCTGCTCCCCCCAAAGTGGGATGGATGCCGTCTCTCCTAATCAGACCAGGTCTTCTCCAGAAAGTCTGCCAATTATCAATGAAGCCCACACCGTTTGCTGGACACCACCTCGATAGCCAGCGATTGAACGATGACATGCGGCTAAACATATCATCACTGGTCAGATTTGGCAGGGGTCCAGAGAAAACTACGGAGTCCGACATCGTTTTAGCATATGTACACACCGATTCCACATTAATTTTAGTGACCTCCGATTGGCGTAACCGGGTGTCATTACCGCCGACGTGAATAACAATCTTACGGTATTTACGCTTATCCTTAGCCAGCAGTTTCAAATTTGATTCGACGTCGCCCGCTCTGGCCCCCAGCAGGCATTTGACTATGGTCGCTGGTGTCGCTAACTTCACATTTCTCAAAATGGAGCTGCCAATAATCAGAGTTGGTTTCTCAGCGGGTGTGTCGCCGAGTGGGGAGAACCTGTTAGAAACATGAAGCAGTTGGTAGTGACCCGTGGGCTTCAGCTTGGGACTATGCTTCCTTCGAATAGTCACCCAGCCTCCCTGGTTTCCCGGCTGCTCGGGAGCTGTCGAGGGACGGCTAGCCGGAGCTGCACTTGGTCGGTCCGCACCGACTACGGGGGCCTGGCTAACTATAGCTAATGGTTTTGTTTCCATGGTGCGGAGCCGAGCTTCCAATTCACTAAGCCTCGCCTCCAACTCACCAAATAAACTACATTTATTACACGTACCAGTATCACTAAAGGAGGCAGAGGAGTAGCTAAACATGTGACACACCAAGCAGGAAAGAGCTGGAGAGGGACAGAGAGAAGCCATCGCTAGCTGCTAGGCTAAGTTGGTATAGCTAGCAGAGCAGACAAGCGCGTAGACAAATAAAATTGACGGTCGCTAAATAAACAGACTTATGGGTGCTTGAGCAGAACTAATGTTACTCTAGAGTGCGGATAAAAGGCCGCTGTAACAAAACACAGAGCAAATTACACTCAGAGGAACAAGAGCGACAAACGCACACTACTCGTAAGGCAGCAACCAGAAACAGGAAGTGAGACGATACGCTTACCTCAGCACCTCATATGCCTGTCTTGTTTGCTATGCTAAGGTTAAATCTAGCGCTCCTGCTCAGAGACGTTGGATTTTTAACTCTTGTACTGTCGGTCAGTTCTCTGTGGCTTTTGATCAGCTCTATGTCCGTCCTGCCTCTGTTGAGCTCAGCTCCTGGTCTTACTCCTCCTGCCGAACCATACTGGACTATGTAGCTCCATTAAAAACTGTGCAGCCCAAAGCTAAATCTGAGCCCTGGTTTAACAAAAGAACTCGTGCAGCGAGACGGGAGTACTGCAAAGCTGAGCGCAAGTGGAAGACGGACAAGCTGCAGGTTTCCTTCCAAATCTTAAAGGACTGTTGGCGCTGCTACCAGAGCACTGTTAAAGATTCCAAAAGAAAATACTTGTCCAACTTCATCGAGTCTAATCGTCACAACCCGCGTGTGTTATTTAAAACCATTGACACTGTTCTTAATACCCCACAGCCTGCCAGCTTGGAGGCATCTCCTGAAATGTGCAATAGCTTCCTGCACTTTTTCATTGATAAGGTTGCTACTGCTAGGGCTCTCATCTCAGCTCCTACATCTGATCCCTCTGACCCTGTCCCATTTTCTGTAGCTCTTGATAATTTTGAACCTGTGTCTCTGTCCTTTTTAGAAGATGTTCTGTTTGGCCATATTAAGCTGTCAGGTTCTCCCTGTGACGCTGTCTCTCCTTGTCTTTTTAAAGAGGTTTTCCCTAGTATAGTATATTTACTGCCCCTGGGCTTCATCCTGAGAAAGCATGGCATCTCTTTTCATTGTTATGCTGACGACAGTCAGATGTGCTGCTGAAAAAGAAAAATGCCTTCTCCCTCACACCACTTCTGTCATTTCTTGAAGACATCAAAGCCTGGATGGCCTTGAACTTTTTAAATTTCAATGAGAAAAAAACAGTGATGGTGTTTGGCCCCAGTGACCCTTGTAAACCCCCTCCTGTTGACTTGGGCCCCTTGGCAGGCTATGTAAAGCCAACAGTCTCAAACTTGGGTTTTAAGATGGACAGTGATTTTAAATTGGATCGGCAAATTAGTGCTGTAGTGAAGTCCAGCTTTTTCCACATTAGGCAGCTCGCAAAGGTGAAGCCTTTCCTTGCACACAGCACTTTGAAACAATCATCCATGCCTTTATTACATCTCGGCTGGATTACTGTAATGCACTTTATTTTGGAGTCAGCCAGTCTTCCCTCGCACGCCTCCAGCTGGTGCAAAATGCAGCAGTCAGCCTGTTAACTGGAGTGCGTAAGAGGGAGCACATAACTCCCATCCTGGCCTCCCTTCACTGGCTGCCTGTGCACTTCAGGGTCCATTTTAAGATTCTTTTATTTGTTTTTAAATCTTTAAATGGTCTCGCCCCGCCTTACCTCTCTGAGCTCCTTCACCTCTACGCTCCTGCTTGGTGCCTCAGGTCAGCTGATCTACTGTACCTGGAGGTACCGAGATCAAAACGGAAGCTCAGAGGGGACAGAGCTTTCTCTGTGGTGGCTCCAAAATTATGGAGCGAGCTACCATCAATCATTAGGTAAGCCCTGTCGCTGTCCATTTTTAAAACCCGTCTTAAAACCCACTTTTATTCCTTGGCTTTCAACCCCACATGAGACTCCACTCTTGTTTTAGTGTCTTATGGTTTGCTTTTACTCATTGTTTTATTGTTTTTAAAAACAACAAAACAATTATTTTAGTGTTTATTCCTGTTTTATTTTATTTATCGTATTCCACTTATAATGTTTTGTCTATAAATGTACAGCACTTTGTTTCAACTCTGGTTGTTTTTAAAGTGCTATATAAATAAAGTTGAAGTTGAAGTTGAAGCCAAGTCCAATCTTCACCAATCACACCAGCTCCTCGTCTCACCATTAAAAATGCTGCTGGCAAGGTGCATAGCAAGTTTCGAGGATGACTGAGCCCGCGCAGGAAACTGTCCGACACCCAAACTTCTCCCAGGAGGAGACTGACGTCACTCATGTCTAAATATGAGGTCCTTAGATGGTAAATCCTTGGCCTCCTCCTCCTCATCATCCTCCTCAAAGCAATGATGTACTCCATCTTTGTAGATAACGTTAAGCATTACAATGATAACATTTGTATTTGGACAGACAGGTAGTGATCTTCATGCATGTTTTTTAGAGGGGGGTTTCATTTATGGAGGATCCCCCAGGTGAGCATGGGGAGAACATGCAACCACACAGAAATGCCCCTGTCCTCGCCCACAGCGCCCCAGGTGGGAATCGAATCCTGGACCTTCTAGCTGTGAGGCGACAGTGTTTCCGCCGTGCCAACATGTCTGTTTTAGTTTTGGTTCTGAATATTAGCTGTCACTGTCATTGCTGTCCATTCCTCTCTCTTCCAGTCCCATTGCAACATGTTGGGAACAACATGTTGCAATGTCATTGATGTGTGCTGTTGTGTTGTACTTGTACTATGACAATGCTGTGTTTATAGCTTGCTGTGACTGTGTGTGTGTGTGTGTGTGTGTGTGTGTGTGTGTGTGTGTGTGTGTGTGTGTGTGTGTATAGATATATATTTTAGTGCTGTCAATCGATTAAAATATTTAATCGCGATTAATCTCATGAATGTCATAGTTAACTCGCGATTAATTGCAAATTAATCACACATTTTTATCTATTCTTAAATGTCCCATTAATTATCTTTTCAATACTCTTATCAACATGAGAAAGTGGATAGGCTTGCTTTGTGCAAATGTTTTTTATTGAAGAAAACAACGTGTAGTGTTATATTTCACACTAACATTCTCACTTTGAGCAGTCATTCACATTTGAAGCAAAATCTCACACAATTTAACACTCTCAATACACAGATGACAAAAAAAAAAAAATACTTGGTCACAAAAAAAGCCCCTTCAACAACCCTTTCTAAGGGATCAAAACAGGGTGATCCAAAATAAAGTTACAAAGTGCACATCATTGTAAACTAGGACTCAGCCTATAGTGCAGTTAAACCATGGCTTAAACTTTCCTTTCTTAAGTTTCCTTTGAACATACAAGCAGTCAGACTATAATGCTCTTCTGTTTATTCACCAGAGGCTTATCAACCCAGCCTATTATTTCTCTCCAGAAAGAATGAACATTACTTGCCTATGGCTGTAGTAATCTTGTTCTGAGTTGCGGTATCCATATGCCTCTGTCGAAAGTCATGTTGCCTGGTTTTGACAAGGAGGCAGCGGAGAATTCGCATTAGCCGTGTGTTTGGCCATCAAGCGGTATTTCAGACTGGATGTGCTACAGTGATAACTCAGTTCACACCAACAACACACACAGATAACTTTGGTCTTGTCAGTCGACCCATCTGGCAACTTTTTGAAACTAAACTTTCCATTCAGAATCTTGTTCACATCCATTTCAGCGTTTCGCGCTTGACATCCACACAAACTGGTAGTCTACTCTTTTACAGCTAGCGAGCAGACAAGACCAAACATGTGCGTGGGGAGCGCCTATTTACAATCAGATCCTGCAGTTTTTCTAACGTTACTAGCAGTGGCCACAGCTTATAAAAAACTAGCTCACTAGGTCACAATAAATGTTAATCTCGCGATAAAAAAAATTGTGCCATTAAAATTGTTTTGCGTTAAATACTGAATACATGAAAATCTGAGGAAGAGAATTGGGTCCCTCAAATCTGATACATCCAGTATTTCAGTTTGAATCAATCCAATCTTTCACCCTGTAGTAAGATACTGGGCTGAACCCCACCACACCAGAAACTCAGGGCTGTGATTCCGTCTTGGCAGCTGGCCAGATATAGTGGCTGTGACTCACCACTTTCGCCTACTTCCTCCCTACGTAAGCATGGTTCGGAAAAATAGGCTGTGCATTTGTGAGCGACTGTGTGTTATTACACTTTTTTTTTCTCTCAGAGTACGACGGAGGGTCACTAGACAGAGTTACACAACATCTCTGAGGAGTTGAGTAACAGACTGAGGGAGAGCGTGCAACTACATCTACTCAAGTACTGTGCGTAAGCACAGTTTTGAACTACTTGTACTTTACTTGACTATGAAATGACTGTCTCTGTTTCATATTAGTTGACTTTCAAATCAAGATTTTAAACAATCACATAAAACTTTAAATGCAGGACTTTTAATTTTAAAGAATTGTGGGTACTTTGATGATACTTTTTCTTTAGTAAATCTAAGGATCTAGGATCTAAGTACTTATTCAACCACTGTCCACTAAAACAATCAATCAATCTTTATTTATAGAGCACTTTTCATACATAAAATGTAGCACAAAGTGCTTTACATGTTAATAGCACCCCAACCCCCAGACCCCCACCCCACGATTCTCTCTCTCTCTCTCACACACACACACACGCACACACACACACATTGGCTGAATACAGAGGAACCAGCTGATGCTAAAGACAGCATTGCTAGCACTGGGGGCTGCCCACGACCCAGGCCAAAACGCCACAGCTCGGTGCCCTCCAAACTACAGGCAGGCAGAGGACCCACAGCACTGCAGCGGAGCACCGCCACAGAGCCCCCACCCACCCCAACTGTCATACAACACTTTTCGATTGCATCTATTCCATCCACTTACAACTTAAAGACAGGTCAGTGTTTGACTTACTCCTGCCAGTTGCTCTTAGCTTCGATGTTTATGTTGTTACTGGTGGGAGGATGTCAGTTCAAAATACCTGTGTGATGTCCACCATCAACAAACCATTTTTACATTGGAGTCAGAACACTGCTGGCTCTAACTATAATGTATGTAATGTTCCCTTCAGACAGAAGACGACACTCTGCATGTGTATCCACTTGGATCTATAGAGTCTCATTGTGCTTCTCATGTGAAGAGAGAGGCAGATGAACCCTCTCGAAGTAAACACCAGGGCCCGTATTCGCAAAGCTCTTAGAGTCCTCTAAGAGAGCTCCTAACTTAGCCTTAAAATTCCTTGCAAGGAATCTTAGCTCAAGAGTGATTTAGGAAGTGTCTGAGAGCAACTCTGAGCAAGAAGGGTACAGAAACTTTTCTCTTAGTAAGGAGGTATAGTTGACCGCATTGCTAGGTATGATGCAGTCTTCTAAAAACTGTGATTGGTTGTTACAAAAAGGGAAAAATACACAAAAAAAAAGAGAAAAGAAAAAATGCGCTTCACGCTCCTGGTAATGAATAGACAGTAAAATCAACCAATCATATAACTTGGACTGTATTAAGAAATGTGTAATTGTGACACTGACTTTATGTCATGATGATGAAACTCAGCAAAATGAAATTAATTGTGACACAGCTTCAAAATGTTTGAATGTACCTCATTCACACGCCGATTATATTGATTTGCTTATTGTTATGTTTACTGTCCATGCTGGTAATTTTACTACGTAATCTATTTGATATTAATAGTGGATGCAGACTCAGCTGTCAGCAATTCCTTTGATTGCTGGTGTCCTTACAAGAAATGGCTTGATGTGGCAGAATGACCAAAACAACGAATGAAATGGATAAAAAGAGAACAAGAAAGCCAAACAGGAGCTCAATGGGTACTAAGGATGAGAACGTTTCTGTGCACCACAGTGTCCTTGATTTCCATGTAATTTCCATATCCATGATTTGTTGACACATACCTGTAGTGTCTCTGGCGCCATAGACTGTTATGGCTGATTGCTAAGTGAGCTGAGTTGGCATATCATAACTTTATAGCCTAGCTTAAAACCTGATATATCCAGTCCTGTGCCAATGCCCTGCCATGCAAAAACCCTCCTGTTTATATTTTAGGGACCTCACAAAAAATTGCGCCAGTTTGTTACTCCTCCCCACCTGCACACTCATCTCTCATTGAAAGTGAATTGCCAGACAACTCCATCCATCCATTTTCTATACCACATATCCCTTTCGGGGTTGCGGGGGGTGCTGGAGCCTATCCCAGCCATCAACGGCAAGAAGCGGGGTACACCCTGGACCAGTCGCCTGTCGATCGCAGGGCACAAACACACAACCATTCACACTCACACTCACACCTAGGGGCTATTTTACAGTCACCAATTAACCTAATGAGCATGTTTTTGGTCTGTGGGAGAAAGCCGGAGTGCCCGGAGAAAACCCACGCATGCACGGGAAGAACATGCAAACTTCACACAGAAAGGCCCGACCCGGGAACTAGCAACTTTGCTGATGTGAGGCACTAGCACTCCCTGCTGCGCCACTGTGCAGCCCTTGCCAGACAACTCCCCATCTTAAAATAATAAGACCGTGGTTTCTGGCTTTCTGGAGCAATTCAATCTCAAATCTTTCTCACATGGGGAGTGAGTTCTATCACAGCAGGCTGCCTCAGTATGTTTCAGAGGTTTGGGTAGTGGGTGGACATGTAGTGCAGCTGACTAATGTTGAAGCCAGGTCACTGACTTCCATCCCATTCTTTTGAATGTGACATCTCAGGAATGGCTTGAGGGAAATTCTTTAACTTTGGCACAAAAATTAATTTCTACTCAAGGATGAGCTGATTAGATTTTGGTGGTCAGTAGTTAAAGGTCAGGGTCACTGTGACCTCTGTCCCATTCTTGTGAGCGGGACATCTCAGAAACCCCTGGAGGAAATTTTATTACATCTGGTGCAAACGTCCACTTGGACACATGGATTAACTGTACACTGAATACCTTTTTATTAAATTCCTTTAAAGCCATCACAAGATGAATGGGCCTGAACAGATACGCCTGAACGGTTATAAACTTGACTCTTTAGGCAGCAGTATACAGATGTGTACAGGGAGCAGTATACAGAGATGTATTTTCTGAATAGACCAAATATTCTCTATTTATAATCCAAAATTAAACAAGCACAGACTGAAGCTGCAAAAGTGGAAAGGATTAACAAATCAAAATAAAGTCAAATCAATAACATAATAGCAATAAGCTGGTTCAAAATACTTTCATTACACTATCTAAAAAAGGCCTTAACAATACAATTCAAAAGTCAGCAGATATATGTCAAAATATCCAATACTCAGTCCAACATAAACATACTAGGGAGATTATGGAGATTCAGCATCTTGCACTCGTTGTGCTTATATTGATTTGTTTCATACAGTTACAAACATTTGCAGAACTTTTGGAGCATCAGAGGCGTTTGGCCCGCATAATGCCGAAGCAACGGGAGCCTGTTGTGTCCAAAAAGGCATATAATTTTTAGAACTGGGTCAGACTGAGCGCGGTCGCTTTCACATATCAAGCGAACTGCACTGGGGTTTGTTTGGAAGCGAACCGAGACCACCTCTCCGGCTGGGTCTCAGTCCAGCTGTTTGTTTTTGGTTTGGTTTGGTTCGAACCAAACAAGGGAGGCGTGAATACGTCCAAAGAGTACAGTGGGCAGAGGCCACTAGTGGAAAGGCAGACTACACTAAGGGGTGCCTTGGGGTGTTACCACTACTCACCTCAGTGAAACACAGCAACACAGCATACCTCACAGCAATTATGGTGTAGTCAACAATTGTGCCCCAGTGCTTTTACTGACACACATTAAGTATAGGAACTAGTGCTGTCAAAAATATCGAGTTATTAACGATCAATTTTAACAGCGTCATTTTTTTTTTTTTTTATTGCAAGATTAACGTTCTTTGTGACCTAGTGAACTTGTAGTTTTTCAGAAGCTGTGGCCACTGCTAGTAACGTACGAAAAACTACAGGATATGGTTGTTGGAGCCACAGTAATATTTTTGTTTTGTTTCTTGTTTAATTAATAGAGGTCATTGTTTGTAAATAGAAATGCATTTGCGTTGTTTGTACACAGGGTGGCGCACTAGAACACAAACACAGGTAATTTAGGTAAGGTACAGGTGATGAGCAGCAGGTGTGTGAACCGGGACAGGCAAACAGTTTTTCGACCGTGTGTGTGGCAGCATGGAAAAAATGGTACTGTGAATCTGTTGAACGGAAACTTGCCTGAAATGAATTGTGGACATATTTTACCACTGTAAAGGAGAGCACGACTGTAAAATAAATGGGTCGACACACTCAAAGACAGCAGTATTGGACAGTGGTTTATTGTTGTTGCCCAGGACACGCGTCCGAACAAGTTCTTCCCGTTTGCCCCTCAGTGGCTCTAAATGTAAGTTGTTGTTTTTTTTTTTATGATTGAAAGACTGAATGGAAAGTTTAGTTTCAGAAAGTTGCCAGATGGGTCAACTGACAAGAACAAAGTTATCTGTGTGTATTGTCAGTGTGAACTGAATTTTTGCCGCAGCACATCCAGTCTGAAATACCACTTGATGGCCAAACACACGGTGAATGTGAATTCGCCGCCGCCTCCTTGTCAAAACCAGGCGACGATGGATGGCTTTCAACAGAGGCATATGGATGCTATTATGTTCAAAGGAAACTTAAGAAAGGAAAGTTCAAGCCATGGTTTAACTGCACTATAGGCTGAGTCCTAGTTTACAATGATGTGCACTTTGTAACTTTATTTTCTATCACCCTGTCTTGATCCCTTAGAAAGGGTTGTTGAAGGGAATTTTTGTAACCAAGTATTTATTTTTTTTGTCATCTGTTTATTGACAGAGTTAAATTGTGTGAGATTTGATTCATTTAAATGTGAACGACTGCTCAAAGTGAGAATGTTAGTGTGAAATATAACACTACACGTTGCTGTTTTCAATTAAAAACATTTGCACAAAGCAAGCCTATCCACTTTTTCACATTGATAAGAGTATTAAAATGAGAATTCAAGGGACATTTAGAATAGATGAAAATGTACGATTAATTTGCGATTAATCATTAGTTAACTATGACATTCATGAGATTAATCGCGATTAAATATTTTAATCGATTGACAGCACTAATAGGAACCTCATCAGGGGTGCCTAGCCTCCCCAACAAAATGGCGCTCTACCTCACTAAAAGAAAAGAACTAATAACAAAATTAACAAACATGGCAACCCAATTATTTTAATATTCAAAAGAATAACTCAAAATTAACAATACAAAAACAAAGAGTATAAAAGACAAAACAATATAATAAGGGCAAGACAGCAGCAAATCCGAAAGGAAGCCTACAAGGTAAAGAAACAGAAATTAATGTGGCTTACAACACTGTATAAGATGGAGGCCATAACCCTACTCACCACCTTGAATACGGGGTCATTACACTGTGGGCCATTTAACTATACAGGAAGAAAAAGGGGAATCAACTAAGTGCGGAATAAAAAAGGTTTACTGTCACAAATAAAATGGCTTCCTCACATTCCTGCTGACACACCAAACAATAGCAGCCACCACATGCACCAGGAGCAGGGGCCCGTTGCACAAACCTAGGATAAGGGATTAAGCCCGGATATGTTGGTTATCCTGGCTCAACTTATCCGTGATCCGGTTGTACAAAAGCAGGATAGCAGAAAGTGGGATATGTTATGGGATACCATAAGTTACCATGGAGATTTATTCTGTGGAGCTAGCCTGCTCCAGACCAGGCTAAGTTCCAGGATCTATTTAATCTCATCCCTTATCTCAGTCAGCAGTCATCACAAACAGAAACCAATAGTTATTCCACTGACCACTACAGATTGTTATCACATTCAACTAGATCTACGGTCATTATTTAAACATTATTTAAACACAAAACATAAGCATCATTAATTTCAATTTTAATTAATTTCATTCATTTCAATCATTGTAGATAAATGATGATTTTAGGTGATGTTGCAATAGACTGTGTCTAAAATACACATCCAATTTAAAATATAAATACACATCAAAGAGTAACATGATGTTTCTTTATTGAATAAGGATAAATCAAAGCATCAGTTCCTTTCCAAACTGAAGTCACATAATGACTCTACAAGATAGAAAGCACAGAATCAAAGCATATTATACAACACAAGAATACATACACATTCAAAGGTCTGTATATAATACACCCCACGTCTGCACACTGAAATAAATGCAGGACAAATCCGTACACAACAAATGAACAGACAAATGAATGGATGCAGGAGCCTGCAAGCTTGTATACAGCACAAACATAAGAGGCCACCTCCACCTGATAATGGACACCTCATCGGGCATTATCCCGCTTATACCATGGTCACTTAGGAAAGAAATAAATATTAAATCAATTATTAGCACGTAATGTTGTTGGGTTTTTTTACCGTTAAAAGTTTGTCCACAAGAAGCGGCTGAGTGGACTATTTAATATCTCTCGTTGTAACGAGTTGCCAAGGTAACCGACTCTGGCCACAGAACCTGCAGCTCGGTTGGCCATGGAGGGAAGTGAGATGATTGCTTAACGTTATGTTACGTGATACAAAGTATCATTTCAGAACGCAAGACTGGTTCTTTTTTATAGGTGTCCTACAACACTTTTTAACGGACACCCTGCAGCCATTCAGAATCGAGTATTCACCCAGACCATGGTATAACAAGGAATTTCACTTACAATTTCAACTGATTCATAATCAGAGTACTACTACGTTTTCGGAGATGTTAATCAACTATTTGGATTGTAATTGTGATGTTTCAGCGGAGCAGTGAGTGGGAATTTGTGCGCCACTTTCAGGCAGCCTGCAATACTTTGCAACACTTTCTCTCGCTGTTTTATGACTGTGGCGGTGTTGCCTTTCTTTTTAATTTGGTCCTTCACCTCCTCGTAAGCCTCCATGAGGACTTCTGCCTCCGACGAGGAAAAGTACGCCGCTCTAGTTGCCATGGTGAATCGGTCGTGCCGCGTGCACATACTTATCCAGGATAGGTTTCACCTGGCTTGTTGAGTCTGTGTCTGCTCATCCTGGCTTGGTCTTTGTGCAACCGATTAAGCCTGGGCGCTCATGTTTTGGATTGGTTGAACTCAGCTCAGTCACTTATCCTGGATGTCTTAATGCTACTTTTGTGTAACGGGCCCCAGGAGTCAAAGGGAGTGATCATCTTCTTTTTCTTCTTCTTCTACTTCTTCGTCTTCTTCTTCTGGTTTAACGGCGGTTGGCATCCAGCTTAATGGTGCATTACTGCCACCTTCTGTTCTGGAGTGTGGACCAAACAGTAGACTTACAGTTTTATTCCTTTACCTGACTTGATCAAAAGCAATATTATACACATAATATATATATAAAAAAATTCTTACTTTATTATATCCCTGCTTATCCATCAGATTCTATCATAAACGCCTGTAACCCTTGAGAATTGTGGATGCCCTAAGTGCCCTAACCTGTGCCCTCTCTCCCATACTAAGCAATTGTTTTAATGTAAATTCCTGTATCCCTAAGTCCTTCATCTTATTCATCATCTCCTCTCTCTGCAAGGGAGTGATCATCTGCTCACTGGTGTTTTATATAGCCTGGCTCTGATTGGAGTGCAGCCTGGAGGTGCGTTCACAAACATTACGCAACAGTATGTAAACAGCTTATTCCACTGCACTTACAAGCTTTCAAGTCTGATTATACGAACACTGCATTGTCTTGGCTGGGTAACCCAAACTGACAACAATGCTCCAACTTGCTCAAAATGCACCAGTCACAGTCCTTTTGTGTACATGTTGTTACAGCCCTGGGTCAGGATGAAGCAACATGAAGGAGGAATAAATCAATCAAATTTTAAAATTCTAAACTAAATGAATTACACAGAACAAAGAACAAATCATGTGGTGGACAAGAGAGAGTGAGGAGGCGGAGGAAGGGTCTTTTGTAGGTTGATCAGGTACCACTGCTTGGACAGGAGGAGTTAATTTGGTTGGGTTGCTGAAACAATTACAGTTTTTGCCGTTGCTTGAACACTTTTTGCAAAACTTGGCTCACTGTGTCAAAACTCTACACACAAGCAAATAAGACACAATGCTGGGAAATGAATCCTTCACATCTATGTCAAACTTATACTCTGCAATCAAAACCCAACAATCCTTTGTCAAAATGTCATTCCGATGACAAAATGATACACACTTGCATCATACATATACACTTTCAGATTAGCAGCAACACACTAGTGTACTTTATATAAAACACTGCAGTCTTTCATTTTCACTGTTTTTATTCAGTTTTTCAGATGTATTCTGTGAAACTCAATGCAACACTGTTTGTTACACAGTTTTTGTCATGTTTTTCTTCCCACAAAGGTTTTTACAACAACCATGCCGTAACTGGTGGAGAAGGATTGCATTGTTTGCTTTGACTATTTCTACAATGGCAAGTTCCTGCTGTTGGGTGAACAGGTGTTGCCGTCCACTCCCAGAAAGTCTTCTAGCCATTCTGTAGGAAAATGCAACCACAAATTGTTGTTGGTTTGCTTATTTTTTACAGTAATGTATATACTGTACTTTACTGTATATACACCATACACACTACTGAAACATCTCAATATAATCACTGCATGTTTCACAAAACTTTATTGTAATTGCAGTACTGTACTGTAGACTGTACACAGTATAGTAACATCTCAATGGTACAGCATTATGTACTATACTGTACTGTATGTTTCACAGGACTTCCAATTTTTGTTACAAAAGGAGTGCTAGCTAACTACTTCTTAGTTGAGGCCTATTTGTGGCAACCTCTAGTTTTGTTACTTTTGTCTAAGCATGTGTCAATAGTGTTCAAGCAATGAGCAAAAACTGTAATTGTCCCATTTTCAGTATGTGACACACTGATGCAGATCAGTACAGCCAGTTTCACATGGGATTTATATGAACAGATTACTGGAGGGTTTTTATTTAATGGTGGTGTATAATTCAGCCTGCAGCACACCACTGGTGTATGTACTATTGAATTGTGCTACAGTGTGCGGACCTGAGATTTAACATAG
Source organism: Chaetodon trifascialis (assembly GCF_039877785.1). NCBI lineage: Eukaryota > Metazoa > Chordata > Actinopteri > Chaetodontiformes > Chaetodontidae > Chaetodon > Chaetodon trifascialis. Next base: position 2,439,177 of record NC_092062.1, on the reverse strand, counting down.
TTTTGGGAGGCTTCAGGCAGTAAAATTACTACTGCTTCCAGAATTGGGGCAAAGGTCTTTCAACTGAACGGTGGGGACAGCTCCTCCACATACACAGTATGTATATCGCTAAATCATTTTGGTTGGGTAACAGCAAAGATGTAGAGTAATGAGTCAGTGGTTTGTCTTACTGAAATGTATCCTGCAGATGAGCTAAGCAGGCCAGGGCCCAAGAGGTTTCACTGGAACATCATAATCCTGAACACACAGCTCCACCCAGTTCCTCCCATGTCAGAGACACCGGGTGGCCTGATCTGCTGGGAGCACAGTGCAGCCAGAATCTGTTCAGGCCTGACAACAAGCATAAGCAACACTACAAACAAATATGAGCACAAACACACTGACCCATAAAAAACATGAAGATAAACACATATGCAACCCAAGTGTATGTTCGCACACCTCATCTTTTCAAAGCCAAGCACAACTGAGCTCAATCACCACATTTGTAGTGATGGATGATGACTAGCACACAAACGATTAAAGATAGGTACAAGTGACAATTTGCTAAACCCCTCTTCTGAACAGCAACTCAGTAAGAGTTTGGAGGATAAATGTGTGAGGAATGGATAACACTTTGTCTTTATCAGCTCTCACTTAAGATGCAAACGTTCACATTTCTAACTAGCGTATTACCTACAGTAGATAGATAGATAGATAGATAGATAGATAGATAGATAGATAGATAGATAGATAGATAGATAGATAGATAGATAGATAGATAGATAGATAGATAGATTATTCATCCCCAAGGGAAATTCACAAGTTCCAGCATATTCCACAACTTTTAAGTAAAAGGCATGCATTAAATAATCTAAAAGCAAGCAACAGAATTAAAAGTTAAAAGTAAAAATATCCACATGTCCAGTGCAAACACAATTATAGTAAAAATGTCCAATGCAACAGAATGCAAGTTTAAATGTCAAGTGTTTAAATGAGTTTAAATGAGATTTCCAGAGTTTAAATGTCCAGTGCAAACAGAATGCAAGTTAAGGTGCATTTTGAACAGTGTTGTACAGATTCCATTCAGAACATTGAGGAATGTTGACATTAATGTTTAACGTGCCTGCTCAGCGCCCATCACGCTCCAGCTCTGTGCACACAACAGAGCCCGCCTTCCTCATCAGTTTGTCCAGACGTGTAACATCCGTCTTTTTGATGCTGCCTCCCCAGCACACTGCTGCACAGAAGAAGGCACTTTCTACCACAGTCTGGTAGAACATCTGCAGCATCTTTTTGCATGTTGAAGGACGCCAGCCTTCTGAGGAAGTACAGTCAGCTTTGTCCTCTCCTGCACAGAGCATCTGTGTCGGCAGTCCAGTCCATTTTATCATCCAGCTGCACTGCCAGGTATTTGTAGGCCCATACAATCTCCATACAGTCCGCTTTGGTGGTCACAGGCTCCGGATGAGGCCTCGGCCTCCTGAAGTCCATCACCATCTCCCTGGTCTTGGTGGTGTTGAGGTGCAGGTGGTTGGAGTCGCACCATGTGACAAAGTCCTGCATCAGTGTCCTGTACTACTCCTCCTGTCCACTCCTGATACAGCCCACGATAGCAGTGTTGTCTGCAAACTTTTTCACGTGGCAGGACTCTGAGTTGTATTGGAAGTCTGATGTGTACAGGGTGGAGAGGACTGAGAGAGTACGGTCCCCTGCGGTGCTCCTGTGCTGCAAACCACGGTGTCAGACCTGCAGTCCCCCAGTCTCACATACTGAGGTCTGCCTGTCAGATAGTCTGTAATCCAGACCACCAGGTGTGAGCCTACTTCCGTCTCTGTTAGTTTATCTCTGAGGAACAGAGGCTGGATGGTGTTGAAGGTGCTGGAGAAGTCCAAAAATGTAATCCTCACAGCACCGCTGCCCCTATCCAGGTGGGAGAGGGATCGGTGTAGCAAGTAGACAATGGCATCCTCTGCTTCCACCTTCTCCTGGTAAGCAAACTGCAGAGGGTCAAGGGCGCAGCACACCTGTGGCCTCAGGTGGTGTAGCAGCAGCCGCTCCATAGTCTTCATCACGTGTGATGTCAGAGTGACTGGCCTGAAGTCATTCAGCTCCTCAGGTTTTGGTCTCTTTGGGACTGGGATGATGCAGGATGTTTTCCACAGCTGAGGGACCCTCCCTTGCTCCAGGCTCAGGTTGAAGATGCGCTGTAGGGGGTCTCCCAGCTCCAACGTGCAGGCCTTCAGCATTCGAGGGGATACTCCATCTGGACCCATCTGTTACAGTAGTAATCAAGCATTAGTTCAAAAGCAATGGACTTGTTATTTGTTTTGTGCTGTTATAGGATGCATTACAAAAATACCTGTTCAGGACCAACACATCCACTGTTTGTGGAAATGCCAATCTGTGAGCAAAGATGCAATTATTTCAGATTTTAGAGTAATGATAGTTGCTCAGTACTGCTCTGTGTTTGTTTTAAAGAAATTCACATTCCAGCAACTCCAGCCAAACTTCTATCAGATACCTTTTGCCAAACTCATGGCTTATTCCTCATATCCTCAAATCATTCTCTCTTCTAATTTAAAGCACACCCTTTTAAACTATAAACAATAAAGCATCGTCTACATAGGGTGGTTCTACACCTATTTTTAATATTATACTATGTGGCAGAAAAGTTTTATATTGAAATACACAAACAACACTGCTCCCTTGTATACATTGCATGGATTAACAGCTGGTGGGGATAGATGTTTAACCCAGGACATGTTGCTTTAGCCTTAGTCTTTCAGCATTATATCATGTATGCAGTCACCAAGTACATATTTAAGGTCCTTTCACTCGGTTCTCCTTTTAAATATCAGCTGAAGACAGAATTCTCAGCTGTGTCAGTCTTAGCTTAGCTTAGCTAGGTACGCTTAAAAAATCTACAACAAAGACTCATCATTTTACCCAACAAAATCCACAGTGTTTAGCAAGAAAAGGGAATCCTACTTTTGTTTACTTCTTTGAGGAATCAAAGACCAAATGTTTCAAAAATTACTGGGAATTTCAATGGAAAATTCCCACTTTTATCACTTAAACTTTATATGTACAGTGCGAGAATGGAAAGCTTCACATAGCAACAGCAACTAAGGAGGGCAAGGCTTAATGAATGTTCAATTACATTTATCCAGTCAGTTTTATATATTGTTGTTGGATAAGAGTTAATCCCTGATCACAGACATGAAAACACAATATTAGTGTACATTCATTTGGCAAACTGTTGTGTCCAAAGTGACTTACTATAAGTGCAATTAACCTGATTCCTTCCAAGAAAAAATAAATAATAAAGTCAAATGTAAATATTTCTTCAGCTCACTTAATGTCATTGCTCAATAATTAGTGATTTATTGAGCAATGGTCGATAGTATAACATCGACTTTTGTCTGCATAGACTGATGTCTTCATGGACTAGATGATGAATTGATTACCCTCTGACTGTGGACCTGTGTTTGTTTAGTACTAACCACTGTTGCCTCCCTCCATGTCCCCTTTAACTCCCCTCTGCATCCTCGTATTCATCTTTGATTGTTTTTCCATTCATCTAGGTATGTTTTGAGATCTTTTTATCTCTGTCTCAACTCCCACACACCTCCAGCAGAATTTTGTTAAGGTTGTTCGAGTGGCAGTAGCTGCTTATTGATTAAATGAACTGCCAGTGACTGACCCTGGACCTGTTGGCACTGGCCTATTGTTGGAGGTGTTAGGTGCAGGGCCCCGGGGATCAAACCTTGGACTCCAAGGTTTGAAAGGTGTGCAATCACTCAAACGGCTGTCTTTACGCCACACACACTGTCGCGCTATTTTCACAGTTCAGCACAGTTAGATAAATATATTGCTATTGTAATATACTACTAGTGCAATAATCAGCATTTACTGAAAATCTGACTAGACCTGCAGGAATTAACGAGGTCCAAGCCCATTGTGCAAGTTACAGTTGGCGCCCCATTATGTGCTGTCAAGAAAAAAGTGACAGATAGTCATGGATTAAGATGTCAGTTTTTATGACCTGGGCTTGCACATTTCACAGTAGCATCTGCACCCGAGTCAATGAGAGCAGTGAGAGGGAGAGACAGAGAGCCAAAGGATAGTGTCACCTGATTAAGCTGCCGGCAAGATCTGTTGTTACTGGGGGATGTACATACCAGCACAGGTACCTGGTGGGCAGAACTGCTGCGACGTACAGGACAAGTCTGCAGGAAATGACCAGTTGGCCGCAGTAGATGCATTGACCCCCCTGACGTCGGCGGAGATGGTCCTCTGGTGAGAGTCAAGTGCGTCCGATCTGCATGGGTTCCTCGTGTTGATGGTGGTGAGCGCTAGAACTGGAACTGGATACTGTCTAGGTGAAGGCTCCCGGGAGAAGTAGGATCCTCGTGGTGGAACAGACGAGGTCATTCTGGCGCGCTCGTGCTCCTGTAGTCTCTTGTCAATCTTGGATGCCAGGAAGACTAGGGCATTGAGCTCAGCAAGTAAGTCTAGGGGAGTCCAAAAGTCTTTAACACATTCAGAAAGGCCATTAAAAAAGGCATCAACCAGGGCGGGTTGATTCCAACCGCTCTCTGCTGCTAGTGTACAAAAATCAATGGCATAGTCCACCACACTGCGTCTCCCCAGCACATGACAACTAGAGCCTTGGCAGCCTCTCGACCCTGTGCAACAGTCTAAAAAATCTGAATGAAAGTCTTTTCAAAGAGAGGCAGCGAATCGCAAATGGCCGAACAGCGGTTCCATTCAGCTGTGGCCCAAGCCTCGACTGGACATGAAAGAAATCATGTAAGCTATCTTGCAATGATCAGAAGGGAAGCCTGATGCTTGAAATTGAAAGTGAAGCTCACACTGCAACAGAAATGGCCTACAGTCTCCAGACTCACCAGAAAAACACTCTGGGCTTGACAACCGCAAGTGCGCCTGTTCTGGACATGTGGGGGGTTGAGCGTCGACCTGGGATTGTGGCTGAGAGGAGGTGATTGTACCACCCCCCAGTAGGTGAAGAAAAACCACCTTGCTGCACCAACTGGTTAAGATGAGAGGATAGCAGAGAAATCGTCGCCTCTTGGGGATGGTTAGACTCCACTAACTCTTGTCTGGGCAAAGCCATTCGTTGCTCGTGTCTGGACAGCCACTGGCCCTGCATTTTGAGAACCTCGTGGACAGGTTCTGGATCTGCGGGGTCCATGATGTCAGATTGTACTGTCAGGTTCAGACAGACAAACTGGGGACCCACAGAGCCGTGGCATCACTGAGCAAGGACGAAAACATCACAATCTTGCCAGCAGACAAAGGGAGATGCACGGTAATTCTAAACACAAACGACTACCAAGACAAGATTCTTTCACCACTCAATGACAGTAACACATATGAATGCCTGAAACGAGACCCAACCAGTGGGTACAAGAGAACAATCATAGAATATCTGCAAAGTTTACAGAAAGAAGGAGCCATTGACCATTTGCAATATCACAGGTTATACCCACAAGAGTCCATCCCAGGCATCTATGGACTCCCAAAAATACACAAAGAAGGAGCGCCTCTCAGACCTATTGTCAGCAGCATCAACTCTGTGACATATAACATTGCTAAGTTTGTGGCCAACATCTTAGCACCACTGGTTGGCATTACGCCACACCACATCCAGAACTCTATGGACTTTGTAAATAAGGTTCGGGACTTAAAACTAGACCCATCAGAAACAATGGTTTCCTTCGATGTCACATCGTTGTTCACCTGCATTCCAACTCAGGATGCAATGGAAACAGTGAGGCGGCAGTTGTTACAAGACAACACTTTGCAGAGCAGAACTACCCTTAACCCAGAGCAAATATGCAATTTACTGGAACTCTGCTTAAAAAACACCTATTTTCAATTTAGGGGGAGGTTTTACAGGCAAAAACATGGGTGTGCGATGGGTTCACCAGTATCCCCCATTGTGGCCAATCTGTACATGGAGAACATGGAAAGAACGGCCCTGAACTCTTTCAAAGGAACAACACCAAGTCATTGGTACAGATATGTGGATGACACATGGGTAAAAATCCAAAGCCAAGAAGTGCAAGCCTTCACCAGGCACATTAACTCAGTGGACAAGAACATCAAATTCACTCGAGAGGATGTCAAGGACATGAGTTTGCCTTTTTTGGACTGTGATGTCCACATCGGAGAGAACAGGAGCCTCCATATTGGGGTTTACAGAAAACCTACTCACACAGACCAGTACCTCCTTTTTGACTCACATCACCCACTGGAACACAAACTGGGTGTTATCAGAACTCTCCAGCACAGAGCTGATAATGTTCCAACCAGCCAACAGGCCAGAGACAAGGAACACAAACACCTGAGGGATGCTCTCAAAACTTGTGGTTATCCCAGCTGGTCTTTTGTGAAAAGTTCAGCCGCTTCCAGAAAGAACAGGGTGACAGAGGAAGAAAAGAGAGAGAGACGGCATAACATTGTCATTCCATATGTGTCTGGTGTATCAGAGAAACTCAGGCGAATCTTTAACAAACACAACATCCCGGTACATTTCAAACCTGGGAACACTCTCAGACAAAGGCTGGTGCACCCCAAAGACCGGACACCTCATACTCAGAAGAACAATCTGGTGTATGCAGTCCAGTGCAGTGAGGAATGCACAGACTTATATATTGGGGAAACAAAACAGCCACTGAGCAGATGCATGGCACAACACAGAAGAGCTAACTCTTCAGTTCTAGACTCAACTGTTTACCTGCATCTCAAGGAGGAAGCACACTCCTTTGAGGATAAAAATGTGCATATTCTGGACAGAGAAGACAGATGGTTTGAAAGAGGAGTGAGAGAAGCCATCCATGTCAAGGTTGAAAAACCATCTCTGAACAGAGGGGGAGGTCTGAGACACCACCTATCTCCCACATACAATGCTGTCCTTTCATCTCTTCCAAAGAGATTCAAAAACTTAGCCTCTGAAAATAAACAACAAAGCCATTCACACATGGCTCAAGGAGCCTCCCAATGACAAGAATGGGACACTAACGAGGCAGACAACTGTCGTTGACACTCAAGGGTCGCACCCTACCCCGCCTTAATGGGGGATCGTTTGCCTCACAATAGAGTGATACCATCCTTGGTTTTGGGGGTTGGCCTCACTCAGAGGATAAATACTTGAACCTAACACCATTTCATTGGACTAGAGCTGTCCTATCTAGTCCGGTGCGCATGAACTGATGAAGCCTGCTCGGATGAGAAGTCCAGTTGCGATCGATTGAATGCCCTGAAGCTTACAATGACCTGGATGAATGAGAATATTCACAGGCACTTCTCAGCTAATGACTCTGCATCTGTCTGGAAAGGGCTTAGGCAAATCGCCAACTACAAGCCTAAAGCCCCCCAGTCCATCAACGATCGACACCTAGCCAACGACCTGAATGAGTTCTACTGCCGCTTTGAAAGGCAAAGGGACAGATTCTGTCTCCCCATCCGCCTTGAAGCACTGTGCTGATCAGCTGTCTCCAGTGTTCACAGACATTTTTAATACCTCACTGGAGACATGTCACGTGCCAGCCTGCTTCAAGTCCTCAACCATCATCCCAGTTCCCAAGAAGCCAAGGACTACAGGACTTAATGACTTCAGACCCGTTGCCCTGACCTCTGTGGTCATGAAGTCCTTCGAGCGCCTTGTGCTCTCACATCTCAAAGACATCACCGACCCTCTCCTGGACCCCCTGCAGTTTGCCTACAGAGCCAACAGGTCTGTAGACGACGCAGTCAACCTGGCCCTCCACCTCATCCTCCAGCACCTGGACTCCGCAGGAACCTACGCCAGGATCCTGTTTGTGGATTTCAGCTCTGCCTTTAACACCATCATCCCAACCCTGCTCCAGGAGAAGCTCTCCCAGCTGAGCGTGCCTGACTCCACCTGCAGATGGATTACAGACTTCCTGTCTGACAAGAAACAGTGCGTGAAGCTGGGAAAACACATCTCCGACTCAAAGACCATCAGCACTGGATCCCCTCAGGGCTGTGTTCTTTCTCCTCTGCTCTTCTCCCTGTACACCAACAGCTGCACCTCCAGTCATCAGTCTGTCAAGCTGCTGAAGTTTGCGGACGACACCACTCTCATCGGACTCATCTCTGATGGCGACGAGTCCGCCTACAGGTGGGAGGTTGACCATCTGGTGACCTGGTGCAACCAGAACAACCTAGAGCTCAATGCTCTAAAGACAGTGGAGATGGTTGTGGACTTTACGAAAAACTCAGCATCACCTGCCCCAATCACCCTCTGTGACTCTACTATTGACACTGTGGAGTCCTTCTGCGTCCTGGGAACTATCATCTCCCAGGACCTCAAGTGGGAGCCGAACATCAGCTCCCTCATCAAGAAAGCACAGCAGAGGATGTACTTCCTACGGCAACTGAAGAAATTCAGTCTGCCAAAGACAATGATGGTGCACTTCTACACAGCCATCATTGAGTCCATCCTCAGCTCCTCCATCACCATCTGGTACGCTGCTGCCACTGCCAAGGACAAGGGCAGACTGCAGCGTGTCATTCAGTCTGCAGAGAAGGTGATCGGCTGCAATCTCCCGTCTCTCCAGGACCTGTACACCTCCAGGACCCTGAGGCGTGCAGGAAAGATTGTGGCTGATCCCTCCCACCCTGGACATAAACTCTTTGAGACACTCCCCTCTGGCAGGAGGCTGCGGTCCATCAGGACCAAAACCTCACGCCACAAGAACAGTTTTTTCCCGTCTGCTGTCAGCCTTATTAACAAGGCCCAGAACCCCCCCTGACACTTCACACTTCACCTCTGACTCTACTTGTCAGTGACATTGCCACAACCATATGCGTTACATTAACGCTCTACTTGGACTCCCTTGAAAAAACAGTCTGTGCCAAAAAGACTTGTGTACATATATTTATATTGTGAGATTTTTTATTTTTTACTACTGTTACAGTTCTTCTATTGTTGTATTTTTTTACTTATTTTCTTATTTTTATATTATTTACTTACTGTCATATTTTAACTTTTTAATTGCTTCTTCTTGATAGATGTGTCATGCACCAACCTCACCAAAGCAAATTCCTCGTATGTGTAAAAATCGTACTTGGCAATAAAGCTTTTTCTGATTCTGATTCTGATTCTGATTCAGGTGGAGACAATGAACAATCACACACATGGGGAGTCAAGACACCTCACAAGAACAACACTAGATAGGAACTGAAAACACCCTACAAAATTCAATTTTCAATTCAATTTTATTTGTATAGCGCCAAATCACAACAGAAGTTGTCTCAGGACACTTTCCATATAGAGCTGGTGCAGACCAAGCTCTTTGATCTACAGAGAACCAACAATTCCCCCATGAGCAAGCACTTGGCGACAGTGGTGAGGAAAAACTTATCAGGAAGTGACAAGACAGAACACAGACTAGGGCCTGACAAATACTGTTTGAAAAAAAATGATATCTATTATAAAGAGAATGTCTGCTGGTGGACAGAGTTCAGCAGGGTAACAGCTCTGGGGAAGAAGCAGTTCCTGTGCCTGCTGGTGTGGGAACGGAGGCTCCTGAACCTCCTATCAGATGGTAGGGGGCAAACAGTCCATGGTTGGGGTGGAAGCTTGAACTGCTGATGCTGCGTGCCCTTCATAGACACAGCTTGAGCTGGAGGTCCTCAGTGGCAGGTAGCTGGGCACTGGTGGTGTACTGGGCAGTTTTCACCACCCATTGCAGGGCCTTCCGCTCGGAGTCTGTGCAGCCACCGTACCATACTGAGATGCAGTTGGTCAGGATACTCTCAACGGTGCAGCAGTAGAAGTTGACAAGGATTTGACAACCCAGGTTAAATTTCTTCTGTCTCCTCAGGAAGTACACATGCTGTTGAGCCCTCTTTATCAAGAAGTTGAAGGGTCCAGTGCATATACATTGCATGAGGGTCCATGTGATATACACTTTGTTAATGGCCAATGTCAACACAGACATGCAGCCAAAAACTTGTTGCCTGATGTGAAACTGTATGGAGACACCCAAAAATGCATTAGTATTATATGTCTGTGTTTGTGTTTGTGTACATCAACTCAAAATTGTACATTACAGTATGCAGTACAGTACATGCAGTAAAGAGAAAATGAAGGAAAAAGTTTTTTCCCATCTCCTGTCAGCCTTATCAGCAAGGCCCAGAACCCACCCTGACCTCCACTGCATGAAAAAACAAATTTTCGACCCGTAAATCCCCGCGGATTTCGTTTTTCAGCGATTTACAGCAAGTTTACGGGGAACTTCGCTGGCTCCAAAAATCGTCGGAAACGAACCATCTGTCAGCGGGGGGCGGGGTTAATCGTGCCTTCGCGGAGGTCCAAATAGCTCTAATTAGCACATGAATGCTACCGACGTTGATCTACTCAGGCTGGCCTGCTGACTTCACAAACAACCATTGGATGATTCCACAGGCATTTTAAAAGGAAACCATCATGTGATTGGATAGCAACTCCAATCACATGAGTGAGTGATCATGTGATTGGATGACAACTCTGCTGCTATTGGTCATCTGTGCACCACAAATAATAATAATAATAATAAATACATATTAAATTCATATATTATATAATAAGTTAATATATAAAAAATAGTTATTATGTTGTTATATTTATGTATATATAAATGACATATACATTTTATTTGATTGATGATTCACTGATTTATTTGGCGATCCACCTTCTACACTACCACACAGTAGAACACAAAGAACACAGTTGACAGAAACATTTTGAAAAAAAGTCTTTAATGAAATCGTGACACACACATTAACAAGGATCAACCAAGTAAAATCAGTGACTACTGGGGAAAAAAAGCAAGGAAATGTGCAGAGGGGTTCACTGATAAGAGTCTCTGGGTTGGGCCATGCCGCTGGTCCATGGTGTATGAAAAAGAGTCTAAGGCCTTTGGAAATGCTTCTTTGCTGCCTCTGGGTCATACTGAGGTGGCGCCTGTCGCTTTGAAGGGGACTCGATGCAAAGCCTCTTGCGGTGTGTCACCACATACTTTGGGTCGCTCTTCAGCTCTTGCAGTGTCTGGCAGAGTTTGGAGAGCTAGGACACTCCTTCTTGCTTCCAGCAGCTGTAAATACAGGTATTAATATAATATTAGTACTGCTAAGAAACAATAACACATGATAACATGTGTGAGCATGTTTGTCAAAAACAATGCAGATAATAAATAAAATTCTGCCCATTTTTACATTGTTGTGAAAATAAAGCGGCATTCATGGGACTCTTACCTGCTTCCTTCTTTGTCTGCTGCGAGCTGAAATCTTCACAGCTGCTGCCTGAACTGAAAGAGCTGGCTGGGCATACCTGAAGCTCCTCTGCACCGTCTCATAATATGTCTTACAGGCCGCTGAAAGAAAATATATATTGGTTTGAAATAATTAAGACAGGCTTCAGTAAAAACAACAACAAGAAACAACAGAAAGAGTTTAAAAGACTGCTGTCCACACCATTCATGTCTGGACTCCCAGTTAAAGTCGCCATTAAATATGACGTCACCGTTTCGTTGTGGGGCGAGTTTAGTCTGTAAAACACAAAAAGTACAGGTCATGCAACGTTTACGTTTACTTATATTCTGCCGAATATTTCCTGTGTATTTTATTAACTTACCCCTGCTCAGGTTCATATCGCCTGTCGTTTCCGTCACTATTGTGCAGACGTCGCACCTTTTCCTTTAAAATACAAAATACATTGTAATGTTAAATGTAACGTGAACAATTACCAAACGTTCGGAACGTAGTGCAATAAGAATAATAAAGGTTTGGCGCCCTAAAAACTGCAAAATGTGGTACTAAATGCTAACGTTACTTACGTAACTTACACACCCGTCTCTCCGTCTCCGCAGCTGCAGTTCGGTCGGGGCTGCTCCTCCAGAGCGAGCAGTCTGGCTTTTGTCACGGCCATTCTCCTCGCCAACTGCGCCATCAGCTGCGTTAGCAGCCGAGACAATCCACTGAAGACGCTGAGCAGTTTCTTCTCTAAATTGTTTGGACTTTCTGGATATGGTCGCTCCGCAGCCAGGCCGTCCACTCGTCGCAGAGGAGTGCCTTCTGGGATGAACTGAAGACGACGTCCGGCCATTGTATGAACAGAGTTAAAGTTTAGCAGGATCCGAAACGTAACTGTTGTAATCCAAGCTCGATTCACGTTCACAGACGCGCCGAGGTCGTTTTCTGCCGACGTCAATGCGTCAGAGGAGGCGTCCAATCATATGCGAGGTCGCGCTCTCGGAATTTCTCGCGAGACCATTTTTGTTGCGTAAATGAAAAACATGCTGTGATTTTGTTAGGTACTTTGATTTTCTAAATTGATTTTCTAAAGTGACATCATCGAAAATAAAAAAAAAGAAAAGTTACTTTGGTGTATTCCCTTTTTATTCCTACTTAAAGAATCATCAGTGGACTGACTCTGCTGGAATTTTGCAAGCTAATCACACAAGCATTGTTCATCTGGTGTTGTGGTGGCAAAATGCGAAAAATTGTGATGTGTCCAAGAACTGTAGATGCTTTAATTTTCACGATTTTGATTTAGCAATTTAAGTGGAAAATTAAAGACCTTTGAGAGTCAGGACACTTATCCTGTATGTAACCTGTAAAATTATTTAAACACACTTTTAAATCCTCATGAAAAAAAAAAAAATCTTTGTATTCTGTAGGCACAGAACACACACACACACACACACACACACACACACACACACACACACACAAACACAAAATCCCAATTTGCATTTGTATAGCTTTGCAGCATTTACATTTGCATTTTAACACCTCATGGTCACAGTGGCTGAGGGAGAACTTCCACGGCAATTTACAGTGACGGAAATTGACGGAAATGTGACTTTTCATGCAGTGCTCTGCCCCATCTTGTCACAGTGACATTGCCATAACCCTATGCATTACATTAACACTCAGCTTGGACTTATTTCTGAAAAAACAGACAGTGTTTCTGGGAAAAAAAAAAAAACAAAAAACATGTATACTTGTGTATACATATTTATATTGTTATATTTTTACAACTGTAATATCTTATTTTTTACTAGATGTATCATGCACCAACTTCACCAAAACAAATTCCTTATATGTGTAAAATTGTACTTGGCAATAAAGGCTTTTCTGATTATGATTATGATTCTAAAACAAAAATACTTGCCTACCTATCTGCAAGTTTTTGTTGCTGCAGCTGGTGGGGACAGATTGCATTGTTTGCTCTGATTATTTCTACAATGGCAAGTTCCTGCTGTTGGGTGAACAGGCTTCGTGTCCACCCCCAGAAGGTCTTCTAGCCATTCTGTAGGAAAATGCAACCATGAATTGTTATTGGTTTGCTTATTTTTTGACAGTCATGTATATACTGTACTTTACTGTATATATACCATACACACTACTGAAACTCAATATAATCACTGCATGTTTCACAAAACTTTATTGTATTTGCAGTACTGTACTGTAGACTGTACACAGTACTGTAACATCTCAATGGTACAGCATTATATACTATACTATACTGTATGTTTCACAGAGCTTCCAGTTTTTGTTGCAAAAGGAGCGTCAGCCAACTACTGCTTAGCTGAGGCCTATTTGTGGCTGGTTGGTGTTCAGTTTTGTAAGTAAGTGTTTTCAGGTGTGTGAATTTCCAATTACCCAATGTGTTTTGTATGTTGAATGGATGTGTTTTCCCAATGCTACCCTGAGATTTCATTTATGAACAAAATGTCTTATGTATGAGGTAGTGTGTAGCGTGCAGGAGCAAGTGTGTTGCATAAAAGAGCAAGTGTGTTGCAGAATTGCAACTAAAGTGCAAAGCAGCACTTTTGTTGAGGGCATGGTTACACTGTGTTTAAGGTGTACTAACAAAAACTTCAAGTTTTGCTACTTTAGTCTAAGCATGTGTCAATAGTGTTCAAGCAATGGGCAAAAACTGTAACCCTACCCCTCAACATCTTCCCACAGGTTTAAGATCACTGTGGGTATTATCTGTGTCAGGCACAGACTGAAGCTGCCCTGGCAAAAAACACTGTGCTGTGGTCCTGTGGGGGGTTTAAAAAACACATCACAGTCTTTTATGAAGAGAATGTATAGCATAAGATGGAAAATAAAACTAGATGAATAATAGGCAAGGCGAGGCAAGACAAGGCAAATTTATTTGTATAGCACAATTCATACACTACTGTAGGTAATTCAAAGTACTTTACAGAAGCATAAAAATACATTAAAATCATACATTTCAAAGAAAGAAAGAGAGGGATTAGGAGAGAATAGAAAAAAATACAATTAAAGGAATTTAGCATTTAGAATGATTACAATCATTGAGCAAATATATTTACTTTAAGTTAAAGCTGTAGCAAATAATAATGTTTTCAACCCTGATTTAAATGAGCTGACAGTTGGTGCAGACCTCAGGTGTGCAGGGAAAATGTTCCACTGGTGAGGAGCATAATAACTGAAAGCTGCTTCACTTTGTTTGATTCTCATTCTGGGAACACACAATAGACCTGTCCCTGATGACCTGAGAAGTCTGGATACTTCATATGGAGTTAATAAATCTAGAATATATTTTGGTCCTAGACTATTTAATGCTTTGTAGACCAACAGTAAGATTTTAAAGTCTATTCTTTGACTCACAGGAAGCCAATGTAGTGATCTGAGGACTGGTGTGATATGGTCCACTTTTCTGGTGTTTGTAAGGACTCGTGCAGCAGCATTTTGATTCAGCTGTAGTTGTCTAATTGTTTTTTTATTTTTTTGTGTGTGTGTGTGTGTGTGTGTGTGTGTGTGTGTGTGTGTGTGTGTGTGTGTGTGTTTGTTTGTTTTTTAGGCCAGTAAAGATTTCATTGCAATAGTCAAACCTACTGAAAATGAATGCATGAAAAAATTTTTCCATGTCTTCTTTGGACAGACATCCCTTAATTCTCGTTATATTTTTCAGGTGGTAGTAGGCTGGTTTGGAAATCAGCTTTAAATGGTTGTTAAAATTCAGGTCAGAATCAATAATTACACCAAGATTTCTGGCTTTATCTGTTGTTGTAAGTGACATGGAGTTAAGGTGAGCACTGATCTTTGACCTTTCATTTTTGGGGCCAAATACAATCACTTCTGTCTTTAAGTTGAAGAAAATTCTACACTCACTCAGTGAAAGTAAGGGACTGTAGACATGTGACAACACAGAAATATAAAGTTGTGTATCATCTGCGTAAGTATGATAACAAATATTATGATGCTCCATAATCTGAGCTAGGGGCAACATGTAGATATTGAAAAGAAGTGGTCCGAGAATGGACCCTTGTGGCACCCCACGCATCATCTTTTTTCTTTCAGACACATGCTCACCAATTGACACAAAGTAGTCTCTATCTTGTAAATAGGATTTGAACCAGTGTAGTACAGTGCCACCCACTTTTCCAGTCTGTCAAGAAGTATGTCATGATCAATCGTATGAAAGGCAGCACTGAGATCTAATAATACTAAGACTGAGGTTTTGGAAGCATCATTATTCAATTGTATGTAATTTAAAACTTTGATAAGTACAGTCTCAGTGCTGTGGTGTGGATGAAATCCGGACTGAAATGCATTAAAACGATTGTTCTGCATCATGAAAGCATGCGTTTGTTGAAAAACAACCCTTTCAATGATTTTTCCTAGAAAGGGAAGATTTGATATTGGCCTGTAGTGACTTATTACTGAAGCATCCAGATTCGTCTTTTTCAGGAGAGGTTTTATTACTGCAGTTTTCAAGGACTGGGGAAACTGAGCGGACTGAAGAGAATTATTTATTATCTGCAAAACATCTGGAGCTATGCAATTAAAAACATTTTTAAAAAAGTTTGTTGGCAGAGTATCAAGGCAGCATGTTGTGGATTTTAACTGTGATACAGTTTCTGTCAGCCTTGTATGATCTAGAAGGTTGAAATGTGCTAGATTAACTGGAGAACAAGAAGGCACAGATGGACTTATCATTTTGCTTGAGTTGGAGCTGCATACTGTTTGTCTTATCTTTGAAATTTTATCTGTAAAAAAGGCTGTAAAATCATTGCATGACTTGTTGGATAGCAGCTCAGGAGGGACTGATGCTGGGGGGTTTGTCAGTCTATCCCCAACAGAAAACAAAGTGCGGGCATTGTTACAGTTTCTGTTGATAATCTCTGAGAAGAATGCTTGCCTTGCCTTCTTTAGTTCATGGTTATAGGTGTGGAGACTGTTTTTGTAAATCTCATAATGAACCTGGAGTTTGGTTTTTCGCCACCTGCGCTCTGCCTCTCTGCAGACTCTTTTCTGGACTTTGACCAGTGTGGTGTTTCTCCAAGGTGCCTTTTTTCTTCCTGACAAAACTTTGGTCTTAACTGGGGCGATGGAGTCTGACAATAATAGTCATAACTTTGGAATTGAAACTATTTACAAGGTCATCAGTTGAAGCTGAGGGCAGTGTTGGTGATGGTGTAAAAGACTGAGTGAAGACTGCACTCACTTTTGTTACGAATAGCAGGTGTGGCCATTTTAAATGACACACAGTACATCCGTCACCACAACCTCAGAGATATTAAGCCCTTTGGAGATAATCAAATCTAATATACGCCCTTTGTTATGTGTTGAATGTGTTACGTGCTGGGATCGGCCAAAATGATCCAGGATGTTTGAAAGTTCTTTAGCACATCCATCTTTGAGATTATCAACATGAATGTTGAAGTCACCTACTAACACAACACAGTCGAAATCAATACAAACAACAGACAGTAGATTGGCAAACTCATTGGAAAACTTTGCATTGTATTTTGGGGGCTTGTAGATGATTACGAAGACTGATCGACAGGGAGACTTTGATTGAATGGCAAAAGATTCAAACTGACCATAAGAGACTCTATTGAATTGAATGTTATCATTAAACAAAATGGCGACTCCACCTCCTCTCTTGTGCATTCTTACTTCACTTATGAAACTGAAATTCGGAGGGGCTGACTCATTGAGAACTGCTGTGCTTGTCCCAACCAAGTTTCAGTTAAAAACATAAAATCAAGCTTGTGCTTGATGATAAAATCATTGATTAAGAATGATTTGCCTGCCAAAGACCTAACATTTAAAATAGCTAACTTAAATGTGCTAAAAAAGTCCAACATCCCCATGTTTTAGAGCATACTGGGGATGACATGGAATGCATGTTAAATTCGATGATGTGATGTTTCTGGAGAGATGGACCGATCTCTTGGTGGAGGGGGACAGGGTGGTTGTAGGAGGTGGGGTGGAATTTGGGGGGACAGGATCCCAGATGGGCAAGGAGTAAGCCTGATACCAGCACTGTCAAGTTTGTTCATTTGGTCAGTAAACTCCAGCAGGGGGGAGGAGGGTGATGGGATACCCAGTGAAGATGATGAGCTACATGGAGTTTGGGCAGTTGGAGATGGTGACCTAGGTGGAGTTTCAGTGGTTGGAGTCGGTAAATCTTCACAAGCAGTGGCCCCTGGTGTAGGACATGAGGCATCCGCTTTTTTGGTCTGGCATTCCTCATGGTTAGAGCACACAGGCGGGAGGAGAGTCGGTTCTCCTTCATGTTTTGGTGTTTGCTGCTTCTGTTTGGATTCCTCTTGTCTCTTGTCCTTACCTGCGGTAAGATGGACTGCTTTCTGAACTGAGGAAAGCAACCCAACCCCTTGGTAAATCTGACAATGATAAAACGTCAATAACATATTTTTGGCTAATGTTCTATGGCCAGGTTAGTTTGTATTCTAGTTAGTTTATAATACCTGTATACGCAAGTTTTTTTTTTAAGATATTGTGTATGTAGCCCTCTCCCTCATTCATGTGTCATCATCCCTCTTAAGTTTTCAGTTTCTAAGCTGCTATTTTTATCTTGAAGATTGACCAATAATTAAATCTCTCTCTCTCTCTTTCTCTCTCAAGCATACACACACCGAGTTCAAAGTTCATTCAGGAGTTCAGCTACATACATCCTTTTGGACTGGGTCATTTCACAATTTACTTAATACTACTCTTGGAATCTGATCCATCATTTCTCATCTCTATTCTTTCTTTTTTCTTCCTCCCTGAAGCACATAGGTACACCCAATAGGATGAATTCTGCTTAAAGATCCATTACTGTGATACTGAGTGGTGGCGTGTACTTTTTTGTAGCATTAATAAATTACACTTTTTGGAAGTATTTAATGTGTCCACTCTCACTGATTCCCGTTAACTCATTGCATGGCTTAAGGTGTAGTTGCACAGTTGGTATACACATTCAGGAGACTGAAAAGACCGAAAAGGTGCACGTTATCAAATGTGGTGGGCCAGTCTGGTCCAAAATGCCAGGGCCGATTTCTTGTCCCACTCCGCCCCTGTTGGAGACTGTATCATCAGGAAAGCACAACACTTTTGTGTTTCTGCTGTACATTCTTCCCACATCTTTAACAGCAGAATCACCAACAACCTGAGTCTCAGGACCAGTCAGCAGCTTTCCTTGTAGCTTTCTAGCTTCTGACTTCCTGTCAGGCCTTACCCTTCTCTGTGAGTCTGAGAAGTTATCCAGGTTTTCAGTTGGAGATCCAGGGTCCTGCAATAGTGGAGCAAACCGATTTTGTAACTGCACACTAGCTGGTTTGGGAGCTTTGTTGCTCATCTTCCCTTTTGCTTTTATCCACGGCTGTGTTTTACTCTGCACAGGTGTTGAGTAGGATGATAACGCAGGCCAGCCTGTTGCATCACAGATCTCTGGGTCCTGGGTTCTACCTGTTGGACGTCTCCCCATATCAGCTGATTTTCTCTTGGGCTTTGCCCCGAGAGCATTCCAGGGAGGACTAATACTGGCAGATTTATCACCCGGTACACAGCCCTTTAGTTTCGAGGGAGCTGTATCAGAGCTAATTAGCTGGATGTTAGCATTCTCCAGTCCGCTGTTTTATTGCGTTTATTTCCAGATGCTGAACTTTAATTTCCAACACTGCAACCTGCTGCAGAAGTTTGTAGAGGTCATCTGTGGAGAAAGGAGGCATCTTGGTGCTAGTTAGCTTTAGCTGCCAGCAGGCTTTTTCTGTCACTAGGTCAGAGCAGAGTGTATCTGTGAAATATCAGAGGTCACAAGGGTCATCCACAACTTTTAAATATTTGTCCATAAAATATGACTTTAGATGTCCAATTCAGCCAAAAATGTAAACTTTCAAGTTTAAGGAAAATTAAAATAAATACAGAAAACAAGATGGGAAATCACAAGCCCAGACAGGAAACCAGCTACCAGAGGAGGAGGAGGAGGAGGAGTTCGGCATAGGCATAAAATAAAGTTAAATATAGAGTTTCTATTCTAATAGAAGTGCAGCAGTGCCTGTATCAAGAAAGTCATATCTACTTATCTAGGATAAAATAAAAAGATAACTTCTCAGCTTTTTTTTTTTTTATTTTCAACGAGACAGCTTCACTGATATCTATAGGTAATGTGTTCCAGAGCTTTGCTGCATTATTGACAAAGGCTGAATGCCCAGTTCTCTTTTTGCTGTTGCCAGGAACCTCCAAAAAACTGGCAGCAAATGATCACAGTGTTATATGGGGAACACAGTGAACAAGGGAGTGAACAATGTGGTTTGTAGATGCAGAGGTTTGAATTAGCTCAATTCTCTCAGAAGTTGTATTTAGGAGGCCAGTAAACAGCATGTTAAAGTAATCGAGATGGCTTGAAATGAAGGCAGAAAAGAAAAAGAATTGTTTCCATTTTTCATATGATAGAGTGAAACTTCAACCATAATCAAATGAATATTAGAATGTTCAACAGAGATGAATCAAATTGGCTTCCGGTTTAGCGGCCGCTATGATGGCAGCTTGAGAGAGAATCTCCCCCGACAAATAGGATTCAAGTGCCCACTAACTCGACGAACTCGATTTAAAACTGAAGAAAAAATATGGACAAGGGCAAGACTGTATTGCGAGATAGGCAGAGCAAAGTTAAACCTAAGAAAATTGCGCAGAACGCCAAATCACACGGAAACCAGGTTCCGGAGTCCTCCCCAGCTAGCTGTAGCTCACCAGCTAATGGTAACGTAGGAAAGCGAAGCTAACATGGATGCTAACCTGAAAATCATTCTTGCTGAGATATGGGACATGCACATACAACACAGCCGAAGAAGCAACGAAGATGGCAGAGAAGGGGTTGCGGGTCACAGTGCTTAAACCACCTGAGACATTGCTGGAGCAGATCTGGAGGCTATCCTGGTCGGTGAGTGGCAGACGAGGACGAGCACAGACTTCTACGACAGGACCGACATTCAGAGACAGGCTCCAGAGATTCAGCTGGGACCCGGCGTAGAGAGGTCAAGACACGGCTGAGTAGAAAATGAGCACGCAAATATTGTTTAAAAGGATTTTGATTATAGAATTGGATATCTTTAATCTATGCTCAGGCATTGTTCAGCTGTTTCTGAGAAGCAGTGGGAGCTTCTCACTTCAGTGTTGTCTACTGAGTGAACAAGACTTTTAAAGACGATAAAAAACCTCTCCACTGCGAGAAAGAGTGCTTAAAGCAGTAAAGTTTAGCATACAGGTGGGAGAGGACAGATTCTGCTAAGAAGGTTTTTTTTGTTTATTTGGACATATTTTCTGTGCAAAGAGCCTAATTGAGGATATTCAATTTGTCGGGGGCACATTTTTGACATTATGAATGAGATTCCTGCTGAATCCATTATGAATGGGGGCCCTCTCGCAGAAGAGAGGCTTTCCCTGTCTAAGGCCGCATTTAAACACCTAATACAGGGTTTTTCTTTTAACCCCACCTTTGGAAACCCTAACGCCTTCATAAGAGTTCCAAGCTTCATTGGTTGTTGTGTTGTTCATGTGTTCGCTGCAGTTCAGAGCAGAAATAGAGATGTCACACAAACTCCATCTAAAAACTGGGAAACAGTTTTTAGTAATGGTACTGGCAAATAATACTTTGAAAGTGGTCTCCTTCAATGTTAATGGAATACTCAATCTGATTAAGAGAAGCAAGATATTGTCAAAACTGAGAAGGGAGGGAGCACAGGTAGCATTCCTTCAGGAAACGTATCTATCTGAAACCGAGGATTCAAAACAGAAGAGGAGGCTTCAAATATGTATTCCATTCATCCTATAAATCAGGACAGAGAAGAGGGTCGGCCATCCTTATTTCAAATCAAGTCCAATATGAACATATTACAGAGATTAAGGATAAAGAAGGCCGATATGTAATGATAACAGGAAAGATTGATGGGCTGATGGTAACTTTCTTTAGTATATATGCTCCTGTAACAGAGTTAAAAAAAAGAAAAGCACTTTGTGAATTTTACCTCAATTAGTTTTATTTGTGGTTATTTTATTTTCTTGTGGAAACTGCCCCTTTTTTGCCCTTTATGGCTCCTGTACCTCATGGGTTTCCGTTGCTTCTCCTCTCTTCTCCTCACAGTGCTGTTCTGCATTGCTGAGGGTAAGATATGTGTGAAAACGTTCCAATATTATTTTGTTGTTTGTAATATAAAATTAGCTTTATAAACTGTAACCTCTGATGTGTGGTGTTAACTGTTGTAAATATGATGTTATCCAGCCGTTTTGTACTGTTTTGAGCAATTTTATTAAGAGTTTGGACGGAGTTTTTACGTAACTTTTTAGGTGCGATTTGCTATTCAGCGTTCCGCCAAAATCATTGTCTTCATGTAGAGCAGGAGATGTTCCACCTTATTTATTGTTAATTTATTGCTGTGGAGCTGAGGTGCAGACAGTGGACCGAAGGGCAACCAATATATGTTGTCTCTTCTGCAGGTACGTTTTTGTTTGATCTGTGTTGTATTTTCCGTTCTCTTTAATTCCCCCTCCATGTGTGCCTTTTTATTTCGTCCACCAGGTGTCACTGCTTGTTTCATGAATGTACTGTTTTTAGTGTTTCCTGGTGAATTGTTAAGATAATTCATGTTAAACTTTATATGTTCCAGCAGTCTTTGATATGACTCTGTAAATAATTTGAAAAGCAATTTGTATGTTGTATGCTGTTCTGCATTGCTGAGGGAGCTGAGGTGCAGACAGTGGACCGAAGGGCAACCAATATATGTTGTCTGCAGACAAAAATAAACGCTAGAATCCAGTCCCTGAGTCGATCCCTATATGTGCCATCATTAAAAAAAAATCATTAAAAAAGCGTAGACAGGAGAGGCTCAATTCTCTATACACCAAACTCAGGGAATTACAAAAAGACCATAAAGCAAGACCAGGGGAGTATCACAGACACAGAAGTATCAATTAAAAAACTGCAAAAGGAGATAAATGAGATATACTCGGATGAGGTGAAGAAACAACAGGCGGACACTACCATTAATAAGATAAGATGCCCTCAAACTAAAAAAATACAGCATAGACTAGAACAAATTCAACAAAGTTCTGAAAATTACTATAAGGAATTATATTCACAACCAAAGCTAGATAATGAAGAGGAGATGAAGAGTTTTTTTGAATCTCCGAATCTTCCCATAATCACACAAGAACAAAATAAAGTCCTGATTGCGGATATCACTGAAACAGAAGTCAAGGCAGCAATATCAAGACTCAAACCACATAAGAGTCCAGGTTCAGATGGCTTCACAGCCGAATGGTATAAGTCCTTTGAGGAACAGTTAATTCCTAGATTGTGCCAGATATGTAATGGGGCACTCAAAAAGGGAGAGATTCCCCCCTCATGGAAACAAGCCATAATCTCAGTAATACCAAGGAAGGTGAAGATACATTAGATTGTAAACAGTTTCGACCCATCTCTGTTAAATTTTTTTGTCAATATTGGCTAGAAGAATTGAAAAACTCTTGCCATCTCTTATCCATCTGGACCAGGCTGGATTTATCCACCAGAGACAGACCCAAGATAGCTTGAGGAGGACGCTACATATTATGTGGCATATCCAGGAAAACAAGACACAAGCTATGTTAATGGGACTGGATGCTGAGAAGGCGTTTGACTCAGTAAGATGGAGTTTTATGTATAAGGTGTTAGATAAATTTGGTTTTAATGATACTCTTATTGAGACCTTTAAAGCTGTATATAATAATCCAACAGCAAGAATCAAAATAAATGGCAGCCTCACAATTCCTTTGTTTTGGAGCGGTCTTGTAGACAGGGTTGCCCCTATTCTGCACTTCTTTTTGAATTCTTTATAGAACCTCTCAGTCAATATATTAGGCAAAACAAGCAGATCAAGGGTATAAATATAGCGGGACATGAACACAGAATATCTTTGTTCGCAGATGACGTATTAATTTTTTTTATCACAACCCTCCACATCTCTACCAACTTTAATGTCATTGATGGATATGTTTGGTCAATTATCAGGCTATAAGATAAATATCCAGAAAACCCAGGCTATGACTTTTAACTTTAACCCACCAGATGATTTAGTAATTAAATATAGCCTGAATTGTAACCAGAAATCAATGAAGCATTACAAAATTATTTGAAGCCAACTATATCCCTCTCAACCTTAAAATTAAGTCTGACATCTCTAGATGGAATCACTTACCTTTTCTCAGTCTAACCTCGAGGATTGATTCGGTTAAAATGGTGATTTAGCCCCGCCCGTTGTATCTCCTCCTATCGCTGCCAATTTAAATAAGTGATCAACAGTTCATTGAATGGTAGAAATTAATTTCTCGATATATTTGAATGGGTAAAAAACCAAGAATAAAATTCAAAGCAATGCAATTACCAAAAGACAAAGGGGGAATGGCCCTGCCAAACCTAAAAGATTACTACTATGCAACTCAGTTAAGACCCTTGGTGTATCTCTGTGACTCGCAGTTCAGGGCCAGGTGGAAAGAAATAGAGGAGGGAAGATCTGTGGCTCCACCTATACAGGTGGCAATGGCTGGCAAAAAACTTGTAGACAGTCTAACACATAAAAACAGCCCATGGATAAAAACAACACTTAAAATCTGGCACAAAGTAGTTAGAAAATACAATTTAAAGGGTGCAGTAAATGTATTACATTATATGACATGGATTTTATTCCAAAAAAGACAGATAGCAGATTTAAAACATGGATGGAACGGCTTACTGCCACTTCATACACAATGGGTCTGTGAAAAGTTTTGAAGATCTCAAAAGGGAATATGGTTTAGAGAAACAAGATTTTTTCAGATACCTACAAGTAAGACATGGATTAAATAAAATAATGACAGAGGAACTAAGAAGTGATGTCCTGAAGAGTTTTGTTTCAACTTTCAAATCTGGGAGTGGAAGTAAAATTATATCTAGATTATACAAAAGTTTCCAAGACTCTTTAAATTTACACACCCTGCATATTAAATGCAGATGGGAAAGGGAGGGAGATCTGGTCATACAGAGGATGAATGGGAAAGCATCTGTAAATTACAAAGGAAAACCACAACTTCACACAGTTGGCGTGAGTTCAGTTGGAAAAACATTATCAGATTCTTTATTAGCCCTGCCCAGAAGAGACATCAAGGTGGTGGAACAAACTGTTGGAGGATGCGTGGCTCAGATTTAGCCAATCATTATCATGTATTTTGGGATTGTCCGAAACTTTTGTCCTACTGGACTGATATTCATGATTGTCTGGAATACATGTTTCAAATTACTGTTCCATTGGACATCCGCTCAGTGTACTTTGGTACCATGGCATTGCATACCCAATCAATAGCAGACAATTATTTAATGAAGATATTATTGATTGGAGGGAAGAAAGCTGTGACAAGGAAGTGGCTACAACCCAACGCACCAACACTGGAAGACTGGCAAAGAACTGTTCATGAAATCTATATTATGGAGAGACTGACATTCGCTTTAAAACTACAATCGGAGAAATTTAAGAAATGGTGGTCGAAATGGATTAGATATATAAGACCAAGGAGACCTGAAATACTATGAGTATGTTTGTTACAAGGTTTGAAGTACCAGACTGCTAACTATTGGAATGACTGAAAATCACTGTGAGTAGATCTTCATGGAAGAATGAGGAAGTGTGACATCCATTGTTCAGATGTTCTTATCTTTGCACATTGTAAAATGAAAGGGAGAGTAATAGATGGGTACAAGTGGTGTGTGTGCCACATGTTATTGTATATGTTTCTTTGGGTGTGTAAATACACTGAAAGGTACGTTTCTCCCTGATTTTTTTTTTTTTTTTTTTTAAAGAGAGAGATGAATGAAATTGTTAAGTAATTGTTGAAAATGTATTAATATTTGTTGGACATTACAATGTCCAAAAAGATAAATGAATTAGTTTACAAATTGTTTGTTGAATATTTTGTTTTGGAATTTCAACTAATTAACTGTTGAAATGTTGCAAATACTCTGAAAACTCTTTCTGCAGACTGACTAAGCTGTTACCCTTTAGGACTTGACAGACTTGACTTGAGACTTGACTTGGAACATGTTGGTCTTGACTTGAAATGTACCTTTCTTAACTTTGGTGTTGTATGATAACTTGGGACTTGCTTGTCTTGACTAGGGATTTGACTCGGGACTTCATATCAAGTCTGGACTTGTTATTTTGTTAAAATGTACTTTGTCCCACCCTTAGCTGTACTGTAAACCTGAGTGCATTCACAACTATAGCAAGCAGTGTGATAAAAACTTGAACCAGCTTGTTAAGAATGTACTTGCAATAGTTCAAGTGCAACACCAGTTGTGTCCCAGTGGTACTGTATGTGTACTGCTATTGCCTAATTGCCAGTGTAATTTTGAGTTTTTGCTTTGTATTGCTTATATCTTATTATTTATTTGTTAAATTGTCTGTACTTGTTCTTTCCCTTTGCTGCTTAACACCTGAATTTCTCCTCTGGGAGATCAGCAAAGGACTATCCTATTTTACAATTCTTCCTGTGGGGAACATGAATGTCAGTGGCAAAGTTTATGACAATCTGAGAGGAAGAAACAAATTGGTGGCCTGCATGGTTGAGATCAGCAGGGCAGGGAGGCTCAGGCATGTGTCCCTTGTACTTGACAGTTGTGTAGTAGAACAACTCAGGGCAGTGGCCTCAGAACAGAAGAGCGGTGGAGCAGGAAACCTCAGGCTCATGAAATCAAGAATGAACAGCCACTGAGCAGGAGACCTCAGGTGGACAGTGAAAAAGTAAGAGGCCTTAGATGGGAGGCTTGGGCAGGAGAGGTCAGGTTGGCAGGACTGGAGATGAAAAGAAGGTACTGTACATGGGAAAGTTGACAGAGAAATGAACATGAACATAGCATAAACTCTTTGGTGGACAACATCACCACAGGGCTGATGGACAGGGATGTACATGATTAACAAAGACTAAGTAATTATCTATTGAGAAAGCTTCATATCAAGCTCAATCACAGCTCTAAATTACATCTATTGTTTGGGTTGCTAATAAAATTAGTCCATCTGACCATTTGGGTGAGTGTTTGTGACTGTTTTCATGACTTTATTGGCTTGTACCACTATAAATTAAATTAGCCTGCCGCTTACAAATTGCACGTATCTTTTCCCAAGTCATCAGTCTGATTGACCCCTCTCTGGCCCCAGCCAAGTGTTGTTGAGCCTGAGTGGTTCATCGGGTCGCTGCTGGGTGGTACAGGCTGCAGAGGAGTGATGAGGTTCAGGGACAGGGTGGGGGGACTGCAGGCCAAAGGTTGATTGGAGCATGTGGAAAATGAACTTATTGCTTCAAGATGAATATTGTTTCCAGGGGGGAGGACTTACACAACACTGTAACCAGGGCACAGCACTCTTGCGTAATACTTCTTCCCATCAGCAACATGGTTCTTCACACTTATGACTTTTTTTTTTTTTTAGCAAATGTTACATTTTATATCATGAATAACAGTGGTCTTCTGGTAAGTATGGAAATGCTTTGAATTGTTGAGACCTTTAGCTGACATTGCATGCCATTTTGATGTGGTGATCAGAAAAGGATCTAATAAGTGAGGAAATGCAGTATTACATTTATTTTGAAAGTGCATTATGTAAGATCAAATTGATGTAAGATCAAATGATGTAGTATCAACTATGATAACTTATAGTTTTATAGTTTCTTCAGTCCTTTGGTCATATATACATTCTACATGCCCCCACCTTTCCTCTTATCATTCTCCGTCGCTCTCCTGTCCACTCTCTGGAGTTGAAATCTGTCCAAAGTAATGTGCGAGTCTGGAATTCGCTCAGTTAAACACGTTTGCTTTTTCTACAATGTTGTGTTGTGTGTTCTTTCATGGTTGTTAGGATCTGCTAACCTGTCAGCTCCTGTTCTCATTTTCCCTCTTCCCTTAGACCCCGTTTACACCAAAGTGGAGATTTCTGAAAACGCCGGCTATTTGTCGGCGTGTAAACTTGGTTCAACGGCGTTTTAGGTTCCGAAACGTCACAACATGCGACTGAATACATGTATACATCATGTGAGCGACCTATGTTTACACTTGCGCCCATAGGTTTGGCATAGTTATGATGCACTCGACTGTGCATTTATCCGGGTCCATATAAACGACAACATTTTTGAAAACGATGATGTGTGCACGATGTTACTTTTGAAAACGGAGGGGCCAAACTATCCGTTTCCCAAAATACCCTGTTACGTGTAAACTTAGGCTTAGTGCAGTGTTTCTCAATTCTGGTCCTCGGGCCTCTGCATGTTGAATTGAGAAACACTACCTTAGTGTTATGTGTCTGTCTGTCTGTTCCCATGTCTGTCTCAGCTGGGTGTTTCCCTGCACCTAGCTGGCTCCATCCCTCCAGCAGCGCACCTGGAGCGCATGAGCCTGATAAGGGCTTAGTATATAAGGAAAACTCTCAGCTTGGCTTGTTGCCAAGTTATCCTGATCTCTCCCATGAGTTTCCAGAGCCTGTGCCTAGTGAGTATCTCCAGTTGGTTGCCAGTTGCTGTCTCAGTATTTTGCACATTTTTGAACAGATTTTTTCCTTTTGCCACTCACGTATGCTTTTTTCTTTTCAGTGCCTACCAGCCACATCCAGCCTTTGTTCTGCCTGAGCCTCCCTTGTGGTATTTTGTTTGTTTGTTCCACTCATTCGAGTGTGCCTTTTGTTTGTTTTTTCCACTCCTTATGAGTGCGCCTTTTGCTTCTCACATAAACTTGTTTTCTTTTTTACTCTTGTCTCCGGTCTGTATCTTGAGTCCAACCACTTCTATATTAGGGCAAAGCCTAACAATGGTTTTGTTGTCAGCGGTGAAAGAGGTGAGCTGGGACATGAGTGTTGTAGTGATTTGCTGTAGTGATTTTTGTCAGATAGTTTGTTTTGTTTATTGTCTTGGCCTTTGGTTCACTCTGAACCACAGTGTCGATTGCAAAATAACAGTCACTATTATGTAGAAATAAATTGTTCACTTTTGCATTCATTTTCACTGCAATCTTGATGGTTTTTACGACTGAATTATGCTGTTCATACAAACTCTATTCATTTTTAGATTGAAAGCTTAGTGTGTCAGTGGACAGAATCTCTTCATTTCCAAGGCTTTTATTGTGAAATATCTCCCGTGGAAAATTCACTGACTTGCATGGGTTCCACTTAATACTTCAAATGTAGCCATTGCCACACAGTGGCACTTATATGTTACTAAAGACCAAAGTGGTCAAGGTAGATAGCCACCCTCACAGAGACTGATTTTGTTCAAGTTTTCTGCCTGTTAAAAGGGAGTTCTTCCTTGCCACTGCTGCCAAATGCTCGTTTATGGTGGGAATTAGTGGGTCGCTTTAAATAATATGATATAATAGAAAGAGTAAGGTCAAGACCTGCTATCAGTAAAAAGCGCCCAGACATAAATTGACTTGACATTGATAATAGAGTTTGGGTGGGACATTTACACACACACACACACACACACACACACACACACACACACACACACACACACACACACACACACACACACACATTTTAAGGATCCCATAGTGCTGTACTACAAAATGAAGTGGATATTGTTTTTATAATACATGCCCAATTACTATTGCTGTATATTATATTATATATATATATATAATATAATAATATATACTATAACATTTAGTTATTTTGTTCAATTCTATATTATCATACTTGCTAGTAGGTAGCAGGTTAGGTTGTCTAAGGCACACAGCAAGCCACATAAATTGTCAGTTGTCAGTCAAAGCCTTTATCATGGAAGTGTGTGCCCTGTGCTGCAGTATCCAGTGCTTATGTGTTTGTGAAGTGATAAAAATGAACTTTTTCCTATACCACTACTGCCAGCAAACATGGTAAACACTAGTGTGTGGAGCAGTAGACAACAGTTTAAGTCTTGCTACTACAGTACATGTTTTGCTGTTTTCCAAGCGTTATCAAGTGTAAAATGCTCTAAGCAAATGGATGTTGGAGCACTGAGAAGAGGTTCTTTGTTGTTGTTGTTTGTTTGTTTTTTTTTATAATAAAAAATAAAAATGCTCAGACTTTCTGGAAAAGAAGTGTACCGATGTTTGTGAATACTGTAATTCTAAACAAAACTTGATGTGCACTTGACCACGTTATGAAGTTGCTTGGCTATTTCAAGTGGTTCCAGAAAAGACTTTAGAATATACAGACATGTTGGTGAGTCAGCCTCAAAAGATACTTTGGGCATTGAGCACCAGACTGAAAATGATGTAGGAAGAGCCATTCTGAAGTGCAAAATTATGTAGGCATTGATATATGCTGTGAAACCCAGATTGAAAGTGAGGAGCTCTTTTGAGGGGGAACCAAATCTCAACTGAGCCACTCTCAGACAAATATTAAGAGACCATGGTGCAGAAAATGATGCAGCTGTATTGTACCAACAACTGACAAAAGCTGTGCAAAGACCTAGAGATACAGTAGTTGATTTTGTGGTCTGAGTACTTGATCTGCATCTTGTTCACATCTGAGTATCATCTATAAAATTTCACCCACATTGCATTCACTGTGTCCATAGTAATATATTCATAATAATAATATTAATATTAGTAATAAGCGTAATATATTAAGTTAAAACTATACTCTGTTTAAAAAAACATTGTGTCCTGGTGTGTTGCTGGTGTTTACATTTCTAAACACATTAGCCTTCGATTTTACCTATTGTTCATACTTAATGGGCCATCGTATCATCGTAACAGCTTCAAAACTTTCTCAACTCTTAGTCCAAACAAATACAAACACAAACCCACTAAGAAAAAAATGTGCTTGGTGACTAGAGCTCCAAACCTATGTAACTCTAACACACTTAATACTTATAATAGTATAAATGTAAAAAACAAACAAACAAACAAAAAAACAATTCTGTGTAATCCTTCTGTGTAAGTGGGAAAATATTGATAATAATAATATTGCTGAATTTTGGGGAAGTGTGTCTAAAATGATGGACTGAACTTCAAAGTCATTAAATTGAAATGTGAGGGCAATTCAGGGTTTATGCTGTTGAATATATTAATAATCACTATGATAACTAGTCTGGCGGAAGCTCCAGCAACCACTGAAAGTCTTGGAAACATACTGTTCAAATCGTGGCCTAAATAAAGAAACATAATTTTGCAGTGGATTGTGGGCATCACTTATTGGTTTATGTGTGAATGTGTTTTTGTGAAGGAACGCTATCTCATGGTGACACCTTGTAATTGAATGAATGGGTGTGTTTACAGTGGAATCCAGACACACCCCAGGAGGGGACTCCCAAGAAAATGGCTGGGAACTGGCTCTAAGCCAGTTGGCTGAGAACAAAAAGGAACAGTTAAACAAATGCTCTGAAAGGAATTAGGTGAATCAGACACAAAGGTAAACTGAGCTACATCAAAAGCTTAGAATTGGGTATTGACCTAGCTGAGCTCCCAGTAGCCAGAACATATGATGCCATAACTCAACCATATATGAGGAGGTTAAGAACATATCTAGGATTTGTTGAACAAAGGGTTCATACACAAATCCACCTCTCCATATGCATTTGGAGTTGTTTTTTGAGTAAAAGAATCCAAAGACTATGCATTGACTACAGGGGGCTTAATAAGACAAAGATCACTATAAGAGAATAGAGAAAAGAAACAGTAGACAATTCCAGATGGCCCCTGGAATACCAAGCATTACAGGGATATGTTATGGTCTTTACAGAAATTCATGGACCAAGTCAAGGCTTACCATTAAGGTACTGACAGGGAGGAATCACAGCCTTCACAACCCCACTGGGATCTGCATGAATGGAACAGAATTCCGTTTGATCACACAAATGTACCCTTAGCTTAGAAGGTCGATGTGGTAAACAACGCAGTCCATACTTACATGTCTTAGTCTACAGTAAAACATTTGTCCTCAAATGGGAGCAAGCCTGCGGAATTAAGCTGAGGTCAGACAAACGTGACCTGTTCAACAATAAGGTGCTAGTGATCTCAGATGAAAGCTACAGGACAGAAAATGAAGATATAACTGCAGTACAAGCTCAACCATCTATAAGCACACACTCCATAGACTTTGATATTGCACTGTCAACAGCAGAGGCATCCCGCGGTGGCAATACAAGCACGGTGGGTAGTCTCTGTTCTGTAGACATCATTAGGTTGTGATGTTTGGTTTATGCCAGGCACCGATTTTGAAGTTGAGTTGTCAGAGCATACTCCTTGTGGTCTTTCAGTTTCACTTTTGGTTTCTCACAAGACTTGAACCCCAGTCTCCTGGGTGAAAGTCATGTGTTGCAGGACACAAACCTCAGCCTCTTTGATAAAAGTTGTGTGTTTATTTGACCCATACATCCACTCCCCCCCTCCTGAATTTGCAGATCTTGCTCTTTATACTGTGTCACCTTGCTCTGAGTGTTGAATATTGCTGATAAGTGGAGTTAGTTGAAAGCCCAGGATGTCTTATGCAGGTGCTCAAGGGTACCTTGTGCATCTGTATGAGATGCCAAGGGGCATGCCAAAGCGTTGGTACTTGACACTCTGGGAGTGCGACCAGGCTCTTACAATACCACATTTTGATAAGGAAGTACACTGTCAACACAGAGTCACCACTCAAGATAAAAGCACACATTTAAACTGTTGCTGGTGGTTGAAAATTCCATTTGAGCCAAGAGGCTGTCCGAATCAAGACCAGACATTCCTGCCACAACAAATCAATACAAACAAATTATGATAGGGCACTACACAAAATATTATCGGAAACCTACTGGAAAACGCACACTGCTCACAATGATGAAACCAAACAATATTGCCAGTAACAGGGACAAGGCGAGAGAGGGGTTGTAACACAACAGAAAACCTGCTGCTGCACCTGCCATCATTTATTGCTTGTCAATTAATGCCCGTAGTAAAGAGACACACTGTATTCACAGAATACAATCAGTGAACAGTAGTCAGGATGCGCAGATTTTGGGAATGAATTTGACAACAATGCTGTTTTTCTTGAAAGTTAAATTACCTTCAGCAGGTCAGTCATGGCAGGTTGCCTACCTTGGGAGGTGCTCAGAATGAAGGGGCTACAATGCTGCTTCAGGTAACAGTGACATAATAAAAGATGATCCAGGAAACCCAGTTTCCTCATGTGATTTGGAAAGTTGTGTCTCAACAGTTGTGAGGTAAACTACACAATTGCTTCACATTACAAAGTAATCCACCAGGAATGTGAGCATGCATGTGCGTGATTGGCTAATGTATTGAGTTGTCAATGCGCTAGATTGCATTGCAGCAAAAGTTAAGCAACATTCTGTCTAGTCTGGAATTGTGGCAAAAACCATTTTGTCAAGAGCATCCTGGTTGATATGTATCCTAATCTGCTTATGATAGACCATTGAAAGAAAAATTCTGTAGCTGTACAACACTTCACAGATGAAACCAGGGCTTCTTCAAAGGACACACTACATTTTTCAAGGCCATCACAGTGTGATGATGCAGGCAGTAAGATGCTTCCAGAACAAAGCTGGACAGGAAGCGGACAGAGCAGACAGCCAAATACACAAAGACCCTAATGTAAACAGTAAACAAAGTCTTGTTAGCTGTCAGACTCCTCCATGACTCTGCTGGCTTGCCTCTCTCTATTTTTCAGTCCTGTAAAGAACGCTGGGCAAGCTGTGGGGCCTGGACTCAGGAGATTGGATGTGTGATAGAGGGATGTTAGGACATCTGGTGAATCATGTTTATGTGTGCACTCTTATGCATGTTTATTCTTTGACTGTTTTCTCATATTTTCCTTAGTCTCTTCATGGTCTGCTATATAGGTCACAGTCACAACACAGCGAAGATGTTTCCTTTGAAGATCAGCTGAAAGCCAGTTTTCTCTTGTTTAATAAGACATTGAGCTAATTTGTAACAGATGTTAGACCTTCGTGTTGAAAGTTCAGCCACATGTTTTGAAGACTGAAACATGAATCAGATTGCCTCTCTTGATACAAACAAATGCATCAGCCTACAACTCTGTACAGCTGCCATGAAGTATATCACTGACAATGTTATGTAAGAATATGAGTGTTGTGTGCCACCGGGGAGAAGGCGTGGTGGGAGTGTGAATAGTTCCTCAGAGTGACTCAGATCTCCATTAAGAGTGCATTATCTCTGGTTTGTTTATCAATGAAAGCCAAAGACAGAAACACATACAGTGCACAACCCCCACATCACATTTTATCAGTGTACTGTAAGGCCATCAACACAAGCAGGAGAGTTAAACAGTTTAGTTAAACAGTCAGAGAGTCAACAGTTTTATGCAGTCCTACATTTGGTTAGTAGCAGACAGAACAATAATAGGATAACAATTTTTTTTTTACATTTTTTTCCACAGGGGTAACAAGGAACAGTTTAAATGGAATCCACATGATGGAACAGTCACAGTATAGGTTCCAATCACAGTGAACATTCAACCATTCGTTACACTTCATCCAGTTGAAATGTCAGAAATTAAATCTATCTTCATGCCAGACAATGTTTTTGGTTTCCATTGTCTCGTGAGCGGAGCTAGAAATTATTGCTTGTAAATTTACAAATGCTGTGTGTTGACTCATGAGTAGAATAATCATCCACCCCTGAAGAGAAGTCACCTTTCATGTGGCATGAGATGAAAACATATAAACAAACAAAACCCCTTTTAAAGGAGTAGGTGTGGGAACTATAATTACCTGAATGACTCAGCTGTCAATCACAGATTTGTCTCGGAGTTTTCCAGTTTTACCTCCACTGTTAACAAAGAAGCCTGTTGATGTCATCTTTTGCATTGGCAGAATGCCGCCTAATTTGTATGGGCACTACAAATCCTAAAACAGGACATGATAATGTGCCAAACCCTTTTGACATAGACTTAATATAAGTTAAACCATGTTAATCATGATTGGGTATGAAAGCGGCATCCTCAAAAAGCAATTGTTCACAAGCAAGTGTGGCGAGAGCGTGGGGCGGGCATTACATGTGGAGAGATACCAGATAATTAAATGCAACATCAAAAAAGTCACACCAGTTAAAAACACTAAAATGGGCAATTGGGCAAGGGGGAGTAAGGACCAGGCTAGGGCTTACCATGCGGCAGGGCAACCAAAAGGGAGAAGAGGGTCCTCAAATGAATCCTCTGTGACGCTGCAAACACACACACAAAATCAAAAAAAGGGGGGACCGTGAAAAAAAGCCCACAGCACCTGGTAACAGAGAAACACAGGTTAATAAAACATGCCCAACAGCTAAACAAAGCTGGTGTGGACTAAACATATGTTTACATAATTAAAGAAACCAAAGAAAAGAAACTAATACATAAGGGCTTAAAACAATGGGCCCGTGTCAATATGCATGAGCAATCCTGCAGACCCCAGAGCAGCTTGTGCCACATACGCTTCTGAAACAGAGCGGGCTCTGCACCAACCCCACCAACCCCTGAGACAGAGCCAAAAACAAACAAAACTAAACAGAGAAAACAAAAGAAAAAGAACCAAAGCAGCACCACAGCTCAAAGAGTGGTGGTAGTGGCGGGCCAGACAATTGCACCAGGCTGCTAAAGAAACACAAACATAAGGTTTAGTAAATTAATACCATGAAACCAACTTAACAATTTGGAAAGAAAACTAAATCAGTACGTACCGGTCACAGCAAACCCTAGGCAACCGGAGGACATGAGACTTGGATGTGTGGCTCAAATGCACAGCCTAAAAATTATGCTCTGCATTAATCAGCTGGGCGAGTGTGAGTGTGAATGGTTGTTTGTCATGTGTGTTGCCCTGCAATCGGCTGGCAACCGGTTCAGAGTGTACCCCGCCTCTCGCCCGTTGAAGCTGGGATAGGCTCCAGCCCCCCCGCAACCCCGAAAGGGATAGGCGGTATAGAAAATGGATGGATGGATTAATCAGCTGGAGCGGAGTGACAAAACAAACAGGCAGACAACGTGCAGACTAACATACCAGAGCAGCAGGTAACCGTGCACAGCACAGCTGGGTGCCAACGGATCACTCCTCTTCCCCTGTCCACAGCAATAAGCCACACTGAAAGGAGTGGAGGTTGTGTGACCAGCAAGCACAGACAACAAGGAGAAGACAAAGGGGCACTTAAGTGAGTGGAGAGAATAGTGTCTCTTGATGACGATCACACCAGGCTGTCCAAACACAACGCTGCCACGTCAAGCCACAGCCACCACAGGAGCAAGTGAGGAGCAGAAGAGAGGAAGAACCCCCGCCACACACCTGTGTAGTGACTTGATTTTCTTCAAACCAAAATCCTGAGTCACTCAGGGGCTGCTTCTGTGAATTACCAGTTGATGCGTTGTCTGTGGCAGCTCCAATGAATGAATGAATGAACGTCCATGCGGTGGTGCTCAAAAGGAGGCGATTTATTGCAACAAATGGTTCACATAGCCTTGTTGATCTACATACACTTATACCAATAACTTACATGCAAAAAACAAACAAAAAGCTCAAAGTTTAGCCACTAAACGGTGGTCAAAAAACTGTGCTTCTCCCCTGTAAGTAGCACCCCTGTAGAGTAATTAACTTTCTCTATTAGTAGAAAAAACACAAAAAAATGGCTCTAACAACCTGGATATAAAGGTGCACATGGCACCGCTCAGTGATCCCAATGCCCGCACCTCTGGCACAGTGCCGAACAGTAGCCAGGAGGGATATAACCTCTGGCCACACAAGGATAGGAAGAGGTTCACCACTTCTTGAAATGTATGATCATACAATATCCTTTAAAAAGTCATGACTTTTTAAAGGATATTACTACATGGGCTCAGAACCACTTCTTAAAACTTTCTGTAAACAAAAATGTTTCGAAAATGATGACATTCTTTCACGTTTTACACACCGTCACAACTTTTTTTTTGGAATCAAGGCTGTAGAGTATGTATCTGTATGGTCCCCTCATCTGTATGGTCCCCTCAATTCAATTCAATTCAATTCAATTCAATTCAGTTCAATTCAATTCAATTCAATTCAATTCAATTTTATTTGTATAGCGCCAAATCACAACAAAAGTTGTCTCAGGACACTTTCCATACAGAGCTGGTACAGGCTGAGCTCTTTTATCTACAGAGACCCAACAATTCTCTCATGAGCAAGCACTTGGCGACAGTGGCGAGGAAAACTTCCTTTTAACAGGCAGAAACCTCGAGCAGAACCAGGCTCTGAGAGAGACAGACAGACAGACAGACAGACAGACAGACAGACAGACAGACAGACAGACAGACAGACACAGTAACAGTGACAGTGGATTTAATAACAGTAGTAGCAGTTGCAGTGGATGTCAGGCAGGGCCAAGGCAGGAGACGCAGCTGCAATCCACAATCCAGATTCAGCCACTGTCCATGGGAACCTGCGAGACGACAAAGCACAGAGTTTTAAGCCTACTCTTAAATGTAGAGACAGTGTCTGCCTCCCGGACAAAGACTGGAAGATGGTTCCACAGGAGAGGAGCTTGATAGCTAAATGCTCTGACTCCTGTTCTGCTTTTTGAGACTTTAGGAACCATAAGTAGACCTGCATTCTGAGAACGCAGTGTTCGAGTAGGGCAATAAGGTACATGAGCTCTTTAAGATAAGAAGGTGCCTGGCCATTTATGGCTTTGTAAGTAAGGAGGAGAATTTTAAATTCTATTCTAAACTGTACAGGGAGCCAGTGCAGAGTGGCAATATGAGGGAAATATGATCTCTCTTCCTGGTTTTTGTCAGAACACGTGCTGCAGCGTTCTGGAGCAACTGGAGAATATTCAGCAACGAATTTGGGCAGCCTGATAGTAAAGAATTGCAATAATCCAGCCTGGAAGTTACGAATGCATGGACTAGTTTTTCTGCATCATTTTGAGGCAAAATATGCCTCATAGGTGAAAAAAGGCAGTCCTTGAAATTTGTTTTACATCGGAGTGAAAGGACATGTCCTGATCAAAGATAACTCCCAGATTCTTTACAGTGGTGCTGGAGGCCAGCGCAATGCCATCCATAACTGCTATGTCATCAGAAAGTGACTTTCTAAGATGTTTAGGGCCTACTACTATAACTTCAGTTTTGTCTGAGTTTAGCATCAGAAAATTGCAGGTCATCCAGGTCTTTATGTCATGAAGACATGCTTGTAGTCTAGTTAACTGACTGGTTTCTTCTGGCTTCATTGATAAATATAGCTGGGTATCATCTGCATAGCAATGAAAATTTATTGAGTGCTTCCTGATAATCTTACCTAAAGGAAGCATATATAAGGTGAATAGAATTGGTCCAAGCACAGAACCCTGCGGAACTCCAAAGCTGACTTTAGCGAGCACAGAGGAGTCATCATTAACGCGTACAAACTGAGAGCGATCTGACAAGTAGGATTTAAACCAGCTTAGCACAGTTCCCTTAATGCCAATGAAGTGTTCCAGTCTCTGCAATAGGATACCATGGTCAGTGGTGTCAAATACAGCACTAAGATCCAATAAGACTAGTACAGAGACAAATCCTTTATTAGATGCAATTAGAAGATCATTTGTAACTTTAACCAGTGTTGTCTCTGTGCTATGATGCACTCCTGACTGGAAATCCTCAAATAAACTATTAGGGCTCTATTTTCGATTGCGCAGGCTGCGCCGCCAGTGCAGTAGTATTTTCAAGCGGCGCAGGCAGGCGCACAGCGCATTTGGTATTTTGGTAAACCGAGGCGTACAGAGGTGCGCCAGGATGGGCGTTACGGCGCAGTAGGGGGGAGGTGTCGGCATAATGAGCCGGCGCATTGGAATTTTCGACCATTTCGGTCTGTGCCGGCAGCGTAAAAGTGCGCTGAAAGCTCACCACCTCAGACCTGGTAAACTCTGCAAGTGGATTTTCATAAACCAGCGGAGTCGTGCGCTCACGTCACCAACACCTCACAGGCAGGTTTCCACTGTCTGGCATTTCACTGCGATCAGTTATTAGCAACAGCCGCAGTTCAATGCAGCTATCTGAGTCAGCACATACAGTCAGACCTAAATTTATATATTTTGATCCGTCTCTCATGTGACCACATCGAAAGCGCGTTTGGCACGCGTAATGGTCACTCAACATGACTGAATGTACACAGGTGAAACAGGGATGTCTGGTGATCTGTGACTCAAATTGCCTGGTGACAAACGTGTATGCCACTTTCCCCAGGTCGGCACATGATTCGTTCATTATGGCGAATTCTAGCATCCCTACAGTCTTTCAGGGGGACACCCCTCTGGATGGATGGTTGCTAGGTAATAACGGCTATCCACTGAAAATGTGGTTGATGACGCCATATATCACACCATCAACAAGACGGCAGCATGGTTTTAACGGTGTTTTCAGCAGTGCTGGGTCAGTCATCGAACACACACTGCGGTCAATAATTAGCAACAGCGACGATTCAATGCAAATGTCTGAGTCAGCACATACAGTCAGACCTATATTTGATCAGTATCTCATCTGACGACATCGCAAGTGCATTCGGCACACGTAATGGTCACTCACCCTGACCGAATGTACACAGGTGAAACAGGGATGAGAACTAATCGATTAATGTCGCTGTGCCAACCAGAAACAGCCGTGACATCCTACAGAGCATATATACTGCATCTATCTCAGAGCACTTGAGAGACAGAGAGAGACAGACACATGAAAAAAACGTAAGTGATGATCATTGTCCGCTATTACCGACGGCATTTTATTCTAAATACAAATGTTATCATAGTAATGCTTAACGTTATCTACAAAGATGGAGTACATCATTGCTTTGAGGAGGAGGAGGAGGATTTACCATCTAAGGACCTCATATTTAGACATCAGAATCAGAATCAGAAATCCTTTATTTATCTCCGATGGGAAATTGTTTTTGTTGCAGTGCTCCTTACAAGAATAGAATTAGAAAAAAATTAGAGAAGAAAGAAAAGAGATAGAACTATATATATAAAAAGCAAATATAAAAACAAAATATTTATATTGAGAATATATATCTAAACAAAATATACCACAAAATATAGAACAGAATATAAAACTATATATATATATATATATATATATATATTAGGGCTGTCAGTTTAACGCGTTAATTAGATTAATTAATTACGCTGCAAATTAACGCACTATAAAAATTAACAAAATTAATCATGAGTGGCAAGTCAATGCGCAAGCATTTTAAATTTGGCCCTTTGAGTGACCCGTAGGCTGCATCCTACCTGCGCCACTAGTCAAAAGCAGGGTGACAACAGACATGGATGCGACACCGGAGAGCGAGGCAAGCCTACTTGGACCTTTGAACGGCAAGTTTATTTATAAAAAGAACAAAGACGGGACTATTAACAAGAATGCAGTGATTTGTACCTTGTGTAAAAAAGAATTTTCCTATCACCGTAGCAGCTCCAGCCTGAATTATCATTTAAACGCTACATGTAAACATGTAGTTGCTGCTAGTGCTGCTAGTGCTACCGTGAGCTCACTCCGCCAACCCACACTTGCTGAGTTAGGAAAACGAGTGTGCAAAGCCACGACAGAAACACTGACAAACTCAATCGCAAAGTGGGTTGCTGCTGATTGCAGGCCGATTTCAATCGTGGAAGACGAGGGCCTAAAAGAGGCGTTTCAGATAGTTTTTCCAGCTACCGTCGAGAACTACAGTGATGAAAAGAATTCACCAGCTGTAATGTGAATGTCAGTGAATTGTAATGTCCTAGAATTCAAATTCTTTATTTGGGGACCTTTAGCAGATATGAGATTAAAATGCGATTAATTAGATTAATTAATTACAAATCCTGTAATTAATTAGATTAATTTTTTTAATCGCCTGACAGCACTAATATATATATACTGAGAAAAAATAAACAGTATATACAAACGGGTGTGCAAAGTAATACAAACGGATGTCAGGAGATATGAGTGACGTCAGTCTCCTGGAAACTTGCCATGCCTCGCCAGCTGCGTTCTTAAAGGTGAGGCGAGGAGCTGCTGTGATTGGTGAAGATTTGACTCGGCTGTGCCAAACCCACTCCACGCCTTCTCCCCTCCCTCTTTCCGAGTTGCGCCGCTGGGTGGAACTGAAATGACAAGGAGGAGGAGATGTACCGGTGGCGCAGTGCACCAAAATACCAAAGTCTGCGCCGCCACAACCCATCGGCGCAGCGGACCTGACTTTGCACTGCGCCGCGCCGTCGGCGGAGTCGAAAATAGAGCCCTTAGTGTATAGAAAGTTGCGAAGCTGATTGGCAACTGCTTTCTCAAGAGTTTTTGAGAGGAAGGGAAAGTTGGATATCGGTCTATAGAGAGAGTAGAGTAGGCTTTTTAAGTAGCGGTTTTATCACAGCTACTGTGGTAAGTAGCCTGTTTATAAAGACAGATTGATCATGTCTAGTACTGAAGAGTCAATTAGAGGTAATACTTCTTTAAACAGCTTAGTCGGGATGGGATCTAAAATACAGGTTGATGATTTTGATGATGAAATTATTGAAATTAGTTGTTGAAGGTCGACAGGAGTAACACAGTCTAAAACTGCGACAGACTGAGTAACAGTTTCTACGGTTTCTGTGTTTGAAGACAAAACAGTACCTGTTGACGGCAGGAGCCGATGAATTCTGTCTCTAATAGTTAGAATTTTATCATTAAAGAAGTTCATGAAGTCATTACTGTTCAGAGCTAAAGGAATACATGGTTCAACAGAATTATGGCTCTCTCTCAGCCTGGCTACAGTGCTGAAGAGAAACCTGGGATTGTTCTTATTTTCCTCTATTAGTGCAAAGTAATAGGCTGCCCTGGCACTGCAGAGGGCTTTCCTGTATATTTTAAGACTGTCTTGCCAGGTGGACCGAAATTCTTCCAAATTTGTAGAAAGCCATTTCCTTTCTATTTTCCGTGAAGTTTGCTTTAATTTGCGGGTTTGAGGAGTATACCATGGAGCTAACCTCCTCTGTTTATTTATCTTCTTTTTTGGGGGAGCAACAGAGTCAAGTGTCATACGCAATGAACCTGTAGCACGATCAACCAGGTAGTCAATCTGGGAGGGACTTAAGGTTAGCATAAGACTCCTCTGTTGTATTGAGACATGGCATTGAATTAAATACTGATGGGATCATATCCTTAAATTTAGCTACAGCACTATCAGACAGGAGTCTGGTATAAGAATTTTTGCCTACTGGCTGGTAGTCTGGTAATATGAATTCAAAAGTTATTAAATGATGGTCCGATAAAAGAGGATTCTGTGAGGAGACTATTAAGTCTTCGATTTCAATGCCATATGTCAGAACAAGGTCGAGGGTGTGGTTAAAACAGTGAGTCGGTTCATGTACATTCTGATGGAAGCTGACTGAGTCTAATACTGAAATAAACGCAGTGCTAAGGCTGTCATTATCAACGTCGACATGTACATTAAAGTCACCTACAATAATTACTTTATCTGCTTTAAGGACTAAGCCTGATAGAAACTCAGAGAACTCAGCTATAAATTCGGAGTCGGGACCAGGAGAGCGGTATACTATAACAAATAAAACTGGCTGCACTGTTTTCCATTTCTCATGAGAAAGAGTGAGAACAAGGCTTTCAAATGAGTTATAGTCGTTTAGGTTTAGGGTTGATCAAAAGGCTTGAGTCAAAAATGGCTGCAACTCCACCTCCTCTGCTGCTGCCTCGAGGAAAGTGAGTATTAATATGGTTCGGAGGAGTAGCTTCATTCAGGCTCACATACTCTTCAGGACAGCCAGGTTTCAGTCAGACAAAATAAATCAATATTATGGTCTGATATTAACTCATTTACTAGAACAGCTTTAGAGGACAGAGATCTGATGTTAAGGAATCCACATTTAATTCTCCTATCTTGTTGTACTATTGCAGTGGTTGTTTTAATTTTAATTAGATTCTTATGTTTAACTCCTCTTCTCTGTACTTTTGGTTTACTTAGTTTATGTGGTCGGGGGGCAGACACAGTCTCTATGGAGTGTTGGGTGGGTAACTGCTCTAATGGAGGCGCAGAGAAGCGTGTAGGACTGCAGCTCTGCCTCCTGGTCTCAACTCTGAGTTGTCAGGCACCTGAAACAGAGAAAGGGTCAAACACAAACTGCTGACACAAAGTTGGAAGCATACTATTGTCTAAAATATCACTGTACTCTGGAGCATTCAGATTCCCCTTCACTGAAACTAACTAAGCACATGTCAGGAAAAACAGCTGAAAAGTATATGTCCATGAACATGTGTCTTCATATTTTAGGAGTATAATGTTTACAGCATCACCTCACTGAATGCCAAAACAACCAGACATAAGCCGTCACTCTGATGAGCAGTTAGCTAGTTATGCAAAACATCTACTGACTGGCCAATCATCATCCAATAATGCACAACTTTTAACATGTACAATCATCACTGTCACTGTCAACGTGAATACCTGCACACTGTAAATTTTCATTTTGTATATTGTTCAAAATTCAATTAAAAATTCCAAAAACAAGCAAGGTCCAGGGGACAAACAAGGCGAAAAATCCAAACACTCTTAAGAAGGCAGGAGTTGACACAATATATACAAAGGATGAACAGGCAAAGACTAAGAGAAACACACAGACTTTAATACACTGGGGAGGGAGAACTAATGAGACACAGGTGAAAACAATCAGGCAATTAATCAGGCGGGAAAACACAAGAAGTACAGTGAAAGATGACATGTAAGGTAAACGTTCAACATAAAACAGGAAGTAACAAAACCAAACAAACCAGGTCACAATGACTGGTGTCCAATTCCTTGTAAGTGAACACATACTTGGCGAATAAAGCCAATTCTGATTCTGATTTTCTGGATCATTGGATATTGAAAGCCATAGGTACCTGTTGCTGTGGTATGTCACATCCGTTCATAATATAATGTAGGTCAAATTAAGCTCTATTAGGGGAAATATGGTGTTCTAAAGAATGATTACAGGCAACACTCTACTCCTTTGTCTAGTGATACAATTTCAAAGTCAGCCTAATGATGCCATTCTCTTGTTGATCAGGCAAGAGTATTTACATATATAAACACAAATTATCTATGGAAAAAGAATGAAATTGAATTCAGAGTAGAAAGCAGAAAAATAAGGAATCAATACTGGTGCTGTCAGGCGATTAAAAAATTAATCTAATTAATTACGGGATTTGTAATTAATTAATCGAATTAATCGCATTTTAATCTCATATCTGCTAAAGGTCCCCAAATAAAGAATTTGAATTCTAGGACATTACAATTCACTGACAATCACATTACAGCTGGTGAATTCTTTTCATCACTGTAGTTCTCGACGGTAGCTGGAAATTAGAGTCAGATGACGCTATCTGAAACGCCTCTTTTAGGCCCTCGTCTTCCACGATTGAAATCGGCCTGCAATCAGCAGCAACCCACTTTGCGATTGAGTTTGTCAGTTTTTCTGTCGTGGCTTTGCTCATTCGTTTTCCTAACTCAGCAAGTGTGGGTTGGCGGAGTGAGCTCACGGTAGCACTAGCGGCACTAGCAGCAACTACATGTTTAAATGATAATTCAGGCTGGAGCTGCTACGGTGATAGGAAAATTCTTTTTTACACAAGGTACAAATCACTGCGTTCTTGTTAATAGTCCCGTCTTTGTTCTTTTTATAAATAAACTTGCCGTTCAAAGGTCCAAGTAGGCTTGCCTCGCTCTCCGGTGTCGCATCCATGTCTGTTGTCACCTTGCTTTTGACTAGTGGCGCAGGTAGGATGCGACCTGCCACTGCAGCCTACGGGTCACTCAAAGGGCCAAATTTAAAATGCTTGCGCATTGACTTGCCACTCATGATTAATTGTGTTAATTTTTATAGCGCGTTAATTTGCAGCGTTATTAATTAGTCTAATTAACGCGTTAAACTGACAGCCCTAATCAATACATATGTTAAGTGGCAGAGAGTAAGATACAGTTATCCAGGATAACGACTGTATATGTAAAAACATTTATTACTACTACTAACAAAGACTGGCTTAATTGTAAACACAAGAAACACTACGTATAAAATAAATGAAAGTGAAGCCAAACTCATGCTTTGTTATGAAAGCCAATTATTATTACACATTCACCCAGTTAGCACGAAAGGAAAATGTCTGTGAGGTGACTTCAGGAGTAGGCTTGGAGGCATTGTAGTGGCTGGGGTGTGCAGGCAAAGAGGT
Source organism: Chaetodon trifascialis (assembly GCF_039877785.1). Classification (NCBI taxonomy): domain Eukaryota; kingdom Metazoa; phylum Chordata; class Actinopteri; order Chaetodontiformes; family Chaetodontidae; genus Chaetodon; species Chaetodon trifascialis. The sequence goes on along the minus strand of NC_092062.1, from coordinate 2,394,685 downwards.
TGGAGTTGATGTGAGAGCAGAAACAGGGTATCTTTATACCGGTAAACAAAATAATCTGCTTTGCATATTCCATGATTGCATTTTAAAGACTGCAGAAAGTCGAATAGAGAAATTCAAAAAGTCTCTGGCCAAACATAGGATGGTTTGTCCCTGGGGAGGCATTTTCCAGGGTCCACCCCCTGTCTGAGTGCCATCCCAGGGAGATGATAACCACATGAGTTTTTGGTTTTAATTTTCAGATCATTTCCTTGAATAACTGTACCTCATTACTAAACAACTGCTATGAAGAAAAGATCTTGGGTTTTGATCCCTAGAGAAGTACACTGATTCTAAACATCAACTGTTTATCAGTCATGTTTTGGTTTTTTTGGGGTTTTTTTTTGTTTTTTCAATATTAATCTTACATACTTTTACTTGCAGAATTTGGTTGTTAAACATAACATACATGGTCAAGGATAGATTCAAACACTCAGATAAGCAATCACCTCATAGTATTTTAGAGGCATCAATCCATTGAAAAGTTCATTTGTTTGGACTGCCAGAGTAGCTGTGAGGTTGAGTGTTTCAGACACACATTTAATATTTCAGTTCCTTTTCCAGCACTAATAATCTTGGTTGGTAGGTGTCACACTGGCACACCAGGGTGGAGCAGACATGTCACTCTGAACAGGTCTACTAACTGTCAGTTGCTAATCAATCCTGTTTTCTGTCTCCACCAGGTGATCTTTGATTGTCTTAAATGTAAATACTAGTCTGTTTTGGTATCTGGTCAGAGCTCATCAAATGGTCTTCTATGGCTGTAAGACAGTAAATAGCAGCCTTTGTGACAATTTCTGGCTGGCAATTCTGCACAACCTCTTGGGTTTTTCTTATTACTGGAGCAGTCTGCCTTCTCCACAAATAGTTCAAACTGTGTAGCAACACAAAAGGGATGCATAGGAAACATTGTGTTCATATGCTGGATGCAGTGGAAGACAAAAGTTGAGCCACCTGCTGACCTTATTCGCCTTTGAAATAACCCTGTCAACAGTCTATGAAGAAAATTATATAATTACATTGTCATGGTTGGCCACAAAAGGGAAGGCAAAATGGCTTTGGGGATGGGCAAACAACTATGAATAACTTAAATCAAACTGTCAGAGTTCAAATTATTTTTCAAAGTTTTCTACCAAGGAATCGTACAAGGATGCCAGTTATATATATGTGTCTACTTTTAAAGCTTGTTCAGACCTTTTGTGCTGCTGCAGGCTTACATTTTCTGCACATTCTCTCTACAAATACCTGTGCAATGTATTTGCTGTGTCACCTTTGTCCCTGCTATTTATCCAGGATGCAAAGAGAAAGCTGGGTCACACAAAGAGGGGAGGGCTGAGAGAGAGCCTGAGGCATGTCAAGTATGATGTTTTTCTTGACTGTTGATATACAACTTTATTTCTAGGGTACGTTCTAATCCAGTCATTCCAATTCTCTTGAGAAATAAGAATAAGATGCCAAAACAAGGAAAACAATCCAAAAGTCAGTAACAGGAAGTTTATTCTCAAAGTTTGTTTTTATTGTAAAGTCATACAGAGGATGAAGGCCTCCTGCATGACAGATGATTTGAGTGCTGCTGTGTTAAAGATGTGGTAGTGAAAGCAGGTTCAGCTCTGCACCATTTTCCCTCATGACCTGTGAAAAGTGCTTTATAGCAGTGATGCAATAGGTGAAAAGCTAGGTGCAGGTTTAGGGAAGTATCCAAGCTTTAGGTTGAAGATTTTTTGGAAGTGTGTTCCCATGCCTGCATGTGTTGGTGAAAGATCAGGAGGAACCATCAGCACTCCGAATAAGCACCTCATTTGCAGCATCAGCACTGTGTTACCTGATCTGATCATACATCAGACATGTTTTGACTTTGGTAGAGGACCTGTCGTTTGAAATGACCTGCAGATTTCTCTTCTTTCTTCAAACATACATGACTGCATGATATGTACTGATTGTTAAAGCACCCACACACCCGGTCTCCTGTCTGCTCCATTTGGGCAAAGCAATTTAGTTGAATTGCTCCAGCAAACAACCAGCTGTACAAATGAAGAGCAGGATGTATGGAAATGAAAGCACTCAACACTTCACCACTTCACAGAACAAGAGGGAGGGGGAAGGGATGGCATGAAGGCATGAAACAGCTTGCAGTTTGCAGCCAGAGGAAGATTGTTGATTCTAGTCAGTACATTACAAGCTTTTTATAAATATATGGAAATTAACATTTAGAGAAGATTATGGATGATGTTTTGGCAAAGGACAATGGGGCCCTCTAACTACTGTAACAGACTGTTTCAGAAGACTTTCAGAGGGATGTGTTTATGTACAGATTTAATTCTACCTGAATGATGAATTTTTACAAAATGAGTACATCAGTCCCCGCGACCCTGAAAGGGATAAGCGGCATAGAAGGTGGATGGATGGATGGAGTACATCAGTAAGCAGAATGTTCTACTGCCTTCTTTGACAAATAAATGTTGATACTGCTGGCATCAGCAACTACAACAATGCGTAAAAATTGATATCATCTACCTGCATCATTCTGTGAGCCATAACATAAACACTTCTGTGGTGGGTTGGTAAGATACTGGCTGACAGGAATAATGTACCTAGGGTGGTAGGTCATTTCATTACATCACAGTAGCTTGCTTTAGCTGATGCTTTTATTCAAAGCAACTTACAATAAATCACAAGGATACAACCCAAAAATTGCAAGTATCATGCAAGTACATCAACTTCATCAAATTTGCTGAACTGATTTCTTCTTCTTCTTCTTCCCCTTCTCCTCCTTCTTCTTCTTCTTCTTCTTCTTGCTAGATTTAGAAATATTAAGAGATAGAGAGGGTTTTTGGTTTTGCAAAGGTACAGTCTGAGAAGATGCAAGGATGTGTCCTAGAGTTTCTGCTGTCCTGATATCAATATTAATCTTGTTCTACCATTGTGGAATTTAGGACAGCAAACATGATTTAGTTGCGTGTTGTAGTGAAGTCAAAGTCAAAGTGTTTTATTGTCATATGCACAGCAAGAAACAATTTTCCTAGTACAATGAAATTCTTACTTTGCGTCCACGAGAATGCCAAGGTAAAAAGATATATAAAAAGCAACAATATCAAATAAAGAGCAATTTAAAGAATCAAAGATAAATAAATAAACAAATCCGAGATAAATGGACAGAATTGCAATGTATAAACATAAATTGCAAATGACTATATACATAATTGCAATGACTATACACGTAGTGCAAAGTGGTGTTATGTGCAAACTAGTAGGTGTAAACAGTAAACAGTAGCATGTGCAAATTGATAAAAGTAAACATTAAACAGTAAGGGCTCTATTTTCGACTCCGCCACCGGCGTGGCACAGGCGCGGCGCAAAGTCAGGTCCGCTGTGCTGATGGCGGCGCAGACTTTGGTATTTTCGTGAGCTGCGCTGCCGGCACATCTCCTCCTCCTTCTCATTTCAGTCCCACCCAGTGGCGCAACTCAGAAAGAGGGAGGGGAGAAGGTGTGGAGTGGGTTTGGCACAGCCAGTCAAATCTTCACCAATCACAGCAGCTCCTCGCCTCACCTTTAAGAACACCGCTGGCGAGGCGCATGGCAAGTTTCCAGGAGACTGACATCACTCATGTCATCCGTTTGTATTACTTTGCACACCCGTTTGTATATACTGTTTATTTTTTCTCAGTATATATATATATATATATATATATATATATATATATATATATATATATATATATATATATATATATATATATATATAGTTTTATATGATGTTCTATATTTTGTGGTATATTTTGTTTATATATATATTTTTTGTTTTTATATTTGCTTTTTATGTATATAGTTCTCTCTATTTTCTTTCTTTTCTAATTTTTTTCTAATTCTATTCTTGTAAGGAGCACTGCTACAAAAACAATTTCCCCTAAATACAGGATTTCTGATTCTGATTCTGATGTCTAAATATGAGGTCCTTAGATGGTAAATCCTCCTCATCCTCCTCAAAGCAATGATGTACTCCATCTTTGTAGATAACGTTAAGCATTACAATGATAACATTTGTATTTGGAATGAAATGACGTGGGTAATAGCGGACAACGATCATCACTTACGTTTTTCCATGTGTCTGTCTCTCTCTGTCTCTCGAGTGCTCTGAGATAGATGCAGTATATATGCTCTGTAGGATGTCACGGCTGTTTCTGGTTGGCACAGCGACGTTAACCGATTAGTTCGCATCCCTGTTTCACCTGTGCACATTTGGTCAGGGTGAGTGACCATTACGTGTGCTGAACGCGCTTGCGATGTCGTCAGATGAGATACTGATCAAAATATATAAATTTAGGTCTGACTGTATGTCCTGAGTCAGATAGTTGCATTGAATCGTCACTGTTGCTAATTATTGATCACAGTGTGCGTTCGATGACTGACTGAGCACTGCTGAAAACACTGTTAAAACCACGCTGCCGTCTTGTTGACGGTGTGATATATGGCGTCATCACGTTTTCAGTGGATAGCCGTTATCACCTAGCAGCCACCCATCCAGATGGGTGTCCACCTGAAAGACTGTAGGGATGAACGAGTCATGTGCCGACCCGGGGAAAGTGGCATACACATTCGTCACCAGGCAATTTGAGTCAGAGATCATCAGACATCCCTGTTTCACCTGTGTACATTTGGTCAGGTTGAGTGACCATTACACGTGCCGAACGCGCTTTCGATGAGGTCAGATGAGATACGGATCAAAATATACAAATTTAGGTCTGACTGTATGTGCTGACTCAGATAGTTGCATTGAATCATGGCTGTTGCTAATAATTGATCGCAGTGAAATGCCAGACACTGTGGAAACCTGCCTGTGAGGTATTGGTGACGTGAGCGCACGACTCCGTTGGTTTACAAAAATCCACTTGCGGCGCACAGAGTTGACCAGGTCTGAGGTGGCGAGCTTTCAGCGCACTTTTACGCCGCCGGCGCAGACTGAAATGGTCGAAAATTCCAATGCGCATTATGCCGACACCTCCCCCCTACTGCGCCGCAACGCCTATCCTCTGTACCTCTGCACCTCTGTACGCCTCGGTTTACCAAAATACCAAATGCGCCGTGCGCCTGCCTGCGCCGCTCGAAAATACCACTGCGCTGGTGGCGCAGCCTGCGCCGCGCTAGCGGCGGAGTCGAAAATAGAGCCCTAAGTGTGCAAACTGGTAGCAGCAAACAGCAAGCAGTAAAAAGTCCAAAATGGTAGAACTAAACCGTAAAAACAGTAAAGTACACAGTGAAGAGTAAAGTGTGAGGTACAGTGCAGCTATGAATGCAGCTGAATAAATGAGATAGTCCACGATTAGACTCCAGTTAACTGTTAAGGAGTCTGATGGCTGCAGGAAAGAAAGAGTTCTTCAATCTGGACGTCCTACATTTCACACTTCTGTACCTCCGGCCTGAGGGTAGAAGTGTGAACAGTCCGTGCTGGGGGTGGGTGGGGTCTTTCAGGATGGAGGCAGCTCTCTTGAGGACCCTGTGGTGGTAAATGCTCTGCAGAGAGGGCAGTGGAGTCCTGGTGATCCTCTCAGCAGTCTTTACCACTCTCTGCAGGCGTTTGCCGTCCAAGGCAGTAGCGCTGCCATACCAGACGGTGATGCAACTGGTCAACATGCTCTCAATGGTGCAGCTGTAAAAGTTCCTGAGGATTTTAGGTGACATCCCAAAATTCCTCAGTCTTCTCAGGAAGTACAGCCGCTGGTGAGCTTTCTTGACAAGTTGTGTGATGTGAAGTGTCCAGGTGAGGTCCTCAGTGATGTGGATGCCCAGATATTTTAGGCTGCTCACCCTCTCCACCTCAAGCCCCAGGACAGTGGATAATGTGGTCTCTGCTCCCTTCTCATGTCCACGATAATCTCCTTCATCTTGTCCGTGTTGAGGGTGAGGTTGTTGTCCTAACACCATGACACCAGACTGGCCACATCCCTCCTGTAAGCTGCTTCCTCTCCACCAGTGATGCGTCCTATCACTGCAGTGTCGTCTGCGAACTTGAGGATGATATTGTCCATGTGGGAGGCGACACAGTCATGGGTGAACAAAGTGTAGAGGATAGGGCTGAGGACACATCCTTGTGGGGTGCCAGTGTTGGTGATGATGCTGGCCGAGGTCCTATTTCCAATCCTGACAGACTGGGGCCTTCCAGTCAGGAAGTCCAGGAGCCAGTCACAGAGGATGGGAGGCAGACCAAGTGTGAACAGTTTGAGGGTGAGTTTGTGAGGGATGACTGTGTTGAAGGCGGAGCTGTAGTCAATAGTGAGGGAATATCATGACGATTGGTAGTAGCAGAGTGTAGTTAATGATCTGGGTTGTATGGTTTGGCCATTTGCAGCATGGTGGACAGTATTGAATGTTTTTGAGTATAATGATTGAGTTATAGATCATATAGATATAGATAGATTATTGAGACTTCTCTATGAGTAATCCTAATTTTATAATTGTTTTGCCATTGACACCTGCTCTTGTGATTCTATCTGGAAATGGTTTGCATCAATCAAATCATTTCACATCTCAGAAAATCAAATGTAATCTCCATTCAGAAAAACTACTTGCTACTACTAAAAGTACTTTTTGAAGGTGAAAATAGACAGGAAATCCTGAACATATTCCCAATCTGTACCATAGTACATACTATTTGTGCTTCTAATTGTGTCCTTCCAATCTACTGGTTACTATGATTTTCCAATAATAGACAGTATTATGTGTACATCAGCAACTTAACTTGCTTCTTCCTTCCTTTTATTTTATTTTTTATTTTTTCCACAGTATATTTAAAGTTACAAGTCAGATTCTTACACTGGGAGAAACAAAACATCAATAACCCTGAAACCCTGTAAGGTACAAAATCCATCCAAAGATACAAAACAAAAGATATTTGGGAATCCAGATTCTGTGGGCAGAGAATTGTTCTCTGTAAGGACCACCACTCAATTATTTTTGCTTATATGAAGCGTGATCTTGTACATAAAAAAAAACAAAAAAACATTCCCTTGTTGATCTGCTACTTGTACCAACTCTAGAAGAAAAAAACAGTTGAGATGTTTGCCATGAAATCTATGTTATTTGCATCTTGCTGAAAGAATACAATGATCAAGTGACAGGTCTGACACTTTGACAAGTTAGCCATCATATGCCAAACATACTGTTTCCATCTGTGTTATTTCACCTGTGTTTTTTCTCCAGGGATCACATGCAGGTTGCCAAGGCAATCTCATAAAGTGTGACATGCAAACATTAACCAGTTTTTTCAAGTCAGTGTATGTAGCTCTGGGTCAGTAACAGCTCTGTACAAAGGAGTGTTTCTGCACCATCAGCAGGTTTGGTTATTTGGACTTATTATTTGAAAGTTGGGCCTGTATATTGTCTGCTTAGAAAAATTCTGGCCATTGGACAAATGTAGAGCACTTTTGCTATACCTTGTGTTATAAATACGCTACAATACGTTATTTTCAAATACATTTTCTATTGATCACTTAATTGTTTGTGACACGGAATATACGATGTAACTGGAGATCATTCACAATGATCCCATTCCCAGATGCATGTGGTTTTAACGTGGCTTTTTTCTATATGGCTGACCTTGTAGTCATGGTGACATTCACTGCTGGAGAAAGTGTTGTGTGTTCTTGCAAAGTTCATTACACCAGAGAATTTGCTATAAGCCCCTAAACTGTAAATATAGAACGTGTATTGTGTGCACAATTTCAACAACTACTGTAAGTGTAGTTGTAAGAACATGTTTGAGTCAGAAATAAATATGTACTAACTGGATGAGCCTTATCTGCCTCAGTTTGGTGCAGGCCCAATCACAAGATATGTGATATATTTTGTTATCACCAATTGCTCAAGACCTCTGACCTTGAAGAAAAACCAGTTGCGGACATTTGTATAAGTTTGCGAATCCCTGGTCTATGGTGTGTGTGTGTGTGTGTGTGTGTGTGTGTGTGTGTGTGTGTGTGTGTGTGTGTGTGTGTGTGTGTGTGTGTGTGTGTGTGTGTGTGTGTGTGTGTGTGTGTGTGTGTGTGTGTGAGAGAGAGAGAGGCTGGGGTTGGCTTAGGGTGCCCATGGACAGTTGCTGTATTCCCCTGGGCAGATCCATGGAGCCAGACTTCAGGAAGCCAGTCTGTCTGGCCCTCAATGGGACAGTGGACCACCCTGCTGGATCCCACTCACAGAGACCAAGTGGCTGAAGCTTGGGAACATAGTACACGGAGAATATATTATATTTAGTCCAAAATTTCTGAGGTTGTTTGATTTGGTTTTTGTGCAGATGGAGCTGGATCTTTCTCTCCATCCAAGAATGTCTAGGCCACAGCTGTGTCATCTTTACCCAACGCAGGTCAGTTAAGAGCTGAGGGTTACAATCAGTATTGAACTAATAACTTATTTCAAACTTGTCCACTTACGTGTTGCAGTGAGCATATTACAAGAGGTTTATTTGTTTGATTTGCAAAATCTTGCAGTGTTGGCCAATCCTCACATTATTTGCACAAAAATGATCAAATTGGCATATTTGAAAATTCAATGTAATTGATTGGGAACTGCCACTTTCTGAAACTCATGACCAAAGAGATAAACACATTAATTTATATATCCTCACAATAGCACATGCAGCAGAATGCACTCTTCAGAAATTGGTTCATAATGTAAGATACAAGGAATAGCACTATATTGTCTCTTGACTCTACCTACAATGCATGTACACAAAACAGAGAACTGCCTTGGTTAAATGTTTGTTACAAGACTTCCTGACAAATCTGGGAGGACGTTTTGAGGCTGGGTAGTAAAGGTAGATACACAGAGTGATGGTACACAAAAAAATAAAGTCTTAGTTATGACACAAGTGGTAAAAAGAACATCACATCATTTTACCTTCAATAGATATTGCAGCAGGAACACTTGGGGCTCTATTTTCAAAAATACCAAGTACGCTGTGCTCCATCCTGGAATGTCCTTCCTCCGCCGCAGACCAGGAGCAGTGGGCTGCCAGCTGACAGTGGCACCCGGGGACCCAGTTCCTTTCCGTCACCATTGGTCAGGTGGTGATCTTCTTGCATGTTTTTAGTTGGGGTATTTTTATGGAGGATACTCCAGGTGAACTCGGGAAGAACATGCAAACTCCTCACAGAAAGGCCCCTTTCCTTGAGCAGGCACCGATGGCATGGTGGAGGACACCGGAACCTTCTAGCTGTGAGGCGACAGTGGTACCACTTGTGCCAACATGCCACCATTTAAAAAGCACCTATGGCATCATGACATCACATCATATTTTAGTATGGACTGTAAAATGCATTTGGTTGCTAGACTCCTTTTTGTGGTTTTAGTCTCCTGTCTGCGTGGTCATACTGGTGTCCACTTCCCTGAGGTTTTGGTAATCTGTCTGCCCTGAGTGATCTATATGATTGATATCTGAGGTACTTGTTGTTAGATGTTGTTAGAACGAGCATCCTGAGACTAGCAACTACCATGTCGAACCTAGCTAAATTAGCAACTGATTTGGCACATCATTTTCTTCTTTTGTATTTTATTGGTGAATTCGAGCCAAATGTGGCATGTTACTGCCACCTAACATTGACAAATGGGATTTATCTAGAGTCTGTCAATTTAGTTTTTTATTTTGTCATTATTTGTATTATTATTGTTATTATTCGACTATTTTTGGACAATTTATGTGCACCATTGCTGCTCTGAATGTGCATGTGCGCAAAAAATCTTGACTTTAAAATATGGTGAATTGTAGGTTACTCTATATTTCAGACCACACGACTGCCAAGAAAATGTTATGTTTGGACCATTAGCCACTACATTTTTCAATTATTTTTTTCATGATTATATTTTTTTTTTTCAGTTATTCTGTGCAAATATTTAATTATTAATGAGTGTCATGGTTGGATGTTAGTTTTGTTATTTCCTGTTTTGTGTTGAAAGTTTTCCGCATGTATCATCTCTTTTTCGTCTTTTTATTTTCCAGTGTTTCTAGTATTTTTATACAATTGTTTTGTTTTTTTCCCTGTACCATGCTTGTTTTGGATTTTTGGATTTTTGCCTCGTTTTTGTTTTTTTTGGTTGTTTGTCTGTTGAACTTATTTCTTTGAATTTGAACTTTGTCACATCATCATGTAAGTCTTTTGTTTATTGCTTTGTTTACATAAAAAAATAATTTGAACTGCACCAACTCTGACCTTGTTGTCTGCATTTGGATCTAGTCCTTAGATTGCTTGTTTCCTCATGTGCACAGTGTTTTTCACAATTTATGTAGGACATTGCTACTCAGTGTCCATGTACAATAAACATATCTTGACTTCAGAAAAGTCTAAAAACTAAAAAAAAAAAAAAGAAAGAAAGAAAGAAAAGAAAAGAATAGAAGAATTTACATAACCATATTTGTTTACAGTTAGTGGTGGTAATGCACCACATTTAATACCAATCAATCAATAAAATACAAAAAAAAACCAAAAAAAAAAACAGACAAACAAGGAAATAACAAGACGAATCAGTAGTTAATGTATCTAGCCTTGGCATGCTAGTTACTAGACTCAGCATGCAGACCAAACAATCCAGTCACTGATTCAGTAGGTTGCTAAATTAGAGGCATGAGTTCCCACCTTGGTCGACTGAATAACTGGCTTCTCATTTCCCTCTACCGGCTCTCAGTTGGCAGCGCCAGCTTATCATTGGTCAGATCATTAGTTGGCTTTGGCAAGGATACAGTCGCTGCCAAATTAATTTTGTCCATTATCTTGCACCATACCATATACCACTTTAATAGGCCATCCTCTCATACAGAAAAAAATCATTAAAACAATAATTGGAAATTGAGCACAAGATGAATAAACTGGTCTGATAACATTCACTGCATGAAAAGCCACATTTCCGTCAATTTCCGTCACTGTAAATTGCCGTGGAAATTCTCTCTCAGCCACTGTGACCATGAGGTGTTAAAATGCAAATGTAAATGCTGCAAAGCTATACAAATGCAAATTGGGATTTTGTGTGTGCGTGTGTGTGTGTGTGTGTGTGTGTGTGTGTGTGTGTTCTGTGCCTACAGAATACAAAGATTTTTTTTTTTTTTTTTTTTTTTCATGAGGATTTAAAAGTGTGTTCAGATAATTTTATAGGTTACATACAGGATAAGTATCCTGACTCTCAAAGGTCTTTAATTTTCCACTTAAATTGCTAAATCAAAATTGTGAAAATTAAAGCATTTACAGTTCTTGGACACTGGTCACAATTTTTCGCATTTTGCCACCACAACACCAGATGAACAATGCTTGTGTGATTAGCTTGCAAAATTCCAGCAGGGTAGAAGTTATTTTTCTTTTTTTATATTTTCGATGATGTCACTTTAAAGAAGTTTATATGTTTTATAAAATATTCAGGTACAAAAATATAAAAAAAAAAAAAAAAATCACAGCATGTTTTTCATTCTACGCAACAAAAATGGTCTCGCGAGAAATTCCAAGAGCGCGACCTCGCATATGATTGGACGCCTCCTCTGACGCAATGACGTCTGCAGAAAACGACCTCAGCGCGTCTGTGAACGTGAATTGAGCTTGGATTACAACAGTTACGTTTCGGGTCCTGCTAAACTTTAACTCTGTTCATACAATGGCCGGACGTCGTCTTCAGTTCATCCCAGAAGGCACTCCTCTGCAACGAGTGGACGGCCTGGCTGCGGAGCGACCATATCCAGAAAGTCCAAACAATTTAGAGAAGAAACTGCTGAGCGTCTTCAGTGGATTGTCTCGGCTGCTAACGCAGCTGATCGCGCATTTGGCAAGGAAAATGGCCTTGATAAAAGCCAGACTGCTCGCTCTGGAGGAGCAGCCCCGACCGAACTGCAGCTGCGGAGACGGAGGGACGGGTGCGTAAGTTACGTAAGTAACGTTAGCATTTAGTACTCCATTGTGCAGTTTTTAGGGCGCCAAACCTTTATTATTCTTATTGCACGACGTTCCGAACGTTTGGTAATCATTCACGTTACATTTAACATTACAATGTATTTTGTATTTTAAAGGAAAAGGTGCGACGTCTGCACAATAGTGACGGAAACGACAGGCGATATGAACCTGAGCAGGGGTAAGTTAATAAAATACACAGGAAATATTCTGCAGAATATAAGTAAACGTAAACGTTGCATGACCTGTACTTTTTGTGTTTTACAGACTAAACTCGCCCCACAACGAAACGGTGACGTCATATTTGATGGCGACTTTAACTGAGAGTCCAGACATGGATGGTGTGGACAGCAGTCTTTCTATGTAAGTTTTGTTGTTGTTGTTGTTGTTTTAAACCCTTTCTGTTGTTTCTTGTTGTTGTTTTTACTGAAGTCTGTCTTAATCATTTCAAACCAATATATATTTTCTTCCAGCGGCCTGTAAGACATATTATGAGACGGTGTGGAGGAGCTTCAGGTATGCCCAGCCAGCTCTTTCAGTTCAGGCAGCAACTGTGAAGATTTCAGCTCGCAGCAGACAAAGAAGGAAGCAGGTAAGAGTCCCATGAATGCTGCTTTATTTTCACAACAATGTAAAAATGGGCAGAATTTTATTTATTATCTGCATTGTTTTTGACAAATATGCTCACATATGTTATCATGTGTTATTGTTTCTTAGCAGTACTAATATTATATTAACACCTGTATTTACAGCTGCTGGAAGCAAGAAGGAGTGTCCTAGCTCTCCAAACTCTGCCAGACACTGCAAGAGCGGCTGTAGAGCGACCCAAACTATGTGGCGACACACTGCAAGAGGCTTTGCATCGAGTCCCCTTCAAAGTGACATGCACCAAACCAGTATGACCCAGAGGCAGCAAAGAAGCATTTCCAGAGGCCTTAGACTCTTTTTCATACACCATGGACCAGCGGCATGGCCCAACCCAGAGACTCTTATCAGTGAACCCCTCTGCACATTTCCTTGCTTTTTTTCCCCCAGTAGTCACTGATTTTACTTGGTTGATCCTTGTTAATGTGTGTGTCACGATTTCATTAAAGACTTTTTTCAAAATGTTTCTGTCAACTGTGTTCTTTGTGTTCTACTGTGTGGTAGTGTAGAAGGTGGATCGCCAAATAAATCAATGAATCATCAATCAAATAAAATATATATATCATTTATATTTTATATATACATAAATATACCTATATAATAATTATTTTTAATATATTAATTTATTATATAGTATTTAAATTAATATGTATTTATTATTAGTATTATTATTATTATTTGTGGTGCACAGATGACCAATAGCAGCAGAGTTGTCATCCAATCACATGATCACTCACTCATGTGATTGGAGTTGCTATCAAATCACATGATGGTTTCCTTTTAAAATGCCTGGGAATCATCCAGTGGTTGTTTGTGAAGTCAGCAGGCCAGCCTGAATAGATCAAGGTCGGTAGCATTCATGTGCTAATTAGAGCTATTCGCACCTCCGCGAAGGCGCGATTAACCACGCCCCCCGCCAACAGATGGTTCGTTTCTGACGATTTTCGGAGCCGGCGAAGTTCCCCGTAAACTTGCCGTAAATCGCCGAAAATCAACGAACTTCGCGGGGATTTACGGGTCGAAAATGTGGTTTTTCATGCAGTGATTTTATTAAATCTGAATGGGATCTAATGGGATGTGAGTGTCTCTGAAATTTCCTAGAACACCTGTCTTCACCAAAACTTTGCTGGTCGCACCGGTTTGTGTTTGCACTTGCATTGTGTATTGCTTGCATTTGCTCACTATTTCAGCAAAACAGGGCCACCAAGGAAAAAAGACTCAAGATCCTGTTTGCTTTGTGGCAGATTTTCTTGTCTGGTTTGAAGCCCAGAAGTGACGTAAAGCACAATTGTGAGAGACTCTTTAAGGTCATTATCTTAACAGGCCTTACCAATGCTGGGCATGACAACTGCTGCATTGAGACATAACATGCTATTACTCTTAAGTCTTGTAGTCTGACTATATATCTCAATGGCAGTTAAGCTTATCTTGCTGACGCATGTGATCTATCACAAGAAAGCTCAATAGTCTGCATTCATTCAGCAGACAGACAGAATGGTGCACAGCCTAGGCCTGGAGGAATTTCAAAGACGCATTTGTTTCATTAGGATGCTTGTTCAAAATTCAAGATACCAAAGTCAGAAGCATGTGAGCTGTTGCTGTGACCTGACCTGCATCAATGAATAAATCTATGAATGATCTCAACATGTAGTCATGTAATCACATTATGCATTTATTTGTAATGCATTACATAATGTCCTAAACATGAGGACAATTTAATACTGGTATTTCTAACACACTGCTCTTTTGCCTGGTTTTCCTGATGGAAAAAAAAAAAAAAGATTGAGACTTATATCATGCCATTTGTGCTTTAATTTAATAACATCACAAGATAGGCATATGGACTGAGAGATGGAGTTAACCCACGTGTTATAACCCAGTTCACTCGAGGTAGGGAAGTAAAAGAAAGACAACCAGATGTCAATGGTTAAATTGGTTATTTATTCAAATCAAAGTGTTTTAAATTGTTTTAGTACACAAAAAACAAAAGGCCAAGACAACGAAAAAGAGTGGGTGGGTGTTTTTTAAACAAATGAAATAATCAAAACTGAAAGAGAACTCTCCTAAAATGAGAGCTTAATTGAGGATAACTAAAAGAGAACTCTCCAAAACGAAGAGCTTAACGAAATCCCACACAAAACAAAATGGAAATAAAACCCTCCTAAATGAGGCCTACAGTTCAGATGAAAAAGTCTAAACCTAGCTCAGACCAAGTCTGGTTGCCAAAACGAAACAAAGAGCTGAACTCTGACAAATCTGTTGCAAATCAATTTGGATCTCTCCTGTGCTGGGGACTGGTCACCAAAGATGCCAGCCACCCACTGCCAGGCTGAGACGTCTCTTGTAGCTGCCAGGAGATAATTGCTTGCAGGGGATTGGACAGTGGCTGGCTCCTCCCCAATCGTCGTCCTCTTCCGGAGGAGGAGTCCTGTTTCCATTCACATACACATACACAGGGCACAAAAACACACACACAAACACACACAAGAACGGTTTACTAAATGAACAGGTCACCCTGGATTAGGAAAAAATGACTAACAGATACCTCATGTTTTCCAAGTTAAATGATCTGACATCCGTTATTAGCCAGACAACATAATTGTCAGCACCTTCCACAACATATCTCTGTTGAAAAAACTGTTTTATGAGACAATACCATGTTTCCAGGTGCTGTAGAGAACTACTGCATATGTGAAAAAAGTTATATAAAGCCCCAGAGCATAACTGTCAACAGTGGGATTTGAAAATAAGGAACATTTTCCAGTTTCCAGTGATTTTGAAAGGCTACTGGTGAGTGAGACAATTGGTAGGAGAAGGTGATTACGGAAATGGATGGCAGAGATAGTATAAATACAGTGATTGATGGAGCATGTTTCTGCTCCTCTTGGGCACACATGCTCGGTGGATTTGTCACTTTTCCCTTTGTGTGACACACTAAAATCTGTGTTACATATTTTACAAAAAGAATGACTTCAGTAAGTAAGTCTCCTACCAACTGGTGATCGTTTTTCTTCTTTTTCACTATGTGTTAGAGCTAATGTTCTACATACCGCCACCTGCTGTACTAGGGGGAATTTAGCAAACACATCAAATAGGAGATTATGTCTCCTCTCTGTTTTTTTTTTTTTTTTATTTATATTTTTTTTATTTATTTATTTTTTAAGAAAGCTTAAAAGTCAAAATCATAACGGGATGACAGCAGGAAAGAAGGGAAAAACAGGAGAGTCAGGACAGGACAGGAGAATCCCGGGGGTTCACAGGTATGCCCCAGAGGAAGCTGTGTGAATGTGTCAATGTCTTAAAGTCAGCATGAGGTGTGTGTGTGTGTGTGTGTGTGTGTGTGTGTGTGTGTGTGTGTGTGTGTGTGTGTGTGTGTGTGTGTGTGTGTGTGTGAGAGAGAGAGAGAGAGAGAGAGAGAGAGAGAGAGAGAGAGAGAGAATGAAAAAAAAAAAAAAAACCTGGGATGTGGAATAAAAAAGTGAGTTTACCAAATCATATTCACAGCTTTCTCCTGCATTACACAAACAAATATTTTCTGGGGGTAAGGTTACTTCTGCCTGTTGATAAGTGCTGCTTCCTTAAGAACTAAAACTTATGTTGTTCACCTGCAGCAAGCAGTAAAAATATATCCTGTAATAAAGATGCAATATAAGGACATTTGACAAAGATTACTTTAGATTACTTTGGATTAATGTATTAAATCTGTAAAAACCTGCAAAAAAGTTGCTTATTTCCACATCCAGCAGTTACAGAACAACACGATCATTCATTTGGAGTTGTGTTTGTGTCTACCAGAGGATTGCAAGTCCAAAATTCTCTTTGAGCTCTGTTTTTGGTCTCTAACAATTCTTGGGGAAAATATCTAGTGGTTATCTGCTAAATACTCTATGTTCACCAGCCAGTCTCTTACCATATCTGTCTGCTGTTTGCTGCTGAGCAGGTCACATACAATGCATTTTTAGAGCTTTTAGTCTGAAAATAGTTGTTTCATAGTTTTAAGAGTGAACCAAACAGTAAAGCTGTGGGCCAGACCTCTAAACAATGAGATAAAGCTCAGCAAAACAGAGGGTAGCAGCAGATTCAGCTAATAATTTTTTGCAGGTTAATCACTATTAGAGATGCCTTTCATATTGTCACAGTATTTTCATGTAATTTCATACATTGCTATACTAAAAATTGCCATTATAGCTGCCTCAAAGGATTTTTTCTTACACCTTTTTAGGCAGAAAACTAACAGATTACATCCGAGACTAAAACTGCAAATACCATGATAGAGCTGGTCTTCACATGACATGCCAGCTAATTGTTGTGGCAGGGTGTTTACAGAGAGACAGGTTACAGAAACACATACGCACATGAGACTGTGTGTTTATAGTGGGTATCAATGCTAATAGCACAAAAGAATTCATTAAGTTTCGTGACCCCTGGAAATCCACTAGGCTTTTGTAGCATCAGCAGGAAGTAAAGGGAGGGTCTGATGGCAGCAGACATACTCACTTGTTATTCTTCAATTAAATTCTAACACTCTGCAAACTAAAAGAGTGTGCTGGTGTCCTCCTCACCCTTCTAGATTAAGTTACATCACAGCAGAGGGAGACTCTCTCACACATTTTCCACCCCTCCCACTCTTTCTTGCCTATCTGTCCTTGCTATGCTCCAGTCCTGTAGCATGAACATGGTGGGATGAGTTTTCCAGCCTCTGCTTGACATGTTATCACTGTGACTCCCTTACAAGTTCAATCCAGACTAAATATTTTGGCAGAAACCATGTAAGAGGTCCTATGGGCCTCAGTCTGACCCTCAGAGTTACAGGCGAGGAAGGGTGTTGGGTGGGGCAAAGATCTCCTGAAGCTGTTTACACACTGCAGAAATGACCTTCATGCTTGCAGGGTTTGGATGGTCTAGACTTTGTCATGGAGATCAGTGATATCAGCCTAAAACATAACTTGTTGTACAGTAATTTATCACAAGTTCATGAATACAATCCATCAGACTTAAAACATAGACAGTCTGAGGATACAGAAGACTGGACTGAAGCCTCTTGTCCAAGTTGGCACAGTATCAGGCATGTGAGATATGCAACACAGTGAGGAGCAGACAATTTGAGGTGGAAGTCCTGGAGGAAGATTTTGATAAAGACCTGACACCCACAGTGAGGGAATAATAATGTGTTCCCTCATATAAGTCAAGGACCCTGCTAAGCAACACATAGTGCACATTAAACGCTCCATAATGTATGTTCATTCATTAACTCAGTGAGTTTTCATAGAGTGGCATGCAATGAGTCACTTAATGGTCGCTAAGCTTCATTACCCTTCCAGACTAAAGAGAGCAGGTGAATTCAGTAACGTGTGTGTGTGTGTGTGTGTGTGTGTGTGTGTGTGTGTGTGTGTGTGTGTGGACATAGTGTATGATTAATTTCTTCAGAAGTTAAAGGATTCAAGCCTGGGTGGAAAATCACAAACATACAACAGATACATCCATTTGAAATGCTAGACTGACTTTGATAGAAAATATTTGAACCATCACCAAGCTTGTCATCAGTGATGCAATGAGAAAAAAAAGATTATGCTTCTCAGAAAATTGATTATACACAGTATAGCTGGAATTAATTATGGGTCATATTGTAATGTTTTGCACCTTTGTCTGGCCTTTTCTCCATAGCAACAGCAGCTGAGGCTCAAGACTCAAGAGGGAAAAGTCATGGGGCCATTCAAAACTACTTTTTATCCCTGCAGGTCCTTATTCTTAACAATACAATAGGTTGAAGGATGGTATAAGACAGTATGCAAGTTCCTACTTTGCTTCTCAGGTTGTCAGAAAAACTTAAGCTCTTCTTGTGTGTTTGAACAAATGACCATAGCTCTCATTTATTTAGTGAAGACAGTTCCGTTTATCCACATGGAATCCACAATTACAGATGTCACCCATAAATGGACTGTTAATCAAGTGTTGCTTAGCTTGATGGTGGTGCTGGAAACAATGTCAGGTGGTTAGCAGAATCATTAGGGACTATCCTCTATGGCACAATTAGCATATCTAATCTTCCTGGCAATCTGACTAGAATTTCTTGAGTCTGACCAATGCGATGTGTAAACATAAGAGAAAGATTGTTGTGAAGGGGAACATACATTTAACTGCAAATAAAACATAACTATTTAGTTGTAAAATAATTGTATAGGTATATAGAAGACCTTCAAAAAACAGAAATGACTGCATTTTTGAAATCCACTGGCAAGCTGTAAAATCAACTGCTTTGGAAAGCATGGTCTGATATCACGAGGGAAAGGTTTTTTCTCAATTTTGTACTGAGCTCTTGTTTCACTAATAGCTGCACCTTCCTCATAATTACCTAATGAAACACCTCTCACTGTGGTCATACCACATAGTTCTAGCACAGCATGAAGGCAATCATAAACTAACTGACTGATACTTCAGCAATTAAAAAAAAGGAGAAAGTGAGCTGCTTTAATGTCACAAGTAATACACATGACAATAATATTTCTTTGACTTGAGAGTACAGGGCATTAAATAGTTGGGCCATGTGGTGTCAGGTAGACTCAGTGCAGATTGCAAAATTCAGTAATATCCTGTTTTACCGTGCCTCTGCACTCTGGTAAATTAATATGGAGTGAGTGGTACACACAGCATACATACAATACATGTGGAAAATTTCTTTGCCTCACCCTTTGCTTATCAAACATTAGCCAAGAAAAGCTTTTCTTTGACTTACAATAGTCATATGAGCCGTCTGCTGCTTTTGGAGTGGGTGTACTTTTCCAGATTCCATTAAGGGCTACCAATCTAAATCAATACTTTAAAATGGGCAAAAGAATGTAATTTAAAATTGTGGAGTTAAAGTACTGTTTCCTTCTCTATCACGTTCCTGTGATAATTAAAAAGTTTTGTTCAAGAAAAAAAAAAAAGAGGTTTTCTACTTGGCATCTATGATCAGTATCATGACAACTGTGCTCTAATTATGGTATGGTTAAATTAAAATTTACTTGAGTCAGAAGCAACCAGTGAAGGAAGCAAATTGGTATACTGAGCTCAGTGGCATGACTGGTTCAAGTCCGATGAACCTCTAACCACAGATATCATTACAGTTGGTATAAGGTGTAGCCTTTTGTACTACCAAACTATGATGAAACACTGAACAAATATATCACACTAAACCTTTAGAAATTCCTCTCTTTGGCGAGGCTTCAGGTGTCAGATGGTAGTGAGAGTCTTTGCAACTGTTAGAAAATAATTGCCCACAGGAGTAGGTTGTTGCTTTGTAGCTAAATGATTTCATGTTGTTAGTTGTCAGATGCATCACATAGATCCACATTAAACAGTGGATCTAGGGGTTTTCACACTTACACCAGCATATTCAAATGTCATAGCAGGCTTTTTCTTGCAGACTCACTTGCTATGTCAGGTTTCCCTCGTCTCTATGAATTATTCCAAACAAACGGACACTTTGGAACAATTTTAGTTTGTCCAGTGTGAATGCTCAGAAGAAAGTGTTTGTCTACTATTTCATGTTGTTTTCTTTACCACTGAAAAAAGTAAGACAAGATAAGCAGACAAGACAAAGAGGCAGGAGACAAGGTCTGGAGTAGAGCAGATGGAACTCAGAGAGATGAGAAATGAAGCTCTAGCGAAAGTTCAGTCAGGAAGACTATTCTTTTGCATGCTTAGGCCTGAAGCTTATTTCTCATAACATCCTGCATTCTCTCCTCTCACGCATGCTCACTCATAACTTCTTTGCCGTCATTGTCTGTGGCTGTCAATTGAGATATCAGCTGTTTGCATCAGCTACTCACATCTATCCAATAGCACAGTGACACACCTTCACTGTTAGCCTATCAGCTCGCTGCTGTCTTTTAAAAAATGATTCTCTTTGCCTCTCAGTTTGATCGTATTCAGAGACAGAGAGAGAAAGTGAGTGAGAGATACTGCAGATCAGATGATGTTCCAGGGGAAGATGTAAAGCTCAAGGGTAGCTGGTTAGCCCAGTAAGGTGCAGAGTCGTCCCTCTGCTCTTTATGAATCTCATCTCATGCAAAACCAAATGGAGATAAGATGACAATGGAGAGAGAGTGAGAGAAGGAGGCTGGAGAGGAGTCTCTGTGATGGGATGGCAGGGCCAAGCTGAATGGGAAAAAGCCAGACCCTGCTGGAGATCAGAGGCTGGGTGGGTCAATGCCTATTTTGCTGTGATATGTCCCACCATGTATAAGGATGTTGATATGATGGCTGAGACCACCAATTTCAGACACATTTGAATAAGTCATAACACAAGTTGACTGTCCCCCGCACGCTTGCTGAGATTTATCTTACACTTAAATACACTTGAATGACTGTCTGTTTAAAAGAACCTTGAATAGGGACTTAAAAGGCAAAAAAGATGACCTGAAAATTTCACTGTTTTTACAACCTGGGTCTTATTTATATAGTTTGGTCATCATTCCTCTTGGTTTTGGTGACATTTTAGTCACCAATTTAATCAATGATTACACAGGTTGTAATAAAAGTAAATTAATGATGAATGCACTTCTCTAATCTACCAATCACTCAAAATGCTTTTACAACACATGCCACACTTACCCTTTCACACACACTCACATACCGATGGCACGGCCATTGGAAGCGATATGGTGTCCAGTATCTTAACCATAACCATAACCATCTAATTTCTAGTGACCTACTTTACATACATTAAGTGCAAAGAGAGGGAGTAGTGACAAGTGGACAAGGAAAAGTGAAGGCCTGTTCACACAAGGCCCACAAATGTAGCGAACTGCTTTTAGAACTCCATCATACCTTGAATAGAGATCCTTACTTCCTTACTTCCTTGGAACTAAAAAACATGCAAGAAGATCACCACCTGACCAATGGTGACGACAGAGGAACTGGTCCCTGGGCGCTGGTCGGCTGGCAGCTCACCGCTCCTGGTCCTGTCGCGGAGGAAAGACTTTCCAGGATGGGTTAAAAGCGGAGAAATAATTTCACATATGCATGGCGTGTGCAGTTTCCCCCCCTAACTCCGCATGTTGTGTAAAAAATGTGCTGGGTCCATGACTGGCCAGTTCGTACTACACTTGTGCAAGCAGGGAAACATGAAAACAACAAATAGAGACCAAGTCCAGATGCTAGAGGCAGAGTAGAAGCAGTTCATTTAGACAAGACAAGACAAGGTACTAAAATGAACTGGCAAGGAGTGAGGTAAAAACAGACTTAAAAACACTACGGAGGGAAAGCTAATGAGGGACAGGTGAAACTAATCAGGCGGGAGAAAGACAGGAAGTTAAGTTTGAAGTTTTCCTGAAACAAGCAGCGAGCTACTGTAACTATTTCAAAATAAAACAGACAAGTAAACCCCAGGACCATTACAACCAATTGAACCAATTTTAACTTGCTAGTTGGTTAATATACAGACAGCAGGATTTGGGATTTTTTATTTATTTATTTATTTATTTTTTTTTCAAAATAAAGCAGCCCCCCCCCCCCCATTTCAGATTAGCCTCTGTCAAGTAACTTTAAATGATTTTGAACAACTAGTCTGCAGTGGCTCTGGCAAATCCTCCTTCAAATCTTTGTCTCTGACATATGCTATTAATAAACAGTCTTTGTTAATCAGTCACTTCATCCATCTGCAGAGCAAAACAGTAGTGTCGTATCTTCTCATTAAGCTGCTCCTCAATGTCTTTTGACATGCCATAAATGCACCTTGCGTTAATATTGTCTGACAGTGGAATAGCCTTTAGTTTGCTGGCTGTTGCTTCATCAATCATAATTGAAACCATATCAATAGTGGAAGGTAGTATTAATTCCTTTGCTATTGTGTGCAACTTTTTACACTGGCAATATGCTTGTGTGCACTGCAGATGTGGCACCTCCAGTTTTTTAGGTTGAGTTCCTCAGATACAGCAGCTTTGTCTCTGGAAAACCTTTTAGAACATGCATTAGCTTTTGGAAGTCAAGGCACGTCTTTACTTTTCTCCAGCCATGGCCACAACAGCTGAAGACCAAGGTTTTCAAGGAAACTGTGACACTTGCAAGCTCCTCTGGCTCAACAAGTTGGAAATGTAGCCAGGAAAACTACTTGTACCTTGCATGTTTATAGCAGCAAGGTCACGGCAAATATGCCAAGTATATAACATTCGCTTATAACTCCTAACTCTTCTTAGTCAACTACTGGGATGGTAAGTTGACCCCTACTCCAACACTCCAATTGTGATTCAGAAATTTCACAAAAACATATCCCTCATGATCAGTAGCCTTGGGCAGATGTTCCAAAGCCACTGTCATCAAAATCCTCCAATATCAAAGAAACTGCTGCTCTGCACTGCTATGACAATAAGCTAATATAAACAAACTTTTTTTTGTATTTATCCACAGCAACAATGAGACAACAGTGCCATCAACAGGCCAAACAGGAAAACACAACTGCTATCACTTGTATCCAGCAAACTGTGAAAACCCTCACATACCTCAGGTTTCTGATGATCCCATAAACTTTTGAGAAAAAAAAAAAGAAGAAGAAGAAGAAGAAAAACATACATTTTTAACATTTTGATACCAGATCATTGTTAAAGACAAACAGTTTGAGGAATACCAGGGAGTTGAGTGCTTAAGTGAATGAAATTGAAATGAACTATACACAGTCTATAGTCCCAGGTCCCCAAAGACCCAACATATGCACTTTAAGGTTAATCAAAGTGTTCAAGATGCACTGTTCCAGGAAGTAAATAGTGATAGTGCTTCATTTCATAATGGGAATTTACTGTACAGTGATGTAATGTGTTTCCTAATGAAATACAATACAGAAGCTAGACATAATGTGGATTACAAGGAAGATCATTGAAAACTGTAAAAACAGAGCTATCAGGAAATGAAAGACAGTGTGCTTTGATGGGAAAGGAAGAGGGGGAGGGATGTTCTGAAAGAAGTGAATATGCAGTTAGCTGGAATTACATTTCCTTCCTACTGGAACAACATAAGGTCACCTTTAAGAAGAAACTGTTTCACAACTTAATAATAACAATTACAATTAGTCATTTGGCATACGCTTGTATAAAAAGCGACGTAGATATGAATTCACACACAGCGCAGCATCAGGGCAGTTTTGGGGTTCAGTATCTTGCCCAAGGATACCTCAGCATGTGGACTGCCTAAACTGTACATGACACACAACAAACTGTATGTGTTTCCACTGTTATTGCTCTTGAAATATTCACAAAAATGCAGTAAATTAGTGTGATGGCGAAATAAATAATAAATAAATCAGTTTCATCTATCTTTAACTGCCTTGCGATAATGATCGATGTTTCAAACTTAAAAGTATTATTATTACAATTATTATTATTACTATTATTATTATTATTATTATTATTATTATTATTATTCAGCTTGGCAAATAACTCCAAACTCAAGCAAGAAATATGCATCATGTGTAGAGGAAGCAAAGGAAATTCAACTTGAAAGTTAACAACATTAAATGATGACATAGTAAGTATGGCATCAACGTGTCTCTTACGTGTGAATAGTAGCCCCCCCCCCCCCCCCCCCCCCCCCCCCCCCCCCACACACACACACACACACACACACACACACGCACACACGCACTGCCATTGGTTCCTCCCAGCCGCCCCGCCTCAAACACTAGCAAGCCTACTGGCCTCTGCTAGCCGGAATAACGCATGAACTACAGCAGCTGCCGCCAAGAGGAGCTAGTACGAGAGGGGCTGGTACCGCTGCTGAACCGGGGACAAGACGCTCGGTGTTACCCCAAAGAGCTTTACAGAGTATAGCAAGGGCGAGGCGCAGTACAGGGGCGGACACCAAATAAGAACAACAAGAAAGGGGGATTGCAGAAGAAAGCTAGGGGATCACTTTATACCGGCAAATAGTGCCTGTTGTATCCCATCACACACACACACACACACACACACACACACACCGTCATGCTTTGGGATCAATGAGCGTAAAGAGAGACACCGATGCGTAAAGTTGGTGTGCTGATCCGCACGTCTCCTGCTTCCTTCCACTGTGAACATTGTTACTGTCATTTTCGGAAGACTGCTCTGTTCCTGAGGTCCCGGCTTCAGCGTGGATTTTAGAACCCACCATCGTGTCTTTGTCTGTGGATGAGCGAGGCTTGTTGGATGGTAAGGTTTCCAGCGGAGCGCTGCTGGGAGACACTGGAAGGCTC
Organism: Chaetodon trifascialis; assembly: GCF_039877785.1. Taxonomy (NCBI): domain Eukaryota; kingdom Metazoa; phylum Chordata; class Actinopteri; order Chaetodontiformes; family Chaetodontidae; genus Chaetodon; species Chaetodon trifascialis. The sequence continues at coordinate 2,369,891 of NC_092062.1, read as the reverse complement.
CCTGTGAACGTGCCACATGCGTGTGGAAGATATGGATTTGCTTTTGCTATAGCCAAAATTTGCCGCGGTTTTTTAAAATATTCATTTTTCATTTTTTGACTGTGTGCGTATTGTTTTTTATATTGTTAGATTTTTGACTCTCGAACAATCGCAGAGATTTCAAGACTCATCGTGAGGAATTACAACCATGAACTTTGTTGTCAGTTTGGTACAAATCCTTTTGGCAGCGGTTCTTCATCTATCCACTGTAAAGGTGAGTCTTTGACTTTATATGCCTAGTGCTATTATTTATAATCGGACTGGGACTTCTCTTTCACTCGTAGCTAAACAGCTGTCTCTGTCCTCATTTATTTTCCATTTGGTGATACCTGTAGATCTATTCATTATTTAAATGTTGCGCAAAGAATACAATGTGCTCCAAACATGCAAGGCAAATATTAACCAATTGTAACAACTGACTATAGCAACAAATTTTTGTCGGGCAAATAGGCCTACCTCCTCGTTTGTCGCTGTGGGTTAATTACAAGCATTTTCTTTTCTGTTTGTATGTAAAAGCCTTCGTCTTTTGTTAAAGCCTTAATACATTGCGAGCCTCTATTCAAAATCAGTTCATTAAAGATTTGCTTTAAAAGTGCGACGAGATACGCTTGATAGGATAATTATCAATTGTTTCTTCTGATTCTATAAGACAATCAGTTACTTTCGGCATACATTTTGTTCACCGCGAAGTACTTAGATGAGTAGAAATAAAGCTTTTTTGGTCCTCGTTGGCTACAGCCACTTAACTGGGTGTGAGTGGGAATAAGTCTTAAAAGTTGAGATTTTGATTAATTGTCAGTTGCTTGTTGGATTACCCGTATGCCGAATTGACTAGTAACTGATAAGATTCCACCAAGACTTTTAAATCATTATTAATGCCATATACCTGGATAATATTGTCGGTGAGTGTGGATTAAACAGCGAGATTTCTGAATGGAGTTCTGCCTGACTCGCCTTAATGAAAGCGAAGTGCTGAGTAAGGATGAACTCTGCAGTCACTTGTCTCAGCGACTTAGCTGAAGGGTTTAGTTCCACTCTTATTCTCACGGTGATCTGGAGTGTGTGGAGCTGTGACCAGTTCTCCTGTCCTGCCACCCTGCAGAATGCCCACCTCGCCACCACACAGGCCGAACCGCTTTCTCACGCAATATCTTCGTCAGTTACAGCAGCCACATAAGGTGAACGGGCTCTATCCGGGATGCCTGTTCGTCACATCAAGTTTTTACGATCAAAACAAAGAACCATTCCTGTTAACCTTTCAAAATAAAACTAGACCACGTTCAAGCAGTTTGATGAATTGCAGTGAATCATTTAAAGTGAATTCATGCTTAAAAAAAACAAAAACAACCAAAACAACCAAAACAACAACAACAACAACAATAATAATGATAATGATAATGATAATAGCAATAAATATTACTTATTTGTTGTGCATAAATGAACTCGTTATTGTGACTGAAATGTAAAGAACATCACACCACTACTTACACCTAGCCTACTGTAGACTTTAAATATACCCTGTTTTGCATGTACTGCAAGTATGGAATCAGCTTGGTCTGAGTTTTTAATGATTACACACAGAACAGTATTTCTGATGCGAACACAAATATTTCTTGTTTAAATAAATGGAACAGAAATATACAAATATATGTATTTATATAAGTATATAATTATAAGTATTTTGTGGGCATTTGCATTTGTGTGTTTTCAGACTCCCTTGCTGCAGGCTCAATATCCATTGCCCCCAGAGGCTAAAACATCGTCAGTTGATAGCTAGTGGATTTATAGACTAATGCTCATCTAATTGGCTGGAAAAGACAAAGACATCTGTCATGTGGATAAAGCCATGGCAGCTGAGTCTCAAAAATGCACACAAATGTAGTGAAGTTCACAAATGACAAATGGATTCATATACAACAATAACTAGTTGTGTGTTTTTGTGGTGCAAGTCATTTATATATTAAACACAGAACACATTTGTGAGTTGTTCTGTGTGCATTCATTGAGACTCACCTAATTCTATACAGTGATGGCCAGTTAGTTGTGGGAATACTGCAAGGACTCTTTGCCATTACCCTCAAATGATTAAGAACATGAAAGTATTGAATTAATTCACCAAGCGTAGACAGACCATACTTGTCAGTTTTCAAATGGATGTGGGGAACCTCCATTTAAATTTGTATTATCTTTTGGTTAATATAGATTGCATTGAACTGTTTGGGCAACAGGCTGCAGCGCTTTAATTTTGAAGGTAGCCATACATGTCTGCTGCCAGTTTGTAAATTGGCACAGCTGATGCATGTGACTGCACTTGTTAAAAAGGGGAACTAGAATGGAGAGTAAAGCCTACAACAACCAGGTTTTTAGTGTTTGACACCACTTGTGACACGTTTATTCTTAATGATCATGAATTATAGCTCATGTCATTGTAAGAGCTGTCATCAGACTGGGGATTTGGTAAAGCTGTGGATCATATTTTGATGTAATGATCTGCCTGTAAAATGAAAATTAATAACCTTGACATACTTTCATGTACTTTGATGTGTATAGTAAAACATAATGACATAAATACTTTGGATCAGTGTTGTGGGTGGTGACATTTCTATAGAGACAGTGCTGCATGCAGATGATAAATATTTAAGACCTGGTCCGATTTGCATCTCTTACAGCCTGCCAGCATCAACAAGGGAGTGGAGAAGAGTAAAAATGAGGGTAAGTTTTCCCTCGCTAATGAAGCAGTCTAAGTTTTTTAAAGTCTTCCTCTTTTCCTCTGTGTGCAGCCTAGATGACCATAGGGCCACCTGGTGGAAATGCGATGGACATTTCTTTCTACTGTGCCTAAGACTTTGTTTCTTTTAAAAGTTTGAAACTTTGACATGTCAAGGGAGTATTTGATTTGAAGTATGAGCTGAAGATTGTTTTTCTGCACATAGCCTTCAGGAATCAAAGTTCCCAGTGGTGAAAGGTCTGACTTGGGACTTTGGAGTCACCATAAAAGTGGTGCAGTTTTCAAAACAAGAGTTAATGTGAAAGAAAAGGCAGGAATCAATCAAGACCTCCACAGTAATTCACAGTTGTTACATTTCTGTTTTTTCCACCAATCTGTAGTGGAAGAACACAGTCAATACATGAGCAGACAGTTAGCCTTGGTTCAATGCCATACTCATGTTTGTTTGACAATGACACCGTTGAAACCAAAGTTGGACCTGCTGGTTGGTAATGGATGGAGACACAGATTAGTCAATACAAATGGCATCGCTGGATAAATGGTGTGGTTGGTGTTATTGTTTGGAAGCAGGAAGTCTGCCGTCTGCATGCTGCTGACCTTCACACACCCAAACTGTCAGAGATCATACCATCTGTCAAAAGCTGTCATATACAATGAGATAAGACTGTGGCCTGATTACTCCTGGTGACGACCTCTGAACAGTTATTGATTGAAGTCCACCTAAGCCATAATAATTTCCTGAAACAGCTGGTCAACATAGTTTTCAGCAAATATTATTCAAACATGAGGAAATGCATTTGTTGGGGAATATTTTCAGTGGTGGACTAATCCATGTTTGTGGATAAATAAGGAACTTTGGTCATGTGATAATGATGAACACTTTGAGATGCCATTCAACAGTTCAGAAAGTCCAGGAAGAAAAATTGTAAGAAGACCTTGAGTTAAGACCCTTAAGTTAAAACTATGTGCTTGTGTTTCTCCTGTAATATGTCACATCACGCAGTGCCACAGTATATTATTAGTTTTTGGACAAATGACAACAATGAACCACTATGGCACAGAGGAATAGGATCAGGTTTTGATACACATATAATGCTTGTTAGTAGATACATTCACAGTTGGTTTGGGTCTTGTCATTACAGTTACATTTTGAGTATGATCAGACTTCTCTATGAAAGGATGATGTAAGACAGAGCAAATCTTGGCAACCGTTGTTAGGAGGTAAAACCAGTTGAGTGTGTTGACATGATTCTGTTGTTTGCTGTCAGTCTCATGAGCCAAATCCACCCAGCCAGTCACTCCAGCAGCTCTCTGTCCTGGAGCAGGTGCTCATGCTTTCACTGCACATGTCTGAGAGGTGCCTGAGGGCTCGGTTCTTCTAATGAACCAGGGGTCAGGAGTTAGTTAGGGGTCACTGGGAACCCACTCTGATGGACTGTGGGGTGGATAATTCTGGGTATTCTTGCATTGGAAATACAGAGATTACTGGCAGGTCCTGTAGATGGCTTCATTACGTCTTGAACATTGTTACCAAAACTCAGTATCAACTTTCTGCTCTTGATCTCCAAATATTACTTGATGCATGTGTGTCATCTGTATCACAGTTTTGGAGAAGGGATGTCAAAACCTTGCTGCTGCATAGTTTATACCTGCACTCAATTTATAATAGATACAATTTAATTCCAAGGTTCCACATTCACACGATGAAGTGTTGCTTCTCCATATCAACTTGAGGTGACATTTTTCTGTGTATCTGTTTTACTGTAAATATTGGCTCTGAAATAATCCCCTTCATGTCTGTCATAGCTCGTATTTGCTTTTTTACTCCCTTTGTCACATGGTCATACATCCTGAGTTCCTTACCCTTGAATGTGGGTTGCTTGTAGTTTTGAGTGATTTCATGTCCATTTCCACCAAATGGTTGCCAGGCTGTTTTTATCTCTGACACTTAGCCAGTTTACTAAGACTTATTTGTTTTTCCCAGGAACAGCTAACATTGTCACTAGCAGAAAAATGACATGGTTGCTGATCAGGCCACAGATCTGTATCACTGTTTGCTCGCTGAGCTTGTTTTGTCTTGTTCTTGATAGCTGAATGTTGAAAGAGACAGGAAGTTGGGCTGTATAAGTATCCATTATTAGATAAAGCTTTTCTAATCACTTTTGTCACTGGCTATAAATATAATGACAGTGATGAAAAGATGATCAACCCTCTTGTCTTTTTTCAGTCATCCCTCTTACAGAAGTCATCATCAAGAGTATGTGTCAGCCAAGGGAGGTGCTGGTGGACATCTTCCAGGAGTATCCGGAGGACACGGAACACACCTATGCCCCTTCCTGCGTGGTCCTCAACCGCTGTGGAGGCTGCTGCAATGACGAAGCAATGGAGTGTGTACCCACAGAAACCCACAACATCACATTGCAGGTAAGCCACAGTAGAATCGTGTTCACAGAACTGTCCAGTTTAACTAAACTAGTAAAAAGAATAGACACTGAAATCAATGACAACAATGGGACTTTATGCTAGCACTTAAACATATGCTATTATTCCTTATAACATTGCTAAAAAATCTGTTTTTAATGTAATGTAAACAATGTATGAATTCAAGAAAGCAATGTAAGTAAATCCACGGTTTACAAATGTTTGGTTTCATTTATGCATAAAAATGAATTCTTTATAATTGAAGTAGTAGCTCAACAAATAATTTCAACACATTTTCAATTCATGGCCCTCATCAGTAGATGGAGATTGAGTTGTTATGGAGATGGCTCAGTTGTAATGATGTAATCGAAGTATGGAGTTTTATGTTATCATGGGACTGAATTTCCATACCAAGGTCACATTGTAACAACTGAGCCATCTCCTTGAAAACTGAGCAACCTGCCAATGAAGACAATGGAATGGAGTTGAGAGTTCCCCAAAAAAAGATAGTAAATGTAAGAGTGCAAATCAGAAGCTTGCTGCTTACAATCAGGTAGTGTTATGGTTAGTCCCTCTCTGTAATTCTTGAGTCCTGCATTATAAAAAGGGGTTGTTGGGCCAAGGCTTTGTTTTGTGAATGTCTGGATTGCCTAAAAGACACGCAGATTTTCCATTCAGAAGCAGAGCAGAGAAAGTAAAGTGGAGACGCATGGCATCTCAGATATGTTGTTTACCCAGGCACACTGTGTTTACAGCCATGTCTGTGTGGTCAAAGCTTCTCCTGGCCTCTGACAAGGCCTACTTTGGAAAGGATGTTGGCTACAGAAGTATAGAGACATACAGGAACACAGACAGTTCACGTCTTCAGGACGTTCAGTTAGAGAGCAGTCAGGGCTATGGTGTTTAGGTTACAGAAAGTCATGTAGATGTTGTTTTAATTTAAACCTTGCCCTGTTATGTCCTCTGTTCATCTTCAAGGTAATGCGGTTTAGACCAATGGTAACACAGCACCCTATTCACTTAAGTTTTGCCGAACATCAAAAGTGTGAATGCAGGTAAGAGACTGCAAACCTGACATTTTTTTTCACACACAGTGACAATGATGATGCAATTAAAGCAAAACTCAAAATCATCTTGTGCTTTTTTTAAATTTCAGACTAAAGCCAGATGTTCAAGCAAAGAAAGAATAGTAAGTATGTGTTCTCTTCTGTTTTGTCATCTGTTGCAAATGATTAGGAGTGGGGCCATTACTGTGTCAATGTGGGGTGCACTTTTTGACACTAGACATGAGAATCTTGTCTAAACACAGCATGGGAAACAATTTTACAAACATTTCATCCTATGTACTCTAAAGTGGCAAAACTGAGATTTAAATCATAACTATGTGATCAAAGAATAAGAAAACAAGATTAGGAAATTGACATTTGAGTTTTGATGCTCATTGCTTCAGACACACTTTGGTTGGTACCAGTGTATCATCATGTTTCCTGTTGATGTTGGAGGTACAGAGTAGGGCCTTCAGATCCAATCTTCTGCCTATCTTTACAGGGCTCTCACACTTTGTGCGTGCTCTTTTTATGGCAGCTGGTTTAGTGCTTTATGGTGAAGCTATAACAGCGTGAGTGATTGAGGCGTAGCCGACTGGCTTCGGACCACCCGCTGCTGTCTGCACTCTGACTCCAGTTGCACAAACCTGACCCTTGCCCTGGGCCACTTCCCCAGTCTAATCATGGCAAAAGGTGTCATACAACCTAACCTAACCTATTTTTATTTTTAGTGGTGTAAATAGAGGATGAGCTCAGAGATGAGCTGAGGTGTCATCATTGGTTGAGAGAATTCACTCTCACACTGTCACATAGGGCTGTGTGTGTGCTTGGCGTATGCATGCATGTGGTTTGTGTGTGTCTTGAGGCTTCTCAGCAGAAGGTCAGGTTGTTTAATTGGATAAGAGAAGTGCTTGTGTGCTGAACTTTGGCGGGTTAAAACCTGATGGATTGGTGGAGGAGAGATAGGATCATATTAGTTAAGTCAAACTTGTTTGTCATAAAGCTGAACTGAGCTGAGCTCCATGCAACCTTGTTGGATGTCTGCCTGTCACTGTGCACGTAGGCAGCTAGTTTACCCTGCGGCAGGGTGGAGTGGAGATTCTATAAAGAGGATGTGCTCATTCATGCAGTGGGTTACAGCAGCATATATCCTGATGCACCTAGCTTAGTCCTATCCTGTGGATCAGTATCCGCCCTGACTGATGAGACCAGATTAGAGCAGATATGATGTTGGTTGATTACCTCCTGCCTTCTCCTATGTCTCTTCTTTTTCTCTTGCCTTCTCCTATGTTCGCCAGGGTTAAGGGCTGAAAGCTAGAGATACCAGCAGGATGTTGAGGCCTGAGCCAATGCTCCATAGATCAGCATGGTATTTAGCAAATAACTTGTTGTCCTCTAAATTAACTTTTTGCACATAGGTTCCATGTGTTGCCTGAGCCCTTTTCTATATCTAAAACATTTACTCTGCTGTGAGTGAAAGGAAATGAAGTTGCCATGGCATTTATCTTGTTATCTCTATGAGGAATGGTTATCATTAATGCTATCTGCTTATCTGTAGTGTCCTGTTCTAATAAGTGTTTCTACCTTCTACTGTTGTCTGTTTGTAGCTTTTTATCCATTGTCTTGTTCCCTTGGTTGATAGATGGTCACAACAGCTACAGTCCAGAAATAATGCAAAGAAGTACTGACACGTTGTGTTTAGATTAAGATCAATGGGACCTTGAGAGGTTCACTGATGGGTTCTGCTTTGGGTCGTTTCACTATGATTTTCATGCAGTTCTATAAGGTGATACAGAATTGACCCCACTGACCTGGATGTGTGCTGTGCAGAGCAAAATCAGTTATATGAGCCAAAGCATAGTTCCTTGTTGCCCCATAGGTACTACCCTTGTACTGTATATCTAGTTCTGTTCTGTTGTGTCTCTGGTGTGACCTTCCATCTCATAAACTGAGCACTGCAACAGATACGGCAACAACTATATTGTCTACCTCTACTATGAAATATTAGATGTTAATTTTTTATCTTTATGTTGCTCTTGGGTGACTGTGCTGCCTCAATCACATCGCAGCAACTGCCCTTAAGGGATTTATCATGAAGTGTTGGGAGGAGTTTGCTTGGTTGGCTTTGGCTCCAGCTGCTTGACTTAAGGTTCTGCTGTAATAATGGGTATTTGACAAACCCTCCTCCGCTGTGAAGAATTTCCTTTGCTCCGCACGAACAAAAACATGTCATTTAAATATTTTGTCGATAGCACTGGTTTGCAAGCATGACAATGTAAACTGAGCCTGGACCGAATTCAGTTATGCCTTTGGACATTTGATATTAATGGTAGAAGGTGAGGATCATTTAAAAAAATGTTGACACCTGGTAGTGTAGGATGATGTCACCATTGAAGATGAACTGATTCCTATAATTGCCTTGTCTTTGTTATTTCTTCTTAAGTATGAAGTGATCAGCATTGTGGCATAAGACCTAGTGTAAAGCTTCTCTAACTGGTTAGACCCACCTTGTTTACAAAAATGCAACATCAAACATATGAGAAGTATGTGGCCCTGTGTCACTCCTGGAGCAGATCATACTAAGCTTCAATGAAACAGGGGGCAAAAGGCATGAGGATGCCAGAGTTGGTGGATAAGCCTAATAGCTGAAACATCAAATCTGAGAAACAAATCCTGTCTTGTGTTTAACCAAATGCACATACTGTCCTTACAAAATCAATCTTGGGTTGGGGAGGGGGTGTTGCATGAGTGTCTGTGTCTGCTCTTTCTGCAGAATCCGCTCTGTAGCTTAGATCTCTCTCTCTCTCTGTCTGTCTCTCCCTTTTTGCTTCCCTTGCAGCCACTGTGCGCCTTGCTCAGAGAGAAGAAAGCGCTTGTTTGTGCAGGACCCTCTCACCTGTAAATGTTCCTGCAAATTCAAACAATTAGACTGCAAGTCCAGACAACTTGAGTTAAACGAAAGAACTTGCAGGTTTGTTTACCATACATACACAATAAACAGCATGCCTTGAATCCTCTTTTTTCCCACCATCTACCCATCTCTCCACCCATTTCTGTGCAAATGGATTTCCTGCTGAGAAATGTATGCTTCTCTCTGTCTTTTGATGTTGCGTTGGTATTTGTAGATAGGAATGTGGCAGTCCCATGCTTCTCTGTGCTTCATTGTTTCTTGTCAGATGCAACAGTCTCATCAGATTTAAGTGTTGATGGTGTCGAGATTACCACTGAAAGTTGTTTTACTCCAGTCTTTATATTTAAGATGTTACACATAACCACTTTCATTACAAATTCCATATTTGATCAGTCTGGTCAGGATAAAGCAACCAGCAGCTATTATTTACCGCTGATACATAGAAGTGTAATCTCTGCAATGGTTTTGCCATTTGTTTATATTTTCATCATGACAAGCTGTTGTGTGACAATATTTTATCTCTGATATGTTTTTGGAACCCATGATTTTTCTAAGTTCAACAAGAGCTCTTGTGTTAGCTGAATAACTAAAGGCATCGTGTAAAGGTTTTTGAAAGGGTTTCATGAGCCTATAAGTGGATTTAAAATTGCCCTAACATGCATGGGCCACATTTAAAAAGTTGGTTCACCTATATTTTCTCACTTCCACTCAGGTGGTATCTGTCTGTGCAGACAAAGTTCATTTTATTTGTCCAGGTTTTAAGATATCAACTTACTGCTACCATAATACAGAGGAGATCAGTATTTCTTTTGTGATACTAAAAACATTGAAAACTGACACCTAAAAATGTAACAGTAACATCTTGACGTTTTATCTTAACAATCCTTAGACCTCACTGGGAGCAGTTTTTGTTGAGACTATTTCTTCAGTAGAAAGTACTTCCTACGCTAGCTGTCATTTTTCAAGGTGTCCTGTTAGTTGAATGGCTATGTCACACTGACAACTGAAGGGACTGAAAAATACCTTTTTCATATGTTGTTTGAAAGGAGGAAAAACACCAGTTTGAATATATATTATTATATTACTATTTATATATTCATCTACCTGTGAGGTGAATTTCATGTGTGTTTCCAGCAGACAAAGGGCTTTATTTTCATCCCCGCCGCTGGCGGGGCACAGGGTGCGTACCCCGCGCAGTGGTATTTTTGTGCAGCGCAGGCAGGCGTGCAGCGCACTTGGTATTTTGGTAAACCGAGGCACACAGGTATGCCAGGATGGGCGTTGCAGCGCAGTAAGGGGGACGTGTCAGCAGGATCAGCCAGCAGATTTGGATTTTCGGTGCATGCCGGTGGCGTAAAAGTGCGCTGAAAGCTCACCATCCCAGACCTGGTCAACTCTGCGCCAGTGGTGTGCCGCTGGGCAAGTGGATTTTCGTAAACTGGCGGAGTCGTGCGATCAATAATTAGCAACAGCCACGATTCAATGCAACTATCTGAGTCAGTACATACAGTCAGACCTAAATTTATATATTTTGATCAGTATCTCATCTGACCACATTGCAAGCACGTTCGGCACGCGTAATGGTCACTCAACCTGACTGGATGTGCACAGGTGAAACAAGGATGCAAACTAATCAGTTAACGTTGCTGTGCCAACCAGAAACAGCCATGGCATCCTACAGAGCATATATACTGCATCTATCTCAGAGCACTCACGTCATTTCATTCCAATTACAAATGTAGTCATAGTAATGCTTAACGTTATCTACAAAGATGGAGTACATCATTGCTTTGAGAAGGAGGAGGAGGAGGCCGAGGATTTACCATCTAAGGACTTCATATTTAGACAGAGTGACGTCAGTCTCCTCCTGGGAGAAGTTTGGGTGTCAGACAGTTTCCTGCACGGGCTCAGTCATCCTCAAAACTTGCCATGCGCCTCGCCAGCAGCGTTTTTAAAGGTGAGGCGAGGAGCTGGTGTGATTGGTGAAGATTGGACTCGGCTGTGTCAAACCCACTCCACGCCTTCTCCCCTCACTCCTTCCGAGTTGTGCCGCTGGGTGTTACCGACATGAGTAGGGGGAGTAGTTGCGCCGGCAGCGCAGTGCACGAAAATACCAAAGTCTGCACCGCCACGCCCCATCGGCAAAGCAGACCTGACATTGCGCCGTGCCGGCAGTGGAAAAAAAATAGAGCCCAAGGAGTCTAAAAAAGACATTATGGAGGTCAAGCCTCATGTTGTTTTTATGAGTAAAAAATACTCAAATACTAATGAGTGGAGTTAAACTCTTTACTGTGACTGCGTGCAGCATGTAGTCAACTGGAGAGGTGCTGGGCTGCTGCCTCTAGTTAACAAGGCTGTATTTCATGACCTCTCCAGGCCTAGCCACTTCAATGACCTCTAACCCCGAAGGGACCCCCCACACTGCTTTGGATTTAAAGAGCAACACACTTCTGGGTGGAGTGACCACTGGCCTGATTCCAATTGGCTGCTCAGTGTTCAGGAGAGAGGGTGGAAGGGACTGAAAGGTGGGGGGTCTCAAGAACTGGGGTTAAGTGAATGTTCACCCATACTACTCCCCCCCTCCCCAGTTCCAGCTATAACATTGCCCTGAACCCTAAGACACCACAGCTGTAGTGACATGAAGGGTAAATCGAGTGTTCATGTTTCACCCAATTTCAAAGACAAAATCTTTAGCTGAAAAGGTGCATTTCATAAAGACCAGAAAACCCACACTCCCTCACTGTCCACTCCTGCTTCCTGTTCTGCCCCTTCTCTAAATAATCCTTTTTTGGCATGGAGCAGTTATTAACCAATTTGCTGCTTGTCACTTAACCAGATTTTCATCTTGTCCTTCACAGATGTGACAAACCGAGGAGATGAGACCAGCAACACTGTTATGAAGGAATTCTTTTCTTGGCACAGCACTTTGAAACCTGAGGATGCATTCCCTGTAAGGACATGAAATGACAACGCAAGACAGAACTTTCTGGACGCATATCTTGCCACTGTCTGTTTTCCCCCTAAAGATATTAATATACATGTACATATACTATAAGTACATCGACAATGTGTATTGCTGCTACATAAAAAGACACTATTTAAAGCAAAACGAATGCGCCACTGGCGTGTGAATGGGAAATGTTTCAGTGGTGTTCTGCATTTGGGTAGAACTGGTTAGAAGAAATCTTTTATTTTATATAACACTTCACTGGATGCTGGTCTGCTGTGGACATGAATATCTTAAATATTTGTTAGTAAGAAAAATTGGTGACCACAACTTCATCGAGCAGTACAGCAGAAGCTGAACTCACCTCCAAACTCTGACAGAAGAGTCTGAGAAGAGAGAGTGAGGATGAGGAGATGGAAGAACACCTGTTGTACTTGAAGTGAACGGCAGGTTCAAGAACTGTTTCCTTCTGTGACATGATGTGAAGTTTTGTCTCCACTGTATGAACTGACTCCAGCTGGTGTAATACACCTAAAACGTCTCTCAGAGTTTCCTGAAGTGACTGTGGACACAGGTTATGTACCGTGGGGACGGATAATGTGAAGATGACCTTCTCCCGTCATGGAAGGGTTACGTGATGATGGCAAGAACTGGACTAAAGGTTAGCTATTGGTAAAGTTTTGGTTCAGGTTAAGCTTATCCCTTAATGTTGGCAAGTAACCAACTTTTAATGTTGGAGTTAAGAAGGGGAAGTTTCCATCAGGGTTAAAGGTAACAAACCACTGCCTGTTTTTGGTCCTGCACCCTTCATGTAACCCTTCAATGGTGGGGGAACATATTTGTCTTTCTTTTTGTGCAGAGAGTTTATTATTTAATTTTGAGGTATTGTGTTCCTTTCACAAATGTCTTGAGACCAGGCTGTCTAAAGGGATATTACTGTAGGTATATATGGAGACAAAAAGTAACTAGACTAGCTGCTCATAGATCAGATCAGCACCTCGCTGTAGAAATCCACAACCTTCCTTATTTAATGGCTTTGTGTGTGTTCCAAAGAAATAGTCAGGTATCCACAGCTGAGCAGTTTGTCATAAACAATCTGTATATACTTACTAGATATCCCTTTGTCTTGTACACTACATCTAATTTATAGAATATGTTCAGTATTCTGTATTCTCATATTTATATGCAGTGTTATGATTATTTTTGTTGGTACTTTTTGTTTGAGAACACTTATGACTGTAGACTCCTTTTTCTGTGGGGAAAAAGAACTGAAAGACAAAGCTTTGACATTCCAGATTTAAACTAAAGCTGTGTTTCTCACCAGCCGGAGGGGGATCATAGTAGGCCTGTTGACCGATAGAAACCCCAGTTCCCAACATGTGCGTGCATGATGCGCCAACACAGGTGTTTTTCATTTTGGACTGGGGTGATGAACATGTGGTTTTGCACTTGTGGGCCCGAAGACACGTCATATGGAGGACTGAAGGAGTCTCGTTGCTGCTGCTCAGCTCAGACCTAGTGAAGACTGTCAAATCAGACTGAGGCCTCTAGTCTGGGGGTGATAAACTGGCACAGTGTTTTCTCTGACTTTAATCCAGGCGCTGATTTAACATCCTCTCTCACTGTGGTCATTCATGCCCCTGAGATAATAACACATCGACAGGAATTAGTGATTAGTGCTCTGGAATTACTAACTCATCTTGAAATTAGTAAGTTTCACCCTTAAATTCCATGAGAGAACTGAAACAGTCCTAGAAAAAAACATAGTGAAATGAATGACTTAATGATAATAATTTGGTGAAATTTAAATTCAGTAAAATCAGTCTTCTTACTGCAACGGTAACATTGACACTTACTTGAAGGAATGAATGACAATGCTTAATTTGTATGCACAAATTATTCAGTCATAGGTGTGAATTACTAACTGGAATATCCGTGGGATTTTGTGCAGTATTGTCATAAATACTGATCAGTGATTCTGACATGAGAGTAGATTTGAGTCCTTGTTTTCCAAACAGTGACGTGAATGCTACCTGTGTTCCTGTTAGCACTAACTGTACCACTGCTGTTCATGTGAACTGACCTTCTGTGCTGCCACCCTCAAAATAGAGGCCTGGGAGTGTGTTCACAAAGACTGACTGCTGGCTCAGTACCCACGTCTCTCCAGTCCTCTGATGATGACAACATTCTATTTGTATTTAAATGACAGACTTTTTCTTGAGTTTGTTCAGCCACACATTTTAGTATATTTTCACATTAATATATTTATTGGTGCTGTAAAATATTTTACAATATTAATACTCTTTTTGTTGTTTTTAGTGTATTAAACTATTAAACATATTTATTTTGAAAATACATAGATTTTTCTTATTAAATGTCAACAAGTTTGAAAGTATATCTTTTCTGTGTGAAAATGAATATAATGTGGCCTCCAAGCAGACCAACACAGTTTTTGTGATCTAAGTCAGAAGTCCATGAAGATAATTTGCAACATGTTAGGCTTTTCACTTGAGTTGTTTTTAGGACCCAAGAATGCAGACCAGAGGCAATTTATAAAACACAAATAACAATTTATTTTAATAAATGAGGAACAAAAAATGCACTCATAAAGAGTGGACAAAAACAATAAAGCGCACTCAAAAAGAGAGTGGAGAGAAACTAAGGGAACTCCGATGAAACGGGTTTGAGGCAAGGCACAACACTGACGAGGCACGAAGCACTGAAACATAAAGCACACTATGAGTGGCAGTCCATAAGCTCTCCAGCATTAACAATGAGGCATACAAGGAGAGGGACGAAAATACTGCGTAAGGAAACCAGGGATTCAGGACAATCTGGCAACAGGTAAGAGAGGGCTCTCTCTTTTTAATCCTGTGCCTAAACGGGATTTGACATTTCTCTCTCACAGACATGCATTTTCCCTAAGCAAAAATTTGTAATGTTAAAACACTTGTACAATGTACAAACGGAAAATGCTGCCAACGTATTTCAGCAGATAACATAAAAATACTCTTAAAACAGTTACCATCTATGTACAGCGATAGCTTTGTTCAGCCACATAGGAAAATGTAAGTGAAAGATGGAAGCAAAGGTTGTTTCTAACCCCACTAACATTTATGACCTTCCTCAGTGTAGTAGCTCAGACCTGTCTGAATCTGATGATGAAGGTGTTGAGCCAGGTAGACTCAAAGACAACATCTGTAGTTGGGCCCTAACCTTTGGAATCTCACTTGTAGCTCTTCCAGCACTTTTAAGTCTCTCAGTTTTAAATCTCCCCAGATTTCTGTTCATTGGGGGACAGGACATGAAGCACGTTACCTGAAACATCCTGTCACACATTTTCTGTGACAGTATGGCTGTTAGGGAGCAAATGGAAAGATGGCATTCAGACAAATGGCACTGAGAGCAGTTCTTGCACGTGAGTACAGAATGCATAAACATGCCACTAGAAAAGCTACAGTGTTCACCTAGAAACTGCTTTCCATGTCTTTTGGAACATATGCATATGCTAAACATTTTTCATTTTTTCACAATAGCATGAAACTAGTTTCATTTTTTTCATTTTTTGAGATAGGAAGCAGAATTACCTTCTCGTTTCCATGGCAGCCATTGTACTTTCAGACATAGCTGAATTATATATTGCATCTTACACCTAAACCAAAATTAACAGAAAAGGAGATTTCTACCCCATTTTTTGGATGGTCAAGAATAGGAGTGATATTAAACACAACATCATAACCTGTTCAGAGGAATAGTTAATTGTGAATTCAGTGAGAGGGTGTTCAAAAATAGGTATAGTTATAGGTATAGGTAATAGTTCAGTTATGTACAGTTTCAAAGACCTAAGTTGTTTACTCATCATGCTTGCAGTAGACGTGGTTTGACAAAATCACACCTTCGTCCATATATCCTCTGCTGCCACAGGCAGCAAGTGAGGTTGAGGACAGGGAAGGACTAACTAATGATCACACTTTTTAAATGATCAGAGAGCTGCAAGTGAGTGGCTCCATTCCTGAAAATGTTCAGTGCCCTAAACTGTACAAGTGTATCCAAGGTTCATGCTTTTATGAAAAGGTGACATTTTTTGACAAAATTATATAAAGAAAAGTCATTTTCCTTTTCACAGTGTCTCTGAATTTCCCTTTAGCTGTTTACCTGGACAGTTTGATGCCATATGTAGTATCGCTGTAATCTTTGACCATCAAAACAAAGGGGTAGACATCACTTTCTGTGTTATCGTTGGTTCAAGAGATATGATGCAAATGCACCATACAATTATGGTTGAAAGTAAAATGGCTGCCATAGCAACCACAAAGCAATTCTGCAATTGCTCTATATCTGCAAATGATCATGGCTCCAAACTGTACAGCTGTATCAGTTGTATGTAGTTTCATGCGTTTATAAAAGTCTACAATTCACCTCAAATTTTACATAAAGCATCTGGACTTACCAGTGTTGTCCACTTTCACTTTATGTTGCTTACATTAATTTGCAGTGAATGTCGTTTGTACAGGTGCTGTACACAAATTTCATGTTTCAAATCAAGCAACAGACATGGACATCAATAAACATGTCATCAGATGGTTCAATTTAGCATCTGACCGTGGAGGTGGTCGTCAGGATTGGGAGCGCAGGTAAGACTAGATGCAAATGATATTTTAAACAAAGTATCCTACTGGCTGATGTTTGTCACTGCCTTGTAATGCACAGAATATTGCATGATGTCATAGTTTGAGTTTTCTGGTATTTCAGTTGCAGTAAATAGCCACCACTGAGTTTTTTTTTTCTTTATCAATAAATCATTTGTAATCACAAATATTTTTCATCCCTAGGTCTGCAGCTCAGAACCAGAGGCTGCATGATGACCTGTGAAACCCATATGACCAGCATACTCAAGTGTTTCGCTCTGTTTGCGAGTTAATGTCTGTCTCAAGGTTCAGATTACAGTATTTGTTTACTGAAATGGCTAATCTCATCTCAAATGTAAGGTTGTTACAAAATAGGATCTTTATTTAAAAAAAAAAAAAAAAAGACATGGTTATCTTTGGAAAACAAAACTGTTCTACTGTGTTTGTCTGTGAAAACTTGAAAATGTGTTGTATGGTTCTGTTTATTTTATTTTTTAGTGTTTAACTAAAGGTATAACCTACACCACTTGAATGTTCATGTTTACAGCTTAAACTTGAAGCCTTGTGTTTTCAGATGTTTACAGTGTTATGTTTTAGCATGTTTTTATACAACAGCATGCTGCTAATTGTTAAAGTGTGTGCAATGTAATGGTGCACCTTGTTACCATGAATAAATGGCACTTTAATGAAACCTAAATGAAAAGTATTGTCATTATTCATTTTAATAGATTGACAATCTTAATTTGCCATTTAGACACCTAAAAGTATGATACATTTCAATAATAAAAAAGGTTTTATTTATTTATCTGGCCATTTTCACAAAGCTGTTGCAGATCTGGCAAATGAGTCTATACCAATTCAGTTCAATTCAATTCAATTCAATTCAATTCAATTCAATTCAATTCAATTCAATTCAATTCAATTCAATTCAATTCAATTCAATTCAATTCAATTTTATTTGTACAGCACCAAATCACAACAAAAGTTGTCTCAGGACGCTTTCCATACAGAGCTGGTACAGACCAAGCTCTTTTATCTACAAAGAAACCAACAATTCCCTCATGAGCAAGCACTTGGCGACAGTGGCGAGGAAAAACTTCCTTTTAACAGGCAGAAACCTCGAGCAGAACCAGACTCTGGGTGGGTGGCCATCTGCCTCGACCGGTTGGGTTGCCGTTAGAGGGCAAATAGTGCCCCTGATCAGACTCTCATGTCTGTGAAATGTGGCACAGAGAGAGTTTAGAACTGTTTAATGACGTGACAGATAAAAAAAGAATTTGTAACCAAGAATTTGTACCAGATCCAGCCCAAAGACACTGGTGCAGCTGTGTTTTACCAATTTGGACCGAACTTTTTAGCGCATCTGGCCCATGTCCGGTCCAGTTATATTTTGCTGTCTGGGACATGTAAGTATACAAATAATTAGCTGTGTGTTTCTTTTGTAGTTTAGTGCGAATTTTTGCGTGTTGTAGTATGTGTTTTGCCATTGAGAGTGATGTAAGGCTAACTGCTAGCTTCTTGTTAGCAATCAGCATGGTCTCCACGTGCAAACCCAGCAACCCAGTCGGTCAAACAATACACAGACGCTCCACCGGGTCTAACCTTCGGGAATCTGTGAAAATAATGCATTTGGAAATGTTTTCTAAACTGGAAGTTAGCATTGCCCAGGGCAAAACAAGTGTGTCGTTGAGACTGCTACATCACAGCACAATTTACACTCCAAGCCAACCATTCTGTGCAATGAGTTTCTTCTCTTGAAGTTTATATATGAATGATCCTTTTTTACGCTGTATGTCGCTGTTGGCATAGCTATACATGTAAGATTAAGTTGATGTCACTTTATATAGGCCAGTATATCATTACAGTTACCTGCTGTTGATCAAGTGTAGCAGTGAGCTGTTGCAGCCTTTAGTGTTTGAATTTATACTGTAAGTGCTGTCATGTTTTACTTCTAGGTATTCCCTGTTATCATAACAATATAATTTTGTTACAGCTGTCCAGGCTAGTGTGTCCTGCATGGACTAATGTTGTAATGCACTGCATTACAACGAGAATGCTGATAGAGGACAAGCCACCACATCATCAGGGGATCCTCTTTTCAAACATAGCTTTCTAAAGCTTATAGTTAGGGCTGGCTCAGGCTTGTCTTGGACCAGCCCCTAGTTATGCTGCTATAGGATTAGACTGTCGGGGGACCTCCAAAGATACACCGAGCTCCTCTGTCCTTCTGTCCCTCTCCATCTGCACGTTTTCATGTCCTACCATGGCGTGTTACTAATTTAGCTCCTTCCCCGGAGTCTCTGTGCTTTGTCGTCTCGCAGGTTACACAGTGGCTGAATCTGGATTGTGGATTTCAGCTGCATCTCCTGCCTTGGCCCTGCCTGACATCCACTGCAACTGCTACTGCTGTTATTACATCCACTGTCACTGTTACTGTGACTGCATGTCTGTCTGTCTGTCTGTCTGACTGCATTTCTGTCTGTCTCACTCTCTCTCTCTCTCTCTCTCTCACCCAACCGGTCGAGGCAGATGGCCGCCCACCCAGAGTCTGGTTCTGCTCGAGGTTTCTGCCTGTTAAAAGGAAGTTTTTCCTCGCCACTGTTGCCAAGCGCTTGCTCATGGGGGAATTGTTGGGTCTTTGTAGATAAAAGAGCTTGGTCTGTACCAGCTTTGTATGGAAAGTGTCCTGAGACAACTTCTGTTGTGATTTGGCGCTATACAAATTGAATTGAATTGAATTGTATTGAATTGAATTGAATTGAATTGAATTGAATTGAATTGAATTGAATTGAATTGAATTGAATTGAATTGAATTGAATTGAATTGAATTGAATTGAATTGAAGTGAAGTGAAGTTCATGAAGGGAGAGTGCACAGCCAAACCAGTGAAGACTCAGGCCACATTCGTAAGTGTTAGCTTCTTAACTTCTTTCACTTAAAAAAATGAACATTTATATTGAACACGACACAAAGTATCACAACTCGGTATTTTCAACACAATAAATCAAGCAAAAAACATACTTAAATACCTAACTACAAAATTTGAAGTGCAAAATGTCACTATATTAACAGTTGTTGAATAATCTAATAAATGATACTAATGATTCACTTTTGTGTGTGTGTGTGTGGGGGGGGGGGGGGGGGGGGGGCTGATGCCCCCATGTACTTTGGATGGGGGAATCAGGAAACCCCCATGTATCCAAAGTACTATGCATGACAGGATGACTACATGTACTATCTTCTGGCCAAGGAAGCCCCAGCACCAGCTCACAAAACTAAGCTAAATGCCTGTAACGACTGACAAAATTGAACATTAAGTTAGTCAACAGGCTATTCACATTTTTCTTATTTGGATTCAGTGAATCCTTCACTGGTACTGTATTTCCATTGTATATCTGTAAAATGGGCTGCACGGTGGCGCAGCAGGTAGTGTGGGTGTCTCACAGCAAGAAGGTTGCCGGTTCGATCCCCGGGTCAGGCAGGGCCTTTCTGTGTGAAGTTTGCATGTTCTTCCCGTGCATGCGTGGGTTCTCTCCGGGTACTCCGGCTTCCTCCCACAGACCAAAAACATGCTCATTAGGTTAATTGATGACTCTAAATTGTCCGTAGGTGTGAGTATGAGTGTGAATGTTTGTCTGTCTTTGCATGTGGCCCTGCAATCAGCTGGCGACCGGTTCAGGGTGTACCCCGCCTCTCGCCCATTGTAGCTGGGATAGGCTCCAGCCCCCCGCAACCCCGAAAGGGATAGGCGGTATAGATAATGGATGGATGGATATCTGTAAAAGTTTCATGTGAATAAATGTGTAATATACAGTATTTGCTTAGGAAAAACTTGGCTACATGTTCAAGAAAAAATATGATCTGAATTTGTGGCATTGGCTGACTATATTTAGTTTATTATGGCATATGAACAGTGGCGTTAAGTAGGTTATTATAGATAAAACTAACTGCTCTGTCCCCCGTAGCTGTATTCAGCCCTGTAAATGTTCTGCAGCAAGAACACATTTACAGTAGGCAAACAGGTTCTAAACCTGGATGGTCGATCATGCATGGAAGCCTTTCATCTGGCTGCTGCAGCTGTCTTGTAACCTATTATGCATAACATAAGGTGAGTATCTGCAGTGGCATGTTATCTGTGATCATAAATGTAGTTAAAGACAATGTGACCTGTGGCACCTCCTGGGAGCATATGCTCTCAGGCTCTGACTGCATTGTTGCACTCTTTCCACATGAGCACTGATGCAATCAAATAAAAAAATCGTACATGTATAAAGCTAAAGAAATAAAAAACCTTGCATACCAGTATTGACATCAACGTTAAAGATTTGAATGTGCGTAAACAACCAGGACCTTCGGACTCTCTGCTTTCATATGATACCAGGCTTGTGTGGTTTGCGTAATGTGGTGAAATCAGCAGATGCAGTAAAGTGGACATACGCTATTTTCGTGTTTTCGTAACATGCCCATATAATTTCTTGGGGTATGAATTATGTTTCATTTGGGTAGAAATGCTTGGTGAGGCTTTTAGCTGAATGTCTCTCCATTATTTTGGTATACTACAAGTTAGGATTGGTGCTTCCTAATGTGAGCATTGACTGTCAGAAGCATCCTGCTGAATTCTCTGAGTCTGAGGTTCTGTACTGTAGGAGCCTCTCCTCCCTTCAGGATCCGATTCAGGTTTGAACATGTACAGTTCCACTACTGAAGAACTTAGTCTGTTCATTGCCGCCATGTCCGCTACTTTCACGTGGGTGGTGCTACGTGAGTCTACGCTTTCCCCATTACCACGATAACAGTTTATGGGTGGGGTGTAGTTATGAGCAGCAGCTCATTTGCATTTAAAGTTACAGACACCAGAAACAGTGCATTCTGAATGGGACTGAAACAGTGAAAGAGAGGGAGGCGAGAATCTTTTCCTAAAAGCTATTTCCAACTTCAAAAATGTGTTTCATGGAACTCATAGACCTATGTAACTTATTGAAAAAGCTTCATAATATGGAACCTTTAATAAGTTTTTGGTTGCTTTTGGTCATAAATCAAGCTGAACATTGGACCGTATGATGGTGACAGAGGGATAACCAGGAGGTCACCAAATGTGCCACAGTTCATCTTGACGGGAGCATCAAATTGCATGCCAATCCATCGTCCAGTGGATGGTGGTGGTGGTGGTGGCACGAGATGAAAAGTTTTGATCTTTGGCATACATTGTCTGGGAACCATGAATGGATCAAATGTATTCAGTTGTGTCCCTGTCCATCTTGTTGATGTGAAGATATTTTGCTGAATAAGTAGGGGAGCTACCAAAAATATTCTATTCCATTTTAAAGTTTCACTTTGAATCAAAAAATATCAATAGAGAAAAACTCAAGCAATTACCAAAGTCTATAGGGTCCATCCCATGGTGATCATGATCATCTGTACAACTTCTTGGTTTTGGGTGGTAACCAGCAAGTGTGGTACACTCATCCACCCCATTGCTGATTATTAAACTCTTCATTCAGAGCCAGATAAATGACAGTTTGTGGTAACTCATTTTATAGTGTATAAAATGGATCAAATGAACGATTAAGAGACATTTGCCTCTAGTTATTCAGAATACCTACTACAGCTGTTTTGTTATTGTGGTCTTGGAAATATATGTAGACTTACTCCTACAGTGTAGACAATAAAGAAATTGAATTTGTTGAAATTTCAAGGTCAGTAGAGGATTAATAATCATGTTGTCACTTCTACAGGAACAAAGCAATTGTGTTTCCTGATCTTTTCAGCCAGAGACATTTTATTTTTGAGTCTCACTTTATTTTTTCATATTTCAATGTGGTTCATGCTGGAATGGACTCCACAAATCCTTTTTGTTCCTGAACTCTCTACACCATTTGCCCTTTGTTATTTTGCATATACAATAAAGAGACAAAATATGCTTTATATAACAATCAATTTAAATGACAGCTTGTTTTTTGTTTTTTTTTTTTGCTTCATTTATTGAAGTCATGTCAGGTAAACTCTGGTACTGGGTTAAAGTTTCAGAACTTGTGACCTGCTGAAGGACAGCAGACTGGAAAATGTGAGAATTCCTGTAACATGAACTCCTGAGTCAGGAGTCATAAAGACAACATGGGCATGCTTTGCCACTTCGAAGTAGCTCTTTCACTAAAGATTAGGAATCAATGTCATACAAAAAGTGTTAAAGCATTGCAGCAGAGTAGAACTGAGGCACAAATAAGACCCAGTAAGAGTGCTGAGTCCTTGTGATGCTAAATACTCAGAGGAATGCTGCAAATGATTTGATCTGTGATTAAAGGGGAATTTTAAAAATCAGGCCAACTGTGCCTCCATCTTAATAAGCAGAGTAGGTAGCTGGTCTTTCAACTGCTCCCTCACTAATGCCACAGTAACCTAGGAACAAGATATCCATCAAATCCTTAATTTGATTGTAAGAAATTTCTACAGAGGTGACGTACATAAAGCAGAAAAGCAGGGGAGGGGAAATATTTCGCTATCAAGGGAAGAGAGGCTTATTACATATCAGAATGAGAATCAGAAATCCTTGATTGATCCCTGAGGGGAAATTGTTTTTCCTCCAGGTGCTCTCTACAAGAATAGACTTAGAATAAAATTAGAAAAGGAAAATATATATATATATAAAAACAAATATAAAAAATAAAATATTTATACCGCGATCCCTCCATTGCCACAACGTCACTGGCCTTGCAGATCAGTTTGTTGAGTCTGTTGGTGTCCGCCATCCTCAGCCTGCTGCCCCAGCATGCAACAGCATAGAGAATTGCACTAGCCACCACATACTCATAGAAAATCCTGAGCATAGTCTGGCAGATGTTGAAGGACCTCATTCGCCTCAGAAAATAGACATGACTCTGGCCCTTCCTGTAGAGAGCATCAGTGTTCTTTGCCCAGTCCAGTTTATTGTCAGTATGTACCCCCAGGTACTTGTAATCCTCCACAATGTCCACACCGACCCCCTGGATGGAAACAGGGGTCACCGGTGCCTTGGTTCTCCTCAGGTCCACTACCAGTTCTTTAGTCTTTGCCACATTGAGTTGCAGATGGTTCTGCTCACACCATGTGACAAAGTTGTCCACAGCAGCCCTGTACTCATCCTCATCGCCCTCACTGATACATCCAACTATCGCAGAGTCATCAGAAAACTTCTGAAGATGCCTTCAACTCCTCTGCTGCTGGTTGTTCTGAAGCCAGTCATTCTACTCCAGACCTCTCTCAAGTTGTTTCCACTCCAGCTTCCTCCTGTTTTTTTCCTTAGCCTCCTTGATTTTCACCTTCAGTTCTCTCTGTATTGTTTTCACCTTTCACCTTTGTCATCCACGGCTTGTTATTTTGATAACAATGGACAGTCCTGGCTGGGACAGTGGAGTCCACACAGAAAGTGATGTAGTCCGTGATGCACTCTGTGAGCCCATCAGTGTCCTCCCCATGCAGCTCACAGTCACTGCATGAAAAGTAGCATTTCCGTCAATTATTGTCACTGTAAATTGCCGTGGAAGTTCTCTCTCAGCCCCTGTGACCATGAGGTGTTAAAATGCAAATGTGAATGCTGCAAGCTATACAAATGCAAATTAGAATTGTGTGTGTGTGTGTGTGTGTGTGTGTGTGTGTTCGTGTTCTGTGCCTACAGAATACATGACACATTTTTCATGACGATTTAAAAATGTGTTTAAATAATTTATATAGGTAACATACAGGATAAGTGTCCTGACTCTCAAAAGCCTTTGATTTTCCACTTAAATCCACTAAATCCAATTGTGAAAATTAAAGCATCTACAGTTCTTGGACACATCACAATTTTTCGCATTTTGCCACCACAACACCAGATGAAAAATAGTTGCGTGATTAGCTTGCAAAATTCCAGCAGGGCAAGTCCACTGATGATTCTTTAAATAGGAATAAAAAGGGAACACACCAAAGTAACTTTTCTTTTTTTTAATTTTCAATGATGTCAGTTTAAAGAAGTTAACATGTTTTATAAAATATGCAGGTACAAAAATAGAAAATCAGAATACCTAGCAAAATCACAGCATGTTTTTCTTTCTACACAACAAAAATTGTCTTGCGAGAAATTCCGAGAGCGCGACCTCGCATATGATTGGACGCCTCCTCTGATGCAATGACATAGGCAGAAAACGACCTCGGCGTGTCTGTGAACGCGAATGGAGTTTGGATCAGAAAAGTTCTGTTTCAGGTCCTGCTAAACTTTAACTCTGTTCATGCAATGGCCGGACGTCATCTTCAGTTCATCCCCGAAGGCACTCCTGTGCGACGAGTGGACGGCCTGGCTGCGGAGCGACCATATCCAGAAAATCCAAACAACTTAGAGAAGAAACTGCTGAGCGCCTTCAGTGGATTGTCTCGGCTGGTAACACAGCTGATGGCGCAATTGGCGAGGAGAAATGGCTGAGATAAAAGCCAGACTGCTCGCTCTGGAGGAGCAGCCCCGACCAAACTGCAGCTGCGAAAACGGAGAGACGGGTGCATAAGTTACGTAAGTAACGTTAGCATTTAATACTACATTGTGCAGTTTTTAGGGCGCCAAACCTTTATTATTCTTATTGCACTACGTTCCGAACGTTTGGTAACCGTTCACGTTACATTTAACATTACAATGTATTTTGTATTTTAAAGGAAAAGGTGTGGCGTCTGCATAATAGTGACGGAAACGACAGGCGATATGAACCTGAGCAGGGGTAAGTTAATAAAATACACAGGAAATATTCTGCAGAATGTAAGTAGATGTAAACGTTGCATGACCAGTACCTTTTGTGTTTAACAGACTGAACTCACCCCACAACGAAGCGGTGACGTCACACTTGATGGCTGGGAGTCCTTTTATGTAAGTTTTTTTTCTTTCTGTTGTATCTTGTTGTTGTTGTTGTTGTTTTTTACTGAATCTGTCTTAATTATTTCAAACAAATATATATTTTCTTCCAGCGGCCTGTAAGACATATTACGAGACAGTGCAGAGGAGCTTCAGGTATGCCCAGCCAGCTCTTTCAGTTCAGGCAGCAGCTGTGAAGATTTCAGAAGCGGGTAAGAGTTACAGAGTTTATTTTCACAACAATGTAAAAACGGGCTGAATTTTATTTATTAGCTGCATTGTTTTTGACAAACATGGTCACATATGTTATCATGTGTTATTGTTTCTTAGCAGTACTAATATTATATTAACACCTGTATTTACAGCTGCTGGAAGCAAGAAGGAGTGTCCTAGCTCTCCCAACACTGCCAGACACTGCAAGATCGGCTGGAGAGCGACCCGAAGTATGTGGCGACACACTGCAAGAGGCTTCGCATCGAGTCCCCTTCAAAGCAACAGGCGCCAACTCAGTATGACTCAGAGACAGCAAAGAAGCATTTAGAGAGGCCTTAAACTCTTTTTTTCATGCACCATGGACCAGCGGCATGTCACTGATTTTATTTGGTTGATCCTTGTTGATGTGTGTTTGCCACGATTTCATTAAAGACTTTTTCCAAAATGTTTCTGTTAACTGTGTAACTGTGTTCTTTGTGTTCTACTGTGTGGTAGTGTAGTTTTCAGAAGGTGGACAGTCAAATAAATGCATCATCTATCTATCTATCTATCTATCTATCTATCTATCTATCTATCTATCTATCTATCTATCTATCTATCTATCTATCTATCTATCTATCTCATGTGCTAATTAGAGCCATTTGCACCTTCGCGGAGGCACGAATAACCACGCCCCCCGCCGACTGAGGGTCAGTTTCCGACAATATTCGGAGCAGACGAACTTCCCCGTAAACTGGCCGTAAATTGCCAATAATCAACTTCACGGGGGTTTACTGGTCGTAAATGTGGTTTTTCATGCAGTGAGAGTGCCTGCCAGTTTGTCACCTCAAAACAGCCTTGCAGTGTCTGATATGTCTCCTCTGACCATCTCCTCACTGTCCTTGTGGTCACAGGCTGACTCTTCATCAGAGGCCCATAACAGGGAGTGAGGTGCACAAGGTTGTGGTCTGACCTGCCCAGAGGGGGGAGGGGGGAGCAGCTGTATGCATCCTTGGCGTTAGCATACAGCAAGTCCAGGGTTGTCTCCTCTCTTGTGGGACAGCTCACATACTGCGTGAAATTGGACAGTGTTGTTGCCACGGTGACATGGGTGATGTCACCTGAGATAGAGATGAATGCACATGGGTGTTGTTTGCAGACAGGCTACGGCAGAGTGAATGACGACGTCAGGTTGGGGGGGGGGGGGGGGGGCATGTGAAAACTCCCTGTGCAAATAATATGGCCTGAGCCCAACAGCCAACAGTTCAATATCTGGGCAACAGATATGTTCTTTGATAGTAATATGACCAGACTGACTAGAACGACGAGTCCCCCTCCTTTACGCTTTGCGCTCTCGGTACAATCCCGGTCGGCCCGAACAGTCTGAAAGCCACTGATGGAGACATTGTTGTTGGGTATGTCCTGATGCAACCAAGTCTCAGAAAAAACAAGTCTCAGAAAAACACATCACGATGGAGGGGAGGCCTAGGTCCCTCTTACTGTTTTTGAATACATACTGTACATCACAATAACATCTGCAATGGCTGGAACTGCTTCTCTTTGGTGAGGCTTCTGATTTCAGATGGCAGTGATGATGATGATACTACTCACAGCTGGTTTTCCAGCTTTATGTCAGTCAGTCTTGAGCAAAACCATGTCTTTAGACAAGTCAGTTTTGAAAAGAATTTCTCAGGCCATTACTCTTCAGCTCAATGATTTCATGTTATAGGTTGTCAGGCACAGCAGCTCTTTCCCGTTGCACTTGCTGCAGCTTTAATTTCACTTCAAATTATTTCACATTTAAAAAGCAGAGAGCTGAGAAGCTGGCTGGAGCTTGTGGTTCAGCTCTGAGAGGTACTTGGTAATGTCCACCATGAATGCCAAATTACACAGACCCTAGCTGTCACTGATTTCTACAAGTTTTCCTTTTCTGTCCATTGATTCTTTGAAACAAACTGACTCTTGGGAAACATTTTATAATTTGCAGCTCCTCAGCAGCAGAAAGGCACTCCCTCTGAATGAGGTTTCATCTTCTCAGCTAATAGCTCACTCAGCGCAAGACTTGCCTGTATAACACTGTCTCTGTCAGAATGTGGCCTTGTGATAGCTGCTTGTTGGGCATCCAAACTCCGCTGAAGAGTGCTAACTTTATCCAAGTTGCAACTAATCAAGTTTGGCATGTGTTAGAGCTGTAGTGATACTTAAGATTGACCCTCAACACTGTGATTGCATCCCCACAAACCAACTTAGGCGCACGGGCATGTTTTTGACTTCAATGAAGAAATAACTGTATGTCCATTAATCTTGGACAGCGTACCACTCTGCATTGTTACCATGATTCTTTGTCTTGTCAGGGACCATTTGGAAGAACATGTTTGTCGACTATGTTATTACTTTCTTGTGTGCCAGCAATTCTCATACTGAAAACTAAAAACCAAAACAACTCAGCTCTCAAAAACAAGGAATAAAAGAAATAAAATTGGGAAAATATTAATTAAAATAAGTAAAATTATTAAAACAAGTAAAAAATATCTGGTCTCAAAGAAACAATAGCTATCTTAAAAGTAGTGTGGCCAAACTAAAGATAGGTACATTTGTCTGAATACTGGAAACAAATTTCAGCAAAACAGTTTTGTCTTTGTCAGTGTTCATCAAACAGATTTATCCTTCTAGAAATTCAAATTTCAAGTATTAAGCACCTCAGAGCCATCTCAGTAAGAGCTCTAATATTTTTTTTAAGATAATTCACGACATACAAATGAAATGGTCTAATATTAAAACTGCAGGGTAAGAAGAAATACCTTTGACAAAAAACAATCAGATGGTGCCCAGATTGAAGATATTTACTACTACAAAGATTTTGTTTAGCTTCCAAAATTCTTTCCATATCAAGTTCTCTGGTTGATTCATAATGACCCTAAATATTTATTATGTTAGGGCACAATGTGATGCTGACCTGTTCCCATTCTTGCTAACCCGATTTTCTCTGTCGGCAGTGTGTTTTGCTGGGAACAGAGGGAACTACGGGCATTGGCCCAGTATTTGGGTGTAACTCGTGACAAAATAAGAGATTAGAGTACTGAGATTGATAACACAAGTAGTAAGAGTAACGCAACATCTTAGTTTTAATGTTACATAGTTACATTTTCAAATAAGTAATCTATTAAATTTTAGTGTTGCTTTCGTCAACAAAAATTATGACTAAATAACGAAGCTTTATAACGTGACAGAAACGAGATGAGACGCAACATAAATGCTGGTCATATGATGATAAGTATAATAATATATAATGCAATATTGTTGACGAATAAAAACAAGACTAAATGTGGGTTACAAATAAAAACTGCTAAAACGTCTCTTCATTTTCGTTGATTAAAACAAGACAAGACGAAAAGTTATGTTGAGATTTTGTAAACCACATTAAGTCTCATTTTTATTCGTCAACAATATTGCATTATATATTTAATTATATTTGTCGTCACATGACCAGCATTTACATTGGGTCTCGTTTCGTTTCGTCACAATATTTAGTCATAATTTTCGTTGACGAAAGCAACACTGTTAACATTTTACCACATTTCCCTGTTATTATTGCAATAAACAATAAAGAAAACAGTGCACTGTTATTTGCACTGTTGTGGAAGTATTTACATTATTTTAAATTTGGTGGCAAAAGGCACAAGACACCACAGTGAAATACAGATTGTGCTGAGAGAGACATGCCTGTAAACTACAAAGAACTCTACTAATTTGAAAAAGCACCTGCAAGCTGAGCACATCTTAACACCACAACAGTTTCTATTTTCTTTCAGTTTGCATTGCAGTTGAATTGCAAATATATTATATGTAGTATGAAGTTGTTATTTTATGTTTACTTATAATCAAACATAATTGTTAATTAAGAGCTGTAAAAGGCATATTGCATTTGTCTTTTGTGTAGAGTTACAGATTATTGGCCATAGACTAGGCTATGCAATGATGGTACATTCTCTAAATTCAATGGCAGATTTACAGTAGGCTACACAGCCTATAAACAATATCACCAGCAAGCGCAAGTAATTGAAAAAGGCTTTTCATTTTTGGTAATGCAAAAGTACAGAAAACAGTTACTTTTCTCATAACAAGTCACTTTTTCATGGCAGTAATGCAACATGTTACTTTTCAGCTTTTTCTGAAGTAATGTTACCCAACACTGATTGCACCACACATCCTAATTGCTTTACATAGTCAATAATTTTTTTAATCTAGTAATAGAAATGGTTGTCCCATTGGTTGAATAATTACATGTTATGAACATCGGCAATATATCATATATTTAATTCATCTTCATCTTAGTTCATCATTTGCTGATACCGGCCAATACATGCAATACTGGCAATCATTTTTTTCCACTTCAAGCATGACAAACTGCAATCAATCAAATGACAAGAATGTGATATTTTAAAGATGTTGTTGCTGGCAGTGAGGATCTCACAAAGAATTATCACAAACTCTGCAACTTCTTAACACAAATACCACTCCAAATGAATGCTAATATTGTTCTGTGTCTGCTGGATTTGTAATTATGCAACTGCTTGCATGTAAACAATAACTGTAACAGAGATACCAGGATCCAAATGCAGCGGCTGAACGGAGAAGCACATGAGTCCAGAGGGGGCAAGATGAAACTCTTAGTCAGGGTCACAGAACAGGGGTCTTTACGGGGAAACGGGAGAGCCGATGAGGTCAAAGGCAGGCTGGGTCAAAACCGAGAAATCTAAGGTATACGCTGGAGCCTAATACATGTAGGTGTGGCAATGCTACGAGGGTTGGATTTATTTATTTCTGCTAATAAGTGTTGACAACGCCACCTAGGGGAATTTCACCCCCAGGAAATATGTCAGAGGGGAAACGCCTCTCTAATACTGTAAAGAAGGTCACACAGGTACGAGAGACACAGAGACTGACGGATTCCAAAATAAAATATAAAAGGGAAAGTTTATTAATGATATTTCAAAGGTTAAGGCTGAACCAATCTCAGTGCTGATGCAAGCAAGATTACTATAATAATAATAATAACTAGACAAATTCCCCTCGGCGGGAAATTTGGAGAGTGATACAGTGCGCAAACGCCGGGCCGTGTTGCTGACAGAGGTCAGTGTCCAGTACTAAAAACACAACGCAAAGCTAACATTAGCATATCAAAAAACACATTGAGAAGGTCTCAAACATCATTATAATGCCTTACCAATCATTTTAGCCAAGGTTAGCATGTTAGCATTAGCATGCTAAAATTAGCATGTCAAATATCACATTAAAAACCTCTGAACCCCCATTAGAATGCGATGAACATTCATTTTAACGTATGTTAGCATATTAGCATTAGCATGCTAACATTAGCATGTTAGCACGCCAAACCGACATCAACAGGTATACCTCCAGGCACCAACAAGTTCATAGGACCTCATGTTAGCATTAGCATGTTAGCATTGTGGCTAATGCTAAGAGCCCAACATCACTCATTACATCACTAACATATACAACTCACCAGTAGGTAACTTGGCTGTGGCTGGTTAGCATGTCGCTACAGAGCTTAATGGAGAACTGATCATTTGACTGAGCTGCACAGCTGCAGCTCAAGCTACATATGTGTGTGTGTGTGGGAGAGGCAATCAGGCTCAGAGGTTGCCATGGAAACTTGAGGTGGCCTGATCCATGATGTCACCCACTCAGACACAGGTGCGGACACACATGCATTTGATTAGAGTCAATGAGGAGCAGACACAGAAATGTCTGAATTTGGCCTCTGCGCACCCCTCGAACAAACACTTCTCACACGAAGACCGAAAGTCCTATTGCCAAAATTTTTTCACCGTCAGAGCCACAAGGCTTTGCTGTACACGCTGATCACTTTGTTTTTTCGCTGGGGTCAAAATTGCGGATTTTACAGCGAGTTAAAAACATGGTTGGTTTCTGTTTCTCCTGTTTTTGATTTGTATTGGACCTTATGGGCGAGGTCAGAGGTACTCTCCTCGCTCAGAGGATCATAACTCAAAAACCGCAAGTCCTATCGCTTAGCCAGGCACATCGTGAGCATCAGCACAAGCGGCACTACAACTCTGGAAATTTTGACGCACGTAGAGCGAAATTTCTGCTTTGGAGGAGCGTTGAAAGACGAAAGTTTCAGGCAATTTTCAGAGCTTCTCTCCACTCTGGCAGTTAAACCCCTCCACTCTAACACAACATTCCGTGCAATACACACTCATTATAAAGTCACAATTTTTCCCAAAAACGGTCACGGTCATTGAACGGCGACTGATCAAAAACTACATGACCTATCAAAACGAGATTTAAGACACCAATAGACGAGATTTGTGTCTACGTTTTAAAGTTGGAATGGCGTCTCTAGGTGAAAGTATGCCGGAGCAGTAGCCCTTTGAAAAAGGGGGAGATTTTTTTGCATTTTTCGGCTCGTCCCATTCATTTCTTATGGGAAACGCATGAGACGAGCCTGAGAAACGTCTGAATTTGGCCTCTGCGTACCCCTCGAACAAACGCTTCTCACGCCTACACCGAAACTCCTATTGCCAAAATTTTTTCACCGTGAGAGCCACAAGGCTTTGCTCTACAAGATGATCACTTTCTTTTTCCGCTGGGCTCAAAAAAGCCGATTTTACAGCGAGTTAAAAAAATGTCTGACTTCTGTCTCTCCGGTTTTTGATTTGTATTGGACCTTATGGGCGAGGTCAGAGGCGCTCTCCTCGCTCAGAGGCTGAGAACTCAAAAACCGTGAGTTCTATCATTTAGCCAGGCACATTGTGAGAATCAGCGCAAGCGGCACTACAACCCTGGAAATTTTCACACGCGTAGAGCGAAATTTGTGCCTTGGAGGAGCGTGGAAAGACGAAAGTTTCAGACAATTTTCAGAGCGTCTCTCCACTCTGGCAGTTAATCCCCTCCACTCTAGCGCGAACATTCCGCGCAATACACACCCATTGAAAATCCAGCGGTTGCCGTGGGGACGACGTTTTGCGTTTTTCGCGTCTTACGACGCGAAAAACACGTATTCTGTAGAGAAAAATAATAGCCATCGATTCCCGATCGAGCCGCACGTTTTGATATATAATTTGCCTGGGTGCTCGCTATCGTTTATGACTAGTAGCGAACCGAAAAAAGGTACGGAAGAAAAATAATAACTAGACAAATTCCCCTCGGCGGGAAATTTGGAGAGTGATACAGTGCGCAAACGCCGGGCCGTGTGCCAAACGCTGGGCCGTGTGGCAAACGCCGGGCCGTGTGCATGCCTAGTGCCATCATATTAGCACAGCAACCCGATATCACAAGTCAAACCCGTTCATAGGGCCCCATTTCAGCATCGGCGACAATGCTAAGCTGACATTAGCATGTCAAAAAACACATTGAAAATGTCTGAAACACCCTTAGAATGCCTTTACCAATCATTTTAACATATGTTAGCATGTTAGCATTAGCATGCTAAATTAGCATGTCAAATAACACATTAAAAACCTCTGAACCATTATTAGAACGCCTTCAAGATTCATTTTAGCCTAAGTTAGCATATTAGCATTAGCATGCTAACATTAGCATGTTAGCACACCAACCCGACATCAACAGGTATACCTCCAGGCACCAACAAGTTCATAGGACCTCATGTTAGCATTAGCACGTTAGCATTGTGGTTAACGCTAACAGGCCAACATCACTCATTACATCACTAACACATACAACTCACCAATAGGTAGCTTGGCTGTGGCTAGTTAGCATGTCACTATAGAGCTTAATGGAGAACTGATCATTTGACTGAGCTGCACAGCTGCAGCTAAAGCTCCATATGTGTGTGTGTGGGAGAGGCAATTAGGCTCAGAGGTTGCCACGGCAACTTGAGATCAGGCCACCTGCGGGTCTGTGAGACTCTGAGAAACGTCTGAATTTGGCCTCTGCGCACCCTCCGAACAAACGCTTCTCACGCCGACACCGAAACTCCTATTGCCGAAATTTCTTCACCGTGAGAGCCACAAGGCTTTGCTGTACACTCTGATCACTTTCTTTTTTCGCTGGGCTAAAAAATGCGGATTTTAGAGCGAGTTAAAAAACGGCTGGTTTCTGTCTCTCCCATTTTTCAATTATATTGGACCTTATGGGCGAGGTCAGAGGCGCTCTCCTCGCTCAGAGGCTCACAACTCAAAAACCGTAAGTCCTGTCGCTTAGCCAGGCACATCGTGAGAATCAGCGCAAGCGGCACTACAACCTTGGAAAGTTTCGCGCACGTAGAGCGAAATTTGTGCTTTGGAGGAGCGTGGAAAGACAAAAGTTTCACACAATTTTCACAGCTTCTCTCCACTCTGGCAGTTAATCCCCTCCACTCTAGCGCGAACATTCCGTGCAATACACACCCATTATAAACTCAGAATTTCTCCCAAAACGCTCACGGTCATTGAACTGCGACTGCTCGAAAACTATACGACCTATCAAAACGAGAATTACTACACCCATACACGAGACCGGTGTCTACGTTTTAAAGTTGGAACGGCGTCTCTGGGTGAAAGTATGCCCGAGCAGTAACCCTTTGAAAAAGGGGGAGATTTTTTCGCATTTTTCGTCTCGTCCCATTCATTTCTTATGGGATTTTTTCGTGCGTTTTTCGCGTCTTACGACGCGAAAAACGCGTATTCTGTAGAGAAAAATAATAGCCATCGATTCCCGATCAAGCCGCACGTTTTGATATATCATTTGCCTGGGTGCTTGCTATCGTTTATGACTAGTAGCGAACCGAAAAAAGTACGGAAGAGGAAAAATAATTTTAATAAGAAGAAGAAGAAGAAGCGCACAGAAGAACAATAGTGTTCAGTGCTTCGCACTGAACACAGCAGGGGCTTCGCCCCTGCTGTGTTCAGTGCTCAGCACTGTATCACTAATAAGAAGAAGAAGAAACACGCAGAAGAACAATAGTGGTTCAGTGCTTTGCACTGAACACAGCAGGGGCTTCGCCCCTGCTGTGTTCAGGGCAAAAGCACTGTATCACTAATAATAATAATAATAATAATAATAAGAGGCAAATTATTGCACAATCCTCTGGGGCCTCTTGGCAGGTTGGTTAAGTTTGCCAAGGAAAAGTGCCTGTGCTGTGTAACAGGCTGAGGGCTCACCAGGCGGAGACGACTGAGAGGGATGGGAGGGGTCCTGATGAGGCACACCACACGTGAAGAAAAAAGAAACCACACACCATCAACCGGCACCCATGTGTACTACTGTACAGGGAGTGAGGGGACCGCCATCGCAGGGATCAGTCAGTCACCCGCCACACCAGCCCAACAGCTCCTGTCCAACAAAAGAGGCAGATATTAGTCAAGGCAAGGGGCAAGAAAAGAAAACAAAACCAAGCCAGAAACTGCCCCAACACCACACTAGGCTGGGCCCAGGAGGTCCCCACCAAGGTTGATTGTACCTCTGTTGATATAACAAACAAATAATAAACAAACAAAATAGGAAACCAAAACCTATGTAAAAATAACTAAATGACTAAACACAAAAAAAAAATCTATAGAAAACAACGGTCACAAAATCCACCAATAATCAAAATAATTATCTAATTACAATACAAAGAAACAATAATCAACCAAGACTTAATAAATTGCTGACGTGGATCAGTCCTTGTGGAGCAGCTTTAAGTCCTTTGCCGCATTCATTTCCTCCACATGAGCAGCATTACATACAGCGCAGCCAACACTTGAGTTTCATCCAGATTGACTTACTCCCGGTGTGTGAAACTCCAAGCGCCTGCGCACACACACAATGACGATGTCAAAAAAAAACAAAACAACAAAAAACAATAAACACAAATGTACGAGAACAATAAAATAAAATAAAACAAGAAAAACAAAAAGCTTGCTGAGGTGAACCTGAGACGGAACAGGTGGACAGAACAGCAGCAGCGCAGCGGCCCACGTCAGAGGAGGAGCCACCTGCTGTGATACACACTAAAATTAATACGTGAATTGCAATTAGATGGAGGAAAACAATCACGCATACATACCCGTGAGTGAGGGCGCAGCGTCACAGGCAACAGAAGAGATAGCCACCAGCCAACCACCTTTATAACTGGCAACAGCAAACAGAGCAGAGTCACATAACGTGCAGCCCGACAGAGCGCATGAGACACGCCAGACACAAACGAGTCAGCCTACCTGAGGGTTCCCAACGCGGTGCGCGAATTATTGCGCGCGGCTCCGAGGCCACACACTCCCAACCCCCGCCCAGAGTACAGGCCAACTCTGCCGGAGAGCAGAAAGCGCATCAGACATGGCACCAATACGAGCCAGAGACGAAGTAATAGTGTCCGAGCCTACCTGGCAAAGTGAGCAGAGGAGACACGCCGACCTATGTCTCAAGACAGCCACGTGGATCCGCTACGCCAAACCACACTGCCGACACACACGCTCAGGTTTCCGGATGAGGTGGGAGGACGCACATCTGAGAGGCGCAGCCCTCCCCCATATATAGCTTTGGCTGGCCTTGCCCAGTACGCTGGCGAAATTGGATAATTGCTCCCAGCCCAGTGTCACTCGATGGGCGGGGAGCAAAGAGGCGAGCCTACACAGCTATCCACCTGACAACATGAGTGGAGACGGGCTGTGCCGTCCTGCCACATCAGCACTGGTAGCACGGTTCCACAAGCAGGATATTTCAGCTTTCTCTGTCAAT
The DNA here is from genome assembly GCF_039877785.1 of Chaetodon trifascialis. Taxonomy (NCBI): domain Eukaryota; kingdom Metazoa; phylum Chordata; class Actinopteri; order Chaetodontiformes; family Chaetodontidae; genus Chaetodon; species Chaetodon trifascialis. The sequence goes on along the minus strand of NC_092062.1, from coordinate 2,333,431 downwards.
ATAGCACACACTGAGGCCTCATTTCCCTACATTTACCATTAAAACTGATTGGAAATCTACAAAAAATGTGGCAAAATTTCCCTTTAACCTTGATGTTTTTCAAACCTGGTCTCATTTCCAGAGCATCAAATACCACTGCTTTGTCACACACTCGGTTACAATCAGACACACAAGGCACAGTGCAGAATCTATATGAGATACACAAGGGTTTCAAACAATTCCACTGTAATGGATTGCCAATATTAGATGCTCAGAGCAAGGTGACAAAGAATGAAGAGCAAGAAAGTACACAAATGTGGAATGTGGGTTGGATGGATGGGTCAGAAAGAAGAAAAAAAAGAAAGAAAACGAAATTTAAATTGAAAGCAAGTGATATTTAAGCATGTATTTTTGATCCCTAAAACTGAAGCAAACAGTTTTGGTGTTGAAACCCAACCACAACATTAACACCATATTAGAAAGGCTTTCCGGCAGGAAGTCTTTGTGCATTGGTATGATGAGAAGATGTTAGACGGGCGGAGTAGTTCTTGACTAAGCATTTGTATTTGATGCTCTGGGAATGAGAATGGGTTGGTTTTGCAAGGGTCAGTTCACTGAAATTACAAAAAAAAAAAAAGAAAAAGAAAAAAGAAAACAGATAAAAGAATTATCAAAGAAAAAAAATCCTGCTTTCAGCATTGAAAGAATTACATTTAATAAATCAATAGCAATTTGTCAGTGTACCTATTACTATGAAAAGTTAGAAGTTGAACAGACCTTCCTTTGTTATCCATCTGTAACAATGAGGTGCTGTTACCAGGTCTAACTATTCTGGTGGCCTTTCTGTTACTTTAACACTTGATGGTGTTCAAAAAATCTCCAGGAGTCAGAAGTCTGAAGAGCAAAAGACTTTATTGCCAGCAATAAGGAGAATAATTCTGATATGCACAAGGTACAAACCCGAAGGATTCTGACCTACAGTGGTCTGTGTTCTGTCTTTTATACTGTTCACCACACAAAGAAGAAGCAGCTGCCAAGACACCTACACACGAATCATAGGAAAGTTCCAGGAAGCATGTGCATGAGTACCATCATGCCTCTGCTCAATGCCCAACACAATAGCACTACATGATTGTTGCCACAGCCATTTCTCTGGTCATCAGTGCTCTGTTTACATCATGACACGTTAGCTGACACGTCTGTTTCACAAGTCATTACATGTCTGTATAGGAAAAAATTATACATCTGTTACTCAAATGATCACATGTCGATGTAGGAAAAATTATACTACACCTCCCTCCTTTGTGACTGTAAAGTCACAGCGCCGCCGGTTCTACCGTGCTATGAGTAACAGGGATCCTGATCAACATGTTAGTGTAAACACTCACTAGGAAGGAAATACAGCAAAACCCTTCTGAAGACAGTATAAACAGCATAAACGCTTAACAATAAGTTTCTAGGTTTCATGCTGCAGTATCAAAGTTCCAGTTATAACATACAGTAGTAACACACTTGTAAATCACACAGTAAAATCTACACATTTTCATAAATGCAATGGATATGAGATGTGTGGACATAGTAATGAAGATTCACATCATCTGTCATATCCCTTTCTAGTAATTTTCAGTGTTTCACACGTGCAAAGGCCATAGTTTGTGACTAGTGCAACAATAATGATACATATGTGATTTAAGGTGAGACATATATTGATGGTGATACATGTAAAATGAGTCTAGTCCTTGGGACTAGGTGGAGGAGGGGTAGATGGAGAGTAAGCACGGAAGTCTGGCAAAGGTGGTGTAATGGGCTGGTGCCCTTCCAGCATCCGAATGATACACTCTTTGATTCGAATAGTGTTTTCATGCTGTTTAATGAGCTCATCCTGTCGATGAATCATTGCCTCTTTTGGGTGAGCGTTTCCATTTGGCGAGTGAGGCAATCCTGAAGGTCATTCTTGGATTACAAAACAGCATTTTCCTCTTTCAGGAGGGCCTCTTTCTCCTCCTGCCATTGCAGTTTTTCTATAACATACAGTTGTGCTAGACGGCGGGACCGTCTTTGTGCTTCACGCGAGATGACCCTTTTGCGTTGCTCCATAATATAAGCATGTTCTTCAGGTGTTTTGTCAAGCAGGTAGGGCAGGAACTCAGCCATAGGCAAGGCGAGCTTGGAGTCAGGGAGAGGGGTGTTATGGGTGGAGGCTGCAGCTTGACTGGTCACTGCCTCTCTGTCAGCAGTGGGGGCACTGCCATTTTGGGGTGCCAACAGCATTAACCTCAACAGTGTTTTTTGGGTTTGGGACATGGTTGATGTACTGGCAGAGAAGTGCTCAGTATGTAGCTGTTATCCTTCAGTCGTTCCTCCAGTCACTTGGGTGATGATTGCTGGCAATGGCCTGTCCATTGGCATTGGTGGGGTTCGAGGACCTCGTGGGTAAGCCATCCAGTTTCCTTGAGGCCCAGAGGTGAATGGCAGGGCTGGAACCGCCAGGTAAGAGGTGTATATGGCCTGGACCGAACCATCAGCTGCCATTTGCGTTTGCCAGTGGGATGGATGAGGTGAAGAAGGGCGCATGGAACCACTTGGCATTTGTAGGTCATACTGCCAGTCAGCTCTTGGACGGTCAGAGATGTCTGTCTTTTGCAGAGTGATTTGGAGAGATTAGTGGACACTGGATTCATATCGGTGATCTGATGCAAACGTTTGTGATGTGACTGCACCGGTAGATTCAAGGTACATCGGATATAATTTACGGGTGAATTTACGGTGCATCTCTTCTAGTCTGTCTGCATCGGTAAATTTCATGGTTAAATCAATTATTTCATGTTTTAGTACGATTCCCTGCCCAGACGTGTTTTCCAACACAACCTGAATGCACCATCGCTCCTCCTTCAGTGACGCAAGCGTTCACAACACAGAGGGAAACAAGAACGACGTTAGCAGTGAGGATATATTCAGTCCACCGAAAAAGACACACAAATCAAACGTGTGGCAATATTTGGAATTTTTCAAGCGAGAAGGTAAACTGGACAAAACGCACGCAATCTGCAAACAATGCGGAGCAGCTATCAATTACGTCAGTAGCACAACGAAGCTGACTATGCACGTTGTTAATACTGTGCTTTCTGAAACTGTTAAACTGTGAAGTTGTATAAGTTTTGTAAAATTGTAGAGACAGAGAACATAATTCGGAGTAAGGATTGCTTATTATAAATGAAATTTAATGCTCTGTCTATACATACTGAATTATGTCTTTTTTTAAAATAGGATTATTGGTTTGCTCAGTAAAAGCAAACCAAATATTACATGCATCTCTCAAATTGATACAGAGAGTAAAGCAGAATTGTGCTATAAGAAATCTGATATGGGCACTCTCTTGTACCACAACTAACTGTATCGAACTGGATCACATCATATCGAACCGAATCTCTTTGTAAGCAAGTCATATCGTTATCAAATCATTTTTGAATCGCATCGTATCGTGAACATGAGCAAATCGCATCGCATTGCATCGACAGACTAGCGTATCGTTAATGTATCGTATCGGTGGCTGCGTATCGAGATGCTTATCAAATCGACCTCAGTGGTGGAGAAATACATTCCTAGTGGACACACAAACCCTACCCCAAGCTGATTCTGAAGTAAACTCGTTCCCCTGCTTCTTTGACTCCATCTGCTTCCCTTACTAAGTGAACTTGCTCCCCCACTTTAAAAGAGCATTCTCCTTTACATGCATATGTGTATAGACCTGCTCTAAAAACACCTTTGCCTGCACACACATACTTCTGATTATATTCTTTTGATATCTTTCTTACTCCTTCTCTCTTATACTTATGCAGACACATGTAAGTACTCAATAGCAGAAGTGATCTATAATACAATGAAATTACATGAAGCGTGTTTTTCATGCTAAGCAGCAGTTGGTCTGGAGTTCCAGGAGTTACCAGATCATAGTTATATTTTAAAGTAAGTCTGGTACATATTGCTCTGATGCCTTGAGGAAGGTTATAGCTTTTCTCTGTCCATGCTGTTGCTTCTATGGTTTCAATCCAAGTTTCCAGGGGTAAGGGTGGCAATGGGAAGTCTTTAGAATGCACAGAAGTATTTAAATATTGCACATGTGTTTTCGATCGTGTCACTAATACCGGTCCTAAAGGCAGCACATCTAATATGCTTTGTAAGTCTTCATGATACTCTCGTAATATCCATGGCTTTCATCTACCTCTTTGTTTTCTACATTTTTTCTTCTTCACCTTATTTTAGATTTGATATGTGTTAAGGTCCAGGTCTGTCATACTTTCATATGTGTGCGCTATATCGTCGTCTGTTACTGGCGGATTTACATGGTTTTGAATTTGGAGAAGGAATTGCCCTATTAAGAATTGCGTTGCTCTCTTGATCATTGTTGAGGTCAGAGGGAGTATACAACACATGACAACAGCCACTATCAATAGGAATCCTCCCAGAAGTATCCCTATGATTTGAAAGATCTTTCACCATGATAGGTTATTCAGCCATTCCCAAAGCTGAGAAAGGGTGTGATTTTTAGTGTTCCAATTTGACATGGCTACATGTTCATCTCTTAGGGTTTTCATTCTATTCAACAGTTGGGTCAGATTGCCATCTTTGCCTGTTACTGTTGGTATAACAGTACAACATTCATCTCCAAAGTATCTACAGACACCTTGTTCTTCAGCCATTAATCTATCTATGGCAAATCTGTGTTGTAGAGCCATCTTTGTTGTGGAATGCAGTTAATAAATCGCTGTTGATTGTACCAGAGGAAATTAACCCATCTACTGTTTCGCACTATCCATTGGGAATTTAGGAAGGGGCCTACATAGGGTAGCCATCCTGTACCTTGTCCAGACTTTATCCAATGTTCGCTTATACCTTGATAATCATCTGGCACTCCGATAGGCTCCTGATTCCATGCTACATAGATTCTATCGTCAGGTTTCCATGCATTACAGTGATTTGTCCTGTTAGCATAACTGGAGCACATATCCCAGTCCATCAATCACTCCACATTCTCTACTGTTCACTAGTTTTACCATATTTAAGTTACTGTTCAGAGGTTTGGGGAAACACTTACAAAAGCTCAATACTGCCATTAGTAATACTTCAGAAAAGAGCCATGAGAATAATTCACAATGTTGGCTTTCGAGAACACACAAATTCATTATTCCTACAGTTCAAAACTTTAAAATTCTGTGACCGAGTCAAATTAAAAACTGCACAAATTTTATACAAAGCAAGAAATAATCTACTACCAGAGAATATCCAAAACTTGTTTTTTGATAGAGAGGGAGGTTATCATTTGAGGGGAAATTTAAAGTTAAAGATTTTAAGTGTCCGAGGTATACCTGAACCCGAGGTTCAGGTATAAAGAAATGATCTTCACAAGGGACAGGAATGTAGAGGGACTTTGTTAATCACCAGGGGTTATGTTTGTTTTGTTTGTTTTGACACAAATTACAATTAAACTATTTGTGAATATGTAGATTTGGTTGTATGATGACATATGGGTAATTGATTGTATATCTATTAGTGTATTTAAAGAAGACAAAATAGGTAGTGTATAAAGGGGTAGGATTAAATAAGTTTACACTTCTTCCTACTCCTTTTCGCGCATGCAAATTGAGGGATTTAAGCGTTTGTGAATGGAATTTCATTGTCTATTTTGCTGTTGTAATTAATCGTGGGGTTTTTTTTGTTGTTTTTTTGTTTTTTAAACTACCCTCTGTTTCATTTACATGAGGGAGCACATAACCAGCATAGATTGTGTTGTTCTTTATAACTCTTAACTCTGGTCCTCCGTCTACTACTATTTGTTTACATTGAATTGTTGCGTTACTCGTAGTGCTATACACAAAATGAGGCCTCCACCGGGGCTGGTTTGATCTTTGATTCTGCTGAGGGTTGTACAGAAACCGGAGATCAAGGGGCAGGCCACTTTGCGACGTTACACTTGTTATTATTCCTACTTTGCTAGCGTTTATTATCGTTGGTCCCAAAGCCTTCAGGGTATTGTTTTCTCCCTTTCGGTTCAATTGCTGGGTGATTGCCGGCAACTGTTTCAGAATTTCCTCTCCCCATACTATGCAGAAGGGATGCACCACCTCATTTGTTATTTTTGTTCACTAGTCAACCGCCTGGGACAAACTGTTGCATTGTGCATCCACTTCTCATCGGCCTCTCTCCCAACTTGCCATTACAGCTGCACAGTGAGCAAAACAGGTAGTTTGGCTTCTGCATTCCTTTTTATTCACTCCCGGGATTGGTCTTATTTCTGGCAGTTTCTTTGGGTTGTAACATGTAATGCAGGCTTGTTGACTGACCTTTCTGAGTACTTCACCCACTGATAAAATAGATTGGTTTCCCATCCCAATACTTTGTCCTGATCCATTGTTTCCTGTAGGTCTCTGGTTTTACACTTTTTTTTAAATACATTTTGGGTCAATTTAGTTGCTTCTTCAGCAGTCATTGTTTGGCGTAGATTTACTTCTGTGCATTGACTTCGTGAACATTGCACTTTCACCACATCCAACCCTTCTAAATGACACTGTTGATTGGTTGGTTGTATGCTTAATTTTATGTTCTCTGGCCCTAATAGCAATATTTGATTGTAGTAAGCTGATTTTATATACGTGAGCGTGATAGTTTTGTTTAGCAGTATCTTTTCTAAGTTAGCCACCACTGAACTTGCAGCTATGCACTCTATGATATGCTCTTTTTTATGTTTTTTTATGCTTAAGAGCATTAGAGTCACTCCTATGACTAGTATGATTAAAGCTTTTAAACTAATCTTCTGGAGACCAGTCTGACTCTCTCTGCAGCCAATTGAGAGAGCTAAGTGGGTCAAATTCTGGTTGACATGTTTGTCCTGACGTCCCTTCTCCTGCATCGAATGGTGATCAAGAGATGCCTTCATGTTCTCCCCATGCTTCTTCCCCTGCACTGGGTGCTGATGTAGGGCTGCTTTCATCTTCTCCTGTACTATCTTTGGGAGACTGTCTGGGTTGCAGTGAACCACTGCTTGCTGCGCTACTTGCTGAGTCTCTACTTTCACGCCTTCTCCTTTCGGCCAGTCTCTGTGATTGTCTCTCCCCTTGCAGCTCTCGTGACTGTCTTTCTTCCAGATGGGAGGCATGGCCGTCCCTTTTTGGTTGTCGTAGGGCGGCGTTGTCGTCCCTTTCTCCTTGCCTTCCTGGTCCCTGCAGGGCAGCTGCGCTGTCCCTTCGTGCTTGATTTGGATCTCTGGTTCTGCAGCAGTGATTTAAATGAAACCAAACTCTCTTACCCTCTACTTTTAGTGCAGTTGGGGTAGATAGGATAACCTTAAAGGGCCCTTTTCGTCTGGCTTCGTTCCACTTCCGTTTGAACACCTTCACGTAGACCCAATCGCCAGGCACGATCTTCTGCAGTAGCTCTGGGATGTCGGCGTTTCTCTCCTCTGACACAGCTTTTATCTGTTGAAACACAGCTTTATGTATTTGTGTTAGGTGCCACAAATAGCGGGTTAGTTCTCGTTCACATTGCTCAAGCGGCGGTCCCTCATATGGACTCTATAAAAGGGAACCGGCATCGGTCTCCCTGTAAGTGCCTCGTGTGGTGTTAGATGTGTTAGTCGGTTAACTTGTTTGCACATAGACATCAAAGTTAGAGGCAATGCATCTACCCAGTTAAACTTGTATTGGCTGTCTGCCATGATTTTTGCAAGCTTAGCTTTCAGCATGCCATTCACTCTCTCCACTGCTCCCTTTGACTGTAGGTGATAAACACATCCAAACTTCCGTTTGATGCCTAGCATCTTCAAAGCAACTTTCATTGTTTCTGCTATGAATGCAGATCCATTGTCTGAACTGATGGTGTCTGGAAAGGCAAATGTCAGAAAAACGTCTTTACACAAGAACTTCGCTGCTGTTCTAGCATCTGGACCTTTAGTTGGAACAGCTTCTACCCACCTACTGAACCTGTCCACAACGACCAGGATATATCTGAATCCTTTTACTCGTTGTGTCATGTCAATGTAATTCATCATTAGATGCCGAAAAGGGCCTTCTGGTGGCAGAATATGTGCAAGTGGCGCTGTGAATGATTTTCTGATGTTGTATTGTGCACATACCTCACACTCCTGCAGTGTTTTGTTGACCATAGCCGCCAAAAATGGTGACCACCATACAGGTTGAAGTCGTCTCAGCACCTCCCCCTTGCGCAATGGTCTTCACCATGCGCACTAAGAGTAGCAATCTTAGTTAGAGAAGAAGGGAGAACAAAATGTCCACGTACACTATGCCATAAGCCAGGTGATGGACCTGTCTCATTGTTTTTAAATACCCCCCTTTTACGTTCATAGGGGCCTGCTGTGGCTTGTGCTGCTATCAGGGATGTTAAGGTTGTGAGAGGCTCATAGTCTCCAGCTAGCACTATTGGTCCCATGCAGGTGGATGTAGCTTTGGCAGCTTCATCTGCTAGGTTGTTACCCTTAGCAATCAAAGTGTTTGTAGTCTGATGAGCTGCACATTTAATTATGGCAAGTGCTTTAGGATAATGGATTGCTTCTAGGAGAGCTGAGATGGCTTGACCATGAGTTACTGGTGTGCCATCTGCTCTGAGGAAGCCTCTTTGTTTCCAAATGATGCCATGAATGTGGCAGACTGCATATGCATATTGTGAGTCTCTGTAGATCCATCCACCCATCCATTTTCTATACAACATATCCCTTTCTGGGTTGCGGGGGGTGCTGGAGCCTATCCCAGTTGTCAACGGGGAGAGGCGGGGTACACCCTGGACCGGTCGCCATTCAGCACAAACAACAACCATTTACACAGGGGCAATTTTACAGTCACCAATCAACCTAATGAGCATGTTTTTGGTCTGTGGGAGGAAGCCGGAGTGCCCGGAGAGAACCCACGCATGCACGGGAAGAACATGCAAACTTCGCACAGAAATGCCTGACCTGGGAATCGAACTGGCAGTCTTGCTGCTGTGAGGCACGCGCACTACCTGCTGCAGCCCGTCTCTGTAGATGTTTAGAGTCTTTCCAGCCACTAGATGGCATGCTGCAGTCAAAGCTTTGATTTCTGCAAGTTGTGCAGAACAAGGTTGAGCACATTTCATTGTTTGCACCTCAGTAAAGGTGTGATCAAGATGCAGTTGTATTATAGCATAACCAGCATGGTTTCCTGCAGCATTCCTAAAACAGGAACCGTCCACAAAATAGGTAAGTTGTGCTGGTATTGGCTGATTATATAAATCTTGGCATGGCTTCAAGAACAAATCAGTTTTTTTCCACGCACTCATGTGGCATCTCGTCTACGGGTGTCACCATCCGTGTGGCAGGATTAATTGTATTGCAGCATTGAATGGTGAGCTCTGGGGCTGAGAGAGGGCTGAGGGCTGAGACCTCATATCCTGTCCTTCGAGCTTGTGTCAACACAAATCTGGGGCTCGTGATTAATGCATGTAGCTGATGTGACGTGTACAAAATGGTTGGATGCCCCATTGTAATGGCTGATGCTTTCTCCAAGGCAAAGGCAGCTGCTGCCAATTCCTGGTAATAGGGAGGCAGACCTGTTCCCAGAAGGTTGATGGGTGTATTTTCTGAATGCAGTAGAGGCACTCTTGTGTTAAATCACCATGTGCACCGGTTGTGTCAAGGGAATCACTTGGGCTGTCCCAGAGAAGCCTATGGTCTTGATAGATAGGCCTGAGAGAGGAAGGGAGGAGCCTTCACTGCCGATGCAAGAGTATGTGGCTCCTGTGTCCACCATCAAGTTGTGTCTTTGGTTTTGTATTATGACGTCAACAGTTGCTTCATCTTGTGGTTGGGTGGATACAACCGGTGTCATGTACATCCTCTCTGGCTCCTCCGAGCCTCCCTATTGTTACCATTCCTTTGCTGGTCCCATCCACGGATTGGTGGGGCAGTCACTGCGACGGTGACCTTTCTGGCCACATCCCCAGCACATCAGTTCTCTGTCTGGTGCAACATTTAGTTGGGTTTGTGACTGGGCACACCTTGGCATTTGGGATGAAAAGCCTCTTCCTCTCCCTTGACCATGGCTCCTCTTGCCCTGGTTTACCTCTGAAGGACGGCCCTCTGTTTGGTTGGGGTTCATTCACATAGACATGAATGGGTGGTAGAGGAGCTTGTTGTGTTGGTTGTTGGGGGCAGGTGGTGGCATAGGCATAGGCATCTGCTGTATTTGTGGTGGGGCTGTTGGTTGAGGTGACATTGGCTGTTGGTGCATGGCCGCTGCTGCTGTTGGCGCTGGAGGTGGGTCTATAGTAACCACCGGAGCTTGCTTGTTCTTCTCTTTCTTTTGCTTGGCATTTAACTCATTCAATTGCAGCTGAATGAGTTTGCTGACCAATTGTCTGTTCACTTCTTCTTTCTGTTTTTCTTTTCTGGCGTTCTCCACATGATGTATGAGATGTTCAGAGAACAGAGGTCATTCCATTTTCATCAGATCCACCACATTGTCCAAACCTTTCTGTACTTCTTGGGGCATGGCCTTTTTCACCATTACTTTAAACAGGCTTTTGGTGGTGTCATTGGCATTCCATACACTCCCCGTTTCTTCTCTCTATCTGTTCCTTCCAGCTTTGAGGGATCCATCTTTTCTGGGAAGTGCTTTTCACCTCAGCCCGCACCGCGATGTCCATTGAAGCCAACACCATCAACTGTGTGTCCTGTCACCGCTGCACGTAGTTGTGCTCCATGAAAAACTTCTTCTGTGGTTGCTTTACCTGCCACATACATGAGTAGTGCTTTGATGTCTCCCAGGGCTAAGGTGACTCCTGCTGTGTTTTCTTCCAGGGGTGTAATCCATTTATTAGCCCCCTCATGTATGTCTGGCAATTTTCCTGCAAACCCAGTCATGTCACAGAATGACCATGGCACATACTGTCGGACGTTGTTCTGGCCCTTTGTCACCAGTGGCATTTGGGAGTAAGCTGCTCCACTGTACGGGTACTCTCAATTGTCGTTTATTTCTGAGAGTCATGCTGCCAGCTCGATACATTCCCGTTTTCTGGGCCTCCCTCTGGTTCTGTGAAAGTCATCAGATCATATTCTGGTTCAGTAAGGGAATGTTGTAAGTAGTTATCCATCTCACTCTCTTCTGTTCTTAAGGTTCCTCTCAGTTGCAGATTTACTGTTTGCGAGGTGGTTGGCAACTCTATCATTGAGAGGCGTTCTCTTCTAAGTTGCATTAACTCTTGATTGCTATTCTGTCAGTTGTTCTTGCAGCCTTCTTCGTTGTATATTTAGAGCATTTACTTCCTCTAGCTCATGCTGTATCTCGTCTTTCCCCAATCTCCTGACACTTCATGGGCCACGCGACTCAGTCTCTGTGACAGATGCTGCATTTCCTCCATTGAGAAGAAGGGGTTGTTGTTGCTCCATGGGGGAGAACTATTACGCCGCCTTCTGCTGAAGTCTCGATCTTCTTTCAGATCCTCCTCCTCTTCTCGCCCAAATGATAGCTTTTTCGGGTATAGCTGACTTTTTTGACGCTCTTTCAAGTCTTTTGTAGTGGGGTTCTTCGCAAGTTTGTGTGCAGGCTGTGTGTTCCAGTTGATTGTGAATTTTCCCACTAATTCACCTTCTGTCTCAGCTTCTGCCCCCTGTATTGGACACTGTTTAGCCGGTGTTAGGGTCATGCGGGGTGAGTATGGAGAAGGCAGTGTTATTTCCATCAGGGCGGAAGCCTCCACTTGCTGCCCTGTTGCTTTTTCTCTTCTGATAAGGCCGGCATTTGCTTCACATCCAGCAGGTGTTGTTTGGCTGTATCTCTGAACCAGCTAAACACTTCTCTCTCTCTGGCTCTTTTTTCCTTCTCTGCTGTTGCTCATGTCTTTAGCTTTATAATGTTGAATGTTGGCCTCCACTTCTCTGCAGCAGGATGCTTCAAAGGTTCCATTTTCTGGCCACTGTAATCTTCCTAATGTCCGCTTATGCCACTTTGTCATGCACTGCTTAATTTGTTTTGCATAATCAGGGTGCTGTCTTATTACTAGCTTTACTGGGGTCAATAATCCCTCCCCTTTTGACATTTTAGCCCCCATAAAGCCCTTTTTTACTCCTAACTCTTGTCTGGTGATCTCAGGCTCTCCCTCTCCTCTTGTCCTAATCAGTACTATTATTTTTCCTGCAGTTCCAGCTTGTTTGAGTTGGGGTGTCTTAGAGGGATCGTATCTTAAGTTCTCAGTTCCCCTCTTCAGCAGGGGTTTTTATAATGTATCCAAATTTACCTGTCTCCCACTCCACCCTTCTGGGGATGATTCGTATTTCTAGTCATGGATCTACTGCAGCTCTATGTCTCCCTGCTATGGTCAGGTTTTCAGGGATTCCTAAAAAAGGACGCAGAGGGAGAATTATCGAAGCAATTGGATGATTACATAAAATTTCCAATATTGGTGTCAAAGTACTTGGTTTCCATAAACCTTCTATCACTCTTTCCCACAGTACTGAAGGAAGCTCCTCTTTAGTTTTAGCCAAATTAACAATTCGTGTGATTAGCCACAATTTCAAGTTCATTTCTTGTTCAGTTTGCCAATTTTCTATGCCTTCATCAATGTAGGTTCATTCCAGCCAAAAATGACTGATTGATGATCAATTTTAATACTTATTAACACCAGGGACGTCTGCTCTGTTCTTCTTTAGCTATCCCTTATTTACTACCAGCCAAATTAGTCCTTCAGCAAATACCAGCGTTGCAATCAACCAGCATGTAATGCATATTGAACAAAATCTTTTCACGCTCACCCCATTCATTCATGTCCGCTCCATTGGTTGTTGCTGAGGCATGCAGACAGACACAGACATGCACACAGACACAGACATAGAACAGATAATGCTCTCTGCTGTCTCTCGTGATTTCTCAGTAATTTGGTAATTTAGAATAGGTTAGGTTCAGAGAGGGGGATCATTTGAGAGTCATACCATTCACCTGGGCGGACCACCCCTGTCACTCAGACATCCTCATATGATTTGTGGAAATTAAAGGCTCTGCTTACCTTTAGATTTTTGGGCCCGAGGATCTGGTGGCAGGGTGTGGATGCCTCCGGTGGTGGAAACCTCTTGTCTTTATCCTCTCCTGGCTGGCTCGCCAAAGATTTGTTGTGGATTGTTAAAGCAATCAATCAAATCAAAATTCAGATGTGTTCAAGTGTTCAGGAAAAATCCCCTTGATGGTGTTCAAAAAATCTCCAGGAGTCAGAAGTCTGAAGAGCAAAAGACTTTATTGCCAGCAATAAGGAGAATAATTCAGATATGCACAAGGTACAAACCCGAAGGATTCTGACCTACAGTGGTCTGTGTTCTGTCTTTTACACTGTTCACCACACAAAGAAGAAGCAGCTGCCAAGACACCTGCGCACGAATCATTGGAAAGTCCCAGGAAGCATGTGCATGAGTACCATCATGCCTCTGCTCAATGCCCAACACAATAGCACTACATGATTGTTGCCACAGCCATTTCTCTGGTCATCAGTGCTCTGTTTACATCATGACACGTTAGCTGACACATCTGTTTCACAAGTCATTACATGTCTGTATAGGAAAAGATTCATACATCTGTTTCTCAAATCATGACATGTCTACGCAGGAAAAAAATATACATCTGTTACTCAAGTCATCACATGTCTGCGTAGGAAAAATTATACAACAGGAGGTACCCGGCTTCAGGTGTGTACGGGCGGACATGGCTCAGAGTGGTAAGAAGAAGGGAGGAGGGATTACGCTGTATGTGAATGAGAAGTGGTGTAATCCTGGACATGTTACTGTTAAGGAATGTTTCTGTAGCCCTGACATTGAGCCGCTAGCTGTGGGGATGTAGCCTTATAATTTGCCTCGGGAGTTCATGTCCGCAATTGTGATCACTGTCTACATCCCTCCGAAGGCTGATGGGAAAGCAGCGCATGATGTCATCCACTCCACCGTAGCGGAGCTACAAATGCAGCAATCAAATGTGTTTGTAGTCATTACTGGAGACTTTAACCACAATATTTTGGACAAAACTCTGCCAACTTTCAACCAGTTTATCAACTGTCCCACCAGAGACAACGCCACACTGGATTTACTGTATGCCAATGCAAAGGATACATACAGTGCCACTGCCCTTCCACCCCTAGGCAGAGCTGATCACAGCCTGGTGCTGTTAACACCTCGGTATGTCCCTATTGTCCAGAGGCAGTCTATGTCCACGAGAACAGTGAGGAGGTGGACTAGGGGCTAATGAGTCACTGCAGGACTGCTTTGAGAGAACAGACTAGAATGTGTTGCGTGAGCCACATGGACATCAACAGCCTGACAGAGTGTATCACATTCAGTACATCAAATTCTGTAAACAGGCCATACTGCCAACCCAGACTGTATGCTGCTTTCCCAACAACAAGCCCTGGATTACCAGTGAACTGAAAAGTCTGCTAAATAAGAAGAAACAAGCTTTCAGGTCAGGGGACAAAAAAGAACTGAGGAGTGTTCAACACATGCTAAGGGAGAAGCTGAGGCAGAGCAGAGATGCCTACAGGAGGAAGCTGGAGGCCAAACTCCAGCAGAACAGAGTGAAAGATGTGTGGACAGGAATGAAGGAGATCACAGGGCTCAAGGCAAGAGACAGACCAGCAGCCAGCAGCCTTGAGAAGGCCAATAAGCTAAACCACTTTTTCAACAGGTTTAGCTCACAATCAGGAGTGGCCCGACAGTCCCCCACCCCTTCACACCTCCCCACTATCCAATGGCCTCCACAACTCCCCTGTGCCCAAGCTTTCTCCATCCAACCCTCAACCCTTCCTGGTGATCCTTCCCTTGGACTGAACTCTCACATCCCACACCATCCCCCACAGCACCCTCTCCATTAGCACCATCCTCTGCCTAACTGTGTGCTAGGTAAGAAGACAGCTGGAGATGCTGCACTTGGGTGAAGCTGCTGGTCCAGAGTCCCAAGGACTTGTACCAGCCAGCTGTCCATGATCCTGGGACACCACTGTGCATTCTGGGGGAGAATGTCACAGTGGTTGAGGATTACAAATACCTGTGAGTGCACATCGACAGCAGACTCAACTGTAAAACTAACATCAACATTGTTTACAAGAAGGGTCTGAGCAGTCTGAGGTGGCTCACATCATTCAACGTGTGCAGCAAGATGTTGGAGATCTTCTACCAGTCTGTTGTTGCCAGCGCACTCTTCTTTGCTGTAGTGTGCTGGGGGAGCAGCTTCGGAGCCAGCGACACCAACAGACTGAACAAACTGATCAGGAAGGTCAAATCCATCGTTGGCTGCAAACTAGACACTTTTGAGGAGGCGGTGGAGGAAAGGACACTGAAGAGACTATTATACATCATGGATAACCCTGAACATCCTCTTCACCACCTTGTAGACAGACAGCGGAGCTCCTTCTCCAAAAGTCTGCTCCAGCTCCGCTGTCACAAAGACCACTCCAGGAAATTATTCCTGCCATGGATCATCACACTGTATCAACTTAAACAGTTAATACGCCAACCTCAAAAACACCAATATTTTACATATTATCTGCACTTCTGCAAGATTGCACATACAGACTACGGTTTACACTTATATATAATCTGAAACTTGCAATTTTTTTTCTGTATTTTGCTGTAAATACTGTTTATGTACTTAGTTGTATTGTATTTTTTATTATATTATTATAATATTAAATAATATGTATTATACATTATAATACATATAATAAAACTATATATTCAGTTTTACTTAGTCATATTTTTTATTTTTATTCCTGTTTATATTTTTGTTACTTTTTCTAAATAATTGTGTATACATTCTGTGTTTGCCTGAATGTTTAATTGCTACTGCAACAAAAGAATTCCCTCAGAGCTTGCACACCTTTTATCAGTTCTGAGAGGATAACAACAAGTGGGATTTGAGTCGAGGGGAGTTTGGTTGGATTCTATTTATTGGTGTTTATTAAGTCTGTGTGGGATTGTAAATAATATTAGACTGTGTATATTTTTGGTAATGAGTTTATGCAAGTATTTTTAAGTGTGGATATCTGCATTGGTCTCTGTAAAAGGTATGTACTAGCCAATTAGGTGAGTAGACAACCTTATAGAAGGAGTGTGTGTGGTGAAGGTGCTGACGTGCTGAGGTAAGCGTATCGTCTCACTTCCTGTTTCTGGTTGCTGCCTTACGAGTAGTGTGCGTTTGTCGCTCTTGTTCCTCTGAGTGTAATTTGCTCTGTGTTTTGTTACAGCGGCCTTTTATCCGCGCTCTAGAGTAACATTAGTTCTGCTCAAGCACCCATAAGTCTGTTTATTTAGCGACCGTCAATTTTATTTGTCTACGCGCTTGTCTGCTCTGCTAGCTATACCAACTTAGCCTAGCAGCTAGCGATGGCTTCTCTCTGTCCCTCTCCAGCTCTCTCCTGCTTGGTGTGTCACATGTTTAGCTACTCCTCTGCCTCCTTTAGTGATACTGGTACGTGTAATAAATGTAGTTTATTTGGTGAGTTGGAGGTGAGGCTTAGTGAATTGGAAGCTCGGCTCCGCACCATGGAAACAAAACCATTAGCTATAGTTAGCCAGGCCCCCGTAGTCGGTGCGGACCGACCAAGTGCAGCTCCGGCTAGCTGTCCCTCGGGACTGTTCGTGGGTGACTGTTCGAAGGAAGCATAGTCCCAAGCTGAAGCCCACCGGTCACCACCAACCGCTTCATGTTTCTAACAGGTTCTCCCCACTCGGCGACACACCCGCTGAGAAACCAACTCTGATTATTGGCAGCTCCATTTTGAGAAATGTGAAGTTAGTGACACCAGCGACCATAGTCAAATGCCTGCCGGGGGCCAGAGCGGGTGACGTCGAATCAAATTTAAAACTGCTGGCTAAGGATAAGCATAAATACCGTAAGATTGTTATTCACGTCGGCGGTAATGACACCCAGTTACGCCAATCGGAGGTCACTAAAATTAATGTGGAATCGGTGTGTACATATGCTAAAACGATGTCGGACTCCGTAGTTTTCTCTGGACCCCTGCCAAATCTGACCAGTGATGACATGTTTAGCCGCATGTCATCGTTCAATCGCTGGCTGTCGAGGTGGTGTCCAGCAAACGGTGTGGGCTTCATTGATAATTGGCAGACTTTCTGGGGAAGACCTGGTCTGATTAGGAGAGACGGCATCCATCCCACTTTGGAGGGAGCAGCTCTCATCTCTAGAAATCTGACCGATTTTATTTATGAACCTAACCCCTGACAACTCAGAGTTGAGACCAGGAGGCAGAGCTGCAGTCCTACACGCTTCTCTGCGCCTCCATTAGAGCAGTTACCCACCCAACACTCCATAGAGACTCTGTCTGCCCCCCGACCACGTAAACTAAGTAAACCAAAAGTACAGAGAAGAGGAGTTAAACATAAAAATCTAATTAAAATTAGAACAACCTCTGCAATAGTACAACAAGATAGGAGAATTAAATGTGGACTCCTTAACATCAGATCTCTGTCCTCTAAAGCTGTTCTAGTAAATGAGTTAATATCAGACCATAATGTTGATTTATTTTGTCTGACTGAAACCTGGCTGTGTCCTGAAGAGTATGTGAGCTTAAATGAAGCTACTCCTCCGAGCCATATTAATACCCACATTCCTCGAGGCAGCGGCAGAGGAGGTGGAGTTGCAGCCATTTTTGACTCAAGCCTTTTGATCAACCCTAAACCTAAACTCGACTATAACTCATTTGAAAGCCTTGTTCTCACTCTTTCTCATGAGAAATGGAAAACAGTGCAGCCACTTTTATTTGTTGTAGTATACCGCCCTCCTGGTCCTTACTCCGAATTTATAGCTGAGTTCTCGGAGTTTCTATCAAGTTTAGTTCTTGAAGCAGATAAAGTAATTATTATAGGTGACTTTAATGTACATGTCGACGTTGATAATGACAGCCTTAGCACTGCGTTTATCTCAGTATTAGACTCAGTTGGCTTCCGCCAGAATGTACATGAACCGACTCACTGTTTTAACCACACCCTCGACCTTGTTCTGACATATGGCATTGAAATCGAAGACTTAATAGTCTCCTCACAGAATCCTCTTTTATCAGACCATCATTTAATAACTTTCGAATTCATATTACCAGACTACCAGCCAGTAGGCAAAAATTCTTATACCAGACTCCTGTCTGATAGTGCTGTAGCTAAATTTAAGGATATGATCCCATCAGTATTTAATTCAATGCCATGTCTCAATACAACAGAGGAGTCTTATGCTAACGTTAGTCCCTCCCAGATTGACTTCCTGGTTGATAGTGCTACAGGATCGTTGCGTATGACACGACTCTGTTGCTCCCCTAAAAAAGAAGATAATTAAACAGAGGAGGTTAGCTCCATGGTATACTCCTCAAACCCGCAAATTAAAGCAAACTTCACAGAAAATAGAAAGGAAATGGCATTATACCAATCTGGAAGAATTTCGGTCCGCCTGGCAAGACAGTCTTAAAATATACAGGAAAGCCCTCCGCAGTGCCAGGGCAGCCTATTACTCTGCACTAATAGAGGAAAATAAGAACAATCCCAGGTTTCTCTTCAGCACTGTAGCCAGGCTGACAGAGAGCCATAATTCTATTGAACCATGTATTCCTTTAGCTCTGAACAGTAATGACTTCATGAGCTTCTTTAATGATAAAATTCTAACTATTAGAGACAGAATTCATCGACTCTTGCCGTTAACAGGTACTGTTTTGTCTTCAAACGCAGAAATCGTAGAAACTGTCACTCAGTCTGTCGCAGTCTTAGACTGTTTTACTCCTGTTGACCTTCACCAACTAATTTCAATAATTTCATCATCAAAATCATCTACCTGTATTTTAGATCCTATCCCGACTAAGCTGTTTAAAGAAGTATTACCTCTAATTGACTACAGTTTTAGACATGATCAATCTCTCTTTATCAACAGGCTACGTACCACAGTCCTTTAAAGTAGCTGTGATAAAACCGCTACTAAAAAAGCCTACTCTTGATCCAGGGGTTTTAGCCAACTATAGACCGATATCCAACCTTCCCTTTCTCTCAAAAACTCTTGAGAAAGCAGTTGCCAATCAGCTGTGCGACTTTCTACACAATAATAGTTTATTCGAGGATTTCCAGTCAGGATTTAGAGTGCATCATAGCACAGAGACAGCACTGGTTAAAGTTAAAAATGACCTTCTAATTGCATCTGATAAAGGATTTGTCTCTGTACTAGTCTTACTGGATCTTAGTGCTGCATTTGATACCACTGACCATGGCATCCTATTGCAGACACTGGAACATTTCATTGGCATTAAGGGAACTGCGCTAAACTGGTTTAAATCCTACTTGTCAGATCGCTCTCAGTTTGTACGCGTTAATGACGACTCCTCTGTGCTCACTAAAGTCAGCTATGGAGTTCCGCAGGGTTCTGTGCTTGGACCAATTCTATCCACCTTATATATGCTTCCTTTAGGTAAGATTATCAGGAAGCACTCAATAAATTTTCATTGCTATGCAGATGATACCCAGCTATATTTATCAATGAAACCGGAAGAAACCAGTCAGTTAACTAGACGACAAGCATGTCTTCATGACATAAAGACCTGGATGACCTGCAATTTTCTGATGCTAAACTCGGACAAAACTGAAGTTATAGTAGTAGGCCCTAAACATCTTAGAAAGTCACTTTCTGATGACATAGCAGTTATGGATGGCATTGCGCTGGCCTCCAGCACCACTGTAAAGAATCTGGGAGTTATCTTTGACCAAGACATGTCCTTTCACTCCCATGGAAAACAAATTTCAAGGACTGCCTTTTTTCACCTACGTAATATCGCAAAAATCAGGCATATTTTGTCTCAAAATGATGCAGAAAAACTAGTCCATGCATTCGTAACTTCCAGGCTGGATTATTGCAATTCTTTACTATCAGGCTGCCCAAATTCGTTGCTGAATATTCTCCAGTTGCTCCAGAACGCTGCAGCACGTGTTCTGACAAAAACCAGGAAGCGAGATCATATTTCTCCAATACTCGCCACTTTGCACTGGCTCCCTGTAAAGTTTAGAATAGAGTTTAAAATTCTCCTCCTTATTTACAAAGCCATAAATGGCCAGGCACCTTCTTATCTTAAAGAGCTCATAGTACCTTATTGCCCTACTCGAACACTGCGTTCCCAGAATGCAGGTCTACTTATGGTTCCTAAAGTCTCAAAAAGCAGAACAGGAGTCAGAGCATTTAGCTATCAAGCTCCTCTCCTGTGGAACCATCTTCCAGTCTTTGTCCGGGAGGCAGACACTGTCTCTACATTTAAGAGTAGGCTTAAAACTTTCCTTTTTGATAAAGCTTATAGTTAGGGCTGGCTCAGGCTTGTCCTGGACCAGCCCCTAGTTATGCTACTATAGGATTAGACTCTCGGGGGACATCCAAAGATACACCGAGTTCCTCTGTCCTTCTGTCCCTCTCCATCTGCACGCTTTCATGGCGTGTTACTAACTTAGCTCCTTCCCCGGAGTCTCTGTGCTTTGTCGTCTTGCAGGTTCCCATGGACAGTGGCTGAATCTGGATTGTGGATTTCAGCTGCATCTCCTGCCTTGGCCCTGCCTGACATCCACTGCAACTGCTACTGCTGTTATTACATCCACTGTCACTGTTACTGTGACTGCATGTCTGTCTCTCTGTCTCTGTCTCTGTCTCTGTCTCTGTCTCTCTCTCTCTGACTGCATTTCTGTCTGTCTGTCTGTCTGTCTGTCTGTCTGTCTGTCTGTCTCACTCTCCCTCTCTTGCTCTTCCTCTCTCACCCAACCGGTCGAGGCAGATGGCCGCCCACCCAGAGTCTGGTTCTGCTCGAGGTTTCTGCCTGTTAAAAGGAAGTTTTTCCTCGCCACTGTCGCCAAGTGCTTGCTCATGGGGGAATTGTTGGTTTCTTTGTAGATAAAAGAGCTTGGTCTGTACCAGCTCTATATGGAAAGTGTCCTGAGACAACTTCTGTTGTGATTTGGCGCTATACAAATAAAATTGAATTGAATTGAATTGAATTGAATTGAATTGAATTGAATTGAATTGAATTGAATTGAATTGAATTGAATTGAATTGAATTGAATTGAATTGAAGTTGTTGGGTTGAACTGGTGTATCAGGTATGACTGAAGGTAAAAGTTCTGACGGAAACCTCACCACTCGTTTGCCTCCTTTGACTGCTCGGTCAGCTTGACACCATCTATTAGAGTAACCATGACATTGCTTCTGAAAGGACGTGTAGTTGGTGAATTTTGGCGGTCACTCAACAGGAACAACAGACTTCCTTCACGTCAAAACCCCCAGATGGCTCAGTCAGAGTTCATTCAAACTGCCAAGTGTTAAGTTATTCTGCTGAGCTTGGTTGACTCAGTCATGATGAATGTGTGTATGTGTACATTTTATCCTATTTCCTCCATCCTCTGTTTTTTGTTTTAAAGCTGCAGTAGGTAACTTGTGTAAAGGTTTTTTTTTTTTTGGTCACATTTGCTAAAACTGTCCCTATGCCAGACAGCAGTACATGAAACATGTAACCTGTGAAAAAAAAAATAGCTCCATTGGTCCCACCTACTGCTCCTACTCCGATTTGCAAGAATCCACTGCGCCCGACACAAAACAACCAATCAGAGCCAGAGGTGCGTCTGAGGGAGTGTCTGACATCTCTCAATCACTACTCACAAATGCTGCGAACTGCCCCCTCCCTCAGCTCATGCTGCCAGCTGCCGCTCAGTCAAACATTTCTGTGAGCAGTGTCAGGAGGCTAGTGAAAGCTATGGCAGAGCAATAGCCACCCACAAAGGAGAAACTGTCCATACCGCCGCTGCCAACAATAGTATACATGGCTAAGACAACAAATAACCATAAAGCTAATATGATGATTGTTACAGTTACACTCCACAGCGTGTACGGTATGTCAACGATTGTGATGTAGCAGTTGGGCAGAGTTAGCTTGTTTCCGATGCTAAGGCTAATGTTACTGGTTGTCACGGCAGCCGCGCAGACGCTGCAGGGAGGAGGGGCTTGGAGGTAGGGCATGAATGCAGCGGAGAGGGAGAGGGAGTGACGTGGAATTTGTGTTGCTCAAATTTTCAGGCTAAGTGGGCTCTCTTCTCGATCTTACCTACTGCAGTTTTAAATAAAGAATAGCTATCTGTCAAACCACATGAAGCGGCGACAGTGTAAAAGAAGTCAATGAAATCAGACATAGTCAAAAGAATGAATCCTTAATAGGTTAACCACTGAGTGATTATAGATCACAGTTTGCTGTGGAGGCAGCCCTTTTTATGCACAGAAAGCTCCACTGAATGTGTCATGCACTGGCATCATGCAACTGCAGTATACTCACATGAAAAATTCATTGATGGAGTGAGAAGAGAGCCCGATTGTAAGAGTAGTCATCCTTGCCTCTTCCCAGTAATGTCAGTCTGATTTGTTCATGTCAGCCACACTGGGTGGATACCCCTGCAACAGGAGGTGTTAAGAGTGTGTCTGTGTGTGTGTGTGTGTGTGTGTGTGTGTGTGTGTGTGTGTGTGTGTGTGTGTGTGTGTGTGTTCGTGTGTGTGTGTGTGTGCGCGCGCGCGCGCATGTGTATGTGTGTGTGTTTGTGTTAATTCATTTGAGCATTTGCAGTATTGTTAGAGTAAGAGTTGGTAATGTTCTGGACTCTGAGACCCAAATGAAGCAATGTGTCATTTGAGGGTCAGCCTCCTTTCTGCTTTGTTTTTCATAAGAGGGAATATCAGAGCCAGGTGAGCCCCAAGCAACTAAGACTGTTGGAGTCATTATGTCGCAGTCGTTATATCCTTGGAATATTCTCCTTATTCTGTAATTCTACTATAGCTACTTTGGATTGCTTAATGTTACATTTGTACTCATTTATCTATCTAGTACCCCACCTAGCATTTGTGTTGAAAATTGCATGGGGAAGGGAGGGGCTATGTTCAGGTGTGTCAGGTTAGATAGACAGGAAGTAGGAAATGGGTGGGGGTAAAAAATGTTTGGTGAGGAACTTGGAAAGGGCATACATTTTGTTTGAACCACATTAGTTTTGAATCCTGATTTATCTCATTGATCCTTTTTTATTTTGATTTTTTCTCGAAACTGACAAAGCAAAAGACTTTTGCATTCTTTGAGTTGCCCTAATTAATTTTGTTGGAAGTAATTAATACTAGTTATTTTTTCAACATAACTTGGACTTTATGGATTCTGCTTGGATGTGTGTATCAACGTGTACCTAGTCCCACCAACAATGGAAACAAAATGGAATGGAAAGCAAAAAAGCCAATACAATTAAGTTCAAAGAAAGTGCCATGGATAAAAGCTGGACTGGACAAGGCATCAACAAGGAACAATGTGAGTACACCAAGCTAAAGTGTTAAAGGACAGCAAGCATGCATTAAGTTTAAAAAAAGTCAAATTATCTACTGGAAATCATTTGATGAACTTTAAGCTTGGATTAAAGGACATTCACTGAACATTAAAATGGCAGATGTTGAAGGAGCTTTTGAACATTGCAGGCTGAGCATGTGAGCAGATGAGAGTGGCAGCAGAAAAAGAGTTGCCTATGTGACATGATATGGATTATCATGTTGGAGTGTTCAATGATTTATTGTCCGCATTCATGGAGTTGCAAGTGGCTGTGCAGAACATGTTGCCTGGAGAGGAAAGAGAATTTGATCATGTTAACTGGTATGAACCAAAACTAATATTTCAAAGAGTTTCTTGGACAAGTCAACACCTGGTTGTATGGTGAGCTGAAACCCAGTGATACCGATAATGCTGATGATGATTTTCTGTTGCAAAGTAATCCTGGTTCTGGTGTTTCTGCCACGAAAGAAAATGAAAACAAGAAAATGGATTCAAAATTACAGGACACTATACATCCACATGACAGTGTCGCTGTTCAAAAACATCACATGACTCAAACGAAAGGTCATTTATATCTGCACATCAAGAACATCCCCAACCAAACTGAAAGCAGAGGCTGAATATGCTGCTTTGGTGCCTAGAGCCGCAACTTTGCAAAGGAAACATGCCTTTGATATGGAAGAGGCAAAGTTAAAGTTGGCACGGGAATCTCTGGAAAAGGAAGGTGAGCTGGCAGCTTCTCTTGCAAAGATCAAAGTTCTTGAAGAAGCTGAAAAATCTTCCCTTGCTCACACAAAAATCAAGTCATCACTGGATGACAAAGTAAGCTTGACAGAAACAGACAAATGGCCTTCCAGGAAATCAAACAACTTACATCAAATACGCATCCTACAATTTCACGTGCTTCACCTGCTCCAACTGAATGCACTGAACCAAAAGGGAGGCCAAGTCATGTGGAAGCAAGAACTCACTCATCTGCTCTTTACACAAGTATGAAACAAGCACCACCAATTACAACTTTAGGAGAAGGGGTTCTAGAGCATATGCAGCTAAAGATAATGCACAGAATAACAACCAAGACTCACTGGCTAGTGCTATTGTAAGTAAAAATGAAATTATTGAATGTCTGATCAAACAACTTGTTTACAGTTTTTTGCACATGTATCTTATTAGAGGATATAAGGAGGCAAGAAAACAATTGTCAATAAATTTTGGAAATGAAGGAAAGATAACTTCTGCATACATGGAAAAGGCTTTGAACTGGCCCATCCTGAAAACAGAAGATGGAAATAGATTCCATTCCTATGCACTATTCCTGAGAAGCTGTTACAACACAAGATGGCAAGACATGTATGACATGAGAGAGTTGGAAAACGCAGCCCATCTTAGGACCATAGTTTAAAAATTGCTCTTCAGATTCCATGCTAAATGGAGAACAGTTGTTTGTGACTTCCAGGAAAGGCAACAGCAGTAAAAAGTAAAATTTAAAGATCTCGTAGAGTTCGTAGAGAAACAGGCCAAAATCACCCTAGTTTGCTACATATAGAAACTGGAAACAAAAGAAGGCAGCAGGCTAAGCAAGAGATTGCTAAAGTAGCAAATGAACCAGAAGCACCAGTAACAAGTGCAATGGTTTCATTTGACATCAGCAGTTCTACTGCGGCAGGTAAAAAAAAGAGTGTGCACTTGCTAATGTACCAGTTGAAGTAAAACTCTCAAAAGGAAACAAGACTGTGAACAATTATGCCTTTACTGACAATGGGAGTACAGGTACGTTTTGTACTGAAGCGCTGATGACATAGATGAATGCAAAAGGAAAAAGAGAGGAGATTCTGCTGATGACAATGGGTCAAGGAGCAAAGCAGTCAAGTGTCATTCCCAGTTTCAAAGTCACTGGTTTAGAGGTTGCTGCTGTCAAGGGTGACATTTTCCTTGAATTGCCAGATGTTTACTCTCAGCAGGTCATCCCTGTCACAAAAGACAACATTCCAACAGAGGATGAGATTCAACAGAGGCCATATCTAAAGGATGTGGAATTAAGCCGTCAGGTTCTCCCTGTGACACTCTCTCTCCTCGTCTTTTTAAAGAGGTTTTTCCTAGTATAGGGAAAACGGTTTTAGCTATCATTAACAGCAGTCTGTCTTCAGGAGTTGTTCCCGTGGGTTTTAAACATGCAGTGGTGCAGCCCCTACTTAAGAAACCTGGCCTTGATCGCAGCGTGTTGGCCAACTTTAGGCCCATTTCCAAGTTGCCTTTTATTTCTAAAATCTTGGAGAAAGTTGTCCATGCTCAGTTAAAGTCTTTCCTGGATAAGCATGGTGTCCTGGAGGTCTTTCAGTCTGGATTTAAGACTCAGCACAGCACTGAGTCAGCTTTATTGAGAGTTTTTAACGATATCTTCCTGGCTACTGACTCTGGTGACCATGTAATCCTGGTTTTGTTGGACCTAACTGCAGCCTTTGACACTGTGGACCACAGCACCCTAGTGGCTTGGTTACGTCACCTAGTGGGCATCTGTGGTACTGCACTGGAGTGGTTCAAATCTTATCTGGCCGACAGGAGTATGAGCGTAAGCCTTGGAAATTCGGAATCCAGCTCTGCTCCACTACTGTATGGGGTTCCATAGGGGTTGATTTTAGGCCCCCTGCTTTTCTCTCTATATTTACTGCCCCTGGGCTCCATCCTGAGAAAACATGGCATCTCTTTTCATTGCTATGCTGACGACAGTCAGATTTATGTGCCGCTGAAAAAGAAAAATGCCTTCTCCCTCACACCACTTCTGTCATGTCTTGAAGACATCAAAGCCTGGATGGCCTCGAACTTTCTAAATTTCAATGAGAAAAAAACTGAAGTGATATTGTTTGGCCCCAGTGGCCCTTGTGATCCCCCTCCTGTTGACTTGGGCCCTTTGGCAAGCTATGTAAAGCCAACAATCTCAAACTTGGGTTTTAAGATGGACAGTGATTTTAAATTGGATCGGCAAATTAGTGCTGTAGTGAAGTCCAGCTTTTTCCACATTAGGCAGCTGGCAAAAGTGAAGCCTTTCCTTGCACAACAGCACTTTGAAACAGTAATCCATGCCTTTATTACATCTCGGCTGGATTACTGTAATGCACTTTATTTTGGAGTCAGCCAGTCTTCCCTCGCACGCCTCCAGCTGGTGCAAAATGCAGCAGCCCGCCTGTTAACTGGAGTGTGTAAGAGGGAGCACATAACTCCCATCCTGGCCTCCCTCCACTGGCTGCCTGTGCACTTTAGAGTCCATTTTAAGATTCTTTTATTTGTTTTTAAATCTTTAAATGGTCTCGCCCCGCCTTACCTCTCTGAGCTCCTTCACCTCTACGCTCCTACTCGGTGCCTCAGGTCAGCTGATCTACTGTACCTGGAGGTACCGAGATCAAAACGGAAGCTCAGAGGGGACAGAGCTTCCTCTGTGGTGGCTCCAAAATTATGGAATGAGCTACCACCAGTCATTAGGCAAGCCCCATCACTGTCCATTTTTAAAACTCGTCTTAAAACCCACTTTTATTCCTTGGCTTTCAACTCCACATGAGACTCTACTCTTGATTTAGTGTCTTATGGTTTGTTTACTTGTTGTTTTATTGCTTTTAATTGTTTTTAAAAACAATAAAACAATTATTTTAGTGTTTATTCCTCTTTTATTTTATTTATCTTATTCCACTATTATTGTTTTGTCTGACAACAGCACTTTGTTTCAACTCTGGTTGTTTTTAAAGTGCTATATAAATAAAGTTGAAGTTGAAGTTGAAGTTGATGCAGAGTGATGCTGATGCTGAGCTTTTGATTGGTGTCAACACACCAAAGGCTTTAGAACCATTGAGAATAATTAATAGTGAAGGTGGCATGGTCGACAGGGGTAACACTGTCACCTCACAGCTAGAAGGTCTCAGGTTCGATTCCAATCTGGGGCGCTGTGGGCGTGTCTTCCACCATGCCTTCGGTGCCTGCTGCTCAAGAAAAGGGCCTTTCTGTATGGAGTTTGCATGTTCTCCCCGTGCTCACCTGGGGTATCCATCCATTGTCCATACCTGAATATCCCTTTCCGGGGTTGCGGGGGAGCTGGAGCCTATCCCAGCTATCAACGGGCGAGAGGCGGGGTACACCATGAATCCGTCGGCAGCCGATCGCAGGGAAACATATACAAACAACCATTCACGCTCACACTCACACCTAAGGACAATTTTAGAGTCACCAATTAACCTAATGAGCATGTTTTTGGTCTGTGGGAAGAAGCCGGAGTGCCTGGAGAGAACCCACGCATGCACGGGAAGAACATGCAAACTTCACACAGAAAGGCCCTGCCCGACCCAGGGATTCGAACTGGCGACCTTCTTGCTGTGCATGCACACTACCTGCTGCTCCACAGTGCCGCCACCTGGGGTATCCTCCATAAAAAAAAACAAAAAAAAACACTAAAAACATGCAAGAAGATTACTACCCTCTATGGTGACGATAAAGGAACTGGTCCCTGGGCGCCAGTCAGCTGGCAGCCCACCGCTCCTGGTCTGCCACGGAGGGCGGACTGACCAAGGATGGGTCAAAAACAGAGAAAAATTTCACATAAGCATGGCGTGTGCAGTTTCCCCCCTAACTCTGCATGTTGTGTTGTTTGTGACTAATAAAGGATGTCTTCTTCCTCTAATGGACCATATGCTACTAAGACTGTCCTATCCTATAAATATGGCAAACAACTGCCACTTAGCCAAACAGCGGGCACTACACCTAGTGGAGAAATTTAAAAGAAATACAGCCTTTTTTGATTAATACAATGGATTTCTTCAGGAAGTAATCAACAAAGGATATGCTGAAATGGTCCCTCAAGAGCAAGTGAAACATGATAACAGCAACATGTAGATACTGCGTCATGGAGTTTACCACCCAAGAAAGAAAACTATTCGTGTTCTGTTTGATTGTGCCTCACCCTTTCATGGTGTATCCCTAAATAAGGAGCTTCTCCAGGGTCCTCACAAACTTATAAGTGTTATCCTCCACTTTTGCCAGGGTCAGATTGCTCTCATGACTGATGTGGAAGGAATGTTCCATCAATTAAAGGTGGCAGATGAAGATGTTGACTTCCTACACTTTCTCTGGTGGCCAACAGTGACATCAGCAAAGACTGCAGATGATAATCAAGAGGTCTATCCACGAGAGGTAATCACTACTGTTATGCCCCTGACTAGGAGAACCAGGACACAACACAAAAGGGCTTCCCTCTTCCTCCCAGCTCCCAAGAAAGGCCGGTCACAACTTTCTGCAGTCTAACAAGGTTTTTATTTATTTATTCAAGTAGCAATGGCGTCGGGGCCAGGATGACACACAGCATCCAGGATACAGCAAACAAATGCAACAAATCATAACAATCATAACACTACTATCAAAGATCATTTTTGTGTGGATGATCCATTGAAGTCTGTAAACACAGAAGGTCAAGCTTTGTCTTTGTACAGAGAACTCAAAGAAGTTTGTGCCAAGGGAGGTTTTCCAACTTACCAAAAGGACAAGCAATACTTGGTCCATTCTAGCTCAGATTCCAGAAGAAGATAAAGCCAAAGAAATAAAAAGTCTTTACTTGGACAGGGAAAGTCTCCCTGTGGAAAGAGCTTTCAGAGCTCGATGGAACATTGAACTGGACCAATTCAACTTCAACATTACAGTTAAAAAAACAGCCCACAACGAGGCGTGACATGCAGTTGTCAGTTCTGTATGTGACCCCCTGGGATTCCTCTCTCCAGTCGTTCTTTCTGCCAGAAGAATTTTGCAGGAGTTGTGTAGATCAAAGTGTAGCTGGGATGAAGAATTTCCAGAGGTAATGGCTCAAAAGTGGTTCAAATGCCTGTCAGAATTACCTCAGTTGAATGCATTTCATGTTGATAGATGCTTCTTTTCTAAAGACTTTACAGTAAAGATAGCCACGTATCTTGAGGAAAGGGGCCTTTCTGTGTGGAGTTTGAATGTTCTCCCCGTGTTCACGTGGGGTATCCTCCATAAAATATACCCCCACTAAAAACATGCAAGATGATCACCACCTGACCAATGGTGACGAAAAGAACTGGGTCCCCGGGCGCTGCTGTCAGCTGGCAGCCCACCGCTCCTGGTCTGCCATGGAGGAAGGACGGACCAAGGATAGGTCAAATGCGAAGAAAATAATTTCACAAGAAGCATGGCGTGTGCATGTAGTGTGCATGTAATGTGATGTGATGAATAAAAGTACGTTTCTTCTTCTTTTCTGTTCTGCCCTTTTGGATTTTCGACCTGTGCCTGTTGCCTGACTCGTGTTTTTGCCTGCCGACACTGTACCTCCGCCTGATCAGCCCGCCTTCTGGTTTTGACCTTTGCTTCAAACGGTATTTTGCCCTGCCTAAAGAACCCAGTAAACTTGCTGTTACTGCCATATATCTGTCTCTGGCTGGTGTCTCTGCGTGTGGACAGGTATCTGTGTCTGTACTCACCATACCTGGCTTGTCAGCTTAGCTTGTCTACTACTTAATTAGCCAGCTGATGAATTAGCTTTGGTTTAGCCTTTGACTTTAACTTTAACTTGGCAGGGTGACTCCATTGTCTTAAGTCAACATTACTATTATGTCACACCTGTTGGATAAAATGGAACAATGGAGCAATACCTTGAAATAGTCTCTATGACAGTTTTTAAGTAAATGTTTTTGTTGTTGTTGTTGTTGTTGTTGTTGTTTTGGAATTTCCCTTCATGGGACTAATAAAGGAATATTGAATTGTTGTTGTTGTTGTTGTCCTTTGAAGAGAGAGGTAGGTATGAGACAAAGTACCATCAACTGTCTAAAGTCAAGGAGCAAAGACTGGTACTGAATATCATTTCATTCTCAACAGTCAAATTAAAGTTAATAAAGTGACAAATCCATAAATATGTGCACTATTTGCAACAGCGGTGTCGGAAATAATCAATGTAAGATGTTTTGCACCAATGCATCTGCGCTGAGTAAACTGCAGGCAAATAAATGACATGTAACTAAAGTTATGCAAAAATTTAATTTCAGGTGAATTGATCTTCAAATTGTTCATCAGACATGTATAATATAACAATGACCAAATTTGTGCAAGCCTCAACAATAACGGACTCTCAAGTTTGTGTATAGTTTCAGGTTAACTTCCGTCAAGTAATGTAAGCTGGGACAACTGGGCACCAACCGGGATACCATTGAATTCACCAGCCAGTAGTGGAGGGTAGTATATAGCATAGCTACACAGTCCATGCGTAACATGTTACTAAGTAAATTTGCTGCCGAGAAGTTCAGCTACTTATGGAACAAATACATTGCATTTACTGTTTCTGCTTCACCTGTTTACTGGTGGAAAGCTTTTAATGCGGAGCAGCAGGAGCAAGAAATATTGGGTTTCCATCAGTAGTAACTTGGCACATCATGGTAAAGAGTACAAATGCTGACAAAAACAATAATAATGAACTTTCTTTGTGGCACCTTTCATACAGGAATTGCAGCTCAAAGTTCTTTACAAGGAATAAATCTCAGGCAGAACCAGGGTCTGGGTGTGTAGCCATCTGCCTTGGCGGGTTGGTTGAGAAAGAGAGAGAGCAAGAGAGAGACAGACAGACAGACAGAGAGAGACAGACAGAAATGCAATCAGAGAAAGAAAGAGAGAGAGAGAGAGAGAGAGAGAGAGAGAGAGAGAGAGAGAGAGAGAGAAATGCAATCACGCTAACAGTGACAGTGGATGTAATAATAGTAGTAGCAGTTGCAGTGGATGTCAGGCAGGGCCATAGCAGGAGACGTAGCTATAATCCACAAACCAGATTCAGCCACTATCCATGGGAACTTGTGAGACGACCAAGCACAGAGACTCCGGGGAAGAAGCTACGTTAGTAACATGCACTAGGGTCTGGTCCAGGGCAAGCCTGTGTTAGGCTGGGTCTTAATTTAGCAGTAGTTGGACTCAATATACAGACCGCAGACAAGAGTAAAAAGGAAACAAGTTTATTAAAGGAATAAATAACAAAAGGTACACTCATAAGGAATGGAAACAAACTAACACTTAAACGAGTGGAACAAACAAAACTCCATGTGGGAGGCTGAGGCTGAGCAAAGGCTGGACGTGGCTGGTAGGCACTGCAAAAATACAGAAGCACACATTAAGAACAAAATCAGAATCAGAATCAGCATTCCTTTATTGATCCCTGAGGGAAAATTGTTTTTTGTACAGTGCTCTACACAAAACAGAATGACAGATTAGAATAAAAAAGAGAGAAAGAACAAGAAGGAATAAATATATATATAAAGGCAATATTAAGAAACAGAATATTAATACTAAAGATATATGTAAATAAGAAATATACGACACAAATTAAGAAATATACAACACAAAATATGCAACACAATGAAATGTACAGTAATAAAAATAAGTAATATACTGAGTATATTGGATGTGCAAAAAATGTGCAAAATGGAATCAGATGTGTAAAGTGAAATTGTAAAATATACAACAAAACAGACCAGACAGTGACAGTGAAGTCCAAGGGCCATTCAGAGGGAGGAGTTGTACAGGTTAATGGCCACAGGCAGGAATGATTTCCTGTATTGTTCAGTCCTCAGTTTTGGTGGTATTAGTCTCTTACTGAACGTACTCCTGTGCCTGGCCAAGACATCATGAAGTGGGTGTGAGACATTGTCCATGATAGTCCTTAGCTTATTCAGCATCCTCCTCTCTGACACCACCGTCAGAGAGTCACACTCCATCCCCACAATGTCACTGGCCTTGCGGATCAGTTTGTTGAGTCTGTTGGCGTCTGCCATCCTCAGCCTGCTGCCCCAGCACGCAACAGCATAGAGAATTGCACTTGCCACCACAGACTCATAAAAAATCCTGAGCATAGTCCGGCAGATGTTGAAGGACCTCAGTCACCTCAGGAAATAGAGACGACTCTGGCCCTTCCTGTAGAGAGCGTCAGTGTTCTTTGCCCAGTCCAGATCATTGTCAAAATGAACCCCCAGGTACTTATAATCCTCCACTATGTCCACAACGACCCCCTGGATGGAAACAGGAGTCACAGGTGCCTCAGCTCTCCTCAGGTCCACTACCAGTTCCTTAGTCTTTGCCACATTTAGTTGCAGATGGTTCTGCTCACACCACGTGACAAAGTTGTCCACAGCAGCCCTGTACTCATCCTCATCGCCCTTGCTGATACATCCAACTATCGCAGAGTCATCAGAAAACTTCTGAAGGTGGCAGGTCTCTGTGCAATAGCTGAAGTCCGTGGTGTAGAGGGTGAAGAGGAAGGGAGAGAGAACAGTCCCCTGCGGGGCCCCAGTGTTGCTGACCACTCTGACACACAGTGTTGCAGGCGCACATACTGTGGTCTGCAAGTCAGGTAGTCCACAATCCAGGACACCGGGGGGCATCCACCTGCATCACTGTCAGTTTGTCACCCAGTAGAGCTGGACGAATGGTGTTGAATGCACTGGAGAAGTCAAAAAACATGACTCTCACAGTGCTCGCCGGCTTGTCCAGGTGGACGTAGACACGGTTGAGCACGTAGATGATGGCGTCCTCAACTCCAAGTCGGGGCTGATAGGCGAACTGGAGGGGGTCCAACAGTGGCTTGACCAGGGGCCGGAGCTGTTCCAGGACGAGTCTCTCCAGAGTCTTCATAATGTGGGAGGTCAATGCCACAGGTCTGTAATCCTTTGAGTCCCTGGGCCGTGACGTCTTCGGCACAGGAACGAGGCACGACGTCTTCCACAGCATGGGGACCCTCTGGAGACTTAGGCTCATATTGAAGACATGTTGAATAACTCCACATAGCTGGGGGGCACAGGCTTTGAGCACCCTGGGGCTGACACCATCAGGGCCTGGAGCTTTGTTAGAGTGGACTCTCATCAGCTATCTTCTCACCTGGTCAGCAGTGAAGCACACTGTGGAGGTGAAATGTGGGGGAGGGGTGGTGTAATCCTCAAGTTGGTGAGTGAGGATAGTCTGGCAGTCTGAGGAGGTGTGAAGAGCGCTCACACAGGAAGATGGGGGGGGTGTGAGAAGGAGGAGAAGGAGGAGGGGGAGAAGGAGAAGGAGGGGGGGAGAGGGGAGTGGTTGATGATGGTCATCCAGGACAGACAGCAGCGGAGTCAGAGGCAGCATGAGCCAGGCCTGCAGTGTCGAATCAATTAAAAAACAAATTCAGCTCATTTGCCTTGTCAATGCTGCCTTCAACTCCTCTGCTGCTTGTCCCGAAGCCAGTAATGGTCCTCATACCACTCCAGACCTCTCTCAAGTTGTTTTGCTGGAGTTTCCACTCCAGCTTCCTACTGTATTTCTCCTTAGCCTCCCTGATTCTTACTTTTAGTTCCTTCTGTATCGTTCTCACCTCCTCCCTGTTACCCGCCCTGAAGGCCCTCTTCTTCTGATTGAGGATGTCTTTGATGTCCTTTGTCACCCACGGCTTGTTGTTTGGATAACAATGGACAGTCTTGGATGGGACAGTGGAGTCCACACAGAAGGTGATGTAGTCCGTGATGCACTCTGTGAGCCCATCAATGTCCTCCCCATGCGGCTCACAGAGTGCCTGCCAGTCTGTCACCTCAAAACAGCCCTGCAGTGTCTCATATGTCTCCTCTGACCATCTCCTCACTGTCCTCGTGGTCGTAGGTTGACTTTTCAGTCAGGCACATAACAGGGAGTGAGGAGCACGAGGTTGTGATCTGACCTGCCCAGAGGGGGGAGGGGGGAGCAGCTGTATGCATCCTTGACGTTAGCATACAGCAAGTCCGGGGTTCTCTCCTCTCTTGTGGGACAGCTCACATACTGCGTGAAATTGGGCAGTGTTCTTGCCATGGTGACATGGTTGAAGTCACCCGAGATAGCGATGAATGCACTCGGGTGTTGGGTTTGCAGACGGGCCACGGCAGAGTGAATGATGTCACATGCCGACGTCGGGTTGGCAGAGGGGGGGATGTAAACAGCAACGATGATGGCATGTAAAAACTCCATGGGCAAATAATATGGCCTGAGTCCAACAGCCAGCAGTTCAGTGTCCGGGCAACAAATACGTTCCTTGATGGTAATGTGACCAGGATTACACCAACGGTTGTTGACTAGAACGGCGAGCCCCCCTCCTTTACGCTTACTGCTCTGGGTGCAGTCCCGGTCGGCCCGAACAGCCTGAAAGCCACTGATGGAGACGTTGTCGTTGGGTATGTCCGAATGCAACCATGTTTCCGAAAAACAGATCAGACTGCACTCCCGATACTCCCTTTGACTCCTGGCGAGTGCTGTTAGCTCGTCCGCCTTGTTCGCCAGCAACCGCACGTTGCCCATGATGAGAGAGGGGAGACACGGCTTATACCTCCTCTTCTCCGTAAACCTCTGTTGTCTCGACCCAGCTCTTTTCCTCCGCTGTTTCTGTCCTCCCCTGCATCCTCTGTGTGTTTTTCTCCAGATTTCAGCGGGGATCTCTGTTCTGCTGACAAGCCGGCTAGAACAACAGAGAAAGGGCCACCTTACTAGGTGTGCAAAATACTGAGACAGCAACTGACAAATGATGAGGTGCTCTCTAGACACGGGCTCTGGAAACTCATGGGAGAGATCAGGATAATCTGGCTCAGTGTCTTATATATATAGAGTCCTAATCAGGCTCATGCGCTCCAGGTGCGCTGTTGGAGCTCATTAATGAGGGAGGGATTCTAAATAAAGGAGAGGGGCATGGAAGGTGGGATGGATCTTCTTAGAGGCCGGGAGCTTGAGGGTGACAGACTGGGGGTTGATGACTTTGACCACAGGAAACGGACCAATATATCTAGGAGAAAGTTTATGAGAATCAGTCCATAAAGGGATATTTTTGGTAGATAACCAAATGGACTGACCTGGCTGGTAGAGCTGGGGTTCCTCTGCTGATCCGCTGA
The DNA here is from genome assembly GCF_039877785.1 of Chaetodon trifascialis. Lineage (NCBI taxonomy): Eukaryota > Metazoa > Chordata > Actinopteri > Chaetodontiformes > Chaetodontidae > Chaetodon > Chaetodon trifascialis. The sequence continues at coordinate 2,298,186 of NC_092062.1, read as the reverse complement.
CCGCTGTTTGACCTTCTGGTTGCACTTGAGAGCCGCTTTGGCCTCCTTCCAGATCCTCCTAATGTTTGCCACGTGGTCAGTGACAGCTGGCACAACGTTCTCCCTCTCCTGAGCTGGGAACAGGGGGGTTGATAACCAAGGGAGACTTTGAACGGGAAGAGACCACTGGCGGAGGAGGTGAGTGAATTGTGGGAATACTCGATCCAATTGATCAAGTATTCCTGGTCTGCCTCATCTGACCAGCTAAACTTCATTTTAGTAGAAGTTAACTTAGTTAATGGGGCAGCAATTTTGCTATAGTCCCGGACAAACCTCTGATAGAAGTTCCAGATATACCAGGACAAACCTGTTGATAAAGTCTCTGAGAGCATCATGAATGAGAGCCTGAAAAATGGCTGGACCCTTGGTGGGACCGAAAGGCATTACCAGGTATTCAAAGTGGCCGAAGGGTGTTGAATGCCACCCCCCGACTGAGCTGGAAACTCCGCCAGACGGCGGGATGGCAGAGCGGAGACAGAGAGAATGGCAGTGAGAACTCCAGCCCAGAATCTTTCCCTGATACCAGTTAATATGAGGGTTGTGGCGTTACAACCATGGATATCTGAGAACCAGTGGAGAGTGATGGGCCTGAACTATCAAAAAGGATATCTCCTCATGGTGATTACCCGAAATCTGCATCCTGACAGGAGTGGTGCGGTGCATTACCTCAAAGAGAATCTTACCATTGAGTGTGTATGCCTTAATGGGATTCTCCAGGGTCTCCAATGTGCAACCAGCCTCATCAGCCAGCCTGAGCCAGCCCTAACTATAAGCTTTATCAGAAAAGAAAGCTTTAAGCCTACTCTACTCTTTTAGGTCTTTTAATTCTATTATACTTTAGGTTTTAGCTCCAGTGCTTCCTCACGGGGGGCCTCCACGCTGGGAGGGATGTCTGGTCTGCCTGCCGAGGCGTCGCTTGGGGACCCCTTGGGTCCAGAGGACTGGGGGGCTCTGCCCAGTGTGTGGAGTCCACCCCGGTCTGCCCAGGTCAGGGGACCAGGGGGCTCTGCACTATGTATGGGGTCCACCCCGGTTTATCTGGTCGGGGATCTCTGTTGTGGCGGCACTCCCTGTGGCCATGGGCTGTGGTCCTTTGCAGTGCAGTAGGTGGTTTTCTTTTTCCTCTCATGATGCCTCAGTGCCCTGCCATGTTATTATACCCACAGTTTCGTTGGGGTGAGTGTGTGGGGGTATGTATGTGTATGTGTGTGCATGATGTAGGACTGCGGGTGTGTTTGGAGGGGTGGGTGAGTGAGGGGAGTGGAGTTGCTATCATATTGCTATTTTATGTTTTTATCTCTTTATGTTTTTATCTCTTGTCAAACGCCATGTGCTGCATTTTTATGTATGAAAGGTGCTATACAAATAAAGTTTGATTGATTGATTGATTGATTGATTGATTGATTAATCTGAGGACTGGTGTGATATGGTCCATTTTTCTGGTGTTTGTAAGGACTCGTGCAGCAACACGATGGGATCGGCTGTAGTTGCCTAATTGTTTTTTTTTTGTTTAGGCCAGTAAAGACTCCATTGCAATAGTCCAACCTACTGAAAATGAAAAACAAGTTTTTCCATGTCTTCTTTGGACAGACATCCCTTAATTCTGGTTATATTTTTCAGGTGGTAGTAGGCTGATTTGGTAATGAGCTTCAAATGGTTGTTAAAATTCAGGTCAGAATCAATAATTACACCAAGATTCCTGGCTTTGTTGTCAGTGACATGGAGTTAGGATGAGCACTGATCTTTGACCTTGCATTTTGGGGGCCAAATACAATCACTTCTGTCTTATCTGCATTAAGCTGAAGAAAATTCTGGCACATTCACTCATTGATTTGATGAGTACACTCACTCAGTGAAAGTAAGTGCATGTAGTCATGTGATGACACAGAAATATAAAGTTGTGTATCATCTGCGTAAGTATGATAACAAATATTATGATGCTCCATAATCTGAGCTAGGGGCAACATGTAGATATTGAAAAGAAGTGGTCCGAGAATGGACCCTTGTGGCACCCCACACATCATCTTTTTTCGTTCAGACACATGCTCACCAATTGACACAAAGTAGTCTCTATCTTGTAAATAGGATTTGAACCAGTGTAGTACAGTGCCAGTAAGTCCCACCCACTTTTCCAGTCTGTCAAGAAGTATGTCATGATCAACCATATCAAAGGCAGCACTGAGATCTAATAATACTAAGACTGAGGTTTTGGAAGCATCATTATTCAGATGTATGTCATTTAAAACTTTGATAAGTACAGTCTCAGTGCTGTGGTGTGGACGAAATCCAGACTGAAATGCATTAAAAAAGATTGTTCTGCATCATGAAAGCATGCGTTTGTTGAAAAACAACTCTTTCAGTAATTTTTCCTACAGAGGGAAGATTTGATATTGGCCTGTAGTTACTTATTACTGAACCATCCAGATTAGTTTTTTTTAGGAGAGGTTTTATTACTGCAGTTTTCAAGGCCTGGGGAAACTGGACTGAAGAGAATCATTTATTATCTGCAACACATCTGGAGTTATGCAATGAAAAACATTTTTAAAAAAGTTTGTTGGCAGAGTATCAAGGCAGCATGTTGTGGATTTTAACTGTGATACAGTTTCTGTCAGCCTTGTATGATCTCGAAGATTAAAATGTGCTAGATTAACTGGAGAACAAGAAGGCACAGATGGACTTATCATTTTGCCTGAGCTGGAGCTGCACACTGTTTGTCTTATCCTTGAAATTTTATCCGTATAAAAGGCTGCAAAATCATTGCATGACTTGCTAGATAGCAGTTCAGGAGGGACTGATGCTGTGGGGTTTGTCAGTCTATCCCCAACAGAAAACAAAGTGCGGGCATTGTTACAGTTTCTGTTGATAATCTCTGAGAAGAAAGTGTGGGCATTATTACAGTTTCTGTTGATAATCTCTGAGAAGAATGCTTGCCTTGCCTTCTTTAGTTCATGGTTATAGGTGTGGAGACTGTTTTTGTAAATCTCATAATGAACCTGGAGTTTGGTTTTTCGCCACCTGCGCTCTGCCTGTCTGCAGACTCTCCAAGGTGCCTTTTTCCTTCCTGACAAAACTTTGGTCTTAATTGGGACGATGGAGTCAATAATAGTCATAACTTTGGAACTGAGACTATTTACAAGGTCATCAGTTGAAGCTGAGGGCAGTGTTGGTGATGGTGTAAAAGACTGAGTGAAGACTGCACAAGTGTTATAATTAATATAACGCTTTTTGATTACCTCTGTTGCACTTTTGTTAAGAATAGAAGGTGTGGCTATTTTAAATGACACACAGTAATGATCAGAAAGAGCAACACCCGTCACCACAACCTCAGAGATATTAAGCCCTTTGGAGATAATCAAATCTAATATATGCCCTTTGTTGTGTGTTGAATGTATTACGTGTTGAGATGGCCAAAATGATCCAGAATGTTTAAGTTCTTTAGCACATCCATCTTTGAGATTATCAACATGAATCTTGAAGTCACCCACTAACACAACACAGTCAAAATCAATACAAACAACAGACAGTAGTTTGGCAAACTCGTCAGAAAACATTGCATTGTATTTTGGGGGCTTGTAGATGGTTACGAAGACTGATCGACAGGGAGACTTTGATTGAATGGCAACATATTAAAAAGAGTCAAACTGACCATAAGAGACTCTCTTGCATTGAATGCTATCATTAAACAAAACGGTGACTCCGCCTCCTCTCTTATGCATTCTTACTTCACTTATGAAACTGAAATTTGGAGGGGTTGACTCATTGAGAGCTGCTGCGCCGTTATCTTGTCCTAACCAAGTTTCAGTTCAAAACATAAAATCAAGCTTGTGCTTGATGATAAAATCATTGATTAAGAATGATTTGTCTGGCAAAGACTTAGCATTTAAAAGAGCTAACTTAAATGTGCTAAAAAGTCCAACATCCCCATGTTTTAGAACATACTGTGGCTGACATGGAATATATGTTAAATTCGATGATGTGATGTTTCTGGAGAGATGGACTGATCTTCTCCTCCTACCTATTGAGAAATTTATCAGTGAAGTTTCCAGCACAATGGGCCCTGGCTTTTCCTTGGAAAAGTCAGGCATAACATTTGCCTTAAAAGCTGGACCCAGAACACATCAGTTACCAACACAAATAAGTGGCTGTGCTGGGCTCTTACAAGGGGACTGGAGTAGGTTCAGATCAAGCCGTGGAGGGGGTGGTGGTGGTGCCCATCAGCGCTGTGGTGGTGGAGGGGGACAGGGTGGTTGTAGGGGGCAGAGTGGAATTTGGGGGAGACAGGATCCCAGAGGAGTAAGCCTGATACCAGCGCTGACAAGTTTGTTCATTGATCAGTAAACTTCACCCTGTGAAGATGATGAGCTAGATAGAGCTTGGGCAGTTGGAGATGGTGACCTAGGTAAAGTTTTAGTGGTTGGAGTTGGTGAATCCTCACGAGCAGTGGCCCATGGTGGAGGACATGAGGCATCCCCTTTTTTTGCTCTGGCATCCCTCATGGATAGAGCATACAGGCAGGGGAAGAGTTGGTTCTCCTTCATGTTTTGGTGTTTGCTGCTTCTGTTTGGATTCCTCTTGTCTCTTGTCCTTGCGAGTGGGAACAGTGTGACGCAGGAAGAAAGATAGGTTGGAGGCAAAAAGTTTTACTCCTGACTTGTTTAGGGAAAGTCCGTCTCCTTTGAAAAAATGTCTGCAGTCCCAGAAAAAGTTAAGATTGTCATAAAATGCAGTGAGTGGACATCACATGCAGTTGAAAGCCATGTGTTTACTGCCAACAATCTGCTGAATCTCCTCTCCTCTCCTCTCCTCTCCTCTCCTCTCCTCTCCTCTCCTCTCCTCCTCTGACTAGTGGTAAGGGCCCACTGAAGAAGACTTCAGCCTTCAGAGAGCTCACTGCATTTAGCAGTTTACCTATATCTTGTTTGAGCACTTCAGATTGTCGTTTCGCAATATCATTTGCCCTGTGTGCAGTACAAGGTATTTCAGAGTTGGAATTTCTGCAACAATACTGAGGATTCTATCAGTCATGTTGGAGACTGTATCATCAGGAAAGCACAATACTTTTGTGTTTCTGCTGTACATTTTTCCCACATGTTTTTGAGTTTTGAGTCAGCAGCAAAGTGCTGTGATTTCCACGAGGTTTCACTTCTGCGTTTATTTTCAGACGCTGAACTTTAGTTTCCAACACCACAACCTGCTGCAGAAGTTTGTAGAGGTCATCTGTGGAGAAAGGAGGCATCTTGGTGCTAGTTAGCTTTAGCTACCAGCAGGACTTTTCTGTCAGTAGGCCAGAGCAGAGTGTATCTGTGAAATATCAGAGGTCGCAAGAGTCATCCACAACTTTTGAATATATGTCCATAAAATATATTAATATAATATAATATAATATAATATAATATAATATAATATAATATAATATAATATAATATAATATAATATAATAATATTGTCCAGTTCAGTCAAAAATTAAAACTTTCAAGTTAAATGAAAATGAAAATAAATACAAAAAACAAGATGGGAAATCCCAAGCCCAGACAGAAACCAGCTACCAGAGGAGGAGGAGGAATAGGCAGGACCAAATTAACAGCCACAATCATAGTCTCAAACAGTCAGACAAACAATGTCATGACAATGTCCAGTAAACAAAAGGCAGGACAGGGACAGAAGGCTAAGGCAGTTACCGGAGAATGGAAGAACAGGTGTGGTCTGAGACAGGCAGGGTCAGCAACAGGAGATCAGTCCAAGATTTAGTTGGAGAGTCTTGCATGAGGACAATGACAATCTGGCAACCAGTGAGTGTGGCAGAGCAGCTTGTATAGTGCACTGATTGCAATGAGTCTCATCGATGTTTGTGTAGGCCTTGTCTAGTGTGTTCACTCCCATAGTTGCACAATCCACATGCAGGTGGAAATGTGGGAGAACTGTCTTCGTGTTGGCCTGGTTAAAATCCCCAGCAGCAATGAAAAAGCCCTCAGCGTGAGCAGATTGCAACTCACTGATAGTCCAGTAGAGAACACACATAGCCTCCTTTGTGTTAATGCTGGGGGGCACATACACAGCAGTGATGTAAACTAAAGTGAATTCCCTGGGCAGATGGAATGGTCTACAGAGTACAGTCAAAAGCTCAATGTCTGGTGAGCAATAGCTTGAGACATACTTAGCATTATTACACCAGATGTTGTTGATATAGATACACAAATCACCCTGGATCTTGCTGGCATAACATTCCGAGGTAAACACTCTCGAGTGGTTAGATCTACGAAGCCGAAGTCACTGGGTGTTCGTAATTCCAGCAAGAGCTGGCAATCATATACTATCTTACTCAGATTACTGACTTATTTTGGCATCCCAGGCAGCATACCTTGATTGGAACTGTCACGAGCCTGTGCAGCCGCAAAAGGGCACCGCCATCTTGGTAAATAAAGAAAAGAAGTTTTATTACATCGTCTGTTAGGCTTTTCGTCTGAGTTGTTTTTAGGACCCAGGATTTAGAAAACAAATAACAATTTAGTGTAAATGAGCAACAACAAGCGCACTCATAAGGAGTGGACAAAAACAACATAAAGCGCACTCAAACGGATTGGAAAAGAACAAAGAAAAATGCACTGAAAAAAGAGAGTGGACATATATGGAAGGGAGCTTCGATGAAACAGGTTTGAGGCAAGGCACACACTGACGAGGCAGGAAGACAATGAAACAAAAAGCACACTATGAATGGCAGTCCATAAGCTATCCAACATTATTACAGTTTTTCTCAGTTGTTTTGGTACATTTCTCAGATCAGAATTGAAATTCTCAAAACTATTTGTTCAATCTTCACATCATTGTGTCACTTGTGCACATCAAGAAAGCAGTTTCTCATTTCTTTGAAAAAGTTCTAAATGCTTTTGTACCTCCATGCAAATGATTATGTATAATTCTCTGCTGTTTCCTATATTATCAATTGCTTATGTCATGTTGATCAAAATGTATGTATGTATGTATGTATGTATGTATGTATGTATGTATGTATGTATGTATGTATATGGGTTTCTGTTGAATAGTCTCACCCAGGCATTAGGGCATTAGTCCATCGCATAAGTCTTTACATACAAAATGGTTGAACAAGTTGTCATAATATGTCAAACAAATTTCTATACATTTCCATTAGACTTTTTTTTCTTAATCTGTTGTGAATTGGTAAAGTGCTCCCAGGTGAATCTTGACTTTTCTAATGAAGAGAAATGTGTGGAACGTCAGGAAATATAGGAAGAAGTAGGATTTAAACCAGTTTAGCGCAGTTCCCTTAATGCCAATGAAGTGTTCTAGTCTCTGCAATAGGATACTGTGGTCAATGGTGTCAAATGCAGCACTAAGATCTAATAAGACGAGTACAGAGACAAATCCTTTATCAGATGCAGGTAGAAGGTCATTTGTAACTTTAACCAGTGCTGTCTCTGTGCTATGATGCACTCTAAATCCTGACTGGAAATCCTCAAATAAACTATTTTTGTGTAGAAAGTCACACAGCTGATTGGCAACTGCTTCCTCAAGACTTTTTGAGAGAAAGGGAAGGTTGGATATCGGTCTATAGTTGGCTAAAACCCCTGGATCAAGAGTAGGCTTTTTACGTAGAGGTTTTATCACAGCTACTTTAAAGGACTGTGGTACGTAGCCTGTTGATAAAGACATATTGATCATGTCTAATACAGAAGAGTCAATTAAAGGTAATACTTCCTTAAACAGCTTAGTCGGGATTGGATCTAAAATACAGGTTGATGATTTTGATGATGAAATTATTGAAATTAGTTGGTGAAGGTTGACAGGTGTAAAACAGTCCAAAGCTGTAGAGTAACAGTTTCTACGGTTTCTGTGTTTGAAGACAAAACAGTACCTGTTGACGGCAGGAGCCGATGAATTCTGTCTCTAATAGTTAGAATTTTATCATTAAAGAAGCTCATGAAGTCATAACTGTTCAGAGCTAAAGGAATACACCCAGAAAGCAAAAATCCATTGAATCAACATTGAGATATGGTCATGGCTTAAAATTGAATCAACATTGATGTCAGACATTGAAAGTAACATTGAAAGCGCTCGTTATGATCAACATTGAAATAATGTTGAATTTTCAGTCTAAACATTGATTCAATATTTATTCAACTACATCATTTTCAACATTGAAACAATGTAGAATTGTCAATTAATCTGAACATAGAATCAATATTGATTCATTTATAAATGCATTGAAATTACAATGATTCTACATTGCAACAATGTTATTAATTAAAGGACCATTACAGCACTTTTCAGACTTCATCTGTAGGTTTTAAATATGCTTCATGCAAGGCAAATTGCATGAAGCATATGCGATTTGAAGCGTCATTTTGCCGGGCGACGCGATGGACGTGATGCGCAGCGCGATGGACGCGTTGGCCGCGAAAATCGCTCTCAGCGCCCCATCGCGTTATTGCTTCATCGCTCGAGTTGAAATAATTAAACTTTTGCGGCGGATTCGCGTGAAGACGCGCCGCGACAGCCTATCAGCGTTGAGATCGTCATCAACGTGCTGACGTACGGACGTGGTCGACGAGAGAATGAAATGGCGGAAGAAATGTTGTTGTTGGGCGGGCTTGTCGCGCGACACGATGACGCCACAAGGGGGTTTTTGTGCCAACGTCAAAACTGGAGCGTCTGGCGCGACGCGATTTCTTTTGGAGTGCGATTAAATAATTTTCATCGCGTTTGGTGGGAACGTAGCGTTAGCCTGGCAGGGGGCAAGTAAAGCCTGGTGGCCCGCCAGGCTTATAATACACTGGGGGAAACCCTGAACCCTCAGCGTAGCCTCTGCACACGGACACACTAGCGTTAGCTAGCGTTATCTAGAATGCTAGCGCTAGCTAATGCTAACGACGCTAATAAGCTACAAAGTTGACATGCTGGTGAAAATACATTGTTTTCTCATTAGGACTTACCAGTTTGTCTTCTTTTGTCACTCGAAGGTAATAAAAGCCACTAAAAGCTGCCAACCGCTGCCAACTGTTGACTGGTTTGAACTGGTTTGGTCTCAGGAGAGAGCAAGTCTCGTGGGCGGGGGCACAGGTGCACAGCCACAGCATGCCATACATTGAAACCATGTCTATTTAACGTTGACATTTCAACATTGAAAACCCAGCATCTATACAATGCTGATTCAACAACATTTTTTCAAATGTTGAAATGGTAGCTCTAATTAAATATTGAATAAACATAGATTTTTCAACTTCAACCAAAAATAACCAATTTCACCAAAATTCAACGTTGAATCACTGTATTTTGCTATCTGGGACATGGTTCAACAGAATTATGGCTCTCTGTCAGCCTGGCTACAGTGCTGAAGAGAAACCTGAGATTATTCTTATTTTCCTCTATTAGTGCAGAGTAATAGGCTGCCCTGGCACTGCGGAGGGCTTTCCTGTATATTTTAAGACTGTCTTGCCAGGTGAACCGAAATTCTTCCAAATTGGTCGAACGCCATTTCCTTTCTATTTTCCGTGAAGTTTGCTTTAATTTGTGGGTTTGAGGAGTAAACCATGGAGCTAACCTCCTCTGTTTAATTATCTTCTTTTTTAGGGGAGCAACAGAGTCAAGTGTCATACGCAATGAACCTGTAGCACAATCAACCAGGTAGTCAATCTGGGAGGGACTAATGTTAGCATAGGAATCCTTTGTTGTATTGAGATATGGCACTGAATTAAATGCTGATGGGATCATATCCTTAAATTTAGCTACAGCACTATCAGACAGGAGTCTGGTATAAGAATTTTTGCCTACTGGCTGGTAGTCTGGTAATATGAATTCAAAAATTATTAAATGTCTTAAAGTCTTCAATTTCAATGGTATATGTCAGAACAAGGTCGAGGGTGTGGTTAAAACACGGCACATGCAGTTCAGCCTCTCTCCGTCTTAAGTCCCTTAATGTGTCCTCCGTGAGTTCATAGTGACATCCACGTTGTACAGCCATGTTGTGTAAAACGCAACATGCCACAAAGAATGCACCGACACTCTGAGGGCTGTATGTTAATGAACCACCTGTCCAGTACAGACATCTAAAACGCATTTTGAGAACCCCAAATGTGTGTTCGATGACTGACCAAGCACTGCTGAAAACACCGTTAAAACCACGCTGCTGTCTTGTTGATGGTGTGATATATGGCGTCATCAACCACGTTTTCAGTGGATAGCCGTTATCACCTAGCAGCCACCCATCCAGAGGGGTGTCCCCCTGGAAGACTGTAGGGATGCTAGAATTCACCAGGATGAACGAGTCATGTGCCGACTGTGCTGTCAGTAAGGTTTCATTAGGGACTTAGTAAAAATAAAGTTGGGAGCTAGTTAGCTCGCATAAAAAGACAAGTTTCGTTCATTTTAAAAGATGAACAAAACATGGTACCAGGAGTGAAAGGCAGCTCATAACTGTTGACTCGAGATGGAGACTCTGAGGCCACCGGAGGGACTGAAACTGGTGGGACATGTCGACGGCAATTGGCGGAGCTTCAAGCAGCAATTCGAGCTGTACATGGCTGCCATTGGACTGGACTTGAAGTCCGACGCCAGGAAAATCGCGCTGCTGCTCACGGTAGCGGGTACTCAAGCCATTGAAGTCTTCAACACTTTCGAGTTTGACGAGCGTGACGACAGCGGTAAATACAACAAAGTTATTGAAAAGTTCCAGGCACATTGCTCGCCAAGAAAAAACACAGTATATGAGAGATACGTGTTCCATTCGCGGATGCAGCAGCCTGAAGAGACTTTTGATTGCTTTGTGACTGATTTGAAACTGACGGCGCAGTCGTGTGATTTCGGGCAGCTGAAAGATTCTATGATCCGTGATCAAATTGTGTACGGGATCCATGATAAACGGACGAGGGAACGGCTGCTACAGGATCCTCAGCTAACACTCGAGGAGGCAGAGAGACAGTGCCATGCAAGTGAGTTAGCACAACAGCATGCAAAGACATTCAGTGAAACAGGTATCACTGCAGGACATGACAATGCAAAAGTAGCTGTGGTTAAAAACAAGATGAAAAGAGGCATGCCACAAAAGAAATGCACAGATGATGCAAGCTACTCCTGCAAACGCTGTGGTGGAAGGCACGAACCCCAGCAGTGTCCTGCATATGGCAAAAAGTGTTCAAAATGTAATGTTCAAAAAATCATTTTGCAAAACAGTGTCTCTCCAAAACTAAACCCAAATCAGTACGGTTGGTGGAGGAAACTGACCTAAGTGAGACTTTCTTTGTCGGGATGGTGTCATGTGCACAAAAGCAACAGGAGGACACAGAGGAAAATGAAAAGTGCTCAGAAAAAGGAGACACTTGGATGGTGTCACTTCAAGTAAATGGAGCTATAGTAGCACTAAGGATTGATACAGGTGCACAGGTGAATCTAATCAGCATGACAGAAATCAGTGCTATGAAAGAAAAGCCCAAAATAATCAAGAAAAAAGTGCCGCTGAAGGACTACAATGGAAAAGACATTGAAAGCATAGGCCAGTGCAGACTCAAAGTTAAAGTGAAAAATAAAACATACAATGTACTGTTTTCAGTTGTACCTGAGGGCCGTGAGTCACTGCTGGGCGGGGTTACATCAAAGACATTGAACCTAGTGAGGAGAGTGTATCACATCAATTGCTCAGAAGCAATAAGTGCACACTCAGGCACAGTTGACTCTATAGTGCACCATTATGATGATGTCTTCAAAGGAATGGGATGTCTGCCATACACATACAAAATCCATCTAAAGGAAGATGCAAACCCAGTGATTCATGCGCCACGCAGAGTTCCAGCTCCACTTCGAGAGCGCCTCAAAAAGGAACTGGACAGGATGTCTCAGCTGCACGTCATCACAAAAGTGGAGGAGCCTACAGAGTGGGTAAACTCAATGGTGTATGTGGATAAAAAGAACAAAAACAAAGAACTGAGAATATGCATGGATCCTAGAGATTTAAACAGGAACATAAAACTACCAGATACCAAAGCGTGAGGAGATTGCAAGTGAAATGGCAGGAGCCAAATACTTCTCAAAGCTTGATGCAGCGCAGGGATTCTGGCAAATCAATTGGATGAACAAAGTTCAAAATACTGCACTTTCAACACACCTTATGGACGATACAGATTTCTCAGAATACCATTTGGCATAATCTCAGCTTCTGAGATTTTTCACCGTGCCATGGACAACATGTTGGAGGGACTTTAAGGGGTCCGTTGTTATGTTGATGATGTGGTCGTCTGGGGGTCCACCCTTCAGGAACATAATGAAAGGCTGGTCAAAGTGCTCCAAAGAGTACGTGAGAATGGACTGAAGCTAAACCAAGCCAAGTGCCAATTTGGTGTGCAGGAGATGACATTTTTGGGCGACAAACTCTCTGCACAGGGCATTGAGCCTGATGAAAAGAAGATAAAAGCTATCCTAGACATGCCACGGCCAACTGACAAGAAAGGTGTGCTTAGGGTAATGGGCATGATAAACTTAATTGGAAAGTTTATTCCAAACTTGTCAGTCAGAACATCAGCATTGAGACAGCTCCTTCATGATTCAACAGAGTTTGAGTGGACAGAGAGGAATGAGAGAGAGTGGAAAGCTTTAAAGACCACACTGACAACTGTTCCTGTGCTCTTCGTCCTCTTGTGTCGATCATCAAGAAGTCGCCGAGGATTCAGCGACTCATCATGAAAATGCAAAGGTATGACTTTGAGTTGATATACACACGTGGCAAGCATCTTGTGTTAGCCGATGCACTATCACGTGCTCCAGCGTTGAGTCCTGTGAGTTCCACTGAAAAAGAAGTAAAGAACCATGTGAACATGATAGTTGAGTCTCTGCCAGTGTCAGATGTGAAGTCAAAGCAAATAAGTGAGGAAACTGCTAAAGACAAGGAGCTACAAACTGTGACAGAACACCTCCAAACTGGCTGGCCCAGAGGGTCCTGTGCAAAGTATTATCACATCAGATCTGAGCTAAGTGTGGCAAATGGACTGTTATTGAGAGACAAACGGATTGTCATTCCACACAGCCTGAGAATGGAAATACTACAGAAACTGCATGAGGGACACTTGGGCATTGAGAAATGTAAAAGGAGATCCAGAGACTCTGTATGCTGGCATGGAATAAACAAAGACATTGAAAACATGATAGAAAAAAGGGGGGCATGCAAAAGGCACCAGAGCAAGCAGGCCAAGGAACCCATGTTGATTCCTGATCTTCCCACTGAACCCTGGAAGAAAGTAGGAACAGATTTGTTTCATTGCAATGGAAAAGATTATGTGTTGGTAATTGATTATTATTCCAACTTCCCAAAAATTGCCACTGCATGAAAAACTTTTTCGACCCGTAAATCCCCACGAAGTTCGTTGATTTTCGGCGATTTACGGCAAGTTTAGGGGGAACTTCGCCGGCTCCGAAAATCGTCGGAAACGAACCATCTGTCGGCGGGGGGCGTGGTTAATCACGCCTTTGCGAAGGTGCGAATAGCTCTAATTAGCACATGAATGCTATCGACGTTGATCTACTCAGGCTGGCCTGCTGACTTCACAAACAACCATTGGATGATTCTACAGGCATTTTAAAAGGAAACCATCATGTGATTGGATAGCAACTCCAATCACATGAGTGAGTGATCATGTGATTGGATGACAACTCTGCTGCTATTGGTCATCTGTGCGCCACAAATAATAATAATAATAATAATAATAATAATAATAATAATAATAATAACAATAAATACATATTAAATACATATTAATTTCATAAATGATATAATAAATATATTAAAAATAGTTATTTTATTGTTATATTTATGTATATATAAAATATAAATGACATATATATTTTATTTGATTGATGATTCATTGATTTATTTGGCGATCCACCTTCTACACTACCACACAGTAGAACACAAAGAACACAGTTGACAGAAACATTTTGAAAAAAAGTCTTTAATGAAATCGTGACACACACATTAACGAGGATCAACCAAGGAAATTCAGTGACTACTGGGGAAAAAAAGCAAGGAAATGTGCAGAGGGGTTCACTGATAAGAGTCTCTGGGTTGGGCCATGCCGCTGGTCCATGGTGCATGAAAAAGAGTCTAAGGCCTCTGGAAATTCTTCTTTGCTGCCTCTGGGTCATACTGAGTTGGCGCCTGTCGCTTTGAAGGGGACTCGATGCGAAGCCTCTTGCGGTGTGTCGCCATATACTTTGGGTCGCTCTCCAGCTGATCTTGCAGTGTCTGGCAGAGTTTGGAGAGCTAGGACACTCCTTCTTGCTTCCAGCAGTTGTAAATACAGGTATTAATATAATATTAGTACTGCTAAGAAATAATAACACATGATAACATATGTGAGCATGTTTGTCAAAAACAATGCAGATGATAAATAAAATTCAGCCCATTTTTACATTGTTGTAAAAATAATGCGGCATTCATGGGACTCTTACCTGCTTCCTTCTTTGTCTGCTGCGAGCTGAAATCTTCACAGTTGCTGCCTGAACTGAAAGAGCTGGCTGGGCATACCTGAAGCTCCTCCACACCATCTCATAATATGTCTTACAGGTCGCTGGAAGAAAATATATATTGGTTTGAAATAATTAAGACAGGCTTCAGTAAAAACAACAACAAGAAACAACAGAAAGGGTTTAAAAGACTGCTGTCCACACCATCCATGTCTGGACTCCCAGTTAAAGTCGCCATCAAATATGACGTCACCGTTTCGTTGTGGGGCGAGTTTAGTCTGTAAAACACAAAAAGTACAGGTCATGCAACGTTTGCGTTTACTTATATTCTGCAGAATATTTCCTGTGTATTTTATTAACTTACCCCTGCTCAGGTTCATATCGCCTGTCGTGTCCGTCACTATTGCGCAGACGTTGCACATTTCCTTTAAAATACGAAATACATCGTAATGTTAAATGTAACGTGAACGATTACCAAACGTTCGGAATGTAGTGCAATAAGAATAATAAAGGTTTGGTGCCCTAAAAACTGCACAATGTGGTACTAAATGCTAATGTTACTTACGTAACTTACGCACCCGTCTCTCCGCAGCTGCAGTTCGGTCGGGGCTGCTCCTCCAGAGCGAGCAGTCCGGCTTTTATCACGGTCATTCTCCTCGCCAACTGCGCGATCAGCTGCGTTAGCAGCTGAGACAATCCACTGAAGACGCTCAGCAGTTTCTTCTCTAAATTGTTTGGACTTTCTGGATATGGTCGCTTCGCAGCCAGGCCGTCCGCTCGTCGCAGAGGAGTGCCTTCTGGGTTGAACTGAAGACGACGTCCGGCCATTGCATGAGCAGAGTTAAAGTTTAGCAGGACCCGAAACGTAACTGTTGTAATCCAAGCTCGATTCGTGTTCACAGACGCGCCGAGGTCGAGGAGGCGTCCAATCATATGCGAGGTCGCGCTCTCGGAATTTCTCGCGAGACCATTTTTGTTGCGTAAATGAAAAACATGCTGTGATTTTGTAAGGTACTTTGATTTTCTAAATTGATTTTCTGAAGAGACATCATTGAAAATGAAAAAAAAGAAAAGTTACTTTGGTGTATTCCCTTTTTATTCCTACTTAAAGAATCATCAGTGGACTTACTCTGCTGGAATTTTGCAAGCTAATCACACAAGCATTGTTCATCTGGTGTTGTGGTGGCAAAATGCGAAAAATTAGCAATTTAAGTGGAAAATTAAAGACCTTTGAGAGTCAGGACACTTATCCTGTATGTAACCTGTAAAATTATTTAAATACACTTTTAAATCCTCACGAAAAAAAAAAATCTTTGTATTCTGTAGGCACAGAACACACACACACACACACACACACACACACACACACACACACACACACACACACACACACACAAAATCCCAATTTGCATTTGTATAGCTTTGCAGCATTTACATTTGCATTTTAACACCTCATGGTCACAGTGGCTGAGGGAGAACTTCCACGGCAATTTACAGTGACGGAAATTGACGGAAATGTGACTTTTCATGTAGTGTGCTCTGCTCACAAGTGCAACTGCTAACAGTGTTATTACACATGTCAAGTCCATGTTTGCCAGGCATGGAATACCAGACACTGTAGTTAGTGACAATGGCCCGTGTTATAACTGCACTGAGTTACGGCAGTTTGCAAAACAATATGGTTTCCATCATGCCACATCCAGTCCCCGGCATGCGCAGGCAAATGGCAAAGCGGAAAAGGGAGTGCACATCATTAAGCAGCTTTTGAAGAAGGCCACAGACAGCAAGTCGGATCCATACTTAGTTCTGCTGAGCTACAGGTCTGCCCCCCTTGACTGTGGTCTCTCCCCAGCAGAACTTTTGATGAATCGCAAGCTGCGCACTACTCTGCCCCGCTACACAGAGAACAAACAGAAAACAGAGATTCAGTTGAAAATGGAGAACTTGAAATGGAAACAAAAACAGCGCTTTGACAAGTCAAC
The DNA here is from genome assembly GCF_039877785.1 of Chaetodon trifascialis. NCBI lineage: Eukaryota > Metazoa > Chordata > Actinopteri > Chaetodontiformes > Chaetodontidae > Chaetodon > Chaetodon trifascialis. The sequence goes on along the minus strand of NC_092062.1, from coordinate 2,281,702 downwards.
AAAAGCTCTGAGACCACTTGCAATGAATGATGTGGTGAGGATCCAAGACCAGGATGCATGGAACAAAAAAGCTACGGTTCTTCAAGAAATAGGGCCACGGTCCGATGCAGTGAGAACTGAGGATGGACATGTGTTCAGAAGGAACCGGCGTAACCTTCTGAAAACCAAAGAGACTTTTCAAAAGACACTGTATGATGATGCAGATGGAGAAGATGCTGTGTCACAGGCTGACACAGTGCCTGAGTTGAAATCAGATGGACAAGTACAGGTGGACACAAGCAATGTTTCCACAGAGTTACCTGTACTGAGGCGATCTGAACGTCAGATCAAAAGACCAGTTAAACTTGACCTATAAATCAGTGTAATAGATGCTGAAGTTCTAATGTTTATTTAAAAAAAAAAAGAAGGATTGTACAATGTATGGTTTTTAGAAATGTTTTTATTGTACAATGTATGGTTTTTAGAAATGTTTTATTGTACAAAATATGTTTTTTTGAAATGTTTTATTTTACAGTAAGAGTTTGGTGTTAATTGAAAGTTTAAACAAAAACAAGCTGGAGACAAAAGTCAGCAAGAAGTTGATACAGAGCTGAAAGTGTTGTAATTGTGGTTACAATAATTCTGATTTATCGTACTGGTATTATATGAGTGTATTAATGCATATGTTTTCTTATGCTCACAGTTCATTACTTCAAAGAAGGGAGGATGTGCTGATAGTAAGGTGTCATTACCAGGTGTAACCAGTAGAGGTGATGGTGAATAACACATTATGTACTGGCTGTATGGTCATTCTGGATGGAGGGACTTAGTAAAAATAAAGTTGGGAGATAGTTAGCTCGCATAAAAAGACAAGTCTTGTTCATTTTAAAAGATGAACAAAACACCGACCCGGGGAAAGTGGCATACACGTTTGTAACCAGGCAATTTGAGTCACAGATCACCAGACATCCCTGTTTCACCTGTGTATATTCGGTCAGGATGAGTGACCGTTACACGTGTTGAATGTGCTTGCAATGTGGTCAGATGAGATCAAAATAAATAAATGTGCTGACTCAGATAATTGCATTGAATCGTGGCTGTTGCTAATTATTGATTGCAGTGAAATGCCAGACACTGTGGAAACCTGCCTGTGAGGTATTGGTGACGTGGGCACACAACTCCGCCGGTTTACAAAAATCCACTTTGCCAGCGGTGCACTGCTGGCACACAGAGTTGACCAGAGGCCTGTACCATAAAGCTGGATTACGGCTTAGCGAGATAACTTCAGGCTTAACCCTGGCTTTTTGGTACCATAATGGTGGCTTACTTTCTTTTGGGCTACGTTGCCGTGGTAACCTATGCTGAACACCTAACCTGCTCCGGACCAGGATAAGTTCAGGATAAGAGCTCAGCAGGTATAAAAGCCCCACCTACTGACCAATCAGTTCTCTTGGAAAATGACCTGTCCGTTTTATGAGAACCCGGTGGATCTTGGTGCACAGCTTGTGCGAAGAGCACTCAGGTGTGAGAGAATATTTAGAGATCGCTGTAATCGGTTCGAATTGTCTGAACAATCACTGTACGAAAGGTACAGGTTTTCGGGAGAGGGGTTACAATACATCTGTCAGCTGCTGGAGCCTTACATCAGTAATGTAACGCACCGCAACCACGCGCTGACAGTCCCACAGACAGTGTGCATTGCACTGAGGTTTTTTGCCTCAGGTAATATATTTCTTAGTGATGTTTGTAATTATTATGATGTCTTTAAATCCCTCGTTGGATGGGTTACAAGCAAGCCACAGATAAAATGCCATTAATCAATTATTTGTTTAAGTAAATCATGGATTGATTCATTCATTCATAGGTACTTTTATGTATTCTGTTGGCGATGTCGAAAACCTCGGGAAAAACACAGTATGTAGAGCTATTCATAAAGTCGCGGGGGCCCTGACTGAGCTTGTCGATGCATTCGTGGTGTTTCCCGGCCACGCAATGCATCAAAGAGGGCTTTTGTGACATCGCAGGTAAGCAAGGTTGATGTGTAGTTTGCATAATGTAGACTAAGCCCTGGGATGTTCGCCGTTGTATATTGTATTGTATATAGCCTCCAACATGTAGGCCTACATATACATATGCTACATGTATAAGATATAGTAAGCGTACTGACCACTTTGAAGTATATTTTTATACTTATGTTTGATTTGCTCCTATGCTCTCTTTGCTCCACTCAGGTTGCATCTGAAATAATAAGGCTACAATCACATGCCATAACGAAAAATTTCATACACACATACATTTATGGAACACACAAATGTTACTGTAGTCAGATATACAAGTGCAGTCATAGTGGGGAAGTAATATTATAATGGCACTAACTTACGCATTGACACAGTCGGCGATTTTTTGCCAGCAATCCTTGCGCCGTTTGGCAGCTGCAACTGTGTTGCTTTTTGCCTGGATTATTGATTTGTATTCCTCGTATCGTATTAATTATTATTGTTTGCTCCTCCGTAGTGAAATATGCGGCTCAGGCTGATTTTTCCATGTTTGCGATTGGTCGCATGCAGCAAACTCTGCCCTTTTTATGTGAGCGCGCACAGATCTAGATTGGACAAGCCTGAATTGAATTAGTGAGTTGATAGCCGGCTTTATGGTACCGAAAATCCGGAGGGCGGATGTCTCGTTAAGTGAAGCCTGATAAGTAAGAGGAAGCCCGGCTAGGTTAATCAAGCTTTATGGTACAGGCCTCAGGTCTGGGGTGGCGAGCTTTCAGTGCACTTTTATGCTGCCGGTGTGGACTGAAATGGAGCGAATATCCAAATCCGCCGGCTGATTATGTCAACACCTCCCCCAACTGCGCCGCAACGCCCATCCTGGAGTACCTCTGAGGGCCTCGGTTTACCAAAATACCAAGTGCACTGCACGCCCACCTGTGCTGCACGGAAATACCACTGCGCGGGGTGCGCACCCTGCACCACGCCAGCGGCGGGGATGAAAATAGAGCCTAAGGACTTGTCATTCTGATAGCACTGATGTGTTCATTGACACAGACATTTACTTTTCAGAGATGAACTAAGGATTTGTCTTTTGCTGGTAATCCATGGTGTTTTGCTATTTGTACGAGTTGTTTTGAGAAATGCACTTACTGTCAAATGTCGAGGATGATTCGAGAAATGTACCAAAGCGACTGAGAAAAGTGTAATAAGACACATGAGGAGAGGACTGATTATATGGAGCACTCACACTGCATGAACAAGGAAACTGCCAGGGATTCAGGACAATCCAGCAACAGGTACGGGAGAGCTCTCCCCTTTTATCCAGTGCCTTAATCAGGATCATGCGTGTCAGGTGTGCACCTGAGGAGGCGGAGCTGGCTGAGTGTAGAGGCACACCCAGCTAGACAGACAGGGGAAGCAAACAGCCAACAAATAACACTAGGGAAAAGGGAAAGCAGACAGCAGGATTGTAACATTGTCAATTTAACAAGTATCTCCATTCGGTGTCAAATGTGTTTGATGAAAGTTTGCAGCAAGTCACCCCTTCATGTTGAAAATACCACTGTTCAGGTAAGGTATAACCATCAAATAATTGTTTGACAACTGTATTGTAGTTTGTGCTGGTTGACATTAATTCACGTTTGTTATGCATGGTTTACTGACTTTATTGCAATTTATTTACTACTTGTGCAAACATGTAGTTCTTGTAGCTTGTGAGGTAGCGCAGGCTAATAAACACAGTCAATTTGTATTGTGGGTAAGTGGACACTAAATTATTAGCTTCGATCAAACACCGAGTTTGAACTTCAGCTAACGTTACCTATGTCAGATTATTTTCGCACTTTTAACTTACAGTCTTCAAAATTATTATAGCATCTAAGCTTATTCCTCCAATCAAGCACCTTAAGTTATACTGACTGTTTTCTCAAACTCCTAGCAACAATTTATTCATTCATTCATTACATATTCCTCTCTCTTTATGTCCCATACTCTCTCTCTCTCTAGTCTGTAAATGAAGGTAGGTATTAATAACATGTTTACCATGTTTGTATCAAACCTTTGAAACAAAAATATAACTGAATGTGCTTCACACATCTATATTTAGTTTTCAAATCAAAAACATTTTAAATCATAAAACAGTTTTTATTAATGTTGTATTGCACAATGTTTTGCCATTCGATTCTGTAGGTGTCAGAGTTTAAGAAAACACAAAGGCCATACTTAAGTACAGCACTGGTGAAGTAAACTAGGATTAAGTCAGCTCGAGCAAAGAATGCAGTCTCAAGACTAAATGTGTTCTTTATCTATCAAGATTCTCTTGAAAGTGACACCTGCAAGAACTGAAGAGGGTTTTGCTGAAGGACTTCCAAGCCTTCTATGATGGGCTTGGCTATGAGTGACCAACTGAAATTGCATACAAACACGCACACACACACACACACACACACACACACACACACACACACACACACACACACACACACACACACACACACACACACACACACAAATGTACATAGACAGATTAGTTACAGTTTTGTTTATTGAGTGTAATTGTATTTTAGTAATTGTTTACTGACTTTAAAAATACTAGATTTGTGATTTTTATTATTGAATCAGTTATTAAGTTTTATTAAAGAGTATTGACAATTATCTCTGTCTTTCCTGGTAGTTCATAGTAATAAAAAATAAATAAATAAAGGTATTTGTAAGGTCCTAACATTTTAATGTTTTTTACAAGAAAACATGGAATTTCGCCAATATCAAGTGTTGAGCAGCCCACCGCTCCTGGTCTGCCATGGAGGAAGGACTGACCATGGATGGGTCAAATAGCGGGAAAGAATTTCACATATGCATGGCGTGTACAGTTTCTTCCTCAACTCTGTATGTTGTGTGTAAAAAAAGGTGACGAATAAAGGAAATTCTTCTTCTTCTTCTTCTTCTTCTTCTTCTTGAAGAAGCCAGTTTTACATTATTTGGTCATCATTGTCTGGTAACATTCACAACAGTAAAGAAAAACTTGTTTAATTAGTAACATTGTTTTTAAAACTTGCACTAGTGTATTGTCTCAGAAAGTATCATTTGCTGTTCTTTAGAGACTGTATGTAAGTTTATCAATAAATTTAAAAATATAGATTTTTTGGTATGCAATATTGGTAAAAGGGTATCCCTCGTTATTACACTTAAGTGAGTCTCCATTATGAACACACACGTGGAGTTTAATGAGTTTAATCCAAAACACAGCCTTGGTTTTTAGGGAGGAGATTATCCCATGTTATTGGAATGTTTGGAATTTCCCCTCATGGGACGAATAAAGGCATATTGAATTGAATTGAATTGTATCCCAGTCAGCCCTTTTACCAAGCAGCAACACAGCAACAGAGTTCACATATCCAGACATATTCTGAATCTCTTGTGTCTCATTGTACAATTGGCTCATGACACTTTGGAGAATGCTGTATAAGGAATATCTTTTCTGTACACAATTACATTTGTGTATTGGTCATTTTTTTTTGCATTTTCACAGCTGACAGAGGTCCTCTCATTCACAACTTTTTGCATCAATGTCTGACAAATCAGATACAGTTCAATACAATCAATACAGTTGGTTGTTGGATACTGCCCATTTAATATTATCATGATCCTGTAATCCTGTCTAACTATTGCACAACCCAGCAGCATTCATCACCACAGGTAGTCTGATACAAAAATCAAAAGTTAAAAAATCACTGATGGTAAACTTGGAAAAGTCTGACTTAAAGCCTTGATGATTACTGCCCACATGCACCCTTAGTTTTCATCTCTGTGATGCAAGGAGCCGTTTTGGGGAACTGCTGATTAGCGACATTTGATAATTGAGTCTGGTAGCTGGTCCAGGAGCAGGTGTCGGTCGGGCCGCAGACCAGGAACCAGCAGCAGGTGTTTGCTGGGCCACCAACCAGGGACCAGGAACATCTCCAGAGGGTTGGACCACCGCCTCCATGGCTCTCACAGGGGTGAGGGTGAGGAGCTGGGCAGTGGTATGGCATGATGTTGTCCACTGCCTCCAAAATGGAGACTTGTGGGACTCAGGCAACTTGGGAATTGAACATGGCTGGGTGTGAAAAAGCTGTTGCCTAGCTAACTTGTTGGCTGGAATTAGCAAGCATCTAACTGATCTGTGGCTAGCTGACTCAGGGATGAAACCAGACTTAGCAGGACCAGATTAGCAGCAACAAGTACACAGTCTCTCGTAACATACAGTGAATCAAATACCAAGCAGGAAGTGCAAGATAGCAAGTCTCTGAGTCTCTTTAAATGTTTAGTGTGGCACATACCAAACAGTTTCAGACAAACAAAGATCCAGGAAGGGTCAGGCAAGACTTGTTGTCGGGGAGAAAAGGCTGAGATATTTAGCAGGGAACAGGGGAACAGGAGAACAGACGTGGCCAGAAACAGGCAGGTTCAACAACGGGAGATCAGTCCATATGAAATTGCTGGAGAGTCTTACAGGGGAACAATGACAGTCTGGCAAACAGTTAGTATGGCACAGCAGCTTAAATACTGCACTGATTGCTGTAAGTGTGTGATCAGGTGAGTGAGCAGGTAGGCACAGCTAAGGGTAGAAAAGTACAGCACAAGTGATCTGTTATGACCCTGTGGGTCATTTGCGAATGTGTGTGTGTTTTGTTTTGTTTTCTTGTGGCAGTGTCTCCTTCCCCGGTGTGTGTGTTTCTTTATCTCTCTCTCTCCAGTGGCAGTGGAGCAAGATGATGCTGCAGTGCGATTGGTCAGGGGGCGGGCGCTGGCATTCAGGGGGCGGTTCTATTTGAACACCAGCAGCCAACACTCTGGTTTTCTCTCCAGCCTTCCTACCACAATGAACTGCCAGCGTGATGTTTTCGGATAGAAGACGCTGCGTGTGTGTGTGTGTGAACGTCCAGATTTCGGACTCCTGAAAAGTTGTAAATAGTGTAAATAGTTTGGGCAGTTGAGTAGGGGGGAGAAGCCTTTGTTTTGTACCCGTTTTCTCCTGTTTTTCTTTATGTCAGGAGCTTAGGTTATAAATTTGTCTTTTTTTTCCCTTTTGTTTATTAGGAAAGTGTAGGGGAATTTTAGTTTGTTCTGTTTGTTGTGTTGGCCTGTTCTTCCCTTGAAGACAAATAAAACTGCACCTTTTTTGAATTTGGCTTATTTAGTTGATGGCCTTCTTTGGAGTGGGAAGACTGGGGGGAGCGCATCTGTTGTGTCAAAGGTTCCCCTAGACCGAGACATAACATGATTTGGGGGCTCGTCCGGGATTGTTTCTTGTAGTTTGTCTTTGTCTGGTAAGTTTGATTGATTTGATTTCTTCCTCTTGGTCTCTGCTTGTTGGTTGGCAGTTTTTTCTTCTTGGGTGTGACAAAATGGAGTTTAAATTGGAGGAATTTGTTAGCAATCCGACCATTGCTAAATTTGATAAGTGCACTATAAGTGATTTGATTTTGATAGCTAATGCTTTCGATGTGGTTGTGCCGCTAAACATTAAGAAGCAGGAGCTAAAAGAGCTTCTACATAAAAAGTTGAGTGAAGGGGGTCTCTTTGAGCCAGCCCCAGAGGGAGCTGAGCTCGGTGCAGTATCTGGTATTCCTACCCCACTCCATACCCTCCCAGTTCAACCTGCCATGACGGCCAAAGAGCTCAGAATAACTCTGCGCATAAGGGAGGTGGAGGTGAGGAACCGGGAGCTTGAGGTGGAAGCCATGAGTCTCAGGCTGAAGGCTCTGGAGCTAGAGCGGGGAGCCGCTGTAGCAGCCAGTTCATCAACCACACAATCATCGCCTAGTTCACCCCATGACAGCTTTGATGTTAGCCGGCACATCGCACTAGTCCAACCTTTCAGAGAGTCCGAAGTGGATTCTTACTTCAATGTCTTTGAACGCATTGCTGCTACTTTGAACTGGCCTAAAAGTGTTTGGCCACTTTTGTTGCAATGCAAGCTGGTGGGTAAAGCTCAAGAGGTGTGCACCTCTCTGACACTGGAAGACAGTCTAAATTATGACATTGTGAAAGCCACAGTCCTTCGTGCTTATGAATTAGTGCCAGAAGCATATCGGCAAAAGTTTAGAAAATGTGAAAAAACTGTCACTCAAACTTATGTAGAGTATGCGAGGGAGAAAAGCATTTTGTTTGACAAATGGTGTCAGGCTAGTAAGGTCCAGACTTTTGATAATTTGCGTGAGCTCATGTTGATGGAGGAATTCAAGAATCGTCTTCCTGAGAAAATTGTGATTTACTTGAATGAACAAAAAACTACAAGTCTTGCTGACGCCGCTGTGTTGGCGGATGAATTCGCTCTGACGCACAAAAATGTTTTCTCTCCACTTGTTCGTCGTGATCCGGTCCTCGCTGACCACAAAATTAGATCCCTTAAGAGCAATCGCCGCAACCCTGTTGCTGGCTCGGCAGCTACGGACACCCGTGAGTGTTTTTACTGCCGCGAACAGGGACATCTGATCGGCTCTTGTCCCGTTTTGAAACGGAAAGAGCAAGCCAAAAGTGCTAAAGCCCCGTCGCCAATCGGTCTAATCCAAACGAAAACATTTTCCACGCATAGCACGAAAGTGGCAGAACCGAAAAAAGATCAAATTGACACCGCTTTCAGACCGTTTATTTCGGACGGCACTGTTTCCTTTGTGAAAGATAAAGAGCCGGTGCCTATCACCATCCTGCGGGATACTGGGGCAAAACAATCACTGATCCGCAGGGATGTTCTTCCTTTCTCTGCTGAGTCTTACTGCGGCTCAGATGTTTTGGCGTGGGGTGTAAAAATGTGTGTGGTGCGTGCGCCGTTGCATTTAGTACATTTAACTTCAAATCTGGTGTCAGGCAATTTCAAAATTGCCGTAAGACCACAGCTACCTATAGCTGGGGTTGATTTGATCCTTGGAAACGATGTGGCTGGCGGAAAAGTTTTCCCTACACCCGAGGTAATTGAGAATCCGTGCGCGGATGTGTGTGTTTCTGACCCAGTTGAGCCAGACGCGTTGTCCCTATTTCCTGTGTGTGCCGTCACTCGTGCTCAGGCACAGAAATTTGGTGACTTGGTGGACCTTGGTGACTCTTTTATGAGCTCCCCTGATCCAACAAGCGCCCTGCCGGAAGCAAAAGACAACACCTCGGTCTCTATTGAGCTACAACCTGATGATAACCTTACCCTTGCAGTAAATAAAGAACGACTGATGGCAGCCCAGAGGTCCGACCTCAGCTTGTCTCATTGTTTTTCTATGACAGAAAAACCCAAGGGGGGAGAGCCTGCGTCCTACCGCCTTGATGAAGGGGTCCTAATGCGCCACTGGTTTCCTGGCTCTGGTTTCACGCACGAGCCCGTGTGCCAAATTGTAGTCCCACAGCCGTTCCGTTCTCAGGTGCTTAGTTTAGCTCATGACCATTGCATGTCCGGCCACTTAGGAATTAAGAAAACATATAATCGTGTTCTCCGTTTTTTCTTCTGGCCTGGACTTAAATCCGTTGTGGTGAAATTCTGTCGTTCATGTGACACTTGTCAAGTCTCCGGTAAACCGAATCAGCTGATTCCTTCTGCTCCGCTGAAGCCAATCCCTGTTGTCGGTGAACCGTTCCAGCATGTTATTGTGGATTGTGTTGGTCCTCTTCCTAAAACGAAGTCGGGAAATCAGTACATCCTCACGGTGATGTGCGCCGCTACCCGTTATCCTGAGGCTGTTCCGTTACGCTCATTGAAAGCCCGTGCCATTGTGAAAGCGCTCATGAAATTCTTCTCCACATTCGGACTCCCCAAAAGTATCCAAAGTGACCAAGGCTCCAATTTCATGTCCAAAGTCTTTGCCCAGGTCATGTCCGAGCTGCAGGTTAAACATCGTACCTCCAGCGCGTACCATCCAGAGAGCCAGGGAGCATTAGAGCGTTTCCACCAAACTTTAAAAAGTATGCTTCGCAAGTTCTGCACTGAGTCAAACCGTGAATGGGATGAGGGCTTGCCGCTGTTGTTATTCGCCGTGCGGGAAACACCACAAGAGTCGCTGGGGTTCAGTCCAGCAGATTTAGTCTTTGGCCACACTGTGCGCGGTCCACTCCGCCTTCTGCGTGAAAAATGGCTCTCAGATAAATCCGGCCCCGAAGCAAACATTTTGGATTATGTCAGTTCTTTTCGCGAGTGACTCCATCATGTCTGTGATTTGGCTCGCACCTCGCTCTCAGAAGCCCAAATCAAAATGAAAACAAGGTTCGACAAAAAGTCTGTCGCGCGGACATTTCAGTCCGGCGACCGCGTCTTGGTTTTGCTGCCCGTCGTTGGTTCTGCACTGCAGGTGAAGTTTTCCGGTCCCTACCTGGTCAATCGTAAAATTAGTGAAACGGATTATGTAATCCAGACCCCCGACCGTAAGAAGAAGACTCGAGTGTGTCACCTCAACATGCTTAAACGGTATGTGGAGCGTGAAAATGATGTAGATTCATCTCCTGTTGCACTTGCATCTCTCTAATTCCGCCCGGTCTGACATTCATGATCTAATTAGAGAATATTTGATTCTGTTCGGTGATATTCCCTCTCAAACCAATGTATTGGAACATGACATTGACGTTGGAAATCACAAACCCGTTAAACAGCATGCGTATCGTGTTCATCCGACGAAACGCGCCGTGATGCAGCAGGAGGTTAAGTATCTCCTTGACCACGGTTTCGCCGTCCCGAGCTGTGGCTCTTGGAGCTCTCCTTCACTTCTCGTGCCAAAATCTGATCAGACCCCTCGTTTCTGTAATGACTACCGCAAGGTTAATGCTGTTTCCAAGCCAGACTCGTTTCTGCTACCCCGAATGGATGACTGTGTTGATCGTGTGGGCTCTGCCAAGCATGTCACAAAATTAGACCTCCTTAAGGGCTATTGGCAGGTCCCACTGACCAAATGCGCCTCTGAAATCAGCGCCTTCGTCACTCCAGATCATTTTTTGCAATATACAGTCATGCCATTCGGGTTGCGAAATGCACCAGCCACTTTCCAGCGGCTGATGAATACTGTTCTGTGTGGCGTCAGAGATTGTGAAGTCTACCTCGATGATATAGTAGCCTATTCATCGACATGGTCCGAACACATGAACACACTCGGTGAGATTTTTGAATGTTTGCGTGCTGCCTCTGTGACGCTCAACATGACCAAATGCGAGTTCGGTAAGGCCGTAGTCACCTACTTGGGTAAGAAAGTAGGTCAAGGCCAAGTTTGCCCCGTTATGGCCAAGGTAAGGGCTATTGTTGATTTTCCAGCTCCCCAGACGCGCCGCGAGCTCCGCTGTTTTTTGGGGATGGCCGGGTACTACCGGCCGTTTTGTAAAAACTTTTCGGATGTTGTTGCTCTGCTTACTAGCTTAGCAAGTCCCAAGTTCCCGTTTCAGTGATCAGAAACATGTCAAGCGGCCTTTGAAGCTGCCAAAGCTCTCCTCTGCAGCGCTCCTGTGCTCGCTGCGCCAAACTTCACGCGCCCCTTTAAGTTGGAGGTGGACGCCAGCGCTCGGTGCGGGCGCAGTGCTCCTGCAGGAGGATGAGCAGGGCGTCGATCATCCAGTCTGCTACTTTTCTAAAAAGTTTAAAAAACACCAGTTGCACTACAGCACTATTGAAAAAGAGGCATTGGCTTTGCTGTTGGCTTTACAACATTTTGAGGTGTACATTGGATCTAGCTCGATGCCAACCATCGTGTTTTCTGACCACAACCCTCTCGTGTTTTTGACTCGGATGCAGAACAGTAACCAATGCCTTATGCGTTGGGCATTGTTGCTTCAAGACTTCAGCATTGAGATCTGTTATAAGAAGGGACTTGAAAACATAATAGCTGATACGTTGTCCAGATCGCATTGAATCAAACATTTAAAGTAGGGAGTAAATGTCCGATTTTAGGTAGGGGGGTGTTATGACCCTGAGGGTCATTTGCGAATGTGTGTGTGTTTTGTTTTGTTTTCTTGTGGCAGTGTCTCCTTCCCCGGTGTGTGTGTTTCTTTATCTCTCTCTCTCCAGTGGCAGTGGAGCAAGATGATGCTGCAGCGCGATTGGTCAGGGGGCGGATCCCCGGTCTATTTGAACACCGGCAGCCAACACTCTGGTTCTCTCTCCAGCCTTCCTACCACAATGAACTGCCAGCGTGATGTTTTGGGATAGAGGACACTGCGTGTGTGTGTGTGTGTGTGAACATCCAGATTTCGGACTCCTGAAAAGTTGTAAATAGTGTAAATAGTGTAAATAGTTTGAGTAGGGGGGAGAAGCCTTTGTTTTGTACCCGTTTTCTCCTGTTTTTCTTTATGTCAGGAGCTTAGGGTTATAAATTTGTCCTTTTTTTCCCTTTTGTTTATTAGGAAACTGTAGGGGAATTTTAGTTTGTTCTGTTTGTTGTGTTGGCCTGTTCTTCCCCTGAAGACAAATAAAACTGCACCTTTTTTGAATTTGGCTTATTTAGTTGATGGCCTTCTTTGGAGTGGGAAGACTGGGGGAAGCGCATCTGTTGTGTTAAAGGTTCCCCTAGACCGAGACATAACAGATCAGATAAGGAGACAATGACAATGTCACCTCAATCAATGCAGTGGACGTGAATGAGATTTAGTTTGTGCTGCTCACAGCAATGAGAAGTTTCCATTAAAAATTCAAAAGCATAATGTCCTTCCAGAAAAAAGTGTCTCCATTACTCTGTATAACTCAAAGACCTTGTTGTGAATAGTTTATACTTGAAATCACCCTCTACCTGAGAAATAGTTGACAGTGTGTTCTGTGGGTTATTCAAAATGAAACATGTGATGACCCTGTGGCCGTATGATTATGGACATGGGATTGTCACTAACTTTCTGTCTCTACCTGAGGATCATGCGTGGAGGTTGGAGCCATTAATCTGAAGCACCTGGAGGAGGATGAATGTCCAACCTGTGCTGAGCCTCCAGTCTCTTCTCTTCCCTCAACTCTGGCTGGTGTCATCACCTTTTATTATTTTACCACACAACACCCGCACCACACCATCTTTCCACGCACCCACATTTACACCACTGATGCCATTGACTCACGTACCTCATCCTCTAAGTTATTTAAGTTTGACTTTAATTTAAGAAAAATTCTATGTTACTTTTGATACCTCGCGTCCTTTCCCTTTGTTTTGTCATGGCCTAGAGCCAGGTTATGACCAACAGAATTCACACAATGGAAAAAAATGTTGCTGTTTTGTCAATGTCTATTTTTTTGAACACCACTAGGTGAATTCTATTCACCTTGCAGTTGGATGAGGTTCGAGGCAGACATCTTAAACCTGTCTCAAAAATCTGGGTAACTAAAACTGTTATAACCATACAAACAGTTGTAATGTAGTTCTGTAGTTCCTTGGGTTATGAAGGGGAACTGGTTGGGATCATTAATGAGATTAGGAACATGACTTTCCTGTACACTGACATCACCACCTTTACTGAACCCTGAGGTGCAAATACATTCAGCATCTGCCATTGTGCCCACATGAACAACACTAATTACAGTTTTTGCCCATAACTTGAAGGCAATTGACACATGCTTAGACCAAAGTAACAAAACTTGAAGTTTTTGTTACTTGACCTTAAACACAGTGTAACCATACCCTAAACAAAAGTGCTGCTTTGCACTTTAGTTGCAATTCTGCAACACACTTGCTCCTGCACACTTCACAGTATTTCATACATAAGACACTTTGTTCATAAAATAAATCTCAGGGTACCATTGGCATAGTACATAGTACATAATACTGTACAATTGAGATGTTACAATACTGTGTACAGTATACAGGACAGTACTGTAAATACAATAAAGTTTTGTGAAACATGCAGTGATTATATTGAGATGTTTCAGTACTGTGTGTGGTATATACAGTAAAGTACAGTATATACATTACTGTGAAAAATAACCAAACCAATAACAATTTGCAGTTGCATTTTCCGACAGAATGGCTAGAAGGCCTTCTGTGGATGGACAGCAATGCCTGTTCACCCAAAAGCAGGAACTTTTGGTAGAAATAGTCAGAGCAAACAATGCAATCCCTCTCCACCAGCTACAACAACAGTAATTTCTGAGCTTTCTGAACAAGAGTGGAGTACAGTACAGTAAGTCAAGCAAAAGCTCAGCAAAAACTTTCTGATGTAGGTGTTGTTATTTTCAAGGTGTGTGACGTAGAGTTGGACTGATACAATAACGACAATTTGTAGTTGGAAAAGCCGATAACCGATGAATCAGCTTGTGTTCTTGGTTTGTTCAAAGCTACAGTATTTAAAATGATAATGCTATGAGGAAAATGCAACAACATGTTAAAAACACAGTGCCTTCCTCACTCCCATCTTGCTGCCTTTCAGGTACATTGAGTGAATCAACCAGAATACGACAGCAGAGAATGAAGACTTCGAAGGATCAGCTGTTTTGCAGCAAGCTGCAGCGCTGTGTACGCCTAAACTCTGTGTGCCGTGTGGCTTCTCCACTTTACTTCTGGCTTGCCCTTTGTAAACATGGTGCTATTTATTGTGTTTCCACAGTTCAAAAAGACTTCTGGCACTGTTTTCATCACATGGCTGTTTTTTCAGCCAATCAACCAATCCTTTCGGAAATGTTATGGCTGGGTTTTTTGGTATCTGCTCTGACTCTGCTTCTGTGTCTCTCCAGGGCTGGTGCGTGGCAGGGGCGGGGCTGATCTCACCTGAGGCAAAGCAGCAGCCAAACGCACCTGTGATTAATTCCCACTGATCAGATCTCCCTTTCTTAAGCACGTTCCTCTCTCTCACACTTTCTGGTGCCAGAAGATTATGGTTCTTCCCAGACTGTTTTCCACAGGGTTGATGATCTCTGGTCCCTGCCACGCGTCTCCCGTCCTTGTGTCTAAGTTGAGTTACTTCCTTCGAGATTTTTGTGTTGATTGCCTGAGTGCCTTTTTCCCTTAACAGTGATTTTTGTTCCTAACAGTGCTGTCGAGTGATTCCTCCAGTATGTGTTTTGCTTTTGTCTGCCTGTGTGCCTTTTTCCAGTTAACAGAGATTTTTGTTCTACACGGAGCTGTCGAGTTTCCCTCCAGCAGAGACTTCCTTCCTCAGTTGAGCATCGTTCTTCGGCTGCTGAGAGTTTTTTGTTGTGACTACTTGATTAATAAACTGTCAATATTTTGCCACTCCGCATTTGGGTCCTGCCTTCCTTGAACTCACATCACAGGAAACTGTCCAACACATGATGCCAGTGTACAAAGTAGTAAAATGTTTCGAGAACCAACAGTACAGGGCTTTTTCAACCAAAAACAGTTAATTTGATGTCACATTTTAGAAAAGCTGTTTTTGTTTTTTTGTTTTTTTTTACTTGCATCTGAACAATGTGAAACTAACCTTTCTTTTGTAGAGTAAATATTACTTATTAAAAAATAACTGAAGTGATTAATTGACGTTTGGTTTTGACCTGAGCTGTATTTGTGCTTAGAAATTCTTTGATACAATGTTTTTCTGAGCAAAATCCTATAAAAATATACAGCTCAATTATGATGTGTCAAAAGAAATCACTTGAATCAGAAACTAGAACAATGGACTGTATGTCTGAGCTTGTTGATCTAAAATGCACAAAGGTTTCCCCCGAAAATTTTCCTATATTCCTGAACAAATGACTGACTTTTGATGCCCAGTTCCCTCTTCTGCTACCTGCAGAGGAAAAGACTGTGTCCTGGATCTGTTCTTACTGTCATTGGGTGAGAGTTTACAAGTTACAAAATAAAAATTGCCCAGGGTCAAATGAATGCATATTTTGTGTAAAGGTGGAGTTTCCGTTTATGGTTTAGGATGAAAATATTGTGTTGAATTTAACACAGGCTGTGTGATTTATTTTCCAGGGGGTATATGATCTTTTTTCTGCTCCTTTGGGCAAATTATATAATTCTTATGTTTTAGTTTGCATTATAAAATGCAAAGAAATGCATTAAAAAAAAACAATGTGTCATGATCTGGTCTGTTCAGTTTTGTTACAATTCCAACAGTTTGTTACCATATGCCTGGACTCATCCTGTTGCATGCAAGTAGAACAGCCACCAAAAATACAATTTGGCAATGCAAACAGGACATGAATGGAAAAAGGAAACATTTAAACACTTGTATTGGAAAGAGCTGTGTTGGCACTGAGAAAAGTTCTGTAAAATAAAACAGACATTAAAATGATTTTGTTTTATTACATTCTGTTTTTGTATTCTGATGTGTTTTTGACAGTCTTCTGATTTTTACGACCTCGAGTGTTGATAACACTCGAGGTTGTATATGCCAATTAAAAGTGATTCTTGGCACAGATGTAGCACTTGTGTCCTGATAACAGTTTGTCTCTTTGAACATAATAAGGTTCTCTAATGAATGTACAGAGTATAAGATAAATAGTGACTATTGTTGTTGTCTCCTGGTCTTATTCAAGACACAGATCCTTCCATCTGATCACTGTATCCTTACTGATCCGTTTTTTACTCCTTGTGTTATCTGAAGAATCTGGAGGACAGCATGACAACTGCATTGTGCTGTTACTTTTACACAGTTCACCACATAAAAGTACTGTGACATTCCTCCTGATAGGGCGGACTGCGCTGGTATGTGGAGCTGCAGTCAAACCATTTGCAGAATGTTATATTAGTCACCTCATCTGACTTGTGATGTGGGTGTGTCTGCTGACTCATAACAGACCAGGCATGTATGCTACTGTCTACATACAGTAATCCTTCCAGTAGACTTCCATCAGACAGCAGCACACTCCAAATTTGGCGCCAGACATTTTGAAAACTGGTCATTCTCTTTTTGTGCTTCACTTCACTCAAATCACCTCTTTCTCCCTTTTCCCATTTTGGATCTCATTATTTCAGTCCGAAAAGGCTCACTTTGAGTGAACTGCAGCAAACTAAATAAGGCCTCTGTGTTTAAATGGAAGAAACTATTGGATGTAATTTTACAGTAACTACAGTCTAGACTCAGGTCAGTTAGGTCACTACAGTTGAAAGCAGTTCCATTCATTTAGATTCAGTTCAATTAAATTGATCCATTTCCTACACCTACTTATTCTGCTCAGATTTTGAGTATGTGTGTTCATTTCGAGTATGATAACATAACGGGCTGAGGAGTCGGCTGAATGCAGTTGGCAAATACAGCCTTGTTTTGCCCAATTTGATGAACACATCCATTGTGGCTCTTGTTAGTGCTCTTCAGGACATTTGTTTGTTTACTTGTTGGTATCATAGCTCTAGCTGTTAATAGAAGCCACCTGCTGGAAGTCTTGAACTTTGGGAGCAGTAAGCTTAAAGGCATACTCAGCTGAAATTTTTCTGAAGACTAAGCAGTGGAAATTTCCAAGAGGCTACTTAGTGGAACACTGAATATTGAGACAAACATGTTCATTCCCAGAAGGAGTTTAAAGTTGCCCCTATGTCTGTCAGCCTCACAACTAATCTTCTGTCTGTGAGACAGATTCTGTCATTTTTGTACAAACAAAAACATACTTCATAACATAAATAATAAAAAAATCAATCAAATCACATAACATTTCTACACCAATGAGCTTTAACCCCTTGAACACAGTTTGCGTGAAAACATTAATACCCTCTTCTCAGAGTTGTTACTCAATATAATCAGACACAGAGATATAAAGACATGGGCACAACTTCACAACACAGTCATTGCAGTGTCCATCTAGGATAAATGTCAATTAACCAAACAATTGCAAAACAACATAGTAATTTGTACAAAACATTAAAGTTAATTAAAAAAAAAGAAATAAATATTTATATATACTGTATATATATTAAAGAAGTTTAATGTATACTGTATTTACACACACACGCATGCATGCACGCACGCACGCACACACACACACACACACACACACACACACACACACACACACACACACACACACACAGGTGCTCGATTGGATTTAGATCTGGAGAATCTGGAGACCAAGTCAACACCTCAAACTCGTTGTTATGCTTCCCTTACAGAAAAACCACATGAATGTCACATGTGCAAATCACATGTGGTCACGTGATTATATGGACATGTGATTTTGCACATGTGAAATTTAACGTGAAAAATGTGGAACACATGTAATTTGCATGTTAAACATGGGAAACGTGGTTTTGGAACATTTTTCATGGTGTAATGTGTGAAACCCATGTAAATTCCTATGTGAAACTCATGTTATTACATGTGAAACCCATGCAAATTCCTGTGAAACCCATGTGATTACATGTGAAACACATATTATTACATGTGAAACTCATGTTTTTACGTGTAACCCATGTTATTACATGTGTAACCCTTATAGACTCCCATGTGAAACCCGTGATTCCATGTGAAATCCGTTATTACATGTGTAACCAATATAGACTCCCATGTGAAACCCATGTAAATTCCTATGTGAAACCAATGTGATTACACATGAAACCCATATTATTACATGTGAAACTCATGTTTTTACATGTGTAACCCATAGAAACTCCCATGTGAAACTGATTCAAATACCCATGAGAAACCAAGTGGGTTTTAAAAACTTACATTTTTTATATAAAATTTAAACCAACAAAACACAAATCTAAACAAGGAATGCAAGCAGTCTTGGATGTGCCTGGCAGATGTCGTCAAAGAGGAAAATGAGGGTGCACTATATGAATTGTCCATCCATACAAAGGCAAAGAACAGAACTGTCCATAAAAAGGATCAAAATGCCCCTAAAAATGTCTTCTGGGGAAAGAGTGTGTGTGTATTGTGTGTATTGTGTGTTTGTGTTGTCTCAGTCCTCTGGGTATCCTCCAGCAGGCTCCCTGTTTTGGGATTGAAAGACAAAATCAAAGATTAGGGCAGTACAAACACCAGTCTATTCTATCAAAGTAAAGGTTAATTTCTTTTCTATCTGGATTACAGGATTGGTTCTGTTATTTTCAAGTGATGACTGGTCTATGTAGAGTAGTCAAATATATAAACAAGCACAGATCCTGTGCAGACCCACAGCAGGAAAGCAGCAAAGTATCATCAACAGTATCATCGGACACACTGAAATCAGGTTACCTGATTTCAGTGTGTCCGATGGCTCCATGAACCTTTTTGACATGGTCTGTAAGAAATGAAATGCTACTAAATTTATTCAGGGTTCACCAATTAATTCATGTTGTGTAAGATAGGTGTCAATGAGGATGCTAATGAAAATAATTGAAAAAGAGCAACATTTTTGTGTGTTAACAAACTGATACAATAGAATTTTGCCCAACCCAGACAATATTCAGGCATGCTTACCAATTACTAGCTTCACTCTGCCTTTGTCTTTTCTCCCCTATAATCTCCTTTTTTCTGTGATGGAGCACGTCGCCATCTCTTCCACAGTGAAGATGGAGTCCATCACAGTCCTGCTGCTTGTAGCCATCACACTTTTGACCATAATCCAAGGCGGTTCGATTCATTAAATCTATCACAGACTTGTTCTGCAAAGATGAAGAAATATTAGAATACATCCATGTACTCCTAGAATGCAAAAAAAGTCCAGTTCTCAAAGGTGTGGCATTGGCATGGGTGCTGGTGAGGAAAAAAAAAAGATTTGACTGAACTTTTTTTTTTTTTTTACTGGGGTTCAGGTTGTGTGGCGAAGCTTATGTTTGCATCCCACATGTGCAATGTGTAGGTGTAAGGCTTAAATTAGCAGCTAGCTATTACTGAGTTTCTAATAAGCAGTCTTAAAAATATAGGAATTATTTGAAATCATCATTTTGGCACAAATAGTCTATGTGGTATTACTGTGTGGTGATGAATGAGTGTGTGCTCAGTCTATTCAAAACAGGGTTAGAATTTATTTATATTTTAAATATAACTAAATGTTGTTTCTAGAGCAGCAACAGTAATGTTTACAACAGCAAAGTTAAAAGTTAAAACAGCATATTTAGATAGCCTCATTGTAAACATGTAATATGTAAATATGTGGATTGAAGGGCATTGAATATTTCACTATGAACTCTGCTGTCGCTGGGGTTATTTCACGGTGTCGCTTTGAATCTCATTCAAAAGGAGTTCTGTTCTCTCACATTTCTGTCAATACGGGTTTTTAGCGATGCAATCGTCACACATGGCCTTGTGATACTTTTTAAAGCTACAGAAAGGGTCGTTCTACAATACGTGACTGTCAAAACAGGTCCAGACAACCGCCATACTGTTCCTCTTTGACACTAAAGTCACCTCTGGCTCTTTGGTGTTCAGTTCTGGGGGAGAGGGGAGCCGGCAACTAGCGTGCCATCACCAAACATTGATTAGAAGAAATGAAAAGACAGCAGAATTTAAGTATAGATGATCAATTCATTGCTTACAAGAGGATTTGGGCAGGCCAAATATAATGAATGTATGGGAAACACTGTATGGTCCACAAATGAAATCACTTCTCCTGACTATGTAAGTGATACCTTTGTGGCTGCTAGAAGGCACCGGGTGGCTGGGGGCAGGCTGAGCTGCCTGTATAGCGTCTTTCACAGTTTTTGTGATTGTATCTGCTAGCCCTACAATTAAATCAAAGAGCGAACACTTACCTATTCAAAATCACTAATTAAATTGTCACTTATTATAGTTGTAGCATTAGTATTATAATATTGTCATGGAAACAGGTACAAGGTTACTGCAAGGGCTCTCCTCCATACTTACGCTCTTGTAGTTATACTCAACCGCCTGAGTATAAATGAGCTTGAACATCCTGCAATAACACCTTCATTATTGAGTAAGTAATTTAAATATTAGATCTGACTATTTCAACAATAGTGTAACAACATACCTTTGGTTTTTCTGGAGTCCACATATTGTGTCTCCCTATCCACTGACACTCTGCCTTTCTTATTTCCTCAAGGCTCTCTGTTTTACAATAAAGCACAAGAACAGTAATTGCAGCAGGGATTGACCATCTGGCCACTCAAGTCATTGTGCCTCCTCGGGGGGGGGCAGATTCTAACATTGGGGGAACGGTGGATTCCCAGTCGTTCGATTCTGAGGCAGCGGTTTGGCTAACGCTCACGTTATGCTAATGTTAGGCGGCCCGTGAGTCGACAACTGCCGTTGATGTTATACGTACGTCCTGGACGGCTTCCACGTCAACATCATCCACCAACGTGTCCCGAGTAATGTTACTAGTAACACTAACGTTACTATTGCTAACTAGCTAATCGACTTAATTTCTCTAAATTCTCTCACATCTACTCACAGCACCACTCGACTGACAGCTCACGGAGACAGCTCAGCCCACAGCTATCAACGCGATAACAGCTGGGCTGTGATTGGTGCCTTGAGCTTCGTAGTAGGTTTTTTTTTTTGCATGCCTGAAAGCCATGAAACAAGACGATACAGTGTTCTTAAAGAACGAAGAATACTGATATAACGTTGTGGTAGAATCGCCTGCAATCTGAGCGATCACTTGTGTGAGGAGGGTTTTTTTTTCCCATTTCGCATACATTTATAATCGCCCTCAACATGCTCGTTCCCCGTCCTGAACAAGCCCTGTTGATGTATTTTTTGCTCGAGAGGAACTTCTCCAGATTAGGAAACTGACTTCAACTTCAACTATCCCAGTCTGGATTTCTACAAAATATGGAAGGTAAGGAATCACTTTTTTGTATATCAGAATAGTTCACTCTAAAAAAAACAAAAAAACAAAACAAAAAAACCCGACCACTTCGCCTCTCTGAGCTGTTTGAAAGATATATATATATATATATATATATATATATATATATATATATATATATATATATATATATATATACACACACACACACACACACACACACACACACACACACAAACACACACACACACACACACATATATGTGTGTGTGTGTGTGTGGCTGGGTTTTTTGCTTTTGATTGTGTTTTGTG
This sequence comes from Chaetodon trifascialis, assembly GCF_039877785.1. Taxonomy (NCBI): domain Eukaryota; kingdom Metazoa; phylum Chordata; class Actinopteri; order Chaetodontiformes; family Chaetodontidae; genus Chaetodon; species Chaetodon trifascialis. Next base: position 2,259,853 of record NC_092062.1, on the reverse strand, counting down.
TCTCTCCAGGGCTGGTACGTGGCAGGGGCAGGGCTGATCTCACCTGAGACTAAGCAGCAGCCAGACGCACCTGCAATTAATTCTCACTGATCAGAGCTCCCTCTCTTAAGCGCGCTCCTCTCACTCTCAGGTGCCAGAAGATTGAGTGTCGAACGGTTGATGGTCTCTGGTCCCTGCCACATATCTCCCGCCACTGAGTTAAGCCTGTGTTCAGTTATCTCGAGTGTTTTGTGTTCTGTCTGAGTGCCTGTTTTCCCTGACGGTGATTTTTTGTTCTTCAGTGCTGTCGAGTGATTTCCTCCAGTACGTGTTCCTTCTTTTGTCTGCCTGAGTGCATTTTTCCCAAACTGAGTTTTTTGTTTCAGCTGTCGAGTTTTTTCCTCCAGCCTGTTGTCACCGGCCTGTGCGTCTTCCCAGTTTTGGAGTATTGAGTTCCGCTGTCGAGCTTCCCTCCAGCACAGACTGTCTTCCTCAGCAGTGCACTGATTCCAGCCTCTGAGAGTTTTCTGTTGATACTTTGTTTAATAAACTGTCTCATCATTGCCACTCTGCATTTGAGTCCTGCCTTCCTTGCCTTGGCGTCACAATATATGTGACGCCAAGTCACTCACACTGATCTTTTATATATATATATATATATATATATATATATATATATATATATATATATATATATATATATATATATATATATATATATATATATATATATATATATATAAAAGGTAGGGTGTTTTATTAAATTCGGCGTTAGCCATAATAAAGGATAACTTTACCCCAAACATTGCAATTTCCTGATTCATTATTTTGTTACTGTGTTTAGCGTTGAACACAATAACAAAATAATGAATCAGAAAATGTTGTTCAACGTTGAACACAATAACAAAATAATGAATCAGAAAATTGCAATGTTAGGGGTTATTTTATTGCAAAGTTAGCTAACACATTCAATAATGCCTAACTAGCTGTTAGTAATATGATAGTGTAAGGTTATGCTGTGATCTGTACGTTGTAGCTAGGTTAGCGGTCACAGTATCTTGCTAGCTAAGTTTGTTAGCCAACCTAATGGAGATGCAACATTAACGAGTTCCCTACAGACCACTACTATACGTTACCATTTTGTTGCTTGAGTTATCGGTAAGTAATAATAAGATGGGTGCAATTGATCATAAATACTTATAGCACTAACGTTGAATTATTCCTAATTAATTCACTTACCTTTTACACTGAGTATCTGGGCCGGAAAAGCTTTCCAGCCGCCTTTAGGTGGCTTTATTCCAATCGCCCCATGTTCCACCAGGCCAATCCTATTTGGGTCACTTAACATTTTTGGGCTTTCACATTTCTCTCCAATTCCACACTTACTTTGTTTTCTTCTATCTACTTTATTAGCACATACATGGCTTTCTTGTCCCTTTGCTAACGTAGCTTATACCTCTGGTCTGCTTAGCTTTGCCTCAGCAACTGACAGTAGAAGCAAAGCCAATCCGATTTTTCGGCGGGCTTGCAAAGTCTCCACGTGCATCATCAAAAGCTTCTAGCAAGATGGCCACGTGGTGATTTAACAGAATCGTTTCCCCTCTTATACAGCAGTCCTTTGATGACAACACTGACAGTGATGGGGCAGGTTTGGACTCTGACTTCGAGGTGAATTTGCATTTTAAATAGCTTAACAGCTCAGAAATCACTTTGGCCTCCTAAGCACACCTCATGTCTTCTGCCATTGCTCTGAGAGGTCAGCCTAGTCATGTTATCTATCATGAGACATGAGGGGTGCTTATGAAGCCAAGTAGTTAGTTATCTATTATTAAATGTTTCTTTCTCTTTTTTTTTTTAAGCAACCCATGATGATAGTGATGAGGAACAGGGGAGGATGAACAATGAACCTGAAAAAGTAGGTTCACTCATTCTTTATTTCATGTGTATTCTCATAATGATTAAGACTTAGCCCCACTTTGAAATAATTGTCTCCTCCTAGTAGTCCCTTGATGACCACACAGACAGAAACAGCAATGGCACGGGCGCAAGTTTGGACCCTGACTTCGAGGTGAGTTTGCATTTTAAGTTTTCACTTTCAAGGCGGAGTAATCAAACATGATGTTCTGGGGGACCTCTCAGAACCAAGGACAGAAAACATGAGTAGTAGTTGTGCTTACGAGGCTAGAAATTGATTTACAGTATTTATTCATCATCATCATCATGAGTATCAATATGATGATTTTGTATAAATACTGTATATCAACTTCTAAATCCTTTCCCTTTCACAAAAACTGATTTAACACAACAATTTAAATCCAGCACTTCTCTTAATTAATAATAGCTATTGGTTTCTCTCCTCTCTGTAGCACCTCCTGGACAGCACAGATGACGATGATGGTGGTGATGGTGATGATGGTGGTGATAACGGCTCAACTTCTGATTCTGAACACATGGTAGGATCATTTTTGATACAAACCAGTCTGATTAGAGATATGAATCAAATCCTTGTTGAAGTTCAATCACTTCCTGTAAAATATTAGCTGTTGTGGTTCACACTACATGCAGTTGGATAATCTTTATTATAATATATCCCAAATTTGCACAGTAGAGCCATCAAACATTTTGTCCTTGTACCATAGTTAGCTTGGAATGGGCACTGGGAATGGCTGAGCAGGATTCCAAATAATGACAATTTCTGATAATGCACTAATAACTCATAACACTCATAACAACCACTGATTCTGAATATCATGCCATCATAGTGCCAATGGTCAATATTTAGTCAATATTTTACAGCAGCCCCCTGACACTTCACAGCCGAAATCCAGATTCTTGATTCTTCTAAAGCAGTTTAATTTATGATGTCACAACATTTCATACTGCCTCTGAAAGAGGGTGGGGGTGCCTCTGCTGCCAAGAGGCCAAATGGATCGATCACATCTCCTACTTTAACCACATTACAGGAGCTGTAACTAATAGGGATCCTGTTTTTTATTCCAGGTTAATGATGACATAATGAGGTCTCCACTGTACAGAGGAGCATCTGTTACTCTTGGACAAACCATCCTACTTTTGATGGCTTTTGCTGGAGCAGTGGGATTGACACAAGATGGTCTGCAAACACTTCTCCAAATTGTGATACTTATTCTGCCACAAACTTTCCTCTTGCCATTCCCCAAATATGTGCTCAAAAAACTTTTCAAAACAGGGAAATATGATTTTCGTGTATATTGGCCCAACTGTTTTTGTACTTTGGAAAACAATGCATGCAAGACTTGCCATCAGGTATTTGACAAAAATGAACTAATGAAAAAGGGTAACTTTGTCTTTACCTTATCCCTTGTCAGCCAACTGAAACATGTCCTAGAGACTCTTAATCTTGGAGAGTTCTTTCAATACATACAGTACTGCATTACTTTCAAGACTACATCTGGTGTCATTATTTCATACATTAGTCCAGCTTCACTAACTCATTCAGTCAACAAAATACTCTTAAATGCCTACTATCTTTGTAGTGTATGTTTTGCCGTTATACAGATTCTATATGTATCATTTTTCAGTATTGCTGAACGTTTGTGTTTGTCAGTACTCAAATTACTGCACTGCACAAATGTTATGGTGAAACCTTGAAAATGTGCAGTATTTCTCATACTGTATATGTGAACTGCGAATTTTTAGATTTTTTTTAAACAATTAGTGATTTTCGTTTTTTTGCAGAATATGTAAGTTGAAAACATGAAGAAGCCACTCCATGTTTCAAGTAACAGTATTGGGGGCCTTAAAACCATAAACTTTGTATTTGAATTTGGGTTGTTTTAGAGGAAATTTTTGGTCCTAGTTGGGGGTGTGGCGATGGTATGGTATGGTTACATGATTTCCGCATGTGCTCCATATGTTGCAACATGGTAAAATGTTTGCTACATGCACTCCACATTACCACATATTAACAACATGTGGAAACACATTTTCCAAATGTGCCCTATATGGTACCACATGTTACCATGTGCCTCTGTGGGAAAAACATATTTAAGGTATTAGTCAGCATCTCATCAAGCTCACGTCTGCATTTTGACCCACGCACGCACGCACGCACGCAAGCACGCACGCACGCACATGTGTCCAACATGTGGTACCACATGTTACTATATGTGATAACATGGTACCCATGTGGTACCACATGTGGTACCACATGTGTCCACGTGGTAACACATGTTATCACATGTGGACACAAGTGGACACATGTCGTAACACGTGTTTCACCTATGTCCACAGGTGACCACATGTGTTAATTTGATTAATTGTAACTTTACATGTGACCACATGTGGACACAGGTGAAACACATGGGAAATTCGTGTGGTTTTTCTGTAAGGGTTCTCAAACCATTCCTGAACCATTTTTACTTTGTGGCACAGCACACTATCCTACTGCCTATCAGGGAATACGGCTTCCATGGAAGGGTGTACATGGTCTTTGAAGGAACCCGGCTGGTAGGTTGTTCCGAACATCTTGGAGAACTAACCACAGATCTTCTGTGGATATAGCCTTCCTCAGATCCTTCTGTCTCTTCATGTAGTCCCAGACTGACTCGATGATGTGATTGCTGTGTTCAATCTTGCCATGGTGTATGACCTGTGACATGAAACTGTCTTCCACAACCTCATCTTGGTAACAGAGTTTGGCTGTTCCTCACCCAGTTTTAGGCCTCCTACACAGCTGTTTCTGTTTCAGTTAAAACCTGAGGATTTTGTGAATTTAAGGTAGTGCCCATCTTGTTGCAAAAATTCTCAGGCAATGCTTCAATATTGATAGATGGAATAATTACACTCATGCAACACAGCAGCTGGCATTGGGAATTAATTAACGAAGAACAAGTAAGTAACACATGTAAAACATTACTGTAAGTGCACTGTAAGTCACGGGAGTAATAATAAATATGGTTAGTATGAGACCACGTATAAGACTACATTATTTTTTGACGCACTCGTATGCTGGAGCTGCAGAAGATCTGGGAGGGACAGAAAAAGACTAAACAAACTGGACATCATCGAGGAGTTGGGTGAGAAGAGGATGTTAGCGGAGCTGACATAAATCATTCACAACCCATCCCACCCCCTGCATGAGATGGTGGGGGCATTAAGCAGCGCCTTCGGCAGCAGACTTCTGCATCCACTCTGTAAGAAGGTCCTTCATTCCAACTGTGATCAGACTGTTCAACAATTAATGTAGCATTATATTTACACACTTATTGTTTTGCACTGTTTTTGCATTACTGTGATTTTTACATTTCATCATCTTGCCATTATATCCATGCAATATCTTGTGCAATATTCTTCAATATTACATATTTATCTTTTTTGTATGAAGTATATGCATATATATTTTTTTCTTTTTATATACTGCGTTACATGTATTTTTATCTAATGTGCAATAATGAAAAAAACGTGCAATTTTCAATCCTCTGATGTTATCATACTGGAAACATGATGTATAACTGTAAATCATGCATAAGTTGAGTAATCACAGCCCATGAAGCCAGAAAAGTTGTAAAATGTAAAAGCAGAAAATAAAGACAAACACTAGGCATGCCTCTGCATGCTTGGCCTTTTATAAAAGCAAAGCAGCTGCAGTTTCCCACGATTAGATCAGGAAAAACCCGCAGGTGGCTAGGAGAGTTCCACAATCCCTCTCCCTGCCACAAGTAGACTGGAGAGCTCCACCAGCCATCTTGAAAATGCAAGGTAGAAGCTATCCGCCACGGGTAGAACTGAAACATCCTTGACTGCCAGAGATAAGAACCTAATGGTGGCACAGCTGCGTCTAGTAGGTTTTTTTTTTTTTTTTTTAAATGGGTTGTGGCTTCTCAGAATAGCAGGATGAAGGAGTATATAAAGAGCTGTAAACGATCAGAAAGTCAGAGCATAGAGGGAGTAAGAGAACTTTTGAGTGTTTTTGCAGGACCCCAGGGTCCACTGTTTGTTCAAACTGTCTTTGCTTTGAATAAACAACCCCACATCATACTTTGAAGACCTTGTGCATCCTATTTCTTGAAACCTTAATGAAGATACCAATAATTGATCCAAAAATATTTTTGAACTAATTGTCGAACACAGCTGCCTGACTATACTGTATCTGGCCCAAAGGCAGGCAGTTTTTGTGAACCAACAAATGACAATGATAATTATAATAACATATGACATATGACTAATAATAAAATAGAATGTTATAGTATATGTATGTGCATGGCAGTGTGTGTGTGTGTGTGTGTGTGTGTGTGTGTGTGTGTATTAGTGCTGTCAATCAATTAAAATATTTCATTGCGATTAATCTCATGAATATCATAGTTAACTTGCAAATTGCAAATTAATCGCACATTTTTATCTATTCTAAATGTCCCTTGAAGTATTATTTTAATACTCTTATCAACATGAAAAAGTGGATAGGCTTGCTTTGAGCAAATGTTTTTTAATTGAAAACAACAATGTGTAGTGTTATATCTCACACTAACTTTCTCACTTTGAGCAGTCATTCACATTTGAAGCAAAATCTCACACAATTTAACACTGTCAATAAACAGCTACAAAAAAGCCCCTTCAACAACCCTTTCTAAGGGATCAAAACAGGGTGATACAAGATAAAGTGCACATCATTGTAAACTAGGACTCACCCTATAGTGCAGTTAAACCATCACTTAAACTCTCCTTTCTTAAGTTTCCTCACAGCAAGAAGGTTGCCGGTTCGATCCCCCAGCGGGGCCTTTCTGTGTAAAGTTTGCATGTTCTCTCTCTCTCTGGGCACTCCAGCTTCCTCCCACAGACCAAAAACATTCTCATTAGGTTAATTGGTGACTCTAAATTGTCCTTAGGTGTGAGTGTGAGCGTGAATGGTTGTATGTCTGTACACGTTGCCCTGCAATCGACTGGCGACCTGTTCAGGGTGTACCCTGCCTTGCGCCCGGTGACAGCTGGGATAGGCTCCAGCCCCCTGCAACCCCGAAAGGGATAGTCGGTATAGAAATGGATGGATAATAGCATCCATATGCCTCTGTTGAAAGCCATCCATTGTCACCTGGTTTTGACAAGGAGGCGGCAGAGAATTCGCATTCACCGTGTGTTTGGCCATCAAGTGGTATTTCAGACTGGATGTGCTACGGTGATAACTCAGTTCACACCAACAACACACACAGATAACTTTGGTCTTGTCAGTCGACCCATCTGGCAACTTTTTGAAACTAAACTTTCCATTCAGAATCTTGTTCACATCTGCTTCAGCGTTTCGCGGTTGACATCCACACAAACTGGTAGCCTACTGCTTTACAGCTAGCGAGTAGGCAAGACCAAACACGTGCGTGGGGCGTGCCTATTGTTTTGTTTCTGGTTTACAATCAGATCCTGTAGTTTTTCTAACGTTACTAGCAGTGGCCACAGCTTATAAAAAACTACAAGTTCACTAGGTCACAAGGTGCGTTAATCTTGCCATAAAAAAAAGAGATGCCGTTAAAATTGTTGTTATCATGTAATAATTTTGTTTGTAATATTTGTTGTAGCAACAGGTTAAACATACACATAAAATATATACAATGAAGAAAAATAAGGATGAGGAGAAAACAAAGAGAGAAAGAATGTTCTCAAAAACTAAGTATATAAACATGGAATAACAGCAATTCTTAAAATATAACAAAGTATATAGACACAGAAAAAAATAGCAATTGTAAAAAATATAACTAAATATATAAACAAGAATAACAACAATTGTTAAAAACGTAACTAAATCTAAATATATGGTTATATAATATGTATTGCGATATTATAATAATATAATGAAAATACAATGCAAGTAAATAATTTAAGTTAATAGCAGTAAATATTGGGGTTTGTCAGATTGGTAGAGATTAACTCATTAACTTAAATTACTGTTGTATAGTGTGATGACTCGTGGCAGGAATGAAGCAATCCTTGTGACAGCGATGCTGGAGCAGTCTATTGGAGAAGGAGCTCTGCTGTCTGTCCACAAGGTGGTTAAGATGATGTTCAGGGTTATCCATGATGGATAACAGTCTTTCCAGTGTCCTCCTCTCCACTAGGTCCTCAAAGGTGTCTAATTTGCTGCCAATAATGGAGCCGGCCTTCCTGATCACTTTGTCCAGTCTTTTTGTGTCGCTAGCTTTGTTGCTGCTTCCCCAGCACACTGCAGCAAAGAAGAGTTCACTTGCAACAACAGAGTGGTAGGAGATCTCCAACATCTTGCTGCACTCATTGAATGATCTCAGCCTCCTCAGGAAAAAGAGTCTGATCATCCCCTTCTTGTAAACAGTGTTGATGTTAGTTTTCCAGTTCAGTCTGTTGTTAAGGTGCACTCTGGGATATTTGTAATCCTCCTCCATTGTGACATTCTCCTCCAGAATACACAGTAGTTGAGTGGCTGTCCTGTTACTTCTGAAATCAGTCAATATCTCCTTGGTTTTGGCTACGTTAAGCAGCAGGTGATTTCTAGCAGACCATTCCACAAAATCATCCACCACTGCTCTCTATTCCTCCTCTCGTCCATCCTTCATACACCCTAAAACCGTTGAGTCGTCTGAAAACTTCTGTAGGTGGCACAATGAGGAGTTGTACTAGAAGTCTGAGGTGTACAAGGTGAAGAGAGGAGACAAAACAGTCCCCTGTGACGCTCCTGTACTATTTTTCACGGTCTCAGACAGAAAATTGCCCAGTCAAACAAACTGCGGTCTGTCTGTCTGCCATAGCTTCTCCCTCAGCTCGTGTTCAACACTCCTCAATTTCTTCTTCTCGGCCTTTTGGCTACGATCAAGTGTCGTATTTGTTCTTATCAGTTTAATATCTGTCTTATATAAAGGATATATTAAATGGATTTTTTGCGCCGGAGCTGAAAAAGGGGCTTGCTCCGTTCACTCCATGCATCGACCTGGTATTGCAGTGCCGCCATGAGTGTGCATGCGCCAACCGGGCATGCAGCCTGTCACAGTCGCTCCTGTTTCTTTTCTAGTTTTGCAAATTGTTTTGCTTTATTCTTTCTATTCTTACCTGCAATTTTATGACTGTCATTTTGTAGCTCTCCAAACATGATGGCCGAGAGAGTTCTGGTTTGTTTCCTCACTTTGGAATTGCTACTCTCACTGGGACACAGCACTGATGTGCAGCGCATTGTTTACTCCAGAGATCAGCTGATCGCACTGAGGCCAGCCAGCTTGTCGACCAGAACATCAGAGATCCCTGCTGAAATGTGGAGAAAAACACACAGAGGATGCAGGGGAGGACAGAAACAGAGGAGGAAAAGAGCTGGGTAGAGACAACAGAGGCTTATTGAGAAGAGGAGATATAAGCCATGTCTCCCCTCTCTCATCATGGGCAACATGAGGTTGCTGGCAATTAAGGCAGAGGAGCTAACAGCACTCGCCAGGAGTCAGAGGGAGTACTGCAAGAAAATCGCTCTCTTCAGCATGCTGCCACGCCACTTACCTCTCCATCTGGGTGCAATCACTGTCTCCACATGTCGCAGACCATCCTGGAACTCCATAAACGGATCTCCACCTTGTACCGGATTAGACAAGATACAGTAGTCACTCTGGGGGCAACTAGGGCTGCCGCTGGAGGGGAACCGGAGCTCGACTCCACAATCCCTGTCACCCAACATCCAGACCAGGACCGCTGGCTTCTCCAGGGAGCCAAGCCCAAGCAACCGGTCAGTTCCACCCTAGCGGAGATGCTGTGGTCCCGAGTCCAGAGGAGCGAACGGGGCAAAAAGTCGCCATCTAAACGCTCGCCTCCACGTGCACTCGAATTGAGCAACAGGTTTGAAATTCTGGATGAGCTGGAATTCCCACCACTCCCAAAAGGCTCCAACCCCCTACAGTCATCACCCAGGGATGCACCTGAACCAGCTGACATCACTGCTCACCGGGTCCGTCACAGCACAACTCCATAAGAGCCGGCAGAAGAGTCCGTCACGATCCGTCACAAAGTGGGATCCTGCCAGGAAGACGACCGCACACCCCCCTACTCACCAGCTGATGGCACATCCAACCACTATCATCATTGGCGATTCCGTGGTGAGGTGCGAGTGAGGGGGGCACGCAAGCTGTCATTCCCAGGTGCCACTGTTACGGACATAACGGGGAAAATTCCAGACATCAGGAGATCTTATCCGGAGGCCGACAGAATCATCGTCCATGCAGGTACGAATGATATCTACAAACAGCAGTCCGAATTTCTACAGCGGGATATATATATGGGCTTCATAGACAACTTTGATGCCTTCTGGGAGAGGAGGCACCTTTTTGGAGCAGACGGACTGCACCTGAACAGATCCGGCAGCCGTCTGTTGTCCGCTAATTTGACATACGACATCCAGCATGCACACACGTCGGCCAACTCTCCTTGCTGTAAACCCGCAACTATTGACCAGCCCGTCAGTAATTCACGTCCCACAGGTCCAAGTCACTATTATTTTAGTTCCACCTTTAACAGTGAGAGCTGCATTACAGGACTGGGACCCTCAGACTTCAACAATTCTTCTATCCCTGTCATTATTACCACCAGAGAACACATGAAATATCACAACAAAGAAATTCCCACGCATAATCTCAATAACTTGAAATATATAAATATATGTGACCCCCCTGCTGTTCCTCCCCAAACATCACAGAAGTCACTGAACATGGCACTTTTGAATGTGTGATCTCTTTCAAATAAGACCTTTCTTATAAATGACCTTATTTTAGACATGAATCTTGATGGTATGTTTTTAAGTGAAACGTGGCTTGGCACTGATTGAGCTGCAACCCTCATTGTGTTGTGTGAATACAACAATACAATACTGAGAGAGAACACAGAACTAAGGCTGGTAAAATTCAACAGAAGGTTTATTAACCAAAAGTGTCCACAAAAACAGGTAAACGAAAAGCGAGAGCACAAAAACACTCTGCAAAGTCCAACTAAAGGTGTCCTCCAAAACGGGAAAAACTAAGGGCGAGAGCAAACAAACACTCTGCACAGATCAACTAAGGGCGTCCACAAAAACGGGAAAAAACTAAAGGCGAGAGCACAAAAAACACTCTGCTGGCAACTCCAACTCCTCTCACGACCAAGGCTGGGCTGGGCTGAGGGCTTATCCACAGGGCAAAGGCTCCTGGAAGAGGGCAGACAAAAACACAGGTCAGAATGGACTGGACAGACACAGGGGATCAGTTGACTGGCAGAGGAAGGACAGAATACCACGGAGGTAAGCAGACGATCTGACGAGTACTGGAGGGAAAAGCCTGGGTTATATGCAGCTGCTGATTAGGTGGTGATGAGCTGATAATAATAATAATAATAATAATAATAATGCATTTTATTTGAAAGCGCCTTTCAGGACACCCAAGGTCGCTGTACAGAAAATATACAAACAGTGATATAAAATACAAGATAAAAACAAGATACAATCAATAGGGACGGGGGACCGTGTGAAGCAGTTTATAGAGAGTAGGCAAGTCTGAATTGATGATCTGCAGGTGTGAGAGGAGGCAGCAGGTGGAGCTTGACTGGCAGGCGTAGCCTTACTGCATGGTCCTGGACAGACAGGGGGAGACAGACAGACAAAACACACTGGGGAAAACAGGGGAAAATTAAACAAAAGGGAGAGACACACTGCCAGGTCCTAACACATTGAAGCTTCACCCCCCCGTTATGACTTTTCATATTCTATTAGAAATGGTAGAAGAGGAGGAAGGACAGCCACAATTCTTTTAGCAGCACGTGGTTTTAAGAACATTTTATTTGGTGAATACACGTATTTTGAATATCATTCTTTTCTTTTTAGCAGCCCTCCCACACTATATTTGACTACATCTACAGACCACCCAAACGATGCATGTCTTTCATTACAGAATTCTCCTCGAGAATACTGTACTGTAATACTGTAAGGAAATGCTATTTTACAGTACATCTGAAGTGGCTGCAAGTTTTATTGATATTTTACGTGATAGTCCTCCAGAGATTTTACCTTCTTCTTGTGATTTTATTGTTGATAATTTTAACAGAAGACTCAAGTCAGCACTTGACATAGTGGCACCAGTAAAACTTATTTTAAACTTGTTTTAAAAAAAGATTAAAACAAACTCAAAACCTCCCTGGTGAAACAGGGACATACAACAGTTCATTTTCAAATTTTTCAGGAACAGTTGAGCATCTACAACAAGGCAGTTAAAAATGCAAGAAAACAACATTTTTCTAAATGAATCAGTTTCAATCATAAAAATCCAAGAGTCCTTTTTTCAACCATTGACCATTTAATTAACCCTGTTTTTAACCAACCTCCTGAACTAAACCTTTCATGTGAAGATCTTGCAGTCCACTTCAGAAGCAAAACAGATACTATTAGATCTAATCTTTTACATTGTCAGTCTACGCATTTTAATTTTTCAGAATCTGCGCTTTAAAGTGAGGAAACACTGTAGAGATTTGTCCTGGTGGATGCTGACATGCTTGAGAAAGATATCTCCCAGTTAAGTTTAGCAACCTGCCTTTTAGACCCCATTCCAACATCATTTTTTAAAGACGTTTATAGTTTTTTAAAAAATTATCTGCTGACTATCATTCATCATTCACTACAGACTGGCGTTTTCCCAACTGCTTTTAAGACAGCCAAGTAAAACCTCTCTTATAGAAGAACAATCTGGGCATATCAGTACCAGAGAACTATTGACCAGTTTCCGACTTGCCATTTTTAAGTAAGATCCTAGAAAAACTTGTTTTTAACCAATTAGATGATTTTATGACCTCGACAAATGCTGCTGAAATATATCAATCTGGTTTTAGAAAATATCACAGCACGGAAGACAGCACTAGTGAAAATTCCCAATGACATCAGGTCAAACATGGACACAAAAATGCTGTCTGTCTTGGTGCTTTTAGATTTGAGTGCAGCGTTCGACATAGTAGATCATACCATTCTTTTAAACAGACTTGGAAATCTAATTGGCATCACTGGTACTGTTTTTAACTGGTTCATATCACATCTCACTGACAGGAAATTCTATGTCAGCATGGGGGAACATGCATCTAGTTTTTATCAAATGAAATGTGGGGTTCCACAGGGGTCAATTTTAGGTCCAACCCTTTTTAACCTATACACTGCATGAAAAGTAGCATTTCCGTCAATTATCGTCACTGTAAATTGCCGTAGAAGTTCTCTGGGTGTGGTATTAAAATGCAGATGTAAATGCTGCAAGCCATACAAATGAAAATTAGAATTGTGTGTGTGTGTGTGTGTGTGTGTGTGTGTGTGTGTGTGTGTGTGTGTGTGTGTGAGTTCTGTGCCTAAAGAATACAGACAGAAGATTTTTTTTTTTTAATGAAGATTTAAAAGTGTGTTTAAATAATTTTATAGGTTACATACAGGATAAGTGTCCTGACTCTCAAAAGCCTTTAATTTTCCACTTCACTCCATCTCCAGTTCTTGGACATGTCAAATTTTTTTCACATTTTGCCACCACAACACCAGATGAACAATGGTTGTGTGATTAGCTTGCAAAATTCCAGCAGGGTAAGTCCACTGATGATTCTTTAAGTAGGAATAAAAAGGGAACACACCAAAGTAACTTTTCTTTTTTTAATTTTCAATGATGTCAGTTCAAAGTTTACAGGTTTTATAAAATATGCAGGTACAAAAATAGAAAATCAGAATACCTAACAAAATCACCACATGTTTTTCTTTCAACGCAACAAAAAATGTCTCGCGAGAAATTCCGTGACGTCGTCTTCAGTTCACCCCAGAAGGCACTCCTCTGCGACGAGTGGACGGCCTGGCTGCGGAGCGACCATATCCAGAAAGTCCAAACAATTTAGAGAAGAAACTGCTGAGTGTCTTCAGTGGATTGTCTCGGCTGCTAACGCAGCTGATCGTGCAATTGGCGAGTAGAATGGCCGAGATAAAAGCCAGACTGCTCGCTCTGGAGGAGCAGCCCCATCTGAACTGCAGCTGCGGAGACGAAGAGACGGGTACGTAAGTTACGTAAGTAACGTTAGCATTTAGTACCACATTGTGCAGTTTTTAGGGCGCCAAACCTATATCATTCTTATTGCACTACGTTCCGAACGTTTGGTAACCGTTCACGTTACATTTAACATGACAATGTATTTTGTATTTTAAAGGAAAAGGTGCAGTGTCTGCACAATAGTGATGGAAACGACAGGCGATATGAACCTGAGCAGGGGTAAGTTAATAAAATACACAGGAAATATTCTGCAGAATATAAGTAAACATAAACGTTGCATGACCTGTTTGTACTTTTTGTGTTTTACAGACTGAACGTCACACTTGATGGCTGGGAGTCCTTTTATGTAAGTTTTTTTTTGTGTGTGTGTCTTGTTGTTGTTTTTACTGAAGCCTGTCTTAATTATTTCAAACAGATATATATTTCCTTCCAGTGGCCTGTAAGACATATTACAAGATGGTGCGGAGGAGCTTCAGGTATGCCCAGGCAGCTCTTTCAGTTTCAAAGCGACAGGCGCCAACTCAGTATGACCCAGAGGCAGCAAAGAAGCATTTCCAGAGGCCTTAGACTCTTTTTTTCATGCACCATGGACCAGCGGCATGGCCCAACCCAGATACTCTTATCAGTGAACCCCTCTGCACATTTCCCTGCTTTTTTTTCCCCCAGTAGTAAAATGTTTCTGTCAACTGTTCTTTATGTTCTATTGTGTGGTAGTATAGTTTTCAGAAGGTGGACAGTCAAATAAATGAATCATTAAAAAAAAAAAAAAATACTTAAATAAATACACACACACACACACACACACACACACACACACACACACACACATATATATATATGTTACGACCCCTAGCTCGTAATGGAAAGATGGAAGCAACATAAACCAGATGTTATTGGTTAAAGTAAAGTTATTTATTTTAAAGATAAGGAAAATAATAAGTACAAACAAAAACCAGAGGCAACTCTAAAGGAAATGGGCCTACGAGTGCTGATAAATCAAAAAACAATCAAAACCAAAAGAGGACTCTCTGGAACTACACTAATCTAACAAACAAACAAACAACAACCAAAAAAAACAACCCAGAAACAAAACCCTCTCTACTTAACTAAAGTTTAACAAAAACAGCAGATCAGCACCCCTTCCGCCTAATCTATTCTAAACAAAAATCTCCACTACCAGTGGCGCTATTAAACGTCAATTTTTAAAGCTGGCCCTGGCCCATTCCTTTACAATTTTCAGTAATGCCTCTCAGTCTGCACAATTCACATGACTGGCCCGCTGTTCTTCAGCTGCCTGGAGTGCCAGTCCGCTCGAGCCTTTCAATGTCCCGTCCTAGATTGGCGCCTGGTGATTGATGGCTGATTGAACGGCTTCGGTACTGCACCAATCCAGGGAGCTGACAGCCGACGGTGGGAGGTGGGAGGCGGAGGGAGATCACACCTGCAGGACGAGCCAATCCTGCGCGGAGATCCGCTATGCCTGATCCGCTCACCCACACTCCTCCAAAGCACTGCATGTTAAGCACAAAAAAAAGGGGGAGGAACGTCAGTGGCCGTAACTATATATATATATTTATGTATTTATTTATTTTTCTTTCTTTTTCAGCAACTCAAATGTGTCCTCTATAATTACAGGAGTGTTTGATGGCTACCTACTGGGGGATCGAGGCTATCCATGTCAGCCCACTCTGTTGACCCCTTACCCTGACCCTGAGCCGGGGCCCCAACAACGTTTTAATGTGGCCCACTGCAGGACTGGAGCCCAGGTAGAGATGGCCATAGGCATACTCAAATCCCGGTTCCAGTGCCTGCTTAAGCTCAGAGTCACCCCAGAGAGGGCATGTGACATCATTGTGGCATGTGTTGTTCTCCATAATATTGCAACTATTAGAGGAGAGCAACACCCTGCTGTACAAATGAATGACCCTGAGGACGACCATCCCATCCACCCTGCAGACATCCAGGATGGAAGGGCTGTAAGGGACCTTACATATATATATAAGGTCCCTTACAGCCCTTCCATCCTGCGTGTCTGCAGGATCTATCTATCTACACTGAAAAAAAAATCCGTAGAATTATGGTACTATCTCCTGTAATATCATGAAGGAATGTTGCCGTAATTCATATAACAGTATTTTTTCCGTTGCGCTTTGCATTCTGGATAGTGAAATTCAGAGCGAGAGAGAGAGTGAAGGCGGCCATTATAGAAAACTCTGCAACACGCAGATTGAGGGGTGGGTAGGGTTGAAGGACAGGCTGTGTTTTGAACTGGAAAACTTGAAAAATACCTCACACTTCTGTGGTCAAATTTGGTGGTTACGTTATTTAATTTTTTTTTTTTTTTTTTTAAATAAATTTGGCGCCTGGTGATTGATGGCTGATTGAACGGCTTCGGTACTGCACCAATCCAGGGAGCTGACAGCCGACGGTGGGAGGTGGGAGGCGGAGGGAGATCACACCTGCAGGACGAGCCAATCCTGCGCGGAGATCCGCTATGCCTGATCCGCTCACCCACACTCCTCCAAAGCACTGCATGTTAAGCACAAAAAAAAGGGGGAGGAACGTCAGTGGCCGTAACTATATATATATATTTATGTATTTATTTATTTTTCTTTCTTTTTCAGCAACTCAAATGTGTCCTCTATAATTACAGGAGTGTTTGATGGCTACCTACTGGGGGATCGAGGCTATCCATGTCAGCCCACTCTGTTGACCCCTTACCCTGACCCTGAGCCGGGGCCCCAACAACGTTTTAATGTGGCCCACTGCAGGACTGGAGCCCAGGTAGAGATGGCCATAGGCATACTCAAATCCCGGTTCCAGTGCCTGCTTAAGCTCAGAGTCACCCCAGAGAGGGCATGTGACATCATTGTGGCATGTGTTGTTCTCCATAATATTGCAACTATTAGAGGAGAGCAACACCCTGCTGTACAAATGAATGACCCTGAGGACGACCATCCCATCCACCCTGCAGACATCCAGGATGGAAGGGCTGTAAGGGACCTTACATATATATATAAGGTCCCTTACAGCCCTTCCATCCTGCGTGTCTGCAGGATCTATCTATCTACACTGAAAAAAAAATCCGTAGAATTATGGTACTATCTCCTGTAATATCATGAAGGAATGTTGCCGTAATTCATATAACAGTATTTTTTCCGTTGCGCTTTGCATTCTGGATAGTGAAATTCAGAGCGAGAGAGAGAGTGAAGGCGGCCATTATAGAAAACTCTGCAACACGCAGATTGAGGGGTGGGTAGGGTTGAAGGACAGGCTGTGTTTTGAACTGGAAAACTTGAAAAATACCTCACACTTCTGTGGTCAAATTTGGTGGTTACGTTATTTAATTTTTTTTTTTTTTTTTTTAAATAAATTTGGCGCCTGGTGATTGATGGCTGATTGAACGGCTTCGGTACTGCACCAATCCAGGGAGCTGACAGCCGACGGTGGGAGGTGGGAGGCGGAGGGAGATCACACCTGCAGGACGAGCCAATCCTGCGCGGAGATCCGCTATGCCTGATCCGCTCACCCACACTCCTCCAAAGCACTGCATGTTAAGCACAAAAAAAAGGGGGAGGAACGTCAGTGGCCGTAACTATATATATATATTTATGTATTTATTTATTTTTCTTTCTTTTTCAGCAACTCAAATGTGTCCTCTATAATTACAGGAGTGTTTGATGGCTACCTACTGGGGGATCGAGGCTATCCATGTCAGCCCACTCTGTTGACCCCTTACCCTGACCCTGAGCCGGGGCCCCAACAACGTTTTAATGTGGCCCACTGCAGGACTGGAGCCCAGGTAGAGATGGCCATAGGCATACTCAAATCCCGGTTCCAGTGCCTGCTTAAGCTCAGAGTCACCCCAGAGAGGGCATGTGACATCATTGTGGCATGTGTTGTTCTCCATAATATTGCAACTATTAGAGGAGAGCAACACCCTGCTGTACAAATGAATGACCCTGAGGACGACCATCCCATCCACCCTGCAGACATCCAGGATGGAAGGGCTGTAAGGGACCTTACATATATATATAAGGTCCCTTACAGCCCTTCCATCCTGCGTGTCTGCAGGATCTATCTATCTACACTGAAAAAAAAATCCGTAGAATTATGGTACTATCTCCTGTAATATCATGAAGGAATGTTGCCGTAATTCATATAACAGTATTTTTTCCGTTGCGCTTTGCATTCTGGATAGTGAAATTCAGAGCGAGAGAGAGAGTGAAGGCGGCCATTATAGAAAACTCTGCAACACGCAGATTGAGGGGTGGGTAGGGTTGAAGGACAGGCTGTGTTTTGAACTGGAAAACTTGAAAAATACCTCACACTTCTGTGGTCAAATTTGGTGGTTACGTTATTTAATTTTTTTAAAAATTCTTTATTACATCAACGTTACCTCTGGCAGGCTTTCGTGCTAGCTCGCCCCAGTTAGCACAAAGGCCCAGTTTCCCCCCATGAAAAGTTGGGCACATAAAAAAGGCATGTTTTATATAGCTTATATTATATTTGCAGGTTTGTGTGTGTGTGTGTGTGTGTGTGTGTGTGTGTTGTAACCGTGCTTTGCTTAATAGCAAGCCATGGCAAGCCGTTCCTGCCAGAAATACGCCACATTCAGTTGTGTAGTCGGCAGGAACGGCTTGCCATACGGGGGAGCTAAAAACACGAGCTCCGGACCAGTAGATTAGAATCAGCTCGTATTAGCTCTCTTCGAATCAGAATTATGTTGGTATCTGTGGATTAACTGACTGAATCCCCGAAACACAGCAAATAGGTCACATGCATTCCAGGTTCGAAGTCAGTGTGGCCATAGATATTGTGGCTTCGGTAGCCTTGCTGTTCATATGTTACATAGACACCCAGACACAAGAAGCAGACAAACTTAGAACTGTAGCGTGTCTGTACAGTGCTCATTTAATTTTGACAGCAGTGAATATAGGCTCTTTAAAGCTGATGTTTCAAGATACCTTTTGAAGCTAAACTTGACTCAGTTAGCTACAAAGTCCCCAGTTCCCCCCCTTAACAAAATTAATAATAATGATAATAATAATAATAATATGGATGAAGGTAATGAATGATTGTGTCTGTGACTATGTATCAGGGCAAGGCACCCACTTTTCTGTTTTGATCAAGAACTGCAAACACATTGCTAAATCACAGTCAACACAGTCTCATAATCAGCCAGATTACAAATAATTCAGTTATGAGTTACTAAATAACAGGCTCAAAAAATTTCCAGATGAAAATGTCAGTCGGTGGAAAATGAGATTCTATAATTTGCATTTTAATTAATGGATCAATTATTGCTATATTTATTCTACTGTCCACCACTAACGTCAAGTCTGGTTTGATTAGGAAGGACCTGGGTGTGGGAGTGGCAGCCGATTAAATAGACTTGGAGGACAGCAGCTCAGGTGTGGAGAGTGATTCAGGAGGAGTGGGCACTGTAGCCTGGCTTGAGGGAGAACAGCTACCGTGGGCATGGTGGCGGGTGGATAGGGACACCCCAGCCGCTGAAGGGCTAGTGGTAGCCATCGCACTGTGCAGCTGACAGGGTATGTGCTCCTTGTCTGCAGGGTGACCTCATCCATGGGAAGCTGTCTGGTGGAGGGCCAGGTGTGGATGGCAGAGAGGGGAACAGAGTGACTCTGACGAGATGAACGAGGTAGCAGCAGAACAGGGGGAGCGGCATCGTGTGCAACTAGAATGATATCCAGCCCAAGTGAGTAGATGGGACGGAGGATTACAGAGTGGTCAGACGAACACATCATGCTCTGGGAAGGCCCAGTGATAGAAGATGACGACCGAGTGCTGTGCACCAGTCCACTGCAGTGAGAGAGCAGAGGCTCTGTCTCTCCTGTAAATCTCAGACAATGACGAGCAGCACTTGGTCCAGTGTGTTCTGCAACTGTAACCCCCAAATTCCACCAGAAGCATTGCGTAATGGCTGCATCGCGTTCCGGGAACCATACCTTTCCAGACAGAGGGTCCAAGGCAGTACAGAGGGGGAAACGGCACCACATTCCGCCAAGACTGTTCAAGCTTGTGACTCAACTCAAGGATTTCGAATGGGGCATTTGAGGTTTTTGGACTGCGTATACACTTACACACACACACACACACACGCACACACACACACACACACACACACACTCACACACACACACACCCCTCTTGTCTGACTTGAACTGTTTGGACTGCATGTGCGTGTACACACACACACACACACACACACACACACACACACACACTGGCAGAGACAGAACAGAATTTTTTTGAATGCCTATTGCTGCCCTAAGTTGTTAAATTGATTGTTGTATTGACATATTATTCTGTTTTGTTACCGTTTTATGGAAATGTCTTTAATGTGTATGTAGCTCAGGTGGTGAAGGGGTTAAGTGCCTGCCCACCAAGACCTAGGGTTCAAATCCCCATGTTCAGAGAGGGAAGTTGGGTGGGGAGGGTGATATTTGTCACTGCATGTTCTCCTACAGACTGGGGCAGCACCTGTCAGTGGGGAATGATGACTTACAGTGTTTTAATTTCACCAATAAATTCTTTATAGTTGATTGTATTTTTTATTTTATTTTGTGGAAATGCATTTAAAAAACAAAACAAAAAGAAATTGTATGGCACTGTTAATTGGCATGACTACAACATTTAGGAGAAAAGGGGTTAAAATGTTAATTAAAATGTTAATTGCACTAATCAATTGTTTACAGTTGAATGCATTGTCATATGAACTTGTACTGTTTTAATGTTTTAATTTCAGTAAACAGGAAAAAATAAACATTGTTATATTTGTATACGGTTTACTAAGATTGATTGTCTGTAAATGGTACAGTGAATGTCCTTTAAATCTACAGAATTTTCCATTTTAGGATTGACTGAAGTCCCGTAAAAGTACGGAATTATCCGGATTAGGATCGAAGGAAGTGTCCCTAAATGGTATGGTCAAAGTCCCGTAAAAGTACGGATATATCCGTTCTAGGGTTGACGGAAGTGTCCGTAGAATAATGGTCAAAGTCCCGTAAAAGTACGGAAATATCCGTTCTAGGGTTGACGGAAGTGTCCGTAGAATAATGGTCAAAGTCCCGTAAAAGTACGGAAATATCCGTTCTAGGGTTGACATAAGTGTCCGTAGAATAATGGTCAATGTCCCGTAAAAGTACGGAAATATCCGTTCTAGGGTTGACGGAAGTGTCCGTAGAATAATGGTCAAAGTCCCGTAAAAGTACGGAAATATCCGTTCAGCCACTGCTCATGGTTTTGGCTGAGGGCCAGCTCCTCAGCCTCTGTCAGAGGTGGTTGAGGTGGCCCTCCCGCCGTTTTTCGGGCCTCTGCCTTCTTTCTATTGGCTGAACAGAACTGAAATGTTAATCTTTTTTTAATTTTGTATTTTATTGAGTGTTCGTGGACACATTGTAACATTTTAAATGACTTCAATACATATAAAATAAAAATGTGTAAACATTGTATCAAGTGTTAATCTACAAAGTGGGATATCAATAATAATAATAATAATACATTTTATTTGAAAGCGCCTTTCAGGACACCCAAGGTCACTGTACAGAAAATATACAAACAGTGAGATATTAAGTGAGATGACGTGTTAAAACACCATGTTGTTAGGGGTTTAAATTACTACTTGAAGTAGCCACTGAATTAATATTTACTTTGTTTAATAACCTAAGTCAATTAAAAAAAATTAAATTTAAATCAAAGTGAGGTACAATCATAGCCTAGCAAAATATGCCTTATCTTTTTGAATGATGTTTTTATATTTCATTTTTAGCTGCTTCTTTCTCCGCTGTTGGACTGCACCTAAATGAAAATCAGATTTTGTTCCTATTTAGATTCATAACTGTATGCTACGATCTTAAGTACGGTTAAATGTTAAGTCAATGGAATAGTACATTCAAACTTATGTGTTGTCTCGGGAGCAATTTTTCTCCCATGCTGCTTTTCTCTCCTTCGCTGCTGCAGCGGTGATATATTTACATCAAACTATGTGCTCATACTCCACATAGGCCTGTAATAAGACCTCCAACTTCATCGAGGAAAAATAACTTGATCTTTTTTTTTTTTTTTCAGGTGACTCGTGGTATCGGGGCTCCATTGATGATGGCTTTTTAAAGTGGTTGTGCACACGTGCAATTTAAGCTTAACATACTCAGAGTTGATTGAACTAACTCAGATCAGCTGTTCTGGAACTGGATACTCAGAGTTTCCCATCTCAGAGTAAGTCAACTCAGAGTTCAGGGATAGAATCAGAGTTTATTGAACCTCCTACCTGGAATACTTCCCTGGTCCCGACCAGGTTAGGTTCATAGAGTCTGTTACTATGGTAACTGACCGAGAGCTTAAGTTACCTCTCTCTGTGAAACAAGCTCGAGTTACCCCTCTTTCTCTGGTTTGAGTTACCTCCCTTTGTGAAATGGAAAACTCAGAGTTTCCTTCATTTCAGGCTTAACAAACTCAGAGTTTTCACTAACCTGCTTTATGAAATGAGCCCCTGGTCACATTACCATCAAGGAACTAATCTGTTGCCTGGACATTGAACTGTTAGCTGTTGGGCTCAGGCCATATTATTTGCCCAGGGAGTTTTCACATGCCATTATGTGAAACCTAGAAACCGTTGTAGCTGCTTCCGGGTGGTTGGAACAGGCCACCCTTTAACTGCCTCGACCTTGGCCGGATCTGCTCTGATCTGCCCTTTTTCGACCACATAACCCAAAAAATTTACAGACTTTACATGGAACTCGCATTTTTCAGCTTTGACATATAGTCTGTTTTTCATTAGTCTTTGCAACACATCCCGGACATGACCTACGTGTTCCTCATAGGTGCGAGAAAAAATCAAGATATCGTCTAAATAAACAAACACCACGCGGTTCAGCAGGTCTCTGAGCACATCGTTGACCATGGCTTGGAAGACAGCCGGTGCATTTGTTAGTCCAAACGGCATCACTAAGTATTCAAAGTGGCCTAGGTGCGTGTTGAATGCCGTCTTCCACTCATCCCCCTCCCGAATCCTTACTAAGTGGTAAGCGTTTCTTAAATCTAATTTGGAGAAGATCCCAGCCTCATGGAGAGGACTGAAAGCTGAGTCAATGAGGGGAAGAGGATACTTATTCTTTACCGTAATTTCATTCAGGCCGGTGTAGTCAATACATGGGCGAAGTGTTTTATCTTTCTTTTCTACAAAAAAGAAGCCAGCTAACACTGGAGATGAGGATGGACGGATTAGGCCGGCCGCCACTGAGTCATTGAAGTATTTCTCCATCGCCTCTCTCTCGGGTCTGGTGAGGTTGTACAGCCGCTTTGTGGGGAGAGGCGCACCTGGGAGGAGATCTATTGCACAGTCATAAGGGCGGTGTGGCGGGAGAACACACGCCTGTTCTTTGCTAAAAACCTCCTTGAGGTCGTGATACTCACGGGGAACGCCGGTTATGTCCACCTCTTCAGGAGGACTGTCGGCATCAGGGATCTTAGCGGGGACAGCGGCTTTTAGACAGTGTGTGTGGCAGCCGCTGCTCCAGCTTCGGATGGTGGAGGTGGACCAGTCAATAAGCGGATTGTGTTTCTGCAACCAAGGGATTCCCAATATGACAGAGGACATAGGTGAACAGATTACAAACAGTTCTATGTATTCATGGTGATTATTAGAAAGAATTAGGTGGATGGGTTCAGTCTTATGGGTGACCACCTCCAGCAGCTTCCCGTCGATCGCTACCACTTCCTTGGGAGTGGGAAGTCTATTCAGAGGGAGATTGTGAGTTTTTGCAAATTCAAAGTCAATGAAATTATCGTCAGCACCGGAGTCCACTAGCACCTCTAGTGGGAGTGATTGTTGTGAGCCATGTACCATACCTTGAACCGTTAGTCTCGAGGAGGAGGAAGAAGAGATTCGGCTCACCAGCGCCCCCCTGCCTGCTGATGAGCCTGGCCTTTTGCCAAAATACGAAAATTAATAGCATAAGAGTTTTTGACCACCCTGTTAAAGGCAGAGAGGCACTGAGTCGTCTGCTAGACTTACGACAGGGCAATCAGTCAGTTTGAGCTTATGCTATTAATTTTCGTATTTTGGCAGCGGAAAGTGGGTGGGGAGAGCCGGCATTGCAAATGATTTTCTACAAGGGTTTAACGGGGGAAATCAAAGACAAATTGGCAGTTAGAGACGAGTGCAATTCACTAAATGATCTCATCGATTTAGCGATTTCCCTGGATAATCGAATCAGGGAAAGACGTAGGGAAGGCTATGATCGCCGGGGATTGCGACCACAAATCTTCCCTCGGGGCGGATCGGGGCAATCAGCGCCTCCCGCTCCCGTCCTTTCCTCCGCAGCCTCTGAAGCACAACCTAGCTCATCGGAGGAGCCCATGCAGCTGGGTCGAACTCGCCTAACTCCAGCAGAGCGGCAACGACGCCGCCGAGACCAGCTGTGCCTGTACTGCGGGCAGAAGGGGCATTTCCTCGCCCAGTGTCCGCAGGTGCCAAAAGGCCAGGCTCATCAGCAGGCAGGGGGGCGCTGGTGAGCCGAATCTCTTCTTCCTCCTCCTCGAGATTAACGGTTCAAGGTATGGTACATGGCTCACAACAATCACTCCCACTAGAGGTGCTAGTGGACTCCGGTGCTGACGATAATTTCATTGACTTTGAATTTGCAAAAACTCACAATCTCCCTCTGAATAGACTTCCCACTCCCAAGGAAGTGGTAGCGATTGTAGATTATAATTCGTTACCAGCTCAGCATTCTGGTTGGAAATGGCAAGGGACCAAGCTGCCGCTTCTCCGGTCAGTAAGCTCATAACGAAAGCTATTTTGGATTGGTGAGTGGCGTAAGTGGTAGGCTGCTGGCTGAAAACCAGTGAACACTGGTGGAGGAACTGTGCACACGTTCCCAGATCACCTGAGTACCGGGCCGGGATGGGGATGTATGGTTCTCGAGCCTGAAGGGTGGTGTTCACCGGAGGGTCGGCAGCTGGCGCTGGAAGCGGAGGATCGGCGGGTGCCGCGGGAGGCGTGAGCCGGTCTCGGATGTCTGGGAGGCCAGCTGAGACACGCTGGTGGTGAGCTGTTGGAGATGCTCCATGACTTGGCGCAGCGTGGTCTCATGCTGACTGATCAAGAGCCCCTGGCTGGAGAGGGCTTGTTTCATCCTATCTGTCTCTGCTGAGTCCATTCTTGGCCAGATGGTTCTGTTACGGACTCTGGAAGTAGGACTCAGATGCAGAGACGGTAATAACAGTTTATTTAGAAAAAGTAACAACAAAAGAAGTAACAACTGAGGGAGCCGAAATAACGGGAACGGAGAAGTCAGTCTCTGCTGGAGGACACTCGACAGCTTCTAGTGAAAAACACAAAACTCCGTTAAGGGAAAGCACACAGGCAAAAGTCCAAAAAATAAACGCTGGAGAAAACTCGACAGTCACCACACAAAAAACAGAAATCTCCACTTGGGGAAAAAACTCACAAGGCAGGATGAAACTCAGGTGCTGGAGAAAACTCGACAGTCACTGGTATGGAAACAAAAGCTCCGCTGGGGGAAAAAGCACACAGGCAAAACAAAAGAAGCACAAGTGCTGGAGAACCACTCGACAGGCACTAGAACCAAAAAACTCCGTAAAGGGTTAGCACACAGGCAGGAAAACAAAAACTCACAAAATCACAGCGTGCACGAAGGCAAGAACAGCTGGAGAACACAAGGCAGGAACCTGGAGATAAATGCTGAGGCGAGAAACACTAGCATGAGCAAAGTGACCATCTGGCATCAGAGTGTGGGAGAAGCATGCTTAAGAAGGAGAGTCCTGATTAGGGGAGATAGGTGTGTCAGGAGCTGCTCAACCCCAGCAAGGATCAGCCCTGCCCCTGCCTTGTTCCAGCCCTGAAAAAACACACAGAACAAAATCAGAGCAGATCACCAACCACGGCCACAACAATTATCATAGCTGTTTACATCCCCCCTGTGCCAACCCCACGTTGGCATGTCATGTCATTCACTCCGCTGTGGCCCTTCTGCAAACTCAACACTCGAGTGCATTCATCACTATCTCAGGTGACTTCAACCAACCACATGCATACAGCTGCTCCCCCCTCCCCCCTCTGGGCAGGTCAGACCACAACCTTGTGCCCCCAGCTGTGTGGAGTTCTTCATCATTTCCTCAACATGAGCGTAAGTCTCCAGAGGGTCCCCATGCTGTGGAAGACGTTGCGCCTCGTTCCTGTGACAAGACATCACAGACTCAAAGGACTACAGTCCTGTGGCACTGACCTCCCACATTACGAAGACCCTGGAGAGACTTGTCCTGGAGCACCTCTGGCCCATGTTTAAGCCACTCTTGGACCCCCTTCAGTTCGCCTATCAGCCCCGACTTGGAGTGGAGGACACCATCATCTACCTGCTCAAACGTATCTATGCCCTGGACAAGCCAGTGAGCACTGTGAGGGTTATGTTTTTTGACTTCTCCAGTGCATTTAACACCGCTCGTCCAGTTCTACTGGGTGACAAACTGACGACTATGCAGGTGGACGCCCCCCTAGTGTCCTGGATTGTGGACTACCTGACTGGCAGACCACAGTATGTGCACCTGTATCACTGTGTGTCAGACAGAGTGGTCAGCAACACTGGGGCCCCACAGGGGACTGTTCTCTCTCCCTTCTTCTTCACTCTCTACACCATGGACTTCAACTATTGCACAGAGACCTGCCACCTTCAGAAGTTTTCTGATGACTCTGTGATAGTTGGATGTATCAGTGAGGGCGATGAGGATGAGTACTGTGGACAACTTTGTCACATGGTGTGAGCAGAACCAGCTGCAAATAAATGTGGCAAAGACTAAAGAACTGGTAGTGGACCTGAGGAGAACCAAGGCACCTGTGATTCCTGTTTCCATCCAGGGGGTCGGTGTGGACATTGTGGAGGATTACAAGTACCTGGGGGTACATATTGACAATAAACTGGACTGGGGAAAGAACACTGACGCTCTCTACAGGAAGGGCCATAGTCGTCTCTATTTTCTGAGGTGACTGAGGTCCTTCAACATCTGCTGGACTATGCTCAGGATTTTCTATGAGTCTGTGGTAGCAAGTGCTATTCTCTAGGCTGAGGATGGCAGACGCCAACAGACTCAACAAACTGATCCGCAAGGCCAGGGACGTTGTGGGAATGGAGTGTGACTCTCTGACGGTGGTGTCAGAGAGGAGAATGCTGACTAAGCTACGGACTATCTTGGACAATGTCTCACACCCACTTCATGATGTGCTGGCAAGGCACAGGAGTACGTTCAGTGAGAGACTCATTCCACCAAAACTCAAGACCGAACGCCACAGGAAATCATTCCTGCCTGTGGCCATCAACCTGTACAACTCCTCCCTCTGAATGGTCCTTGGACTTTTCACTGACTTTTCACCGCCTGATATTATACAGATACATATTTCCAAATTCAGTTTTGCACATCCTTTGCACATCCTTCTGTATATATTTTTTCTCAGTATATATATGTATTTTGTTTTATATTTTGTTGTATATTTGGTCATATATATATTCTCAATGTCAATATTTTGTTTTTTATATTTGCTTTTCATATATGTATTTTCTGGGCTGCATGGTGGCGTAGCAGGTAGTGCGCGTGCCTCACAGCAAGAAGGTTGCCGGTTCGATCCCTGGGTCAGACGGGGCCTTTCTGTGTGAAGTTTGCATGTTCTTCCCGTGCATGCGTGGGTTCTCTCCGGGCACTCCAGCTTCCTCCCACAGACCAAAAACATGCTCATCAGGTTGATTGATGACTCTAAATTGTCCGTAGGTGTGAGTGTGAATGTTTGTTTGTCCTTGTATGTGGCCCTGCAATCGGCTGGCGACCGGTTCAGGATGTACCCTGCCTCTCGCCCATTGTAGCTGGGATAGGCTCCAGCCCCCCGAAAGGGATAGGCGGTATAGATAATGGATGGATGGATATGTATTTTCTTTCTCTTTTCTTTCCTTTCTAATTTCATTCTTGTGTGGAGCACCTGCAACAGAAACAATTTCCCCTCGGGGATCAATAAAGGAATCTGAATCTGAATCTGAATCTGAATCTGAATTCTTTTCTGCCCCCTGACCTGAAGGCTTGTTTCTTCCTATTTAGCAGACTTTTCAGTTCACTGGTGATCCAGGGCTTGTTGGTGGAAAAGCAGCGTACAGTCCAGGAAGGCAGTATGGTCTGTTCACAGAATTTGATGTACTCTGTGACACTCTGTCAGGCTGTTGATGTCCTCCCCATGTGGCTCACACTACACATCCCGGTCTGTTGTCTCAAAGTATACCTGCAGTGACTCATTAGCCTCCTGAGTTCACCTCCTTACTATTCTCGTGGACACAGGCTGCCTCTGGACAAGAGGGGGTATCTATCTATCTATCTATCTATCTATCTATCTATCTATCTATCTATCTATCTATCTATCTATCTATCTATCTATCTATCTATGTGTGGGCTACAGAAACATTCCTTAGAGGTACATGTCTGGGATTACACCACTTCTCATTCACAAACTGCGCAATCCGTCCTCCCTCCTTCTTACCACTCCAAGGCCACGTTTCTGTCCACCCAAGCACAGCTGAAGCTGGTTACCTCCACACTCTGGTCAGGGATGTCTGAGTGAAGCCACAGCTCAATAAAAGCCATTAGGCTGCACTGCCAATATTTCCATTGAGTCCTGACCAGCACAACGAGCTCGTCCATCCCTCTCAGGGTGATCCTTTGCAGTATCTTGGAGGGGAGAAGTGTCCAAATCCCACTACTTGTCCACAGGGGTACCACAAGGGTCAGTGCTTGGACCCCTTCTCTTCTCTCCTCCTTTCGTTCCCGCCAAATGACCCCATGGTCTCGGCTTGGATATCAGCATGCCTCACCGATATCTCGGCATGGATGAAGGAACGATAACCTGTCAAAGACTGAGCTCCTTGTCATCCCACCTGGTCCCTCTATACAACAACAGATCAGTATCCATCACTCCCGCAAAATCTGCCAGAAATCAGTATCCATCACTCCCGCAAAATCTGCCAGAAACTTGAGTGTCTTGATCGATGACCAGCCTCTATTGCTCGGCCATGCTGATTTGCCCCGTACAACACCAGGAAGATCAGACCCTACCTGTCTGAGCATGCAACACAACTTCTAGTACAAGCGCTGGTACTATCATGCCTTAACTATTTTAATTTCTTACTGACAGGGCTCCCAACATGCTCGCTAAAACCTTTACAGATGACAGAAAATGCGGTGGCTCGCCTGGTATTTAACCAGCCCAAACGAGCGCATGTCACTCCACAGTTCATATCCCTCCGCATCAAGTATAAGTCCTTGATGCTTACATACAAAATTGCAACAAAAAAACCCTCCAACCTACCTGAACTCCCTCATTCAGGTTTAGGCTCCGTCCCGCTCACTACACTCTGCCCAGGAATGGCACCTGGTGCTGCCACCTCCAAAAACCCCTAAGTCTCTAGCAAGACTCTTTTGTTCTTTGGTTCCCAGGTGGTGGAACGAGTTACCAAACTCCATTCGTTCTGCAGAGTCTCTTGCGATCTTGTGAAAAAGATTAAAGACCAAGCTCTTTAATGAACACCTTGTTCTTTAATAAAAAACAAACAAACAAACAAACAAAAACAACTATTGCACTTCTTGCACTACTTCGTAGCATTGTCTTGTAGCACCTATGTCCAGTTGGACCAGAAAGTTGCGTTATTGCACTTATTCTTGTTGTTCTCTCCCATCTAGAAACTTGCTTGTGTTGTATGAAAATCTCATATGTACATTGCTTTGGATAAAAGCGTCTGCCAAATTACAAATTGTAATTGTAATGGTAATTGTATTTGCTAAGGACCTCACGTTCCCCGTGATGATCTGGTCTATATCGCTGTGCCTTCACCCTCCATTTGGCTCTTCAGCTTGTCAGGGACTACAATCCTCTCTGCGGGCGGCAGCATGGGTTTACACAACGCGATCAGCAGGTCGCGTGTGTCGACAATGCCCCCACTCCTCTTTGGATGGCCCTCCATTATGAAGAGTGCAAAAAGCAACAAGAGGGCTACCAAAAAGTTGTAAAACTGTGTGCAAACATTGCGACACAGGTACCAAAAGCACAGTTCAAAGATCCTTCTTCCAAAGAAGAACAGAAAAAAACAAACTAAATGAATGACAAATGAATGAGAACGATGGACCACCTGCAACAGGCGGCCATCTAGCACAGTGCCATCTAGAAGCTATTGTTGTTTAGTCATTAAAATATGTATTATCAGGAGTGTTTCCTGATAATACTGCATAAAGGATGCGTATATAGGGTGAATAGAATCAGTCCAAGCAGAAAACCTTGTGGAACGCTTTGATTATCTTTGGCATTGTCACATCAGCCAGCTCCTTATCTGCTGCCAATCTCTCCCTTATCTGTGCACCTACTCAGCTAGCACACAACTACTCACAACCAGTGTCGTACTTTAGTGGCTCCCTCACACTCATTCTTCGCCAGATCTCAGCCCTTATGCAAGAATCTCCAGCGTTTACTTTCGGACAGATTCCCCGGTTTCAACCCAGCCTGCCTTTGACCTTGTCTGCTCTCCTGTTCCCTGGTGAAGACCCCAGTTCTGTGACCCTTACAACGAGTTTTCCCTTGCCCCCTCTGAACCATAGTATCAGTGAGACTCAAGTGCTTCTCTGTTCAGTGAGTGCTGCATTTGGATCCTGGTATCTCTGTTACAGGCATGAACAAAGGAATCATCATTAACATGTAAGACCTGGAATCAATCTGATAGGTAGGACTTAAACCAGATGAGTGTGGTTCCTTTAATGGCAATTAAATGTTCCACTCTCTGTAGTAGTATGTGATGGTCAAGGGTGTTGAAAGCACCACTAATATCGAACAAGACAGTACAGAGACAAGTGCTTTGTCTGATGACATTATGAGGTCATTTGTAACTTTGACCCCTGCTGTTTCTTTGCTATGTTGCACTCTAAATCCATCCATCCATCCATTTTCTATACCATGTATCCCTTTCGGGGTTGCGGGGGGTGCTGGAGCCTATCCCAGCCGTCAACGGGCGAGAGGCGGGGTACACCCTGGACCGGTCACCAGTCGATCGCAGGGCAAACACACAAACATTCACACTCACACTCACACCTAGGGGCAATTTTACAGTCACCAATTAACCTAATGAGCATGTTTTTGGTCTGTGGGAGGAAGCCGGAGTGCCCGGAGAGAACCCACGCATGCACGGGAAGAACATGCAAACTTCACACAGAAAGGCCCGACCCGGGAATCGAACCGGCAACCTTGTTGCTGTAAGGCACGCGCACTCCCTGCTGCTCCACCATGCAGCCCCCCCAAGAAAGGGGAGGTCAGATATAGGACGATAGTTGGCTCATACCCCTGGATCAAGAGTAGGCTTTTTAAAGGGTAAATGGGTTGTATTTATATAGCCCTTTTCTAGTCTTAACGACCACACAAAGCACTTTTGCAACATAAGTCAGCATTCACCCATTTACACACACATTCGTAGGTGGGCTATGTGCCATCTGCTTATGCACAAGTGGTAACACTGTCGCCTCACAGCTAGAAGGTCCCAGTTTGAATCACGCTGTGGGCGCTGGTGGGCCCCTGTGGGCGCCTCCACCATGCCTTTGGTGCCTGCTGCTCAAGGAAAAAGGGGGCCTTTCTGTGTGGAGTTTTCACGTTCTCCCCGTGTTCACCCGGGGTATCCTCCTTAAAAAACCCCTACTAAAAACATGCAAGAAGATTACCACCTGACCAACGGTGACAAGAAGAAGCTGGGTCCCCACCGTCAGCTGGTGGCCCACCGCTCCTGGTCTGTCGCGGATGAAGGACTGACCAGGATGGATTAAATGCAGAGTAAGCAATTTCACCGAAGCATGGCATGTGCATGTAATGTTGTTGTGTGCACCGAATAGCATATGCATGTTGTGTTGTGTGGGTGATTAATAAAGAAAGGATCTTAATCTTATTCTCAATCTTAGCCATTCACATACACACTCATACAATGTGAAAAGGTTTAATTACAGCTACTTTAAAGGACTGTTGTACATCAGTTGTAAAGAAGTGCCACTCAAGGGAAAAACTCCTTTAACCTGTCTATCTGGGAAAGAAAGACAGGATGATGGTTTTGATGAAGACCTCACTGAAGTTAATTGGGGAAGGTCAGTGGGAGAAAGTCTAAATATGTATGAGATTTAAGAGTTGTTTGTAAGGGTCCTGTGTTTGAAGAAAAAACAGTACCCATTGAGGGCAGGAGGAGAAGAATTTTGTCTGTAGTAATTAGAATTTTATTATGAGAGAGGCTTGTGAAGTCATAGTACTGAGGGCTGTAGGAATACATGGCTCAAAGTTATCACTCTCTTTTGGCCTGCTACAGGCTTGCAGACGGACTTCCAATATTTTTTAAGACTATCTTGCAAGGCTAAATGAAATTCTTTTACATTGGTGGAATGCCATTTCCTGTTTTCCAGACAGGACGGTCAAGTTTGCTTTGATTTGCAGGATTTGCGGGGTATACCATGGAGCTAACCACCTTTGTTTTAATATCTTATTTTAAAGGGGCAACATAGTCAAGTGGCATATGCAAAGAGTCTGCAGCACTATCAACAAGATGATAGTGATAATAATAATTATCTGTTATATTGAGACAAGGCATTGAATTAAATGTCCATAGAATCACTTTCTTAAATTTAGCTATCGCACTACCAGTTAGACATATAGTATAGAAATTGATTTCACAGATGACACACAACAGTGCATCTTTGCCAAGCTAAATGATGCTGCAACTATAGAGTGCATTACTAAATGTATTTTGCCAATAAATAAATGGATGAGCAATAATTTGAGGACAAAACTGAAGTCCTACTAGTTGGTCCTCAAACAAAAAGAGAAATGCTGTTTAATAATCTGGGGAAATTAACTCCCTGGATGAAATCTGAGGTTACAAGTCTTTGTGTTATCCTAGATTCAGATCTGTTTCAACTCCCACGTCAACAAAATAACAAAAACTTAATTTTTCCAACTTAGAAACATAGGTAAAGTGAGAGCATTTCTAAATCAAAAAGATGCTGAAAAACAGATCTATGACTTTATTTCAAGTTGACCTGATTACTGTAACACACTATTTACTAGCCTCCAGAAAAAAACACTGAAGGTGAGACTTCATCTTATTAAAACTCTGCAGCTTGGCTATTAACCAGAACCAAGCAGAACCAAGGCTTCCTGTAACTTTCAGAATTGATTTTAAGGTCCTCCTCCTTGTATACAAAGCCCTAAATGAACAAGGACCAAGCTACATTGCTAACTCCCTTGTCTCTTATTTGTCCTCAAGAACATTTACACCCCAAAGTTCTGGAGCACACTATAGATATCAGGGCAAACAGTTCACAGATTTTTTAAAAAGAAAGCTAAAAACTTATCTCCACTTTGCCTTTAACTAGCCATGAATTCCTGATGCAGGTCTGAAACTTTTGTACTTTGCCTTGCACTTACACACTGCTGCATTTCTTATTTTATTTTATTTTATTTTATTTAATTTTACTTGATTTTATGGGTTCTATGCAGTCTGTTTTATCTATATTTTATTATTTTATTTTTTGGTTTTGTGCATAGTCTTTTATTTTCATCTTTACTCCTTAATCTTACTTTTACTATCATTATCAAGTGGGTTTTATTCTCCATCTTATTTTACTTCTTCTTTTTTCTTCTTCTCATTTTTATGTCTATTCTGTCTTTTCTATGTAAAACACTAACTTGGTGCATGTGATTTCTTGTGAGTGTGCATGTATGTGTTTCATTCTGCCCATGATCTGTCCGTAAACATCTGTGGATTTGTAAAGTGAGTTAACAGCATATGGATGCTGTGCACTACTTGATACTCTATCAGTATGCCCAAAGGAGGGGCAGGTGTCTATGTTTAACCTTGAGGCTTTATATAGTTCTGAGTATGTCTTCAGTTGAAGCAGCCAAGGAAAAGCAGTCACAAGACCTGAGAGCTTACCTGTCCTTATGCGGCTCCATTGCAACGCAGCTGGGGCCCCTAGTTTCTCATTCCTGATCAGATGACCACATCCTGGCTCAAACCCCTGTCCCAAAATATTGATAGACAGGGATCATTCATTGTATCCATTATTTCAACAGATCCTTTCACTTTCATATATACTTTTCAATTCAATTCAATTTTATTTGTATAGCGCCAAATCACAACAGAAGTTGTCTCAGTACACTTTCCATATAGAGCTGGTACAGACCAAGCTCTTTTATCTACAAAGAAACCAACAATTCCCCCATGAGCAAGCACTTGGCGACAGTGGCGAGGAAAAACTTCCTTTTAACAGGCAGAAACCTCGGGCAGAACCAGACTCTGGGTGGGCGGCCATCTGCCTCGACCGAATATATATATATACATAAATGAATGTACAGTAATCAATTTGGAGAAAATTGAGCTGGCCACTGTGAGATAGCTATTGCAACTACTGTTTTTGTCTGCCAGCTACTAAGCATCTCCAGTAGGGATACATTCTGGGAAGAACAAATAATGTGATGGAAACAGTTACAGTTTTTCTCCACAAAGTTACTTGTTATTAGTCAAAAAATAAGTCATTTCCATGATTGACATGTCTGTGCATTAGCCTTTATGTTTCTTCAAATCAATTCAAATCTCTGTGGATGAAGCACAGGTCTTTCTGCTGTTTCTGACAATTTCTGTCACATTGACTGCAGCGAGTCATTCCGATGAAATCTCTGAAAACTCTGAGAAGCACTCAGCACAGTGGGACAGAATGGCTGGCTGAGAGGACTGGTTATAAAATGAGCTAAGAATGGTCAAGCAAATAAGCTGTAACAAGAGCAGATTTTCAACATTTCTTGCTTTACAAAAAATCCATATAGTACACTACCAATGAGCCGTTCAAATCTTGGTAAATTTAAATCAGAATCAGAATCGGCTTTATTGGCCAATTATGTGTGCACATACAAAGGATTTGACTTTGTTTTAAACATGGCACTTGTTGTAGTTGCATAGGACAAACAGAGGGAAAGAAAATATTGAAAAATTAGAATTAAAAGTTAAATAGTGCAAAAATCTAAAATAAACAATATATACAAAGAATGACTAGGAAAAAAACAATGCATGCAATGAAATTTACAATATGTAGGAATTTATGCTGACAGTGACAGTAATGACTGCACATATTAAAAACTGGATATTATTGGATTATAAATGGCTAGTCAGTGGATGTTTTGGTGTCAGAGGGTTAGTGACACTGTATCACTGGCTAACTGTTCATCAGGGTGACAGCTTTTTTTTTTTTTGTCTGTGGTCGGTTTGGTGTTCAGTGATCTGTAGCCCCTACCAAAGAGGAGAAGTTGCAACAGGTTGTGTCCAGGACGTGAGGGGTCTGCAGTGATGCTTCCTGCCTGTTTAAAGCCAGATTAAAAATCCTGCCACCATAGACAAAAGTAGGAAGTAGTAATCATTCAGCAATGCACAATGGTACACAATGTCAGACAGTCTTTCCTAAAAAAAAAAAACCTACCCCGTAATGAAGTGCTTGGTTGTTGTTGCACACAAAAAGTGACAGAAGTCATTGTGTAAATGATTAAAAAAGAGAGCTTGAGGGAGAGAAGTTCAAACCCTACCAGCTTTCACATCTCCTCACACCTGGCTAATCACTGTGTGAAGTGGGTGTGATTATCGGATTGTCTGCTTCAAAAAGTGAAAGAATTTCATGCACAGCCCCCTCCAGTTCCAACGTTGGAACAGAGTGGAGGTACTGCACTTTCAGACACCTTAAGGCAAAATGAATCCAGTCACTGTCAAGATGGCGTTGAGTGGTAAACCCTCAAAAGGGGAACATTTCTCCAGGTTTCTCTCTGGCTTCTTCATCACGATCAACACCCAGAGCACTGTTCACTAACTACATTATATGGATGAGTGTACTTGCTATTTTCCAATATGACCTTTAATCTATTTATTCTGACCTCGGCAGATTTCCTCGCCTGTTTTCAGCCAATCATCCCCATTTTCCACAAACAGACAGGAAGCTAATCTAGGGGCTAAATAAAGTGTGTGGTGTCCAGGTTCAAAATCCTGCCTATAGTTTGCAAGTCATAGCCACATAAATCCATATTTCACAATGTGATTAGTGATAGGTACTGCTACTCTCTTCACATTGATTATGGAGTGTCAGTTCTGCTGGACAAGTAACTGGCTCATTTTATTGCTTTCTAAAATTAGATGTCAAAGAATTTTATTTTTCATTGACACGGGTGGCTTGGAAGGTAACTGCTTACACTGCCACAAAATAAAGGTAGTCATTAAGGGTTCCCTAGCACTGACGTTTGAACAGTTGGAAGTGTGGAAACAGGAGTGTGAGGTGTCATGAGGCAGGTACGCAGTCTGGTGGCTAAAATTAGAAAGCAGCATGATACCATGGGACAGCATTAGCTCTGACTGACGTATGATGGGAATCCATAGGAGTGACCTTGTTTGTTGGAGAGAGGAAGAATTCAACAGATGAACAGCCTGTTTGAGGTAATCAGCATTACCTTAAGGTTTACCATAGGGCAGGGATTTTGCCATGGAATATTTTAATGCCATCCTAAATGGCATAGGGTAATACTTAGTATACAATTATTGTGATGTTTTGTAGGGATGAACCCAAATCTAAATTCATTATTTGGGAAACAATAAATACTGCGATGGAAAAGGATATTTCTTCGACCAAAATTTGTGCATTATTCTTTGTGAAAAATAAAGTCACCTCCATAATTGACATGTCTGTTTATTATTTTTCTTCAAATTGATTCGTATCATTGTGGATGGAAAACAGTCACATCTGCTTTCATTAATCCCATTAATTAAATGCACCACCCAGCAAGCAAACTGAGTGATACAAATCAAACTCACACAATGTTCTGTGACCAACAGGTACAGGCTGGGTCTGGCTGAACACTAAAAAACTCATGGTGGATCTTCCAGAGGTGATTTTTATGTTCACTACATTGCTTATTAACTTCTACCATCAGTAAGGTGAAGTGTGAGAACTTTCTGCTGTTACTGGTAATTTCTGTCACAGCTGGGCCTCTTTCAGCTCAAAATGTTTGAAAACTTTCGGGAGTACAGTTCAACAGAGAGGCTAACCAAGTGAAAAAAATCATGCTTAAGCATACTTAAAGTATATTTAAATTTTGTAAAGTTTGTTTCCAGTAAATGTATATGATTGTGTCCTTAATTTAAATAGACTGAAAACATACTTTTTATGAATATATTCCAGCAAAATACATTAGTTAAGTACAATTTTCAAAGTGCACTTTGTAAGATAAATTGCTGTCAAATACTTTGTAGTATATTTTCAGTAAGTGTGTTACAACACTATTAGCATAATACAGCACTTAAAATAAACTTATTTTAATTGAAAGTGTATTAATTTTAGTATATTTTTTAAACTTATTACACACTTTTGTCAGTGTTAGAACTATTTTTATTATCATCTTAAGATGAAACATCCAGAATGCTTTATCATGCTGTCAATGACAGGAAAAATAGGAAGTGACCAAGGGTCAGATAATGAAAGTTGCCAAATATATCAAGGACAGGCAGGCATTAATGTGCACTGAATGCACAATATATCTGAGAACATATATGTACAGTACATCCTGTTCATCCTTAGCTTTAAAGTACACTTAAAGTATATTGAAAACGCTCAAGAAAGTAACTAAAATAGAGTAGAAGCCTAATTTCAGGATTTTTTAATAAGACTTAAAGTGTACTGGAAATGCTTAAGCAATATAAAAATATGATAATGTAAATGTAGTTGTAATCCATTCATGGTACATTTTAACATACATATTAAGTGCAATACTTTTAAGGAAAATGGTTGTACACCTAAAATCCACAGCTATAATACATTTTTAGTTTTCAAGTACACTTGGTGTGTGCACATGTATGTTTTCTGCTTGTAATGAGCTGGTGGCACCAAGCCACCACTGTTAATGCTGACTTGTGTTGTAAAAGTGCTTTGAATGGGCTACAAAAAACACCATATACTGTAAATACAGTCTTTCTGCCATCTTGAAAAATAAAAAATTTAAAAAAGCCCTAGTATCCCAATGTAGATGTCAATGTGATGTGTTGTACAGATTGTAGTTGGTGTTCCACCTGCTAGGCATTTTGCTTGCCGCACCCCCTCCGGTGCACTTAGGGTCAGCTGCAGGGTCGTCAGCTGGTGCCAGCTTTCACTGATGTTTCACCCCCAAGTCAGTACATATTCAGGTGGGGGGGTCAGTGGCTGTGTAGGGATGTCTCCCTGCCGCTCCCTGCAGCTGACTTTATTGGGGTGTCTGGCCCCTCAAAATGTCCCTCCTCCGTAGCCACAACCAGTAGCTAGGTCTCTCTGCCTCCTGTACTGGCTCTTTGATGGCCCTTTGCAGACTTGTGCCCATTGTTCCAGCTGCATGGAGAAGTTGGATTGTCAGCCTGCCCACAAAGCCCCTGCACCCAACTTCTACCGGGTCAATGGACACGGTCCAGCCCACCTTTGTGCTCTGCAGCCAGATTTGTGTACTTGAGACGCTTGAACTCTTGTGCAGCTGGTATTCCCTCCTCCCAGGGAACAGTCAACTCGATGATGAGAACCGTCTTGGCAACAGACCACATCACAATGCCTGGTCTTAGATTTGTCTGCATTATCTCTGTTGGGAAGACCAGCTGCTTGCCCAGGTCAACGCACATTTCTCATTCCTTTCCAGGAGTAAGCAGTGAACTTGTTTTGCCTGCTGCTGGCTTCTGCTGGATCTCTCCTGGTCTGATGAAGGAAATGCTTGGTGGTTGACTGCATAAGGAGTTTTTTGCGGCTAGTCTGCACCTCTCCAACAGCTCCACCAGCTTACTCAGGACCTGGTTGTGCCACTCTGCGCCAGCGTAACTTCACTTGCTAGCAGGATTGCTTTTTCCGCACAGGGGACACTTGTCTTCGCTCCCAATATACTGGGAGTAGTTTTGCAGACAAGGAAGGGTATCATATGCTGCCCTCATTAAGAAGCTGAGCCGATGTGGGGTTTGCAGATATCCCCCCCAGATTATGACCTTGTGAATGGTGTCCTCAGGTCCACGCTCCCCGTTTGCCTTGGGACATGGCAATCAGGATAGATAGATAGATAGATAGATAGATAGATAGATAGATAGATAGATAGATAGATAGATAGATAGATATGTTGTGTCTATATTGCATGTCCCTAACGATTGTCGTTGCAGCGCACTGGATTCTAACAGTGGAGATGTCACCCTTGCCAGTAATGAGTTAATTCTACAGCGTGAATCAGCGTAATTCTTCTCTCCGCTGAAATGGGTGTGGCCCATGTGGCGCGCACAACAGAGACTCCATATTGACTGCCCCGCGCAACTTAGTATTGTAAATTAATAGGTAATAAATGATCTTCATTGCATAAAGACAATGCATGTCCATTGACTCGTTCCCTGCATCTTAAACATTTTTGCAGAAACCCGGGACTCGAGGATCCAATCCATGAAGAATACGGAGAAGACTGACCTGGATTGAAGAATTGTTTGAAAGAAGCTGCGGGGGAAATACGAACCAGCAATGGATCCAATTTAATTTAAGCGACTGAAGATAAAGTGGGGAGTGGTCCGAACTGCAACAACTCACCCAGGAGATTCCCCTCCCACAAACGGCATCAGACAAGGTCAAAGTCACACCATTCAAACCAGCTGGCTATCCTCAAGAGCACCAACCAACCAAGGTTGATGCAAGCATTTTGCAGGTTGCACGAGACTGGAAACTGGAAGTTGACCTGAACAAAAAGCTGGTATTCCCTCCAGAAATAGCAGTGACATCCCTCCGTCCAGACATGGTCCTGTAGTCGTTAACAAAAAAGCTGGCCTACATGATTGAGCTAACAGTACCATGGGAGGATGGGGTTGAAGAAGCTTTCGAGAGGAAGAAGAACAGATACTTTGACCTCGCAACAGAAGCATCCCAGAACGGCTGGAAGATGAGCATCTTTCCAGTAGAAGTGGGATGCAGAGGTTTTATTGCGACATCTACCACCCGCCTGTTAAGGAAGGTCGGAGTGAAGGGACGCTCCCTCCAACAGGCTATCAAAGCCATATCAAGTGCTGCAGAAAAAAGCAGCAATTGGCTATGGACAAGGCGATATGATAACGTCTGGAAAAAAATGACAGAGGACAGATGGCATGCAACCAGGTATTACAAGAGGTACGGAGGGGATGGCATAGAGGGGAGTGTACCTGGGACGCTGGGTACACTGTTGAGCCCCTTGGAGACGTCGTGGGCCTAAATTAACGAAACTTCGATGAAGGGGGGTGCCGACCTGAAGACCCCGATGAAATACACCCCCCCCCCCCACACACACACACCTTTTCAATCACTCAATACCAACGGCCATCATCAAGAGAACCCACTATCAGAGGGATTGAAACACCCAGTCCTATGTGCTTTACTGTGCTGTAGTTTTCTCTCCAGCTTCCTCTTGTACTCTCTTCAGTACATGTTGCACTGTCCTGACCCTGTCCGGATCACCAGTCTTAAAAGCTTCCTTCTTCATCTTCAAGAGGCTTTTAATGTTGCTTATGATCCATGGTTTATTATTTGGAAAGCAGTGCACTGTTCTAACAGGCACCACCACATCTGTGCAGAAGTTGATATAATCAGTGACTTGGTCAACTACCCCATCAATGTCAGTGTCAGACCCAGGCGTGTCCAGAAGTACCTTCCAGTCGGTAGACTGAAAACAGTCCCTCAGAGCTTCACTGGCCTCTGGAGTCCACCTTCTGAATGATCGGCTGGTTGGTGGCAGTCTCTTCACACAAGGTTTATAAACGGGCCTGAGGTAAATTAAGTTGTGGTCCGATTTATGAAGTGGTGGCATGGCCACAACATTGTAAGCGTCTTTGACATTGCCATAACACAAGTCTAAAGTGTTGTTGTGCCTTGTGGGGCAGTTGACATACTGTGTAAATCCTCCTAAATGAGGGCTAATGTCCATGTGATTGAAGTCCCCTGATATGATAATGAGTGCATCAGGATGCGCGGCCTGTAATCTCAAGATTTTTGGGTGACGTCACACACGACTACTGGGTCTGCTTGAGGCTGAATGTAAACAATAACAGTGACAATGTGGGAAAACTCTCTCGGGACACAGTAAGACCTTAAACTGACCACTACGAGCTCCACATCACAACAGCAGATCTTATATATTTGCAGTATATTAAGTATACTTAAAATAGTCCCATTTTAGCACAGCCAAATTAGGTTGGACTTTTGTGCAGCTTCAATACAATTCAGGTGAATTAAGTACAAAATTGCTCCAATTTAGAACAAGTACATTAATAGTGTTGATGCAAGTACGCTTTAGTATGCTCAGTATACAAATTTTAGTATTAATTTGGGTTTCCATTGCAAAATGGAATGCTTCAATCTATAAATTATTTTTTTCACTTTTTGGTACACACAAAAATGTGTAATCACTTTTGTGAAAATTATTGTTTACATATTCTGATTATTATTTTAAGCATTCTTTTTTTTTATTTTTGAGGCATTTAACAACAAAGGAAAGCACATTCATTACTTACATCGTACACTGAAAAAGAAAAAAGTGAAAAAAAAACCAAGAAGAAACTGAACTGAAGCGTTACTTCAAAAATGAGAGCAATATAAAACGGCTGTGATGATGGTCTGTGTGTGTTTGTGTGTTGTGTGTGTTAGGGATGACGAGATTCACCGATTCATATCGGTGATCCGATACAAACGTTTGCAATGCGACTGCACCAGTAGATTCAAGGTACCGGATATAATTTACGGGTGAATTTATGGTGCATCTCTTCTAGCCTGTCTGCATCGGTAAATTCCATGGTTAAGTCAATTATTTCATGTTCTAGTACTATTCCCTGCCTAGACGTGTTTTCCAAGGCAACCTGAATGC
Organism: Chaetodon trifascialis; assembly: GCF_039877785.1. NCBI lineage: Eukaryota > Metazoa > Chordata > Actinopteri > Chaetodontiformes > Chaetodontidae > Chaetodon > Chaetodon trifascialis. Next base: position 2,217,892 of record NC_092062.1, on the reverse strand, counting down.
ACCATCGCTCCTCCTCCAGTGACGCAAGCATTGTTCACAACACGGAGGGAAACGAGAACGACGTTCGCAGCAAGGAGATATTCAGTGCACCAAAAAAGACACACAAATCAAGCGTGTGGCAATATTTCGGGTATTTCAAGCGAGAAGGTAAACTGGACAAAACGCATGCAATCTACAAACAATGCCGAGCAGCTATTAATTACGTCGGTAGCTCAACAAACCTGACTATGCACGTTGTTAATACTGTGCTCTCTGAAACTGTTAAACTGTGAAGTTGTATAGGTTTTGTAAAATTGTAGAGACAGAAAACATAATTCGGAGTAAGGATTGCTTATTATAAATAAAATTTAATGCTCTGTCTATACATACTGAATTATGTCCACAACTAACTGTATCGAACTGGATCACATCATATCGAACCGAATCTCTTTGTAAGCAAGTCATATCGTTATCAAATCATTTTTGAATCGCATCATATCGTGAACAGGAGCGAATCGCATCACATCGACAGAGGCTTCAGTGTATCGTTGATGTATCGTATTGGTGGCTGCGTATCGAGATGTGTAACGAATCGGCCTCAGTGGTGGAGATATACATCCCAAGTGTGTGTGCATGTCGTGTATGTGAATGCATCATGAACACAACATCTGTCCTATGCCAGGCTATCAAAGCACTTTGTCACCTTGTCAATATACCCCAAGTATTCTCGATTCCACCTCTCCAAGCTGCCATTAGCCGTGAAGGTAAGCCTTGCCATTTCAAATACTTGTCCTACTGTTTCATACCACAAATATTTTTGTGGTGTTTTGTGTTGTTTCCATAGCCTTGTCAGCACCATATTAAAGACCTTTTGCTCCTTTAATTTTGTCTTATAGTGCATGTTAATACCCAGCCAATTTTCAAATGTCAGGGAATCCTTAATGTCAAGAATGTCTTTAATGGCATTCTCTACCTCTTCCCAGAAAGGCTTTATTGACGGACAAGTTGAAAATATATGTGTATGATTTGCTTTACCTTCTCCCACATCCAGATCCTGCTACAGAAGAGATCCTTCCAGTGTTATCCAGAGTAATGAAAAATCTCTGACTTATTTTTCATTCAAACTCCCTAATGTTTTGACTGTGTGCATCAAAATTTTTTCTTCAAAGAGTCTCTCCAGGCCTCCCCTGATATGTTTATGGTTAACTCTTTTTCCCCGTTTTTCTTTTGCTTTACTTTTCACAATTGTCAATTTTTGTAATATTTTGTATATACATGAAAGTTTCATCCTACCTTTATTTCAGTTTTCTACCAAATATTGTACTAATTCATTTCCATTTTTTCCTTCTTCTAGATTTTGCCCAACGTAACTCCTCACCTGTGAATATTTTATAAAGTGTTTTTGCTGTAGACCATACTTAGAAGCCATGATTTCATATGTGTTTATTATATTCTCAGTAAGAAATTGTGAAAATAAAAATAATCCCTTACCAGCCCAACATTATAAAATCTTATCATTTCATGTTGGAATAAAGTCTGGAACATGCAGCATTTCTCTGAGCTGTATATTCTCACTCTGTATATGAAGTTTTTTGCATAGTCGTCTCAAATTACTTACTGTATTTTCGATATAAAATAAATGTAACTGTTGTTTTTGGCGCTCTTTTCTTAAAAAAGGCCATGTTCCAATTGGCCTGTTGCTAACTTCGTCTCTATATTTATCCAGTTTATCTCGCGGAAGTATCATCATTTTAATAGTTTCTACTCTACTATAGATCCCATCTGGTGTTAATTTCCACTTATTTAAATCCTGCCTTATCTTTCTTTCCAGAGTGCAGTAGCTGTTTTTATATAATTCATCCAAGGTTTTCCTACTGGAAATACCTAAATAATTTATAATCTCTGTATCCCATTTAAATTTATAACAATGCTTAAAAGCTTAATTAATCTGTGTTCCAATACTTAGAGATTCACATTTATTTCCATTTATTTTCTATCCTGATACTGTGCGTATTCTTCAATCACCTCTAATAAGTGTTGCATTGAACTTTCAAGCGACGTTAAATAAATAATTATGTCATCTGCATATAGTGCTAACTTATATATTTCTCTCCCTATCGTCATCCCTTTGATACTTAAGTTTTGTCTTACTGCTATTGCCAACACTTCAATATATATGGCAAATAAAAGCGTAGAGAGAGGGTCTCCGTGTCAAGTGCCTTTTTGGATATTAAATTTCCTCGACAGGGCACCATTTGTTTTAACTATAGATACAGGTTTACTATAAAGTGCTTGTAACCAGTGGCAGCTCCTGACAAATTTCTCAGGAGGGGCAACTGTTGCGATGACGGCTAAGATAATGATAAATGAAAGTCAGATAGCTAACTTTACAGTGTTACATTGTATTGTTTAATTTGGTTTTCCTGTTCAACCACTAGATGGCAACACCAGACAAGAATTGTACATACTGTACATTATTTTTGTATAGCTATATCAAGGTAAATGTCTCAAATACAATAAATTAGGTTCCACAATAAAACACTTCCACCGTGGCCATCAACAGATACATTGTCATCTACTAGTTTGCCTATGAAATCACTGTTTAGCACAGTCTACAATTTATAAGCACCATGGGTGCCATAGCAATAATAAAATCAAATTATACTATCATCAAAACTGTAATTAATCAAATCTTTCCAGAACATATTCAGTATATACAGTATTTGGCTGGCAATATGCAATCAACACAACTATTTACAATTCAACATTTGGAGAGTACAACATAACACAACTCACCATTTAATAACACACTCACTCTTCACTCGACGACTGAACGGTAATTCCCTTAATGAGAGGTGCGAAGTAGAAGTGAATTTTCATGCGCCAGCCCCTTGCAACCCCAAAAGGGATAGGCGGTATACAGGTGCTACAGGTGACGGTGCTGGCCAATCTCTGCCTTTGCTGGTCTCCAAATGAGGCACACCTGTGTCTCATCCTCACTGATCAGCTTTCCATAAGACTGGTCATTCCTCCACCTTGTCGCCAGATTATTACCAGTCACCTCTCCTACGTTCACCTCGTGGTTTCCGTCTCCTGTGGGTCGCTACCTCCTGTCTGGTTCCTCCGCCATCACGCCAAGGATACATGACTCTTTTCTCCTCCGCCTTGGTTTTTTAGAGCTGGAGTATTTTGTGTTTTGCCTCGTGCTGCCTTAGCCTGCGGTGTTTATGTTGAACATTAAAAAACTGTTTGAACTGTTTGATTGTGTCCGGCTCCGCTACTGTTGTCCAAATCTATGTACCGTAATATCTTCCTTCTTTATCCGTATAGCAGTCTTCCACTTCAAAGCTTACATGGGGTTTAATTATTATTGCTACTCCTCTTTGTTTTGAATAATATGTGCTATAATATACCTGACTCATTATTTTCTTTCATTTTTCATGTTCCTGTTTTTCTAAATGGGTTTCTTGCAGTTAGACTATGTTCGCTTTTTCTTTCTCTGTCTCCAGCAAAATCTTTTTCATCTTTATAACATTATGAATCCCATTGACATTCAGAGATATTACCTTTAAAACACACATGACATATGTGAATCCAGGTGCATGTGCGTGCATGAATGTATGTATATGGGCCTACATGCATGGGCATATGTATGTATGTCTATGTAATGAACATGAAGCCGTTGTTGCAAGTTAGCCAAAAATGAAAGAAAAACATAGAAAAACCAACAGAAAAACACAGAAACATAAAAGTGCGGTTCCATCTGTACCACCCCAGACAGTGGTGATATCCCATGGTGACTGCTGTAAAAAGCTTTGGGATCAGGTTGTCAGCCCACATTGTAAGCATGTATAAACCCTATTGAGACAGCTTGTAGTAGTAGTAGTAGTAGTAGTAGTAGTAGTAGTAGTAGAAGTGAAATGCCATTTAGATACTTCAAAATGAAGCATGGTTCTCTGCATTGTACAACTGTCATTTTCGTTAGTGCCATCTTCATAAAACAAAACTTTATGTACCAGATTTTTCACATTGTTGTTGGGGCTGGAAACTTAAAACATACCTTGTTCACCTGACATGGGCCTCCTAAAATAATGAAAAACTGGGCTGAAACTGGAATCCTGGCTGTGCCTCAAAGTATATCTGTCCACTACAGATGAACTACCCTCAAGACAGATGAGTAATTCGCATAAATTAGGATAGCAGTATAACATTATCAGATTTTCATAAAAAGCATAATGTTAATATAATAATAAGTTATTATACTATTAACTGTATAATGTTCATGTAAGTTTATATAACTATTTCAACTGGAACACTATTTCATTTGGACAACTGTTTAAGAGGTACAACTACTGCTAATGTTACCGTTACTCTGCCTCATGTTACAAGAGTCCTGTGGCTTTGACTACCGCTGGCTTCACTCATGGATTGCTTCACCTGTAGTTGCTTTACATCCCACCACTAGCAGGATGCCTTTTTCAAGCTGCTGTCTGTGTATTTCAGCATCTGGTCACAGTAAAGGTATTTTTTGTTTGTTTAGGTCTGTTGTCCCACTAATTGTATTTTGTTTCTATTCTTTAAGAAACTAAGAGCCTAAAGTGGTGGTGGCTGAGTTCTTCAGGTGTTGGCATCCCTCTCTCTCTGTGCTGTGTTGATTTGTTCACCCCTGGCTTGGACCTGTGTGTGTGTGTGTGTGTGTGTGTGTGTGTGTGTGTGTGTGTGTGTGTGTGTGTGTGTGTGTGTCTGTGAGAGAGACCTGGTATTTATCAGACAAAAATCTGTTTACACAGTCACATTGTGGGGACTCACCTGCCTTATGGGGACAAAATGCAGGTCCCCTTAATGTAAATCATTAAATTTTAGGGTGAAGACTGAGGATAGGGTTACAGGTTAGGTAAGGTTAGGTTTGGTACAGGGTTGGGAATAGGCAAATAGTGGTTATGGTTATGGTTATGGTTAGGGTAAGGCTCCAGGAAATGAATGTAAGTCTATGTAATGTCCCCACAAGTGTTGAAAACACAACGTGTGTGTGTGTGTGTGTGTGTGTGTGTGTGTGTGTGTGTGTGTGTGTGTGTGTGTGTGTGTGTGTGTGATGCACATGTGACTGGGGGGATTTTTCTTTACCCCACTAACCCACCTCTCCACCAGTAAGCCTCAGCCCTTGAGTTTATATTGGGTGAGATTACAAGGGTGGTGTTGTTGGAGTCTCCTAGGTTTAAGTGATTCACTCCTTGCAACCCAAATGCTGGCACTGTTATCTGGTACTGATAATAATACAAATACCATGCTGGCCATTCTGGATTCGTCCATTAGCCTCTATATCCTGGCATGCAAGCCTTCAGCAAGCCACCTTCCACCCAGCACTGAGGTCAATTAGACTGAGGTTGTGGAGTCTTGTCTAACACCTGCCACCTCCAGCTCCTGAGTCATTTAGCCATGGGCCTGCTATCCTCCAGCCAGTTCCTCTTCCTGCAGTGTCCACCAGCAACAATTCCCAGGAGACTCCTGTCTGGGGAACCTGGCTCGCGATCAAAATGGGCTCCAAAAGATTTTTTGCTTGACCTTGCTCTAGAGTTAGCACAGAACCAGATGCCAGTGCACAGCATTTCTGTCAACAACGGAAAAATCTGGGAATTTTTTTGGCAACCCACCCAGGGCTTTCCTGCCACCCCAACCACTGTCCCCATTCCCCTTCCATTTAGATAAGGGTATACACAGTGAATCCAAAAATCACCAGTAGGCAAACATTTCATCTGAGCAACAAGGATAAGGTTAACTATTTCCTACATGAAGTGACAGTTAGGTGGTCAGAATCTGATATCTGGTTGAAAGTGAAATGCTGTGAACAGCTTTACATTATTTAAATGAAAACAGAAAAGTGCAGATAATTTGGTTGAAAGTGAAATGCTGTGAACAGCTCTACATTATTTAAATGAAACCAGAAAAGTGCAGATAATTTCAACACTTAGTTGTTCATGTATTAAACATTAGGACTTAGTTGTGACTTTTAGACAGGTTACTATCAAGTGGGACAATTTGTAGTAGATACATGTGATACGATAAAATGTATGTTTCATATTTGACAAAAGTAGTTTGACTTATGTCTAGAGATGTTCGATACCACCAATTTCCTTTCCGATCCAATACAGATATCAGCGATACCGATCTGATACTGATACTTTATGCAAGTACACCTAATGTGTCTGGTAAATCTAAAAAAAAGTAGTGTATTTCAAATCATAGCTTCATAAAGAATACAAGATAGTAATACTAATTTATTTATTTATTCATTTTACACTCGGAAGCATTTTGAGGTAGCGGCCTGATTTACAATATAGCCGAGCTAATACAACTACAGAAAAAACAAACAGAAGACGCAATCAGACAAAATATGTGAAAATGGTGTTTCACACAGTAAAAAAAAGAAAATAAGTAATGGCTGTTTTGTCGCAATTGCTCTGTATAATTTAATGACATGTAGTCTATGCAATTCACTTTAAATTATCAATTCTTTAGGAAATCTTACTTGAATAAATCTAGGCTTTTTTGTGTATGTGAGATTATCTCAGTGATAAACATATTATTACTCCAAGCTGAACTCATGCAGTTATTTGTTGAAGCATGTATTTATTTCGTTACTTATTTCATAATCATATTTATTAATTTGAACAACTCCAACAGCAACAGTGCTTAGCGCCACTTAAAGCTCCACATTTTCTCCCTCTGTACCTGGATAGTGCCTGCCTGCAGCACCGAACGACTCCACCAGAGACGTCTGTCTTGCCTTAGCAGCAGCACCTGACACTGCCCTCTCCTCCTCTGTCCGTCTCACCAGAAATGCCTCGTATTCTGTGTTGTGGTTTAACCTGAGGTGTTTCACGAGGTTTGTTGTGTTGCCACAACTCCTTACTGTTATTCCATAAATATCGCAAACCGCGTCTTGGCTGTCTGTGGAACTGAAATAACTCCAAACATGACTGCGTTTCCGCTGAGCCATAGTGTCAACGGCCTGAGACTTACTGACTGACTGACTGACTGACTGACTGACTGACTGACTGACTGACTGAGCAGTGTGCCGCTGCGCTTCCCCATTACACACTTACCCAGGCGGAAGAAAAAGTAGTTCCCACCAATCGCATGTCATTTAGAGAAAATCTCAATGGTTAAGTTACTTTCCACTGTGTTCCTGTTAATGATATACATTACTTCAAATGACTGAAGTATCAAAAGTATAGATATTTTGATTTGAGAATCGATTTTAGAGCATGCAGATCTGGTATCGGAGGTATCCATATTTCAGTATCGATCCGCACATCACATCAAACTTTCAATCAAACTTTATTTGTACAGCACCTTTCATACATAAAAAATGCAACACAAGGTGCTTGACAAAAGATAAAAACATAAGATAGTAATATAATAGCAACACCCACCTACCCCAAACACACTCGCAGACCTACATCATGCACACACACACCCACACACAACCACACATGCACACGCATACCCCCACACACACACCCCAACGAAACTGTCGGTGTAATAACATGGCAGGGCACTAAGGAATCATGAGAGGAAAAAGGAAAAGAAAACCACCTATGGGGAGCTCATCCACACTGCGAAGGATCACAGCCCTTGGCCACAGGGAGCGCCACCGCAACAGAGACCCCCGACCCAGATAAACCGGAGCCTCCTTTTAAAAATACCAACAGTCTCTGTGTCCTGATGCACTCTGACAGGCTGTTCCAAAACTTCGGACCATAATGGCTGAATGCCGCCTCCCTGTGGGCTTTGGTCCAAACCCTTGGAACAATCAAAAGGCCAGTGCCAGAAGACCTCAGGATCCGCGAGGGCTGATATGATAAAAACAGGTCAGATAAATAAGATGGCCCAAGATCATTAAGACACTTAAAAACTAATAAAAGCACCTTAAAGTCGATCCTGAAACACACAGGGAGCCAATGCAGCGATTCTAAAACTGGTGTAATGTGCTCCCGCCCTCTGGTCCTCATCAACACACATGCGGCTGAGTTCTGGAGTAATTGTAAGTTATAGATAGTCTTTTTGGGAAGACCAGAGAACAGGGCATTACAATAATGCATCAGTACCTCCATGTTAGTCTGAGAGAGAAACGGCGGACTCTGGCTATATTTTTAAGATGGTAAAATCCTATCTTTGTTACATTTTTAATATGAGGAATAAAACTAAGCTCAGAGTCAAAAATGACACCCAGGTTTTTAACAGAGTGTGAGGGTGTAAAACCAATAACTAAAACCTCTGTTTTTATCTTGGTTGAGCTGTAGGAAGTTCTCTGCCATCCATGACTTAATGTCTAAAATACAGTTTAAAAGGGTATCAATAGGCCCTGTGTCATCAGGAGACACGGCAATGTAAAGCTGTGTATCATCAGCATAGCTGTGGAAGCTGATGCCGTGGCTCCTGATGACATCCCCAAGGGGAAGCATGTAAAGATTAAAAAGTACTGGACCTAAAATTGACCCTTGGGGCACCCAACACTTCATTTCACGAGTTCTGGAGGAACATGTATCCAAACTTACATAGAAACAACGGTCTGTGAGATAGGAGTAAAACCAATTAAAAACAATACCGGAGAGGCCCACCAGGTTTCTGAGTCTGTTTAAGCATTGCGTCGGCGTTGTGTCTCTCCGCCAAACGCCTCAGCAAATCTGACTTTTTATGATATTTTAAGCAACATTTTTATGGTACACCTTTTAGATCTTGTTTCTTTTTAACTACTCCTCCTAATCAGAGAAACAATTTCTGTAATCGGACGCCTCAATCTCAAGAAAAGTAAACTAGCTGAGCACAGCTCAGCTAGCCATGGCTCCACTTACCTCGCCATCCGGATGTAAAAGCTGTTTCGACCTCGGCAAGAAAATCGCTGAGCTGGAGCAGAGGATTTCCACCCTCTACAAAATCCAGGAAGCTGAGAGACACCTGGACACTATCCTCTTCGGCCCTGCACCAGTCTCTGCTTCCAGTAAAGACCTTGAGGCCAAGGCTCCCTACTCGACTACTGACTCCACACAGCGCGCGACTACGGCCCCGGCCACAGGCTTCACTCCACCCGCTGCTGCTCCTGCTCTGGCCGCCACCACCACTGCCTCGATACTCGGCTCTACCGCACCGACCGCTGGTTCCACTCCATCCGCCTTTCCTGAGGACCCCTGGTTCCAGCTCGGGGCTAAACCAAAGGTCCCAGTCAGCTCCACTCCTTTACACACGGACACCTGGGTGGTTGTTGGCGACCGCAAGAGGAGGGAGAGGCTGTCATTCCATGCTCCATCAACCTGTGACATCCAGCTTCAAAATCGTTTTAACATCCTGGACTCACACGAATTTCCACCACTGGTTGCGAACCTGGAGCCTTCTTCTTCACCTCCCAGGATTTTAAATGATTTCAGCGGATCTCCACCGTTCCCGTCTGTCCCGGTGAACGCACCTAGGAGAACAACTCGCCCCACACCCCGCCGAGCACAGCAAAATTTCACCCCGGCTCCGCGGGGCTCTTCTCAACGGTCCTCATCCTGGTCTGCGACCTCTTCTGCCCGACGTCGGATCCTGAAGGAGGCCGTGCTCCGGCGCTCTGGTGGTCTTCCTCGTCCGGAACCAGCAGGGAATCCCTCTCTCAGGCCCGACAAAACATCCCCTGCATCGCACCCGTCTGTCCGGACGCACAGCGCTGACCACGCATCATCTAGCCACGGGACCTCACAACCTCCACCACTTCGTCCGCTCTTCCCTCCAACCACTTTAGTAGTGGGCGATTCAATAATCCGGGGAATTCGCTTTTTCAATGCAGCCACTCACTGCTTTCCAGGAGCCACAGTCCCAGTTATCCTGGAGAAACTTCCAGGTCTGCTGCGGTCACTCCCATCCTCCATAAGTCGTGTCTTAGTACACGTGGGCTGCGTTGACACCGCTCAGAGGCCGTCTGAGCTGCTCAAAAGGGATTTTAACAACCTTTTTAACTTCTTAAACAACTGTGGTAAGTCCGTTTTTATCAGCGGTCCTCTCCCCACACTGTCTCATCATGGAGCATGGCGTTTCAGCAAGCTACTTTATCTAAACACTTGGCTACAGTCCACCTGCAGAGCTTTTAACGTTGGTTTTATTGACAATTTTAACCTGTTTTGGAACCGTCCCTCCTTTTATAGGGCCGACGGAGTTCACCCCAACAGGCTCGGCAGCCAAATGCTAACTGCTAATATTCACCACGCCGTCCAGTATGCTCCACGAGACTGACTGTTTACCTGTCACACCCCCTCCCCAGATTTCTCTTCTCCGTCCACACCAGCTGTTCACAATACTATCACACTCACTAGCCCCCCCTACAGTCCACAGCTGTCATTACCACCGAAACCGGACATCTTTATTATACAAACCATTACAGGCAGACGTTTTCCCCGGATTCATAGACAGAGTGCTTTTAACAGGGATAACCTCATACACCCAGTCATTTTATCTCCCTGTGATCATGAGCGCACGTTCAGCAAGAACATTAACCTGGCTGTGCTGAACGTGCGCTCTCTTTTAAACAAATCTTTTATCATAAATGACCTGATTTTAGACAACAAGTTAGATGGGTTACTTTTAACAGAAACATGGCTTGGCACAGAGGCACCAGTTGTTCTCACTGAGGCTTGCCCACCAAATTTTAACTTTTTATTCTCCACCAGGGGAGGCAAGAGAGGAGGCGGGATTGCATCAATTTTTAATAATATTTTATTGTCAAAGGAAGTCTTTTTTAACAATTATTCATCTTTTGAGTATCACACCTTTGTTTTTAGCAGTCCTCCTGTTCTCTGCATCACTGTTTATAGACCACCCCATCATTCCACTGTTTTTATCAGTGAATTTTCAGAGCTTTTATCAATCATACACACCACTTATAACAGAATTTTAATAACTGGCGATTTTAACCTGCACGTTGATAACACCTCGGACTCACTGTCCAGAGAATTCTTAAACCTTTTAAATTGCATGGATTTTTATCAGCACGTCACACAGCCAACTCACAACAGAGGACACACCCTGGACCTGGTCATAACTTATGGCCTCTCTGCTGGTGTGTCCTCTGTTGTTGACCTGGCGGTGTCGGACCATTATTGTGTGTATTTTAACATCACCAGTTTTAACCATCAGGGCGCCCCGGTGAGAACAGTGAGGAAACGCCACCTAACTTCTGAAATGGCTGCAAATTTTATCGAGATTTTACAGAGCACTCCTGCAGAAGTCTTACCTGCACCCTGTGATTTTATTGTTGACAATTTTAACAGGAAACTGCAATCATCTTTAGACTCTGTGGCTCCACTTTTAACAAAAACTGTAAAAACAAAACCTTTACCCCCGTGGAGAAGTAAAGATGAAATTAAAAAAATCAAAAAGACTATGCAGGATTGCAGAGAGAAGGTGGAGAAAAAACAAACTCACAGTTCACTATGAAATATTCCCTGAACAACTCAAATCGTGCAATAAAACAGTCAAACAGGCAAGAACATCCCATTTCTCAAACCTCATCTCAAATAATAAAAACAACCCAAAATTACTTTTCTCCACCTTCGATCTTTTAACTAATACTATTTCTAAAAAATCCCCAGAGACACCAACGGACGCCCTCTGCGAGGACTTTGCAGACCACTTCACAAGTAAAATCGATGACATCAGATCCAGGCTTGTATCACATCAGAATGTAACTTTTAACACACCTGGACAGTCGATTTTACCTGAGGAAACACTGGAGAGTTTTGACCTGGTTGATGCGAGGACACTTGGTCGAGTTTTCTCCCAGGTAAATCCAACAACCTGCCTTTTAGATCCAATTCCCACATCTCTTTTAAAGACATTTTATGGATTCTTTGAGGAACAAATCTTAAATATAGTGAATTGCTCTCTTCAGACGGGTGTCTTCCCTGCTGCCTTCAAAATGGCAGTGGTGAAGCCCCTTCTGAAGAAGAGCAATTTAGACCCCAGCATTCTTAATAACTATAGACCCGTATCCAACTTACCCTTTTTAAGTAAGATTTTAGAAAAGCTGGTTTTTAACCAACTAAATTATTTTTTAAATACTAACAACATTTTAGAGAAATGTCAGTCTGGTTTTAGAGTGAACCACAGTACCGAGACAGCCCTCTTAAAGATTTAAAATGATATCAGGTGTAATGCGGACTCACAAACTCACAGTCCTGGTGCTACTGGATCTAAGTGCTGCCTTTGATACAGTAGATCACCACATTTTATTAAATAGACTCAGAAACCTGGTGGGCCTCTCTGGTACTGTTTTTAAATGGTTTTACTCCTATCTCACAGACTGTTGTTTCTATGTAAGTTTGGATACATGTTCCTCCGGAACCCGTGAAATGAAATGTGGGGTACCCCAAGGGTCAATTTTAGGTCCAGTACTTTTTAATCTTTACATGCTTCCCCTTGGGGATGTCATCAGGAGACACGGCATCAGTTTCCATAGCTACGCTGATGATACACAGCTTTACATTGCCGTGTCTCCTGATGACATGGGGCCTATTGATAACCTTTTAAACTGTATTTTAGACATTAAGTCATGGATGGCAGAAAACTTCCTACAGCTCAACCAGGATAAAACAGAGGTTTTAGTTATTGGTCCTGAAGGCAAGAGAGAGACACTTTTACCAAAACTACAAGGTTTTACACCATCACAATCTGTTAAGAACCTGGGCGTCATTTTAGACTCTGAGCTTAGTTTTATTCCTCATATTAAAAATGTAACAAAGATTGGTTTTTACCATCTTAAAAATATAGCCAGAGTCCGCCCGTTTCTCTCTCAGGCTAACACGGAGGTGCTGATGCATGCTTTTATCTCCTGCCGTCTAGATTATTGTAATGCCCTGCTCTCTGGTCTTCCCAAAAAGACTATCTATAACTTACAATTACTACAGAACTCAGCCGCACGTGTGCTGACGAGGACCAGAGGGCGGGAGCACATTACACCGGTTTTAGAATCGCTGCATTGGCTCCCCGTGTGTTTCAGGATCGACTTTAAGGTGCTTTTATTAGTTTTTAAGTGTCTTAACGGCCTTGGGCCATCTTATTTATCTGACCTGTTTTTATCATACCAGCCCTCGCGGATCCTGAGGTCCTCTGGCACCGGCCTTTTGATTGTTCCAAGGGTTCAGACCAAAGCCCAAGGGGAAGCAGCATTCAGCCATTATGGTCCGAAGCTTTGGAACAGCCTGCCAGAGTGCATCAGGACTGCAGAGACTGTTGATATTTTTAAAAGAAGGCTCAAGACTCACCTTTTTAGTTTAGCTTTCAATTGATTTCTTATACTCTTTTAACTCAGACATGTTTTATCTCAGTACTTTGTCTTTTAGCTCTTAGGTCCTTTTATTTTAGGTTTTAGGTCCTTTATTCTATTGTCTTTTAGGTTCTCGGTCATTTAATTCTATTGTCTTTTAGGTTTTAGCTCCAGTGCTTCCTCATGGGGGGCCTCCACACTGGGAGGGATGTCTGGTCTGCCCGCCGGGGCGTCGTCCTGGGGACCCCTCAGGCCCAGAGGACTGGGGGGCTCTGCACTGCGTGTGGAGTCCACCCCGGTTTGTCTGGATTGGGGGTCTCCGTTGTGGCGGCGCTCCCTGTGGCCACAGCCGGTGATCCTTCGCAGTGCGGATGAGCTCCCCGTAGGTGGTTTACTTTTCCTTTTTCCTCTCATGATGCCTCAGTGCCCTGCCATTTTCGTTGGGGTGGGTGTGTGTGGGTATGTGTATGTGTGTGGTTGTGTGCGGGTGGGTGTGTGCATGACGTATGTCTGCGGGTGTGTTGGGAGGGGTAGTTGCTTTTATATTGCTATGTTATGTTTTTATCTTTTGTCAAGCACCTTGTGCTGCATTTTTATGTATGAAAGGTGCTACAGAAATAAAGTTTGATTGATTGATTAATAAAATGTGGTGATCTACTGTATCAAAGACAGCACTTAGATCCAGTAGCACCAGGACTGTGAGTTTTTGTGAGTCCGCATCACACCTGATATCATTTAAAATCTTTAAGAGGGCTGTCTCGGTACTGTGGTTGACTCTAAAACCAGACTGATATTTCTCTAAAATGTTGTTAGTATTCAAGAAATAATTAAGTTGGTTAAAAACCAGTTTTTCTAAAATCTTACTTAAAAAGGGTAAGTTGGATACAGGTCTGTAGTTATTAAGAATGCTGGGGTCTAAATTGCTCACCACTGCCGTTTTGAAGGCAGCAGGGAAGACATCCGTCTGAAGAGAGCAATTCACTATATTTAAAATCTGTTCCTCGAAGAATCCATAAAATGTCTTTAAAAATGATGTGGGAATTGGATCTAAAAGGCAGGTTGTTGGATTTACCTGGGAGAAAACTCGACCAAGTGTCCTTGCATCAACCAGGGCAAAACTCTCCAGTGTTTCCTCTGGTAAAATCGACCGTCCAGGTGTGTTAAAAGTTACGTTCTGATGTGATAAAAGACTGGATCGGATGTCATCGATTTTACTTGTGAAGTGGTCTGCAAAGTTTTCACAGAGAGCGTCCATTGTGTCTCTTGTCTTATTTCATAGTGAACTGTGAGTTTGTTTTTTCTCCACCTTCTCTCCGCAATCCTGCATAGTCTTTTTGATTTTTTAATTTCATCTTTACTTCTCTACGGGGGTAAAGGTTTTGTTTTTACTTTTTCTGTTAAAAGTGGAGCCACAGAGTCTAAAGTTACTTACAGTTTCCTGTTAAAATTGTCAACAATAAAATCACAGGATGCAGGTAAGACTTCTGCAGGAGTGCTCTGTAAAATGTTGATAAAATTAACAGCCACCTCAGAAGTTAGCTGGCATTTCCTCACTGTTCTCACCGGGGCGTCCTGATGGTTAAAACTGGCGATGTTAAAATACACACAATAATGGTCGGACACAGCCAGGTCAACAACAGAGGACACACCAGTGGAGAGGTCATAGGTCATGACCAGGTCCAGGGTGTATCCTCTGTTGGCTGTGTAACGTGCTGGTTAAAATCCATGAAATTTAAAAGGTTTAAGAACTGATGTCACATTTAATTAAGTATGGATAAGCCTTCTCCCATTTGGTGAAACTCTCTTCTTCTTCTTCTTCTAGTTCTTCTTCTTCTTCTTCTTCTTGTAGGTGTCATTGACTTGATGTCAAGAGATGTTACAGCTAATGTTCTACATGCTGCGACCTGCTGCACCAGAGGGGAATGTTGCAAACACATCAATAGGTGGTTATGCCTCCTGTCAAGGTTACATCACACCTTTATTTATTTATTTATTTATTTTTAACACGGGAGATCTATGGGGTAATATTTAAAAGAGACAGTGGGACAGAAGGGTGAATGGGGAGAATCCTGGGAAAAACAGTTGGGTGACCTCCTGTTGATGTTTATGGACCTGGGTCATATTCCCAGTGCTGTGTGGGAATCACACGCTCTGTGAGGTCACTGTCTAGCTGACTATGAAAACATCTCTGATATCTGCAAATAAACTCAGGAGGGGGAGTGGAGCTGTTGATTCTGCACTAACACGACAACACTGTCCCATAATCACACACACTCTCAACTATGCCATCCCAGATGACAACACAGTGAATTTGATGTTTGAGCTTGGTAGAACTGACCAGATAATTTCATCAATTGAATTCATTTCATTTTGGATATTTATGAATCAATTTATTTATAACCACATAAGTTGTTGCCTCCAATATCTTTTAAATCAGCACAGCTCAGAGGGCATTATTGTTCTCATATCAACTCACCAAAGAAAGAAAAAACAGAATCAGAATCAGAAAAAGCTTTATTGCCAAGTACAATTTTACACATACAATGAATTTGTTTTGGTGTTGTTGGTGCATGACAAATCTTCTAAAATTAAACTATTGAAAAGTAAAAAACATAATGTAAATATATATACGCAGTCTGTCTTTTCAGATTAAAAAGAGCAGTACAGTACAGCTCGCAGTGATACAGTACGAAAAATCAGATGTTCACAAATGTGCAAATGAGAACAAGGAAATCCAAGCCGAGCGTTAATGTAACGCATAAAGTTGTGGCAATGTCAATGTGACAAGTAGAGGCAGAAGTGTCGGGGGGGGGGTTCCAGGCCTTGTTGATAAGGCTGACAGTAGAGGTTTTGGTCCTGACGGACCACAGCCTCCAACCTCCAGCAGACAGAATGACATGCTGCAGTCTGCCCTTGTCCTTTGTGGTAGCAGCAGCATACCAGATAGTGATGGAAGAGGTAAGGATGGACTCAATAATGGCTGTGTAGAGGTGCACCATCATTGTCTTTGGCAGATTGAATTTCTTCAGCTGCCATAGGAAGTACATCCTCTGCTGTGCTTTCTTGATGAGGGCGCTGATGTTTGGCTCCCACTTGAGGTCCTGAGAGATAATAGTTCCCAGGAAGCGGAAAGACTCCACAGTGTCAATAGTGGAGTGATCTTCTTGCATGTTTTTAGTGGGGGCTTTTTTAAGGATGATACCCCAGGTGAACACGGGGAGAACATGCAAACTCCACACAGAAAGGCCCCTTTCTTTGAGCAGCAGGCACTGAAGGCATAGTGGAAGACATGCCCCCGGCGCCCAAAGCGAGAATCAAACCTGGGACCTTCTAGCTGTGAGGCCACAGTGTTTTCACCATGCGACTCACGGTGGTGACTGGAGGTGCAGCTGTTCATGTGCAGGGAGAAGAGCAGAGGAGAAAGAATGCAGCCCTGAGGGGATCCGGTGCTGATGGACTTTGTGTCGGAGACGTGTTTCACCAGTTTCATGTACTGTTTCCTGTCAGACAGGTAGTCTGTAATCCATCTACAGGTGGAGTCAGGCACGCTCAGCTGGGAGAGCTTCTCCTGAAGCAGAGTTGGGATGATGGTGTTAAAAGCAGAACTGAAATACACAAACAGGATCTTAGCGTAGGTTCCTGCGGAGTCCAGGTGCTGGAGGATGAAGTGGAGGGCCAAGTTGACTGCAACATCTACAGACCTGTTGGCACTGTAGGCAAACTGCAGGGGGTCCAGGAGAGGGTCGTGATGTCTTTGAGGTGTGAGAGCACAAGGTGCTCAAAGGACTTCATGAACACAGAGGTCAGGGCGATGGGTCTGAAGTCATTAAGTCCTGTGGTCCTTGGCTTCTTGGGAACTGGGATGATGGTTGAAGACTTGAAGCAGGCTGGCATGTGACATGTCTCCAGTGAGGTGTTAAAAATATCTGTGAACACTGGAGACAGCTGATCAGCGCAGTGCTTCAAGGCGGATGGGGAGACAGAATCCAGTCAAGCTGCTTTCCGGGGGTTCTGTCTCCAGAAGAGTTTGTTGACGTCTCTCTCATGAATGGAAAGAGCGGCATTGAGAGTGGGCATTGGTGGAGGTGACTGGAGCTGGAGCTGTTGGGAGGTGTCGTGGGGGATGGTTGCTGGACTGACCCTTTGTCTTTCAAAGCGGCAGTAGAACTCGTTCAGGTTTCAAGTTTCAAGATTCTTTTATTGTCATATATTTGTAACTATGTAACATAGTCACCAGTAATGAAATTTTTTGTGCTTGGTGCCAACTCAACTTCACAGCGCAATAGTCGCTTCACAGTGCAAAATATTCAAGAATAAAATATATACACATAAAAATAAATATGAATAAAATAGAGGTAGCAGCTTATAAAAATAGTGTAGAATAAAAATAGAATAAAAAAACACTAGAAATAGAATAAAACACTAGAATAGAATAGAAACACTAGAAGTGCAAGAGATAAGAGTGTGTGTGTGTGAGTATGTGAGAATGTGTGTGTGTGTGTGTGTGTGTGTGTGTGTGTGTGTGTGTGTGTGTGTGTGTGTGTGTGTGTGTGTGTGGCAGTTCAACTGTTTAGCAGTCTGATGGCTTGTGGGTAGAAACTGTCCTTGAACCTGCTGGTTTTAGTCCGGATGTTCCTGAACCACCTGCCGGACAGCAGGAGCATGAACACTTTGTGGCTGGGGTCAGAGAGGATCCTCTTGGCCTTCCTGCTGCAGCGCTGGCTGTAGATGTCCTGGAGGGCTGGCAGCTCTGCTATGGTGATGCGCTGGGCTGATTTTACTACCCTCTGCAGTGCTTTGCGCTACAGGGCAGTGCAACTGCTGTACCAGGCCGTGATGTTTCCAGCCAGGATATTCTCGATTGTGCATCTGTAGAAGTTTGACAGTATCCTAGTGTTCATGCCAAACCTCTTCAGATGACGCAGGAAGAAGAGGCGCTGTCTCGCTGATCTTACAATCAGGTCCATGTGGTGAGTCCAGCTGAGGTCCTTGCTGATGTTGATCCCCAGGAACCTGAAGCTGCTGACTATCTCCACTGCTGCTCCCTCGCTGTGGATTGGGGAATGCTCTCCTCCCCAAAGCCTTCCGTAGTCCACGATCATCTCCTTGGTTTTGCTGACGTTGAGCAGGAGGTTGTTGTCACTGCACCATGACGTCAGTGCTCTCACCTCCTCTCTGTAGGCTGACTCATCACCACCTGTGATGCAGCCGATGATGGTGGTATCGTCAGCAAATTTAATGATGGTGTTGGAGCTGTACTTGGATGTACAGTCATGGGTATAGAGGGAGAAAAGCAGAGGGCTAAGGATACGCCCCTGGGGGGCCCCAGTGTTCAGAGCCAGTGTGGCGAAGGAGATGTTGCCGATCTGCACCATCTGTGGTCTGTTCGTCAGGAAGTCCAGGATCCTGCTGCACAGGGAGGAGCTGATGTTCAGGGCCCTGAGCTTCATGACGAGTTTTGATGGGACGATGCAGTTAAAAGCAGAGCTAACGTCAATGAACAGCATTCGCACATATGCGTTGCTCTGGTCCAGGTGAGAGATGGCAGTGTGGAGTGCAAATGCTATTGCATCATCTGTGGACCTGTTAGGCCTGTAGGCAAACTGCAAAGGGTCATGTCAAAGGGCTGAGATGTGAGCCTTACCTAACCTTTCAAAGCACTTCATGATGGTGGAGGTGAGTGCTATAGGCCGAAAGTCATTTAAGCAGCTCACATTAGACTTTTTAGGTACCGGGATGATTGTGGTTTTCTTGAAGCATGTGGGGACTACAGACTGGAGCAGGGAAAGGTTGAAAATGTCTGTAAAGACATCTGCCAGTTCATGTGCACACACTTTGAGGACACGGCCTGGGATGTTGTCCGTTCCAGAAGCTTTGTGTGCATTCACCCTTTTAAGGCTTTTCCACACAACCTGGGATAGCTGGAAAGGGCAGTTGTCTTGTTCCAGCAACACCTCCTGCTTACTGTTATTCTCAAAATGGGCATAGAAGGAGTTCAGCTCCTCAGGGAGAAAGGCAGACACTTCCCCCATGCTGCCCCTGTAGTCTGTGATGGTCCTGAGCCCTCTCCATGTGGAGACCGTCGAGATCCCTGGCCTTCACTGCCATCCATATGGCAGCGCACTCGACCCCAGCGGTTTCTCCTACAGGCGGTGGGCCCACAGGATGTAGATGAGGGTGCCACGTAATCCTTTCAGGCTGTGCCCGGCCGGGCTCCGTGGCAAGCCCGACCACCAGGCGCTCGCTGACGGGCCCACCATCCAGGCCTGGCTCCAGATGGGGGCCCCGGGCTTGCTCCAGTATCACCTCTTCTTATACGGTCTTTCATGGGGTCTTTATGAACCATTTTTAGTCTGGACCCTCGCCTGAGACCAATCTGCCATGGGAGACCCTACCAGGAGCGCTAGGCTCCAGACAACATAGCTCTCAGGTTCACCAGGACACACAAATCTCTCCACCACGATAAGGTGATGATGTTATTGAAATATTTTCTTTTTCATTGGAAATAGAAACTATTTACATTAAAACTAAAATAGCAATATTAATATTCAGTTGAGAGGAATCATTAATTCCAATGAGGCTGAAATCACATTTCTTGAAGTTCTTGAATGTCTCGATGCAGTATGTGAAACGGGCGTGTTTTGGACCCAAATGGAGTACAAGGGAGAGCAGGAACAGTTGGTAATGACCTTTATTAATACCACTGAAAAAAAAGGTACGGAGCAGAGTAAATAGCTTACTACAGCCGCTGATGACAAGGAGTGAGCTCCGCAGCCTGAGAAACAGCTAATCGAGCAGCGGTGCCGGCGAGCAGTCTTGCATACTGCAGAAGAACAATCTGGCAACGAGTGAGAGTGCTGGAGAGGCTTATATGCAGGGCTGATTATGATGAGCTGCAGCTGTGTCGGCAGGTGAACAGAGTAGCGTTGATGAGGTGGGCGCGGCTGGCAGGTAGAGTGGAGCAGAGGGAGTGAGAGTGGAAAAAACACTGCAGCTGAGTGATCGGAGGAGGATGAGAGACAGAGGGTGCTTTTCATTACGTTTAATTGTGCCTCCTCGTCTCCTCTCTCCTTTGTCGACCTGGAAGTCGTTTCCCCTCCGCCATGATGAAGGATCTTCCAATTGCTTATATGCACCTGAAGGAGACGGGGAGGAGCGAGGAGAGAGGAGGCTTCTGAAGGAGATCAGAGTGAGGATACACCGGTGTAGCCTACGCGGAAGTTTTTTGATATTTAAGGGGCGTGTCGTATGTGGCACACATTTGAATCATGGCGGGAGCAGGTTTTCACAAATGTAATCTTGATTCTTGTTTCAACTGTGTCCTTTTAATAATTGTATCTGTCACCAAGAAATTAATGAAAATTCTTGGTATATTACCGTTTTTTAAAGCAAGGCTACAAGGCTGTTGGTTTAATCTACCACACACCCGTCCTCTGTTATGCCTCTAACGGCATATAATTGAAACCTCATCAATAGCAATCAGGAGTAGAACAGTCTGACTGCAGATCTGACCATAATATCACGTTTTACAGCTTTTACAGCTGTGCAAACGTCATCAGTAATTGACGTCGCTTCGGACTGACGCTGTGGAGCGAGGATTTTTCATTTCAGAGTTTTGTTTCCTCCGTCCTCACGTCCCTTCCTCGCATCCCTCTTTCATGTCCTCGCTGGGCGGAGCTAAGATGCGAGGAGAGGAAGCGAGTGGAGGAGACGAGACCAATTTATGTAATGAAAAGCACCCAGAGACTGTGACAGTATGCTTGGAAAACATGCAGAGGCGGAAAGAGTACTACAATATTATACTTAAGAAATATGAGATATAACTGCAATAAATGTCAATCCAACAGCACTGGTGGAACATCACACCACCAGACCTATACTGATTAAACTACTCAATTTCCAGGATAAGGTGAAAATCCTCCGTCTTGCCAGAGAGAAGAAACAGCTGGTGTTTCAAGGAAATCCTATATACATATATCCTGACTTCTGTGCTGACCCGGTGAAGAAACGCCGCTCCTTTGATCCAGTGAAGCGGAGACTCCGTGAGTTGAATTTAAAATACTCTCTCCGGTATCTGTGCACTTTGAGTGTCATTGTCGAAGGGAAGCCACAGCTGTTTACCTGCCACAGAGCAGCTGAAGCTGCTTTTATGACTCCTTCAAACTCTCCCATGGCTACTAATGTGAGCTTTCCCATATAAGAAAAATATCACAGCTATTCATTAATGCCGTTGCAGTTTCCATTATTATATTACTTAATGATCAGAACCTCCTTTGGGACTTCGTCAACGGCGTCGCATTTTGCTCACCACTATGTTTGACTTTATTGAATTTATTCACCCCTCTCCATGGATTATCCTCACTGGCATAACTTTTTGTTTCTTCCTTTTTTCGCCGTAAACCGAAGCTGTTGTTTACATCCAGTTGTCATCTGGTGTCGTAAAACCATACTGTCGTAATGCCAGTCGCTTTCAGTACTACTGACAGTAATAGAAGCAGAGCTATTGTCACCCCTTCCTTTTTTTTTTTTTTCTGATGCAGACAATCCTGTTTGCGGACTATTAATGGTTCACTATTGTATTGAACCAGTTTTGCCCTCTCACGGAGATGCCTTGGCCTGTGATGACTGGGGCTGCTGGGCCATTAGTTATGTTATTTGTGTTTTTGTTTGTTTACTGTTTTTGTGTTTCATATAGTTGTTTTTGTGTTGTACTTGCACAACCCTCTGCAACTTTTGCTGATTATTCACTCTGCCTAGTTCTGAATAGTGTTATTCTACAAATGTTCCCCCATCTTGCAACTGAATAATATTAAAGGTCTAAAAATTATCCATCTGAATATCCGAAGTCTTCTCACAAAAATTTATTCACTTCGTGCATGGGTTGTTCAACATAAACCCAGTGCTATCACATTATCTGAAACATGGCTTAATTGCAATATATCTAACAATAAAATCAAACTCGAGGATTATGTACTATATAGAGCTGATAGAGGCTCCAGGGGAGGTGGTGTCGCTACTTATGTCTCCTCTAATTTAGATGCTGAGCTAATTACACCCTCGATTAAACCAACTTATTTTGAATGTCTTCTTGTTAAAATTATACTTCATCAGAATAAATATATCACAGTTGGTAATGTGTATCGACCACCCTCTGCCCCAGTAGAGTCTTCTAAGTGTTTAATGTCTACCATTGATTCCATTTCTTCTAAGAATGAAATGATTATCTTAGGTGACCAACAAAAATTGGTTAGACAAGTCTTCAGCTAAAGATAAAAATAACTTCAAAAATCTTAATTTAACACAACTCATAAAGGAACCCACGCGTATTACTCCCAAGTCCCAGTCCCTGCTTGACTGGATACTTGTCACTCACCCTGAAAGATTTGTTGAAGCTGGCATTTTGTCAGACTGTCTCAGTGATCACTCAGTTATATACCGCATATGGAAAATTAAAATCCCTAAATTACCACCAAAATTAATTAAAATTAGACAATATAAGAAAATGAACATAGACTTATTTATTAATGATGTAATTTCAATCAACTGGGACAGGTTCCAGTTAATACCAACTGTTCAGGATGCCTGGGACTTTCTTTACTCTGAGTTTACACAAGTAATTGATAAACATGCACCATGGAAAATTTCTAAGGTCAAGGGTAGACATCCTCCATGGATAAATGCTGACCTTATAAGCCTTTTTAGACAGAGGGATAAGGCTTGGGCTAAATTTCGGCAGACTAGAGAAAATGCTGACTGGGAAACATATAGACAATTAAGAAATATCTCCAAGACAAAGACCCGCGAAGCTAAGTCTAGCTATTATAAGGAATGTCTTTCCAACAAGTTTAAAAATCCTAAACAATTCTGCAACAGTATAAAATCCATAATAAATACTTCTGATAAAACTCCTATTAATAAAATATATGATGGTACTGCTATAATTCATGATCCCTTTTTGATTGCGCAAGTGTTCAGCCAGCATTTCTCAGTCTGCTCTGATTTAATATCAAACTTTTCCTATAATCATAGTTCTAATAATATGTCCTCCTGCCGTAATTGTAAGTTATGGGTAGTCTTTTTGGGAAGACCAAAGAGCAGGGCATAACAATAATCTAGACGGCAAGAGATAAAAGCATGCATCAGCACCTCCATGTTAGCCTGAGAGAGAAACGGGCGGACTCTGGCTATATTTTTAAGATGGTAAAAACCTATCTTTGTTACATTTTTGATGTGAGGAATAAAACTAAGCTCAGAGTCAAAAATGACGCCCAGGTTCTTAACAGATTGTGAAGGTGTAAAACCTTGTAGTTTTGGTAAAAATGTCTCTCTCTTGCCTTCAGGACCAATAACTAAAACCTCTGTTTTATCCTGGTTGAGCTGTAGGAAGTTTTCTGCCATCCATGACTTAATGTCTAAAATACATTTTAAAAGGGTATCAATAGGCCCCATGTCATCAGGAGACACAGCAGTGTAAAGCTGTGTGTCATCAGCATAGCTGATGCCGTGGCTCCTGATGACATCCCCAAGGGGAAGCATGTAAAGATTAAAAAATAACTGCCACAGCAGAATAAAACATCGCCAAATCAGACAACACATATGTATAAACAACATAAACCCCACAGCAGCTGCAGCCACAAACACCATGAGCATTTAAACATTCAGCCAGACCCAGCCTGCACCTGGTGCACCTCAGTCACACAGCTTTAATAAACATATAAAATAAAAAATCTTAAAAAACAGTGCAATTTGAAAGTGTAACTAATTTAGAGGTAAGATCACAATGAGTCAATGGGAGATTAGAACTTTTCAGAACTAGTAACAATCTACTATCTAAATGCCATACAGGAGTAGTAAATCATTTTGCAATGAAAAACAAGAAATTCAACATTTACAATTCTAAATGTGTGATCTCTCTTGAGAAATGCTATCAACTGTTCCCTCTAAGGGTGATCGGCTTCCAACATGGCTGCTAGAGGACATAATACATCAACATAGTCCTTTGTAAAGAGCTACCACACATTATTGTTATTTATACCCAAATAAGGGCCATGGGAAGGTCACCTGCACATTCAAAAATATGAAAGGATAGAGCAGTGCAGAACCTTCTAGGTTACTCTATTATTTGCCTCAAAGATTCAAGATCAGAAAACCTGAAGGTGTCTATTCCACCTGTCCCACCTGTCCCATTTTAACATTGTGGTGTGACCCATATCTTTCCGGTCCACTGAAGGCTAGCGTGTCGAAAGGTTTCCATTTATAGCCAAAAACTCCACATGACGGTTCAGAAACTCGAAACTGCGAGAATGGCAATATGATACAGTGGCATATCTCTTTTTGACTAGACAACAAAACAGATAGTTTAGGGAGGCTAACACTGTAGAAAGCAAGAGTCTGGAGCCCCCATCAATCTGATATCCACAATATGCCCCCACGACACCTCTGACTGTCCAACACACAAACATAAGCCAACCACAATAACACCACCAGTGGCCTCGTATTCTCTCTGAATACTTGCCCAGACATGCCAGGAACATTTGTTGACCTGTATATTCCCACACACACCACTTACTTCTATTTGCTATTTACTGGCTTTGCCTCACCTGTTGTGCTGGTGTCACAGATGACATGATAAATTGCTGGACCATCTGCACAACTGCCTCTCCAGTGGAAATAGTGTTCACTTTTTGACCTGCATTGCATGGTGTGTGCAGAACCATGGCCTTCCTGATGTCACAAGTCTGACTACATCAGACTGGTCTGCAGGTGTTTCCACAGTGGCAGGAACCTACAGAGAGGACAGCTGACCAAACTACTCCTCAACACTATGCACTTTAGCCACAGATGGCAGTTTGAGCTGATTCATCACAATAGCGACCCTAATGAAAGCCATTTCGATAATTATAATTGTTTAAACTATGACATTGTCTGAACTGTATGGTGTTTTATATGATTTTGGCAGATCTAATCAAACCAAACCACCTTATACAGCATCTGTAGAATATGAAAATTCCCAATTCTGGGGCTCCCAGTGTAACTATCAAGAAAGATTATGTACCAGAGAGCAATACAGAAATACCCCTTTTAGGGATCTGACCAGAAGAAACTAGGATGAATTTAATTTCGTTGTACTTACACAATGACAGCCCCTAACTCATTTTCCTACAAATAAAAATGCATGCTGTAGAACACACATGTGAATAGAAAAAGAGAAGATACACTGTGTTTATAATCTCCTCCACTGGGGACTAAGTTGCCTGCGCCAATTATTCAGTTTTGATATTATGCAGGAATTGATTTCTTTGGTCTGTGGATGGGGAAAAACGAAATGTCACCAAACATACAATCTCAGGATTCATCCTCTGGGGATCATGGATATCTGTACTATGTTACATAACCATAACACTCTGGTCAGTCATTGTGCGTGCCCTACCCTATAGTGGTCTAAAAGGTGCACAATGTTTATTTAGATCAAGACTCAAAGTATGATTGATGTAAAAGGATAATAGATTTAAACAGAACTAGCATGAAGAGTTAAACATCAGACACATTCATCTAGAGATACCTGTGAGTACTGTAACAATTAGAAGACACCTATGTGAAGCCAAGCTGTCGGCAAGAAGCCCCACAAAGTCCCATTGCTGACAAAACAACACGTGCTGAAGAGGTTAGAATGTCCCAAAGAATACATTGACTGACCTAAAGAGAAATGCTGCAACATTTTCTGGACTAATGAAAGCAAGATAGTTCTTTTTGGGTCTAGGGTCCTCAGACAGTTTGTCAGACAACCCCCAAACACTCAGTTCAAGCCACAGTACACTGTGAAGACAGTGAAGCATAGTGACGCAAGCATCATGATGTGGGGATGTATCTCATACTATGGTTTCAGGCCTATTTATCATATACCAGGGGTCATGGATCAGTTTGAATACTTCAAAATACTTGGGGTCAAAAATTCTGTTTCTGAGGCAAAAACAAAAAATGCAGAGGAATTGTGGAATGTAGTCCAATTGACCTGGGTTGGAATACCTGTTAACAGGTGCCAGAAGTTGGTTGACTCTGCAACCCAGATGTGAAGCAGTTCTCAGAAATAGTGGTTATACAAGTAAATATTAGCTCAGTCATTCACAGATAAGCTAAATCTTCAAGCATTTTTCAGATTGTACGGTAAATGTTTGAGTTTGTAAAGAATTTTTTTTGGTTTGTTTCTTCGTCTGTGTGTTTTGATTTGGAATAGAATGTGCAATGCCTGAGGTCTGGAAGCCCACTGTGAGCCATTGTGGCTTCAGTTACGAGAAATTACTAGATTAATAAATATGTGAGTATGTGATACAGTGATAAATTAGAAGGTGAATACCTTCTTAAATTATGTTACAGCCACACATAACACAAAAAAAACATCATCTATGCATTCATTGTCTTGCAGCACAATGTTGTAGTTTTTGTTCTTTTGTTTTTTGTTTTTGTATTCCCAATAGCACAAAAGCCATATTTCCATTATCATTATCACTTTGTTGTGTTGTATACTACATTTGTCCATCTCTACTGTCATTATTACCCCCTGCTGGTACTGCATCTTCATACATGAGTGTACTCTTCACAGGTAGGAGACACAAACTATCACACTGAAAACTGTTACACTATTGTGTCTGTGTGCACTTACCAACCCAGCTAAGTGTGGACTTGGGTGTCGTCACACATTCACCAACAGTGGACTTGAAAACTAACAGGGGACATTTTTTAGGTCCCCTCTTGGACATGCCTAAGGTTTATTAACTTTTTTCCAAGAGGTCCACACTTGGTGTGTGAGTGTTTAAGTACCTACTCATGAGTGCCTCTACTGGTTTGAGCAATGAATTTCAACGACCCATTACACACACGTCGCTTTTCACACTCCTCAAGCTGTCGTTGACATTCATTGTTCAAACCAGTAGAGGCACTCATGAGTAGGTTCTTAAACACTCACACACCCAAGTCCACACTTAGCTGGGTTGGTAAGTGCAGCTTTAATGGTCATCTTAGATTTCACTGTATTAAAATAAAGGGTTACTTAGAATGCAGCATATAAATGAATGTTTTAGAATCTAAAAAGGAGGGAAAAAAATGAAATAAAATTTTCAGCAGTAAGACACTATTTTAGTTTAAATGAAACACAAAAAATAAATTGATGACAGACTGTACAGAATTTTTTGTACAGTCAAAATGCTGGTCCGGCCACATTTCACACATTTATCTCGGGATTTATTTATTTTTTTATTTTTTTAACTTTTTTTAACCCTAACCCTGTGTGCTCAGTCTAGACTGAGGTGGAATTCAAGGAGTTTAAAGACATTTTGAAATAGTCAAATTAACCAGGATACAAGGACATAAAATGAAAAGACAGTGTTAAGATTAGTTATTGTAAGTTCATCTGATTTTTACTAGACCTAAATAAATACTGTTTCAATCAATTTATTTATGTAATTGTATCCCCAAGGTTCTCAAAAAGGTCCACACTTGCACTGTACTGAATGACATTGGTCCCCTGTTATATGGCTCATAATGACACAAGTGCATCATGGAGCAACATTCAAACTCATGCATGAAAAAGGGGAAATTAATATTTCTTTTATATTGATATCCTTTTGGAAACTAAATGAAAAAAATATATATATTAGCTTTATATACTATTATATTATATATTATTAGCTTTTTTACATTATAAATATATTATTTACAAATTTGCTACTATGCTTTTGTAAAAACACATCAAGGCTTTTCAACCCTAAATAGAAATCAGTCCAAAAATGCTGAATTAACTTTAGAAAAAGTTTATTTAAACCCACACATTTAAGCCCACACATACACTCCTAAACTGAGGGTTTCTCTCTTCGTGTTGCTGTACTCCAACGACAGAAATGACTTTCCACATGATAAACAGAGTTTATCACATGATAAATCTTATATATGATGAGTTCTTTTACATACAGTAAACAGTTCAAACATATCAAAAACAGTTACATGAAATAAAATAGAAATAATAAAATAGAAAAATAGAAATAAATTGCTTCAATGTTATGACACAGTGGTGCTATGTTTACATGAATTGCTAATGTTACGACTGATACATGTATATGTGTTACAAATGCTCCATTAACATGAATTACTAGTGCTATGACCCTTACACTGAAGCTCTGTAATGCAAGCTCCCAGTAATTCAGGCACATATCACTGTTATCCAGGTTTTCAAGTGAATAACACTGATGCTCCAAACTGTGAGCTCTCTGACCGTCAGTACTATTTCTAACTGTTGTAGTTACAGAAATCAATGAGAAAATAATCAATTCCTTCAATGTTATGAAAGAGTAGTGCTATGTTTACATGATGTGCTAATGTTGCAACCCTAACACTGATGCTCCATTTACATGAATTACCAGTGTTGTGACCCTTACACTGATGCTTCGTTTACATGAGTTACCAGAGTGTTGTGACCTTTATACTGATGCTCTGTTTACATGAATTACCAATGTTATGACACTTAACACTGAGGCTCCATAATGCAAGCTCCCAGCATTCAGGCACATATCACTGATACCCCACAATGCAAGCTCCCAGTATTCAGGTGAGTAACACTGATGCTCCATAATGTGAGCTCTCAGAGTTCTGGCTGTCAGTATTATTGGTCTTCATAGTTATTGGCACAAATTCCTCTTGATACTTGTTATTTTGTTATGCACAAAATATTTCACTGCTTTCCAGTATCTTCCATTGTCCCTTAGAATAGGATTTTCATCCAAGCATCTTAGACAATCAACCTTTCCAGGAATCATCATTTTCGTCAGGAAGTCTTTGAAATAGTGTTCAATTATTTTTCTCTCGCTTGGGGTGCATGGATTTCCCTATAAATACATGAAGAAATTCATTAAGTGAAGAAATTGTTCAAT
Organism: Chaetodon trifascialis; assembly: GCF_039877785.1. Classification (NCBI taxonomy): domain Eukaryota; kingdom Metazoa; phylum Chordata; class Actinopteri; order Chaetodontiformes; family Chaetodontidae; genus Chaetodon; species Chaetodon trifascialis. The sequence goes on along the minus strand of NC_092062.1, from coordinate 2,188,699 downwards.
GAAAATCACCGCCATCAATTCTTATCAATAAATATCAAGGTGACAATATTCGAGTCAGTGGAATCACGTACATTTCCAGGAAAAGGGACATCTGTTGCTCAGTTGTCTGAAATAGAGAAGCGTCAGTTATTTGCTTTTATGAAAATATCAAGTGTTATCAAACCGTGCCCCAACACCTACTTGAAAATACTTACTTTATATGTATTCTCATTGTCCAAGTTGCTGGTGGTTCCAGTGCAATCAGACTGACGTCTGAAACCTGTAAATACATACAAGACTTGGCACATCCACAGAATTATTTTAAGGATACAGTTTTTCAATGTTTCAAATCTTCAAAAAGGGTGCTCTCAACTGACAAGAAAATTAAGAAAAATTAGAATTACCACAATGTCAATTATGTCTAAACTATTTCTGGGCTGCACCTGGCAACATGTAATATGTATAGATATAACTATGTACAGACTGTCGTAATAGATGTGTCCTAATTCATTATCAACTCAACTGAGATCTTTAATGCACATACATACAGTATTTACTAGAGAACCTTACATTTCATTCTGATAACTTTCTCCACACTGATGAGTTTTTTCTGAAATGTGTCCTTATCTTTCTGAGAAGTGCAAGGCTTCCTTTTCAGGACAAATTCTTCTGGGTCTCATCTCAAAAAACGTAGATAAATCTCTTCCGGGCTTTGCTGTCCTCGTTCGAGTGATGAACAATTCCAAAAGTCAGAAAAGACTGGTACAAACCCTTTGTACAAAGCTCAGTATAATCCTAGATCTTTCTGGACGCTCATTGGTTCTTGCTAACTGTTGTTGGCACAGTGATGCAAATGTTCTCAGATAATGAAGACAATAGCCTGCATACCTGTGAAAGAGGCATGTACGAAGAATGTTGCTTTGACCTTTGAATTGTAACAGAAAAAGGATTGCACAGACTCCCTTTTTTGTTGAAGAGAATGATACTGGGCCCATGTGGAGCAATGCTCACACTTCCTCCTGGAAATATTCATTAGGATAGCAAAAGACAGAAAATCTAATCATTGTCAACAAATTGTTATATGCCAAAGTTTGACAGGAAAAAAGATCTTCCTTTGTCTGCAAAAACTCCAGGAATACACATTTCTTTATCATGAGATACTGGCTCTACTACAGTTTTTACTTAACATCTGCATTTTCTCATGACCACAAAGACACTTAAATTGAACATTAAATAAAGTTTTTTTATTAGTATACACTGCATCACATAATGACTGATATGGAGTTTTAGACTGGGAGAAAACATATTTCAAGACTGTCAGAAGGTGCAGCATCATAACAATGAATCTGAAAGTTTGCATAAAGTGGACGACACATGCATTAAGGTTACACTGTTACTCACCATGAATTAATGAAAAATATGGTTGGTTCTGGAAAGGTTACTGCAAGCTAATATGACTTTGGCACTGTCTAAGAGTTAGAATTAAAAGTAGTCATGGCCATGTTTTAATCCACCTTTATGTCCATTTCTGCTGAAACTCAGCAGAAATGGACATATATGTGTCTTCTCAAATATGATGTTATACTACAGTGATACTTTTCATGACCATGCATGCTTAGGGGGCATCTGCGTCATGTCTAGGACCATTCATTTTCATTTGGATAATTCTGGCTACATCAGTTCCAAAAAGGTTCAGTTGCACAAACCTGGGCTTATACTATTCAAAGCCATTTTTATGAATACTTGACATATTACTACTACTTTATTGCTGCTTCTATTAAATTATTTTCTGAAAGAGTTATACATTTAAAAAAAAAAAAAGTTCTCTACACTGAAGTAGTGACATGACCAGGCCCCATGTGCTTCACAGATCCCAGCTCTGAGGTAACTCAAAGTGTTGTCTTTGAGAAGTGAGTGACTTGGGGTGGGTGAGGGGTGTGAATCAGATCCAGGCAATCTATGACAAACTGTGTCCATGCCTCTCTCTCTGCAGAGTGGGGGATGGTTTCCAGGTGCTGACGATGGTCATTAGGCCACAATGGGCTTGAAGCTTGCTAAACAAGTTGCAAAGATGTTCAAGTGAAGGAAACTGTAATTTACCCTGGCTGAATGTTCATAGTAATACTATGATACTACAGTAGTGATACTCATGACCATGCTCTCCATGATACAAAGTACATTATCTCTGTTTGAATCTGTTCTCAATTAGAGAGCTGCAGAAAATAAGCAAAATAACTCATAGTATAATATATACAGTGGATATAAAAAGTCTACACACCCCTGTTCAAATGCCAGGTTTTCGTGATGTAAAAAACATGACAGCAAGACATATAATTTCACAACTTTTTCCACCTTCAATCTGACCTATAACCTGTACAATGCAAGTGAAAAACAAACTGAAACCTTTGAAGGGGAAAAATATAAAATAAAAAACTTAAAATAACCTGGTTGCATAAATATGCACACCCTTAAACTAATACTTTGTTGCAGCACCTTTGGCTTTTATTACAGCACTCAGTCTTTTTGGGTTGGAGCCTACCAGCGTGGCACATCTTGATGTGGCAATATTTGCCCACTCTTCTTTGCAAAACCGCTCCAAATCTGACAGATTGCGAGGGCATCTCCTGTGCACAGCCCTCTTCAGATCAGCCCACAGATGTTCGATGGGATTCAGGTCTGGACTCTGGCTGGGCCATTCCAAAGCCTCAATCTTATTCCAGTGAAGCCATTCTTTTGTTGATTTAGATGTGTGCTTTGGGTCATTGTCGTGCTGAAAGATGAAGTTCCTCTTCATCTTCAGCTTTCTAACAGAAGGCCGAAGGTTTTGTGCCAACACTGACTGGTATTTGGAACTGTTCATAATTCCCTCCACCCTGACTAAGGCCCCAGTTCCAGCTGAATAAAAACAGCCCCAAAGCATGATGCTGCCACCACCATGCTTCACTGTAGGTATGGTGTTATTTAGGTGATGTGCAGTGTTGTTTTTGCGCCAAACATACCGTTTGGAATTATGTCCAAAAAGTTCAACCTTGGTTTCATCAGACCATAACACATTGTCCCACATGCGTTTGGGAGATTTCAGATGTCTTTTTGCAAAATGAAGCTGGGCTTGGATGTTCTTCTTTGTAAGATAAGGCTTCCATCTTGCCACCCTACCCCATAGCCCAGACATATGAAGAAGACGGGAGATTGTTGTCACATGTACTACACAGCCAGTACTTGCCAGAAATTCCTGCAGCTCCTTCAGTGTTGCTGTCAGCCTCTTGGTAGCCTCCCTGACTAGTTTTCTTCTCGTCTTATCATCAATTTTGGACGGACGTCCTGTTCTTGGTAATGTCACTGTTGTGCCATATTTTCTCCACTTGATGATGACAGTCTTCACTGTGTTCCATGGTATGTTTAATTCCTTGGAAATTCTTTTGTAACCTTCACCTGACTGATATCTTTGAATAATGAGATCCCTCTGATGCTTTGGAAGCTCCCTGCGGACCATGGCTTGTGCTGGAAGATGTGGCTACAAAAATGTGAGGAAAAGCCTACTAGAACAGCTGAACTTTATTTGGGGTTGATCAGAGGCACTTTAATTGGCGACAGGTGTGTGCTGATGCTTTGACATGAGTTAGAATGTAATTGGTAAAATCTGAACACAGCCACATCCCCAGTTATAAAAGGGTGTGTACACTTATGCAACCACATTATCTCAGTTGTTTATTTTTACTTCACCCCCTTGAAAGATTTCTGTTTGTTTTTCACTTGCATTGTACAGGTTATAGGTCAGATTAAAGGTGGAAAAAGTTGTGAAATTATATGTCTTGCTGTCATTTTTTTTACATCATGAAAACCTGGAATTTGAACAGAGGTGTGTAGACTTTTTATATCCACTGTAAGTTGATAGCATTTTTTCAGAAGGTCTTGAAGAAAGTCATGGAGTGCTGGCATTGGTGCACTAAATCTTCAAAGAGTAGTCTATACTGGTTTTACAAAACCTTTATGGATATTTTAGCATTTTTCCACACAACTGAGCATCTAATGATTGTCATTTTATACTATATGAAGAACAGGTCTGGATCTTGTTACACTGATTCTTAAAAGGTGTCGGTAACTACTGGAGATTAACTTCACCATTCAGGTTAAAGAAGAAAGACAAAAACAAGTTGCTCAATTGAAGGAAACTGTAATTATCATATCCAAAGCCAGGTTTACCCTGGCTGAATATTCATAGCAAAGTGCCTATTCCACACCAATAGCTTGAAGGACCTCGTCTGACATGTTGACATACGTGAGGGGATATTGCTGCACATTGTAGCTTTACTGTCTTTAGTCTCATGAAGAGAGTTATACATTTGCATCTCAAAAACAATGGCTTGTGTTTAAATCTTTCATTTTGATTGCAGTCCTTTGGATTACAGCTACACCCTCTCTGTGACATTCCTGCTGCTTCTAACCTTACAGATGATTATTGCCTCTTCATGCAGGAATGTGAGTGTCGTTTCACACCATTTAACTGGGGACCTGCATCAATTTGTTCTTTACTATACAAGTGGGGACTGTTGTTCAGCTCCAAAAAAATGTTTGACACACTTGAAGACTGATAATGAACATGTCCATTTTATTAGATCAGAGTGGATAATTACAAATAATAATTCCTAAACTACATAATGGTATTTACTCTGATCTAATTTACACGACACGTTACAAGTGTTGTCCTCACCAGTGTAGTCCACCATCCTATTTCTTCTATTTTGTGGGAGGAGCTTTTCGGTGGTATTTGCATAGCTGTATGAGGAGCTGTTAGCAAAAGATACCTTATCCAAAAGGAAGGATCACTTTATGTATAGCTAGCCAGGACTGAAGTTACTCTCGACTCCCCTCAGAATCTTCACAAGTGTCTTTGGTGCCTTTTGGAACTGTTGCACTTGGAATCTTTGAGACAGGTTCTTTCTTCTGCAAGATGAGGTAAGTTTCAAATGGCAAATACCTTTTTTTTCCTTAATAAAAATGAATTTTACATAGATTTGCACCCATAGAAAGCCAGTTAAAAAATCTGCACTTCCTAAAGTGTAAACATTAGGTGATTTTTAGTCATCAGTTATTCTCCAAGTGATTCTATGAAAATGCTTACCATGCTTGCACTCTCTTTTATTTCTTTTACAGAAAAGTTAAGTCTGTGGTTCATGTTGTTCATCCTAAACAACAAGAAGTTCAAGTAACAAGTGAATTTACACTCCAAGATAATGGTATGTATTTTTATTTTTTTTTCATCAGTGAAAATCAGGGTTTAACCTGAGTAGTAGCTAGTGTATTTTAGAGCAAGCAAATTGTTACTATTTGAAAATATCCTTTGTTGTGTTTCATGACCCATCTCTAAAATATAAGCCTTTGAGGCTTTAACAGTGATGGAACTGACAAATTAACCTTGTTAACAAATAGTCATGTGAAAAGATAAATGCAAGTTATTGTGCAACATCTGGATAATATAGGAATAATACAGATCAATTCTTTAGGTTAAAACGTATGTCTTTGATTTACTTTTAAGCATGTATATCCTTTCTCCTCTTTCAGCAACTTGCAAAGTCTGGATTGTTGGTGGTAGTTATGTGCGTCGAGGTGAAAAACAAGCAAGGAAGACCATAGGGACCAATCTCGGTGTGCCTGCCCATGCTGAGTGGTTTGGCAGGGGAGGAATGTGTTGGGGTGACTTCGTTCCCTTCTTTGCCTAAAAGGAAGAACTGCTCCAGGTGTACTAGTGATTCATTGTGGGGGCAATGACCTTGGATGTGTGAAAAGTGTGCTGCTTCTCAGAACAATAAAGGGGGATCTGCATATCCTCCATCAACAGTTTTCTCAGATGAAAATTTTGTTTTCTTCCATCAACCAGAGACGGCACGGGAGGCATGCACCCCCAGTGAAGATTGACAAAGCACGGAAGTTTGTTAACAGTGTGATGGCTGCCTTTGTTTTGTGTGTTAATGGGAGGATGGTGCATCATCCACAGCTAGTGTTTGATAAGCCTGCACTATTCTTAAGTGATGATGTTCATTTAAGCTCTATAGGCAACTTATTTTTAAATGATGTTGCCCAGGGTCTGAAAGACCATGTTTTGTGAGGCTGACACTAGATTTTTTTCACAACTGCAAAAAAGGAAGACGTATCTTATCCTATATGATGTTTGCTTTTCTACAGTTGTCTTCAGAGCCAAGAGATATGTAAAGAGGCATTATGCTGCAAATGACATTTGAAATCTCTGTTTTTACTGTAGACAAATGTAATTGTGGAATGGGAAATAGTCCTGATGATGTCTTGTTTATTTAAGACATTTTGAAACTTACAATAAATGTTCAAAAAAAAATTCTAGACTTCATCATTATTGTTGCAAATTGCGAGTCAGACTCAGATTTAGAAGCTGGTAAATGAAATAAACAAAGTGAGAACACACAAACAGGTAGATTATCAGAGTTTAGTCTCTGAATCCACCTGGATAGTCTCAGTTTTCAGAGACATTTCAGGCTGTGGATGTTTGACTGATCTTAGTGTCTGATAGGCTTGTGTGACGTGGGGCTTTTTCCCGGAATGCCTGATCCTGTGTGAATCCGTGCTTACTTTATACTGACACTGAATAGGTCTTCATATCTGCAATGACATGGCCGTTGAAATAGCAGGTAGCAGTTGCCATCCCACCTGAAGTACGCATCTAGCACTCATTGCCGGCATCATTCCTATGACCAAGTTGGACTCTACTATATTCATGAATAACTCATTGCACTCTTGGTAGCCCTTATTAAAAATACAGTGTCAAGCTTGAAAATGGTTAAGCCATTTCCCCTAAAGCCTTTATATTTTGTTACAAAAATATAATAAAAAAATCATGTTTGAAAAATAATTGGGAGATTATTTTGTAGAGATGATTTATTTCAATGGAATATTATGAAACATAGTGGATATATTAGAATAAATTTAGCTTATTTCTTGTATTTACACATGGTGGAGTTTGAATGTCGGTCCATCCTATTCAAGGGGGAACTTGTTTGTTATTACATGAAGGGACTAGAGAATTCTTTTGTTATGTTGTTTGAACTTTGTTCTGTAAAACCAACACAGAGATGCCAGTGGTATTGGTGTTTGCATGAAGAATAACACAATTCCTATATATATATAAAAAAAAAACATTTTTCATTTGGATAATTTGGGCTTATCCTATTCAAAGCCAGGTGTGCTAGTATTTCTACTTGCAAACAATGGAATACTCTCTAAAGGCATTGTCGTCTCTGCAGAGACAGAACAGGAAACACTATCACTGCAAAAGCAAAACCAACCACAAGTCACACATTTCTGTCACAGTGACCACATCTTTTTCTGTCCTAATGTATACATACATGCAGGAATGTGAGTGTCGTTTCACACCATTTAACTGGGGACCTGTACCATTTTGTTCTTTACTATACAAGTGGGGACGTTTTTTTGTTCAGTTCCAAATAAATGTTTGACACACTTGAAGACTGATAATGAACATGTCTATTTTGATAGATTATAGTGGATAATTACAAATAATAATTCCTAAACTAGATAATGGTATTTACTCTGATCGAATTTACACAACACATTACAACTGTCGTCCTCACCAGTGTAGCGTAAAACAAAATTTCTGTTATAATTGCAAATCAAACTTGATCTTTAGACCATCTGTGTCTATTTTAAAATGTACATTTTGAAAGAAACAAAGAAAGTCTTTGCAGTAAACCAACACTCATTAAGTGAATGAATGGATACAGACAGTCACACTGTAGTCTATGGAGGTCCACTCTTTGATAGGTAAACATCGCCAAGTCCCCTCTTAGCTTCTTCTTTAAAAAAAATAAAAATTGACATTTGAAGTAATATTATGATAAAAGACCTTAAAACTAAGTGTAGCATTTTAGTTTTGTATTTTTAAAATGACCAGAAACACCAGTTCCCACTTCCCAGGTGCTCGGCGACAGTCCCCTGTTTATGTGTGTGCATGTGTGTGTGTCCAAAAAAAGCAAACAACCAATCAAGCAATAATAACAACAACAACAATAATAATGATGATAATGATAACAGTAAATAATTCATACACTGAACAAAAATATAAACACAACACTTAAGTTTTTGCTCCCATTTTTCATGAGCTGAACTCAAAGATCTAGAACATTTTCTGTATACACAAAAGATCCATTTCTCTCTTATTGTTCATAAATCTGTCTAAATCTGTGTTAGTGAGCACTTCTCCTTTGCCGAGATAATCCATCCCACCTCACAGATGTGGCATATCAAGATGCTGATTAGACAGCATGAATATAGCACAGGTGTGCCTTAGGCTGGCCACAATAAAAGGCCACTCTGAAATGTGCAGTTTTGCTTTATTGGGGGTTTGGGGGGGTCAGAAAACCAGTCAGTATCTGGTGTGACCACCATTTGCCTCACACAGCGCAACACATCTCCTTCTTATAGAGTTGATCGGGTTGTTGATTGTGGCCTGTGGAATGTTGGTCCACTCCTCTTCAATGGCTGTGTGTTGCTGGATATAGGCAGGAACTGGAACATGTCCAGTGAGTATGCTGGCCATGCAAGAACTGGGATGTTTTCAGCTTCCAGGAATTGTATACAGATCCTTGCAACATGGGACCGTGCATTATCATGCTGCAACATGAGGTGGTGGTTGTGGATGAATGGCACAACAGTGGGCCTCAGGATCTCGTCACGGTATCTCTGGGCAATCAATAAAATGCACCTGTGTTTGTTGTCCATAACATTCGCCTGCCCATACCATAACCCCACCGCCACCATGGGCCACTCGATCCACAACGTTGACATCAGCAATCCCCTCACCCACACGACGCCACAGACGCTGTCTGCCATCTGCCCTGAACAGTGAAAACTGGATTTCATCCATAAAGAGAACACCTCTCCAACATGCCAGATGCCATCAAATGTGAGCATTTGTCCACTCAAGCTATCCAGGTAGCTGGTCTCAGACAATTTTGGAGGTTAACATGCTGAATGTGGAGGTCCTGGGCTGGTGTGGTTACATGTGGTCTGCTGTTGTGAGGCCATTGGATGTACTGCCAAATTGTCTGAAACACCTTTGGAGACGGCTTATGGTAGAGAAATGAACATTCAATTCACAGGCAACAGCTCTGGTGGACATTCCTGCAGTCAGCATGCTTATTGCACCTGTGGCATTGTGCTATGTGATAAAACAGAACATTTTAGAGTGTCCTTTATTGTGGCCAGCCTAAGGCACGCCTGTGCAATATTCATGCTGTCTAATCAGCATCTTGATATGCCACACCTAAGGGGTGGGATGAATTATCTTGGCAAAGGAGAAGTGATAGTCATAGTCATATTTATATTATTACTATATACATATTATTGTTGGAACGTGAGATTGACGGGCGGATCGGTGCAGCGGCTGCAGTAATGCGGTCGCTGTACCGGTCTGTCGTGGTGAAGAAGGAGCTGAGTCGAAAGGCGAAGCTCTCGATTTACCGGTCAATCTACGTTCCTACCCTCACCTATGGTCATGAACTTTGGGTCATGACCGAAAGAACGAGGTCCCGGATACAAGCGGCTGAAATGAGTTTCCTCCGCAGGGTGGCAGGGCGCTCCCTTAGAGATAGGGTGAGGAGCTCTGTCACCCGGGAGGAGCTCAGAGTAGAGTCGCTGCTCCTCCGCATCGAGAGGAGTCAGCTGAGGTGGCTCGGGCATCTCTATCGGATGCCCCCTGGACGCCTCCCTAGGGAGGTGTTCCAGGCATGTCCCACCGGGAGGAGGCCCTGGGGAAGACCCAGGACACGCTGGGGTGACTATGTCACTCGGCTGGCCTGGGAACGCCTCAGGTTCCCCCCGGAAGAGCTGGAGGAAGTGTCCAGGGAGAGGGAAGTCTGGGCGTCCCTGCTCAGACTGCTCCCCCCGCAACCCGGCCCCGGATAAGCGGAAGAGAATGGATGGATGGATGGACATATTATTGTTATTATATGAACCATCATATATCACAACCTATCATATATAATTACATAGATTACTATCATACACATTCAATATAGATATATTAGTCATACTTCCTTGTTATTATAGCATTGCTGTGCATCTCCCTCTCCCTCTTTCTTTCTCTCTCTCTCTCGGTGCGGTGTTGAAGCGTGTGTGAGGTTTTTTTTTGTGAGAAACTTTCCTCTAGCTTACACTTTATTTCTTTTTATGTGTTTTTGTTTGTCTTGGGTTGATTGTGGTCCTAGTGAGGTTTAGTGTGTGTGTGTGTGTGTGTGTGCGTGTGTGAGAGACTTTGCTTGTGTGTGTGTGTGTGTGTGTGGCGTGTGTGTGTGTGCTGACTCAGCACTATGCCGGTGTCGGGCTGCAGCGGCTGACTTTGAGCGTCTGACTCGCCGTCATGCCATGAAGCTGGTGCCCTCAGTGCCGTGCAGTGTGGAGGAGGCCGAGCTGGCCGTGGGTGAGGTGGTGGGCTGTGAGTCCGTGAAGTCGGCCTCAAGGATGAACGGAGCGATTGTTTTGTTCCTTGATGCTACGGCCAAGGTTAGCGAAGTGGTAGACAAAGGTGTAGTGATCCAGGACACCTTCACTCCTGTTCTCCCTCTTGCTAACCCGGCTGCTAAAGTGATCATCTCCAACGCTCCCCCGTAAGAATGAAAGTTTGATCAGAGAACTGTCTCGGTTTGGTCAGATAGTGTCTCAAATGCAGATGGTGTCACTGGGCTGTAAATCAGCCAAACTGAAGCACGTGGTGAGTCATCGTAGACAGGTCTACATGATTTTAAAAGACCCCACCCGTGATCTTAACCTGTCTTTTTCCTTCAAAGTGGACGGTTACAGTTACATGGTTTTTGCAACATCTGAAATGATGAAGTGCTTTGGCTGTGGTTTGGAGGGTCATCTGATCCGCTCCTGCCCGGAGAAGAGCGGGGCGGAGCAGCCGGGGGCTGTTACGGTTGCAGCCCGGGGCGCTGAGCCACCGCGTGCTGCTCGGTCCGAGGCTGCTGCTGGCGGGGGGCCGCCGCAGCCGGCCCGGTCCAAGGATGCCATTGGCACGGAGCAGCCGCGGCGTTCTGAGGACTCTGCGGGGGGGGGGGGGGGGGGGGGGGCTTGTCCGCCGCTGGCCTGGAGCCTCTCCGGTCACAGGAGGTTGTAAGCTGGGGGGGTAAAGGCCCGGGAGCAGCTTTCCCTGTTTGTTTTGAGAAGGTAGAGGCAGAGGCAGGTGGGCAGGGGGGTGAATGTGATCAGGGTACCGATGACCAACTGACAGCAATGTTAGAGGAGGAGATGATAAGTGATGACGAATTAAAGGTCTCACAGAAAAGGAAGAACAACACATCAGAGAGCAGCAACAGTAAAATGAACAGGAGAGCAGTGAGGCTCAGCCAGGAGGGAGACAGTGACTTTGTCCTGTCGCAGGACTCACAGAATATGTACACAGCCACTGAAATCAAAAGGTTTTTAGAGCAGACCAAAGGGCTGAGGCTCATCACTGTGGAGGAGTTTTTCCCTGACCTAAAACTGTTCCTGAGATCAGCCAGGATCCTCACCAGGAAGTCAGGAATGGTGGAAGACGCTTTGACCGAGCAGGAGATCTACCGATTAAAAAAGCATGTCGTCAAAGTCAAAAACCAAATAAGCAGTCAGGATGATGATGAATTTTAAAATCTGCTCCTCTATCCTGAATTGGTGTATTGTTTTCTCTTTTTTATCCATGTGTGATTTTAATTTGAGCACTTTAAACCTGAATGGAGCTAGAGCTGATTCTAAAAGAGCTGCTGTTTTTAAGCTCATGCAGATAAAGAAAATTGATGTCATGTTTGTACAAGAGACCCACAGCACTGCAGACAATGAGTGTGAATGGAGGTGGGCTTTTAATGGGGAGGCGATTTTAAGTCATAAGTCCAGCTGTAGTGGAGGGGTTGGGATTTTATTCTCAAGAAGTTTTTTACCCGTTTCTTTTATTTCTGAAGAAGTTATTACAGTTGTTTTGTTAAAAGTGAAAGCTATTTTTGAAAATATCAAGCTTGTGTTTTTAAATGTCTATGCTCCAACAAATGCTTTGGAGAGGATGGTGTTTTTAGACATTTTAAATGACACTGTTAAAGAATGTAATGAGAATGATTTTATGTTTTTAGGAGGTGATTTTAACTGCACAGAGACACCTCTGTTGGACAGGAATCATTCAGAACCCCACCCTGCTTCCTCCAGCAGGATCACACAGATTTTACAAGCACACCAGCTGTCAGACGTGTGGAGGGTTTTTAACAGTAATCATAGACAATACACCTGGAGTCATTCAAGAGAGAATTCTTTGTCTTTAGCTTGGCTGGACCGCCTCTATTGTTTTACACATCACTTAAGTATTTTTAAAAGGTGTCACATTCAGCCTGTGGGTTTTAGCGATCACTCTTTAGTCTCCTGCTCTGTTTTTATTAAAAACATTCGGTTAAAGAGCGCCTACTGGCATTTTAACACTGCTCTTTTAGACAATCAGGCTTTTAGAAGTGCTTTTAAGTATTTCTGGGAGAGCCATAGAGAGAGCAGGCCTGCCTTCCCCAGCATTCAGCAGTGGTGGGATTTTGGTAAAACACAGATCCAGCAACTATGCCAGCAGTTCACTCGTAATGTCACAAGAGATATAGCCCGATCTTTGAAAAATCTGGAGATTGAGGCGGAAGAACTGCAGTCTATAGCAGAGTCCTCTGGAAATCGAGAGCATTTAGACTCCCTCAAACACAAAAAGGCAGCCATAGCCAACCTGCTAGGTGTGTCAGCACAGGGGGCCCTGGTCAGGTCCAGGTTTTTAAATGTGGCTCAGATGGATGCCCCATCTCAATTCTTCTTTGGGCTGGAGCAAAAAAATGGACAAAGGAAGATCTTTCACTGTTTACGTACGGACAGTGGCTCTGAGGTCTCAGACTCTTCTGAGATCAGAAATTTTGCTGTTGGTTTCTATAGAAACCTCTTTAAGAGTGAATGGACAGATAATCCAGATGTGCACAGCAGCTTCCTTGCAGGTCTCCCTCAGGTGTCTTCGCAGGCCAACTCTGAGCTGGGGGCAGATTTAACGCTGCAGGAGCTGTACAACGCGATGATGATTGTACACAGTGGCAAAGCACCAGGTATAGATGGTCTTCCTGTTGATTTTTACAAATCTTTCTGGTCCATCCTAGGAGGCGATTTGCTTGAGGTGGTGTCAGAAAGCCTCCAGAGAGGACAGCTCCCTCTGAGCTGCAGGAGGGCCGTCATCACCCTGCTACCAAAGAAGGGAGACCTGCAGCTAATTAAGAACTGGAGGCCAGTGTCGTTGCTGTGCGCAGATTATAAAATCCTTTCCAAGGCTCTGGCCCTCAGATTGAGAGAGGTGATGGCATCCATCATCCACCCTGACCAGACCTATTGTATTCCTAGCAGGCTTATAAGTGACAATGTCACTTTAATTTGTGATGTCCTGGCAGTTTCCAGTGAATTGGGCTTTGACACTGGTCTGATTTCAATAGATCAGGAAAAGGCGTTTGACAGAGTTGAACACCAATACCTCTGGCGGACTTTAGCCGGGTTTGGCTTCAACCCTGAGTTCATTGCCAAGATCGGGGTTCTCTATAGTGACATTGCGAGTGTGCTGAAAATTAATGGCGGGTGGAAGTGGCTCCTCCCCACAATGTCTTACAGAGGCAGAGTCCTGATCGCCAATAACCTGGTCTCGTCCTCCCTGTGGCACAGGTTGGCCTGCTTGGATCCTCCAGCTTCTCTCCTCTCTCCGGTACAAAGGCTTTTAGTTGATTTTATCTGGGACAAGTTACACTGGGTGCCACAGAGTGTCCTCTTCCTACCAAAGGAGGAGGGGGGGCAAGGCCTGGTACATCTTGCAAGCAGGGGTGCTGCCTTTCGTTTACAATTTATTCAGAGACTGTTGTATGGACCAGAGGACACTGTGTGGAGAGCTCTCGCCTGCTGCATCCTGAAACGTTTTAACGGCCTGGGTATGGATTTTAATTTGTTTTTAATGAACAGCACTCATTTTAAAAGGTTTTCTCTTCCCAGTTTTTATAGAAGTGTTTTTAATATTTGGAACCTGGTGATAAGGGAGCGTGAAAAGCAGGCAGTCTCTCTGCACTGGTTGCTGCAGGAGCCTGTCCTTCACGGGACAATCCTGGACTGTCCGGGCTGGGCGGGCCCCTCTCTGGCGTCCCGTTTCCAGGCTGCAGGGGTCACTACTCTGGGCCAGGTGGTGGAGCTGGCTGGGCCGCAGCTGCAGGAATCTGCTGGTCTAGCCTCAAAGCTGGGCTTGAGGTCCGGTAGAGTCACCAACCTCCTTCTTAATCATTGGAAAAGGAGACTGAGTGGACATGAGCTCCTGATGCTGGAAGCCTTCTCATCTGGTGTAGCCACAGCAAACAAAAAGGACTGCTTCCCCCTCATCCAGCTGACTCTGGACCTGAAGGACGGCACAGGTCCTTACCTGGACCGCTGCCCTCAGGCCTCTCTGCAGGAGGCCTCAGGAAAGACTTTTTATCGCCTGATGGTAAAAACTCTGCACAGGACTAAGCTAAGTGGGCGCACTGACACTCCCTGGAGGACTCACTTGGACTTGAGGGGGTCGAGACCGTCGTGGAGGTCTCTGTACAAACCTCCACTGACAAAAAAACATGGGGACCTGCAGTGGACGATCCTCCACGGAGCTGTGGCTGTGAATCTTTTATTTCTGTGGTGAATGCAGAGGTATAGGACAGATGTCCTTTTTTGCACAGAGAAGGAGACGGTGTTTCATTGTTTCACTGGGTGTCACAGATTGTCTGCACTGTTTTTGTTCCTGCAGAGTGTGTTCGCAGCTTTTACTGAGGTTTTTACAAAAAAGGTTTTTATCTGCGGTTTTAAATATACTCGCCAGAGGAGGGAGAAGAGTCAGCTCCTGAATTTTATAGTGGGCCAGGCAAAGATGGCAATATATGCGAGCCGAAAGAAGAGGGTGGAGGCGGGAGAGGCCGTCTCCCCGGCTCTGGTGTGTGTTGAGCTGGTCAGGGCCAGGATCAGGCTAGATTTCAGTTTTTATAAGGCATCAGGAAACTTGAGCTCTTTTAAGAAAATGTGGTGCTATCAAGATGTCCTGTGTCAGGTGGAAGATGATGACCTGTTGTTTGGGAATGTGCTGAGGAAGTGATGTGTTTGTGTATATGTGTATCTATCTATTTATATATTTATATGTATATTTTCATACACATATATATATGGGTTGGTATGGATGTTGCCATTATTGTGTGCTTTTATCTATATATAAGAGATGTGTTTTTCATATATGTTCATGTGATTTTTATTTGAATGAGAAAAAAAGGAAAAACACGAATTGAAGCTGTTGAGTAGCGGCAAATAAAGTTGTTTTGAAAAATCAAAAAAATCTCTCTCTCTCTCTCTCTCTCTCTCTCTCTCTCTTTCTCTCTGTACACTGATGGTATTTGTTCAGGGTGTGTCAGTGTTGTTTGTGTGGCTCAGCCTGAAGCATTTCAAATTGCGCTTGGCACTCTTGACACAGTTCTTGGGATAAGCTTGATTTTTAAAATCATGTTGAAATGTTCTCATATGTATATATCTTTACTGCCCCAAGCAATTGTAATTCTCTTTACACCCACTTATGTCTTGCATTGGCTCTAAAAATGTATTTGATTAGATTTAGTTTGAACACACTACACGCTGTTAAAATGAGAGCTTATATGTCTATGAGAGTTGTTATGTGTAAGAGAGTTTGTCTCCAACACAGTGTTCATTACCATAATAATGTGGATGATGCACAGGCATATTAGACTTTTTACACCTTAGAAATATCAAAAATAAGCTGCCTATCAAAACTCAACCTGGAGAGACTCTAACTTGAAAAACAGACTATTACAATGGCCCTCTCTCTGGTCTGTCTCAGGAAACCATGAAGCTGCAGCTCATTCAGAATGCTGCAGCCAGCCATTCAACAGACACTAAGCAGATACTAAGAGAACACAACACATTACACCGGTCCTCAAATTATTACACTGGCTTCCAGTACACACAATAACAGGCTCTAAGGCTGTTCTGCTTCTCTATAAAGCTCTGCCCTGCTTAAACACTCTGAGCCAGTCAGACTTCTCACCATGGTTCCTGGTTCTTGCTGAACTCAATTCAAAGTCTGGTAAAGCTGCCTTTATTTTCTATGAACCTAGATGTGGGAAAAGCCTTCTAGAGGACCTCTGGAAGGCTCTCATTTCTTTTAAAGAAGACTGAAAGCATTTCTTTTTTCTGTTGCATTTAAATAATATGAAATAAATCTGACCTGAATAATCTGAGTATTACTGTATGCTTGTTGTGAATGGCTATTATTTTTATTACTGTTACTTTTATTACTTTTTTTTTACTGTTACCGCTAGTGTTGTTATCATTATATTATAATTGTATCACCCGGTCTCTCTTCCTCTTCCTTCTCCTGTTCTGGTTCTTTGTCTTTTGTTTCTTCTTAATCTTCATCTAAAAGGCATTGTGTTTTCCCCTGGGAATTAAATGTACTATACAAACAAATGTTACCTTGCCTTGTTTTTGTCAGTTACCCCCCACTGTAATCTGCGTCAGAGAGGTCCATAAAAGTCATAAATGTCCCTGTAGGTGTCAAAACATCTTACAATCATAGTTCAGCAGGCTCCCAGTGCCTCAGTCTAAAATAAGACTCAGTGCTATAATGGCAACCATGTAGTTAAATCTAATTTGGTAGATGTGTATTTGCGTGGGCGACATATTTTATAACAAGGAAAGTGAAAGCAGGGATTTGAGGAAAAATGCCTGTTTGTGCTGAGGGGAACTGTAATGATAGGGTCGTTGGCTGGAAGATGTGAACACTGTCATCCACGTTGCACGCCAACCTCAGGGACACTGTGAGCCTGCCAAAGATGCTTGGTCAGATAAATGTGGGCCATGTCGCATTACTGAGCTGTGACAAGCTTTTTTACATGCAATTTCAGGCATGCCAAATGAGTTTGCTCAGCATTAAGGGAGCATTTTTAGGTCCTTACAGAGCTCAATTAACTAATTGACTGCCTGTGTCTCTCCTCATAGATTATTTTCAGGTTGAAAATGGCCTTTTTCATGTAGCCATGGAGTGTGACAGACTGCATAGTAACAGGTCTGCATGTAGGAGAAACTAGAAAGGGGAGAAAATACTTTGTGCATGTGGTGGCATGGCCCATAATGTCCTGTTTGGAGAAACTTGTTTCCTGTGTCTTATGTTGCCTCAGACTGAAGGGTTTTTGCACCAACATGTGGCTGTAATTAGCTCCATATTCTTCCTTGATGGACATTTCATTTCCTTTGCTATATGTATGGAATTTCTCTCATTGTAAATTATTGAGCTGCATTTTTTCCACTGGTCACATTTTGCTGTTTTTTCTGTTTTGGAATTGAGCCATAAAGTGAAAGTGTATGTGTCAGGTTTTGACAGTTTGCTTTTTAATTTCCCTGGGTTGTCTGATTAGTGTATTAGTGCTGAACTGGGCATTGCCACCTGTTCCCTCCTGCCAACAATCCATCTGCACACCTGGGGTTAATCAGGCAATCAATGCCTGCTCTATGTAAACCCCACCTCTTGAATCTAATCTTCCCTAGATCGCCAGATTTTGGTGGTGGATTTGACTATGTTTCCCCTCCTCTCTGTCTCCCCAGCCACACTCCCCTGGGATCTCCTCCCATTTTCCAGCCAGTCTCTCTCTCGCCACACTTGTTCCTCCTCAACCTGCGCTGTTTCGCTGTTTCTACGTTCTGCTTTTGGGTTTCCTACAGCACCCGTTATGACTGTATGAGCTTGCCCTGCCAAATCCATCAACTTACTCAATGTTCTTTTAGTTCAGAGCATGTCTGTTTCCATTGTTGACTTTTAACTGTGAACTCAAATTCTAACATTACCTAAAATGCTATAAGGAGAATAGATTGTGGTTGCCATTGAACATGTATAACCAGTGCTCAGTTCACACAGATTCAAAGACTCCCAAAGAATTAAGTAGTTCACCTTAAATTAATTTTTATTTTTATTTATTTATTTATTTTAATGAGCTGCAACAGCTGCAGATCACCTACAATGTCGTCTAGTAAGTTACAAGTCTATCGATCCGCCCTGGACTGTTTTCAGGTGGCACATCACCTTTTTTTAATGCACATCACACTAGTTTAGGAAGAGGGAAAGGGACACAATCAAATCAGATTACAGTTCATGACAACCCCCTCCTCGTTCTTAATGCACCACTTTAGAAAGCACACGCACCTCTTACAGAGGTACCTCATATATATATTTAAAACTCGGAAGTGGAGGGGGAGGTCCGGGGGTTTTGGGGGCTGCAGGTTGGTCCCAGACGGGTTGGCAGGGACCTGAGGTATTCTATAAATTTAAAGACCTCCCCTCCTCCTCCACCCTCCCTCCATATTATTATTGTTATTGTTATTGTTACTCATCATCTGTATTAATATTGAATATTATTATTATTGATATCATTCTTGCTATTATTATTGAAAAAATTATAAGTTTACATAAAAAAAAAGTTACAAGTCTATGCTGTGAGCTTGACTTAGGAGGAGGAATTTTGCCACTGTTGGCTCATGGTCTTACCCTTTGTTAAAGGTGACATATGAAGCTTTTTCAATAAGTTACATAGGTCTATGATTTCCATAAAACATGTTTTTGAAGCTGTGTGCTGGAAATAGCTTTTAGGAAAAGATTCTGGCCTCCCTCTAGTTCCCTCTGTTTCAGTCCCTTTCAGAATGTGCTGCTTCTGGTGTCTGTAGCTTTAAATGCAAATGAGCTGTTGCTGTCCCACCCGTGTTACGCATCTGAATGGTTAGTCAAAAATCATCTGTCTATTTTTTTCTCTTCAATACTGTACAGGGGGCAGAGTGAGATGCCCGCAGTTCAGATGGTCAATGCTCATGCTAGGAAACACCAATCCTAACTTGTAGCGTACCAGAATGACGGGGAGAAACTCAGTCCAAAGCCTCTACCAAGCATTTCTACCCAAACAAAACATAATTCATACTCCAAGAAATTATATGGTCATGTAACGAAAACATGAAAGTAGCGTATGTCCACTTTAGTGC
Organism: Chaetodon trifascialis; assembly: GCF_039877785.1. NCBI lineage: Eukaryota > Metazoa > Chordata > Actinopteri > Chaetodontiformes > Chaetodontidae > Chaetodon > Chaetodon trifascialis. The sequence goes on along the minus strand of NC_092062.1, from coordinate 2,169,616 downwards.
GTCTGCTGATTTCACCACGTCACGCAAACCACACAAGCCTGGTATCATATGAAAGCAGAGTCCCAAGGTTTCTGGTTATTTCCATCAAGAGGAGGAGGCTTCCAGAGTGGGGGGAGCACTCTTCATGTGATATACTGTCTCTGGAGGTTACTTCCTTCTGGATCGTCACTGGTTTCTATGGTGAACTTGGGTGCTGCCCCACGATTGCCTTGACTCTGACTGGTCGATAGAGGTGTCGATCATCACTGGTTTGCTGAGACATTGATTGGTTTAGCTGCGCTGTTAGTTTCAGCACTCCTTGTCATTTACAGATGAATGGGCAGAGCGCACACAGACGACACTGCTGACCAGCAGTACTGGCCATTCACCTCAGACTGAGAAAAAGTAGCTAGCTAAAAAAATCATGCATGTATAAAGCTAAAGAAATAAGAAAATGCTGGTATGCAAGGTTTCTTATTTCTTTAGCTTTATACATGCATATTTTTTTATTTGATTGTATCAGTGCACATGTAGAAAATGTGCAACAATGCAGTCAAAGCCATAGGTCACATTATCTTTACCTACACTTATGATCACAGTGTATGATTGCAGATAACATTGCCACTGCAAATACTCACCTTATGATATGCATAATAGGTGACAGCAGCAGCTGGACGAAAGGTCTCCATGCATGATCAACCATCCAGGTTTAGAACCTGTTTGCCTAAATGTGTTGTCGCCGCAGAACGCATACAACATTTACTGGGCTGACTACGGTCCTTCCCAGCTTTGGGGGATAGAGCAATGAGTTTCATCTATAATAACCTACTTAACATCTCTGTTCATACACCATATTAAACTAGATATAGTCAGATTTCTTCTCGAACATATAGCCAAGTTTTTCTTAAGCAAATAATGTATATTACACATTTATTCAAATGAAACATTTTACAAATCTACAATAAATATTTATTGACCACAGTCATGAATATTTGTACATGGAAATACAGTACAAGTGAAGGATTCACTGAATCCATATTAGAAAAATGTGAATACAGATGTTGACATTATAGAACCTGTTGACTAACATAATGTTCAATTTTCTCAGTTGTTACAGGTGTCTAGCCTATATGAGCTTAGTAAGCTGGTGGTGGAGCTTCCTTGGGCAGAAGATTTGTGTAGTCATCCCATCATGTGTAGTACTTCAGACACGTTGGGAATTTCCTGACACCCAGGGAAGATGCGCCTCCATGATTGATGACCACCTCCTTGCCTGCATGCTCATATTGTGAAGACACGTCCGGCAGGATGTTTATCTTCAGAATCTCAGCTCTGTACTATGATGAGTTGACAAAGATCTTCTCCAAGATCACATCCATCAAATCATCAATATACCCTGTGCAATACACAGACACACAGAAAAAAGTGAATCATTAGTATAATTTATTAGATTATTCAAATGTTAATATAGTGACATTTTGCATTTTGAATTCTGTAGTTTCTCAGGTATTTAAGTGTGTATTTTTTTTGTTTATTATTGTGTTGAAAGTACTGAGTTTTGGTACTTTGTGACATGTACAATATAAATGTTTGTTTTTTGAGTGAAAAAAAAAAGTCAACACTTACAAATGTGGTCTGAGTCTTCACTGGTTTGGCTCTTCACTCTCCCTTCGTGAACTTTGGAAAGCTCAGTTTGAAAAGAGGATCCCCTGACGATGTGGTGGCTTGTCCTCTGTCAGCATTCTCACTGTAATGCAGTGCATTACAACATTAGTCCTTGCAGGACACAGTAGCCTGGACAGCTGTAACAAAAGTATATTGGTATGATAACAGGCCATACCTAGAAGTAAAACATGCCAGCACTGTTACAGTATAAATTTATACACTAAAGGCTGCAACAGCTCATTGCTACACTTGATCAACAGCAGGTAACTGTAATGATGCACTGGCCTATATAAAAAGAGAAAAGTGACATCAGCCTAACCTCACATGTATAGCTCTGCCAACAGCTACATACAGCGTAAAAAAGGATCACTCAGAAATAAATTTCAAGAAGAAACTCATCTCGTCTCATCATTTCATCAACCGCTTATTCGGGGTCGGGTCTTGGGGGCAACAGCTTCAGCAGGGGACCTGGGGAGGTGCGCGGGGCATCCTTACCAGATGCCCAAACCACCTCAACTGGCTCCTTTCAACGCAAAGGAGCAGCGGCTCTACTCCGAGTCCCTCACGGATGACTGAGCTTCTCACCCTATCTCTAAGGGAGACGCCAGCCACCCTCCTGAGGAAACCCATTTCGGCCACTTGTATTCACAATATAGTTCTTTCAGTCATGATTCAGCCCTTATGACCATAGGTGAGAGTCGAAACAAAGATTGACCAGTAGATCTAGAGCTTTGCCTTCTTACCGATCCAGTAAGTGCTGGAGGTCACAGACCGATGATGCCAACAGGACCACATCATATGCAAAAAGCAGTGATGAGACCCTCAGCACACCAAACTGTAGACCCTCCTCCCCCCGACTACGCCTCCTGCCCATGAATATCACGAACAGGATTGGTGATGAGGAAACAAGTCCGACTTACTGCCGAGTACCTGAACACAGCTCTTGCTTTGGGCATATAAAGATTGGATGGCCCTGAGAAGTGACCCCCTCACCCCATACGTCCGCAGCACTTCCCACAATATCTCCCGGGGGACCCGGTCATATGCCTTCTCCAAGTCCACAAAACACATGTAGACTGGATGGGCATACTCCCAGACCCCCTCCAGGATTCTGCGAAAGTAAAGAGCTGGTCCATTGTTCCACGGCCAGGAAGGAATCCGCATTGTTCCTCTTCAATCTGAGGTTCTACATAGTATGCATGCATCGACCGTGCATGCATCCAGTCGCAGTTGCTCCTGTTTCTTTTCATAGTTTTACTAATTCTTCTGCATTATTCTTTATTATTAATACCTGAAATTTTATGACAGTCATTTTGAAGCTGTGCCCTCTCCGAACATTACTACTCTACTTACTACTACGGATGTGCAGCGCATTGTTGACTCTAGAGATCAGCTGATTGCGCTGCGGCCAGCTGGCTTGTCATCCAGAACATCAGTGATCCCCGCTGAAATCTGGAGGAAAACACACAGAGGATGCAGGGGAGGACAGAAACAGTGGAGGAAAAGAACTGGGTCAAGACAACAGAGGCTTATTGAGAAGAGAAGATATAAGCTGTGTCTCCCCTCTCTCATCATGGGCAACATGAGGTCGCTGGCGAATAAGGTGGATGAGCTATCAGCACTCGCCAAGAGTCAGAGGGAGTATCAGGAGTGCAGTCTGATTTGTTTTTCTGAGACTTGGTTACATCAGGACATACCCGACGACAACATCTCCATCAGTGGCTTTCAGATTGTTCAGGCTGACCGGGATTGCACCGAGAGTAGTAAGCGTAATGGAGGGGGGCTCGCCGTTCTAGTCAACAACGTTAATGTAATCCTGGTCACATTACCATCAAGGAACATATCTGTTGCCTGGACATTGAACTATTGGCTGTTGGGCTCAGGCCATATTATTTGCCCAGGCAGTTTTCACATACCATTATTGTTGCTGTCTACATCCCCCCCTCTGCCAACCCAACGTTGGCATGTGACGTCATTCACTCCGCTGTGGCCCGTCTGCAAACTCAACACCCGAGTGCATTCATCACTATCTCGGGTGACTTCAACCATGTCACCATGGCAACAACACTGCCCAATTTCACACAGTATGTGAGCTGTCCGACGAGAGAGGAGAGAACCCTGGACACAACCTTGTGCACCTCACTCCCTGTTATGTGCCTCTGGTGAAGAGTCAGCCCACGACCACAAGGACAGTTTCAATTTTTCAATTTTATATGTATAGCGCCAAATCACAACAGAAGTTGTCTCAGGACACTTTCCATACAGAGCTGGTACAGACCAAGCTCTTTTATCTACAGAAAACCAACAATTCCCCCATGAGCAAGCACTTGGCGACAGTGGCGAGGAAAAACTTCCTTTTAACCTCGGGCAGAACCAGACTCAGGGTGGGCGGCCATCTGCCTCGACCGGTAGGGTGAGAGAGGGAGAGCAAGAGAGGGAGAGTGAGACAGACACAGACAGACAGACAGACAGACAGACAGACAGACAGACAGACAGACAGAAATGCAGTCAGAGAGAGAGAGAGAGAGACAGAGACAGAGAGACAGACATGCAATCACAGTAACAGTGACAGTGGATGTAATAATAGCAGTAGCAGTTGCAGTGGATGTCAGGCAGGGCCAAGACAGGAGGCACAGCTGCAATCCACAATCCAGATTCAGCCACTGTGGAACCTGCAAGACAACAAAGCACAGAGACTCCGTGGAAGGAGCTAAGTTAGTAACACGCCGTGGTTGTAACGAGGATACCAGGATCCAAATGCAACACCGACAGAACGGAGAAGCACGTGAGTCCCACAGGTACTATTGTCCAGAGGGGGCAAGGCGAAACTCGTAGTCGGGGTCACAGAACAGGGGTCTTTACAAGGAAACAGGAGAGCAGACGAGGTCAAAAACAGGTTGGGTCTAAACCGAGTAATCTGTCCGAAAGAATACGCTGGATAGTCTCGCATAAGGGCTAAGAACAATCTGGCGAAGAGTGAATGTGAGTGAGCCACTTAAGTATGGCACAGATGGAGATTGGTCTCAGGTGAGCACTGGCTGAACAGGTGTGCAGATGAGAGAGAGAGAGAGAGAGAGAGAGAGAGAGGGAGAGAGAGAGCAGAAAAAGGAGCTGGCTGATGTGACAGAACCCCCCCTCAAGGGACGGCTCCTGACGTCCAAAACAGGGCAGGGTGAGAGGAGTCTGGCGGAGGATTAGAACTCCTCCAACATCTCTCTGTCGTCCTCCTCCGTAGGATGAGCGGAGGGGCCCCTGAGGAGGGAATCAGCTTCGTCAGAGGATCCGAATCCTGCAGAAGATGACTCCTCCTCCTCGAGTGGCAGGGTCACCCTGATTCTCCGAACCCTCCCTCCCGAGACTGCAGAAGCCCTGGCCGGTTGATCCGGATGTTGTTGGTGGAAGTGAGTGATGAGGGTTCGATCCAGGATGTGTCGAGCGGGAACCCACGACCTCTCCTCTGGGCCGTAACCCTCCCAATCAACTAGGTACTGTAGACCCCGACCTCGACGTCGTGAGCAAAGTAAACGGCGAACAGAGTAGGCAGGACCACCATCGATGCACCGGGGCGGTGGAGGTGGTGGTTCAGCAGGCATGAGTGAACTCTACTGGCTTGACTCGGGACACATGAAAGGTAGGGTGAACTCTCATCGAGCGGGGAAGACTCAGCCTTACCGCTGTGGGACTGATGATCCTCTGGATCGGGAAAGGTCCAATAAACCTGGGTGCCAACTTTCTGGACTCTGTCCTGAGAGGAAGGTCCCTGGTGGATAACCAAACCTTCTGACCCTCGTGGTATTCTGGAGCCCTAGACCGATGACGGTTGGCGGTGGTGATGTAGCGACCTGATGCACGGAGAAGAGAAAATCTAGCTTGGAACCAAGTGCGGCGGCAGTGGTGGATGAACCTCTGAACTGATGGGCAGGAGACCTCTCTCTCCAGTGCAGGAAAAAGCGGGGGCTGGAAACCATATGCACACTGGAAGGGAGATAGGCCTGTGGCAGAGCTGGTGAGTGAGTTGTGAGCATATTCTACCCAGAGGATTTGTTGTGACCAGGAAGAAGGGTTCTGAGAGACCATGCAGCGCAGTGCAGTTTCCATCTCTTGGTTCATTCGTTCCGTTTGGCCATTGGACTGAGGATGAAATCCAGATGATAAACTGGTCGTCGCCCCCAGCAGGCTGCAGAACTCCCTCCAGAATATAGATGTAAACTGGGGCCCCCTATCCGATACCACGTCAGCCGGGAGTCCATGTAGTCAGAAGACGTGCTGCAGTACCAGATCAGCCGTCTCTTTAGCAGAGGGTAGTTTGTGGAGAGGCACGAAATGAGCCATCTTAGAAAAGCGATCCACAACAGTCAGGATGACTGTATTGCCCTGGGAAGGAGGAAGTCCAGTGACGAAGTCCAGGGAGATGTGCGACCAAGGACGATGAGGGACAGGAAGGGGTTGGAGGAGACCAGCAGGTGATTGATGGGATGGCTTGTGTCGGTTGCAGACTGTGCATGCGTTGACAAAATTCTTGACATCCTCCTCCAGCGATGGCCACCAAAACCGTTGGCGTAGAACATCTCGGGTCCGCTGAATTCCAGGATGACAGAAGAGCTTGGAGGAGTGCCCCCACAGGAGAACATCTGAGCGCATGTTCTCAGGGACGAATAAGCGGTTCTGGGGGCAGGTACTGGGACCGGGCTGGTTCTCTGAAGCAGATCTCACCCTCTCCTCTATCTCCCAGGTGACAGGGGCTATGAGGTAGGAGGCAGGCAGGATGGGAGTGGTCTTGGTGGTGCTCTCCTCCTTAACTTGGAATTGACGGGAAAGAGCATCTGGCTTGATGTTACGGGACCCGGGCCGGTAGGACAGAGAAAAGTTGAACCGAGTAAAAAACAGCGACCACCGAGCCTGCCTGGAGTTGAGACGCTGGGCAGTGCGAATATACTCCAGGTTCTCGTGGTCAGTCCAGACCTGAAAAGGTGTCTTGGTCCCCTCGAGCCAATGACGCCATTCTTCCAATGCCAGTTTGACTGCTAATAGTTCGCGGTTACCAATGTCGTAGTTCCGCTCAGCAGCGGACAGACGTCGAGAGAAATAGGCGCAGGGGTGGAGCTTCTGGTCAGAGACTGACCGTTGAGACAGTACCGCCCCCACTCCTACATCAGATGCATCCATCTCCACAACAAACTGGAGCTCAGGGTCGGGTATTTAGAGGATGGGTGCTGAGGTGAAGCGTGCCTTGAGGGTCTGGAAGGCCTCGTCTGCCATTGGTGTCCACTGGAACACTACCTTGGAGGATGTGAGACCTGTGAGGGGAGCAGCTATAGAGCTGTAGCCTCGTATGAAGCGCCTGTAAAAATTGGCAAAACCTAGGAACCTTTGGAGCTGTTTGCGTGTCTCAGGAACGGGCCAGGAAGTGACAGCAAGGACTTTAGCTGGGTCCATCTGGATACTGTCTCTGGCAATGATGTACCCCAGGAAGGAGATGGAAGGAACGTGGAACTCACATTTCTCAGCCTTGACAAAAAGTGAGTTCTCCAAAAGGCGCTGCAGGACGGTCTGAACATGATGAATGTGTTCCTCCCGTGATCGTGAGAAGATGAGTATGTCATCAAGGTATACAAACACGAATCGGTTTAGCATATCTCTGAGGATGTCGTTAACCAGGGCCTGGAACACAGCCGGGGCATTAGTGAGTCCGAAGGGCATCACCAGGTACTCATAGTGTCCGGTCGGGGTGTTAAAGGCTGTCTTCCACTCATCTCCTTCCCGAATACGAACCAGGTGGTAAGCATTACGGAGATCTAGTTTAGTGAAGATGGTGGCCCCCTGGAGGAGTTCAAAGGCGGATGAGATGAGAGGGAGTGGATAACGATTCTTTATAGTGATTTGATTCAGGCCCCTGTAATCAATACATGGTCTCAATGAGCCATCCTTCTTACCGACAAAGAAGAAGCCTGCCCCTGCTGGTGAGGAGGATGGCCGGATTATGCCTGCTGCCAATGACTCATTTATGTAGCTCTCCATAGCTGCTCTCTCAGGCGCTGACAGAGAGTAAAGACGTCCCCTGGGTGGGGTTGAGCCGGACTGAAGCTCTATAGCGCAGTCATATGGTCGATGAGGGGGCAGAGAAGTAGCCTTAGCCTTACTGAAGACTTCCTTAAAGTCGTGATACTCGGAGGGCACGGATGACAGAACGGGGATGGAGCTTAAAATAGAGGAGTGTTGAGGGCTAGCGGCGTGTCTGAGGCAAACCTGATGGCAGGAAGCGCTCCATCCCAGGATGGCTCCTGTTGTCCAGTCAATGTGAGGATTATGACGTCGGAGCCAAGGAAAACCCAAAATGAGGGGAATGCGAGATGACCTCAGGATGTGAAATTGAATGGTTTCATGGTGGTTACCGGAGAGCAGAAGATGAACTGGAGCAGTCTGATGGGTAACTGTGCCAAGCAGATGGCCATCAAGAGCACTGGCGGGGACAGGGTGAGAAAGTGGAACAAGCTCAATGTCCAGCTGGTGGGCAAGTTCTTCATCCATGATACTGGCATCTGCCCCAGAGTCAATGAATGTGGTTAGAGTGTGAGACCCTTTGGGAAGGAGGAGCTTGGCTTGAACCCGAGGTCTGGTGGGCAAAACGGAGGACTGGGCAGAGGTATGGCTCAACAGTATCTCCTCCTTTACTGATGAGCCCTGTCTTTTACTGGGCAATTTGTCACATAATGTCCACCCTTACCACAGTACATGCATAAATTAGCCTGTCTGCGTCGATCCCTTTCCTCTGGTGCCAACTTGGTGCGTCCCAGTTGCATGGGTTCTGGCCCCTCCTGTCGGGGCATGACGTAGTCCGAGGCCGAAGCAGCGGGGGGCGTGGTTCGGAGTCGCGTCGCGGGCTGACAAGCTGGTGTTTCCCGTCTCCTCTCCTGTCGCCGGGCCTGGATGCGGAGGTCAATCCGGGTGGCAAGCTCGATGACGCCGTCTAAAGATGACGGTGCCTCGTGCGACACCAGCTCATCTTTTATGTAGGCTGCCAGACTGTGCGTGAAAGCGTCACGAAGGGCAGACTCATTCCATTCGCTCTGCCGAGCCGTAGTGCGGAAGTCAATGGAGTATTCGACCACAGACCGTTCCCCCTGCTGGAGATTTAGGAGGCTCTGGGCTGCGGCGGACCCCTGTACCCCGAGACAGAAGACTTTGCGGAGCTCCGCTGCGAATGATTGAAAAGACTGACAGGCAGGAGTACTCCTCTCCCACTCTGCCGTTCCCCATAGACGAGCCTTTCCCGTCAGGTGGTTAATAGTGAAGGCTACCTTAGCTTGTTCTGAGGCGAAGGTGTGGGGTTGCAGAGCGAATAGGATGGAGCAATTAGTTAAAAAAGCATTGCAGGTTTCTGGATCTCCGGCGTAGCGCTCAGGAGCGCCGACTCTGGGTTCGCTGACGGAAGGAGGCGGAATGGTGGGCGGCGGCTGGACCGGAGTCGGAGGCGCAGGCTGAGAACTGTTTACAGTCATCTGTTGTACACGAGCCGCTAACGCTGTTAGCGCTTGTTCTTGGGCTGCCATGGCCCGCGAAAGCGCCGCTACAGTTGCCGTCATCGAGGACTCATGCTGCTTGAGAGTCTCCTCGATCCGCTCGAAGCGATCGGCAGGAGAAGTCGAGCGTGCTGGATCCATAACTGGCCAGATTGTACTGTAACGAGGATACCAGGATCCAAATGCAACACCTACAGAACAGAGAAGCACGTGAGTCCCACAGGTACTATTGTCCAGAGGGGGCAAGGCGAAACTCGTAGTCGGGGTCACAGAACAGGGGTCTTTACAAGGAAACAGGAGAGCAGACGAGGTCAAAAACAGGTTGGGTCTAAACCGAGTAATCTGTCCGAAAGAATACGCTGGATAGTCTCGCATAAGGGCTAAGAACAATCTGGCGAAGAATGAATGTGAGTGAGCCACTTAAGTATGGCACAGATGGAGATTGGTCTCAGGTGTGCACTGGCTGAACAGGTGTGCAGATGAGAGAGAGAGAGAGAGAGAGAGAGAGAGAGAGGAAAATCAGGCTAATTAAGCTACTGAACCCACTCTGAGGTTGCAGCAGAATGTATATCATAATTTAAAATAAAAGAATATATGATTTCTACATCAGTCACCATTCACTACCGTCATTGGTAACAGGCGTTTCAGTGCGAGGATCACTTTCCTCACAGCTCCACACACTGTTGCCTTTTCGGAAGTGCTCTGCATCCTCAATATTGTACAAAAAACTACCGTTTGCAAAAAGAAAAACGTAGCGCTATGCATAAAATTTGCTGTGATGTGAGCACACACATCACATTTGTGTGCAGGGACAGCAGGGCTTCACATTTGAAGCCCTGCTGTCATTTTGCAGGGCTTCAAATGTGATAGGATGTATAGATGGGACACAAATTCCTATTACAGTGCCTGTAGAAAACGAAGGGCATTATGTGAAAAGAAAATCCTTCAGAGCATCAATGTCCAGGTTTATGACCTACCATCTTAAAAATTATGTACATGAAAATGTATACATTACAATACACTGTAACTCACGTCATTCTCTGCACTGTGAAGATCAGATGTGATGCAGCTTACATCATTACAAATGTAGAAGCCAAGTGGCCTGGCTCTGTACATGACTCCCAGATCTACTGGGAGTGTAGTCTGAGCAACAGATTTGCACGAGGTAAGGAAGCTAAAACTTCGTACAAATGTCTCCCTTTTTAATGCACTCATATATGTCCTCTATAATTACAGGAGAGTTTGATGGCTACCTACTGGGGGATTGAGGCTGACATGCAGGATGGAAGGGCTGTAAGGTGTTCAATTCAATTTTCAATTCAATTCAATTTTATTTGTATAGCGCCAAATCACAACAGAAGTTGTCTCAGGACACTTTCCATATAGAGCTGGTACAGACCAAGCTCTTTTATCTACAAAGAAACCAACAATTCCCCCATGAGCAAGCACTTGGCGACAGTGGCGAGGAAAAACTTCCTTTTAACAGGCAGAAACCGCGAGCAGAACCAGACTCTGGGTGGGCGGCCATCTGCCTCGACCGGTTGGGTGAGAGAGGAAGAGCAAGAGAGAGAGAGTGAGACAGACAGACAGACAGACAGACAGACAGACAGACAGACAGACAGACAGACAGACAGAAAGAAAAGCAGTCAGAGAGAGAGAGAGGGAGAGAGAGAGACAGAGACAGAGAGACAGACATGCAGTCACAGTAACAGTGACAGTGGATGTAATAACAGCAGTAGCAGTTGCAGTGGATGTCAGGCAGGGCCAAGGCAGGAGACGCAGCTGAAATCCACAATCCAGATTCAGCCACTGTCCATGGGAACCTGCAAGACGACAAAGCACAGAGACTCCGGGGAAGGAGCTAAGTTAGTAACACGCCGTGGTAGGACATGAGAGCGTGCGGATGGAGAGGGACAGAAGGACGGAGGAGCTCCGTGTATCTTTGGATGTCCCCCAACAGTCTAATCCTATAGCAGCATAACTAGGGGCTGGTCCAGGACAAGCCTGAGCCAGCCCTAACTATAAGCTTTATCAAAAAGGAAAGTTTTAAGCCTACTCTTAAATGTAGAGACAGTGTCTGCCTCCCGGACAAAGACTGGAAGATGGTTCCACAGGAGAGGAGCTTGATAGCTAAATGCTCTGACTCCTGTTCTGCTTTTTGAGACTTTTGGAACCATAAGTAGACCTGCATTCTGGGAACGCAGTGTTCGAGTAGGGCAATAAGGTACTATGAGCTCTTTAAGATAAGAAGGTGCCTGGCCACTTATGGCTTTGTAAGTAAGGAGGAGAATTTTAAACTCTATTCTAAACTTTACAGGGAGCCAGTGCAAAGTGGCGAGTATTGGAGAAATATGATCTCGCTTCCTGGTTTTTGTCAGAACACGTGCTGCAGCGTTCTGGAGCAACTGGAGAATATTCAGCAGCGAATTTGGGCAGCCTGATAGTAAAGAATTGCAATAATCCAGCCTGGAAGTTACGAATGCATGGACTAGTTTTTCTGCATCATTTTGAGACAAAATATGCCTGATTTTTGCGATATTACGTAGGTGAAAAAAGGCAGTCCTTGAAATTTGTTTTACATGGGAGTGAAAGGACATGTCTTGGTCAAAGATAACTCCCAGATTCTTTACAGTGGTGCTGGAGGCCAGCGCAATGCCATCCATAACTGCTATGTCATCAGAAAGTGACCTTCTAAGATGTTTAGGGCCTACTACTATAACTTCAGTTTTGTCCGAGTTTAGCATCAGAAAATTGCAGGTCATCCAGGTCTTTATGTCATGAAGACATGCTTGTAGTCTAGTTAACTGACTGGTTTCTTCCGGTTTCATTGATAAATATAGCTGGGTATCATCTGCATAGCAATGAAAATTTATTGAGTGCTTCCTGATAATCTTACCTAAAGGAAGCATATATAAGGTGAATAGAATTGGTCCAAGCACAGAACCCTGCGGAACTCCATAGCTGACTTAAGTGAGCACAGAGGAGTCGTCATTAACGCGTACAAACTGAGAGCGATCTGACAAGTAGGATTTAAACCAGCTTAGCGCAGTTCCCTTAATGCCAATGAAATGTTCCAGTGTCTGCAATAGGATGCCATGGTCAATGGTGTCAAATGCAGCACTAAGATCCAGTAAGACTAGTACAGAGACAAATCCTTTATCAGATGCAATTAGAAGGTCATTTGTAACTTTAACCAGTGCTGTCTCTGTGCTATGATGCACTCTAAATCCTGACTGGAAATCCTCGAATAAACTATTATTGTTTAGAAAGTCGCACAGCTGATTGGCAAATGCTTTCTCAAGAGTTTTTGAGAGAAAGGGAAGGTTGGATATCGGTCTATAGTTGGCTAAAACCCCTGGATCAAGAGTAGGCTTTTTCAGTAGCGGTTTTATCACAGCTACTTTAAAGGACTGTGGTACGTAGCCTGTTGATAAAGAGAGATTGATCATGTCTAAAACTGAAGAGTCAATTAGAGGTAATACTTCTTTTAACAGCTTAGTCGGGATAGGATCTAAAATACAGGTAGATGATTTTGATGATGAAATTATTGAAATTAGTTGGTGAAGGTCAACAGGAGTAAAACAGTCTAAAACTGCGATAGACTGAGTAACAGTTTCTACGATTTCTGCGTTTGAAGACAAAACAGTACCTGTTAACGGCAGGAGTCGATGAATTCTGTCTCTAATAGTTAGAATTTTATCATTAAAGAAGCTCATGAAGTCATTACTGTTCAGAGCTAAAGGAATACATGGTTCACAAGAATTATGGCTCTCTGTCAGCCTGGCTACAGTGCTGAAGAGAAACCTGGGATTGTTCTTATTTTCCTCTATTAGTGCAGAGTAATAGGCTGCCCTGGCACTGCGGAGGGCTTTCCTGTATATTTTAAGACTGTCTTGCCAGGCGGACCGAAATTCTTCCAATTTGGTAGAACGCCATTTCCTTTCTATTTTCCGTGAAGTTTGCTTTAATTTGCGGGTTTGAGGAGTATACCATGGAGCTAACCTCCTATGTTTAATTTTCTTCTTTTTTAGGGGAGCAACAGAGTCAAGTGTCATACGCAACGATCCTGTAGCACTATCAACCAGGAAGTCAATCTGGGAGGGACTAACGTTAGCATAAGACTCCTCTGTTGTATTGAGACATGGCATTGAATTAAATACTGATGGGATCATATCCTTAAATTTAGCTACAGCACTATCAGACAGGAGTCTGGTATAAGAATTTTTGCCTACTGGCTGGTAGTCTGGTAATATGAATTCGAAAGTTATTAAATGATGGTCTGATAAAAGAGGATTCTGTGAGGAGACTATTAAGTCTTCGATTTCAATGCCATATGTCAGAACAAGGTCGAGGGTGTGGTTAAAACAGTGAGTCGGTTCATGTACATTCTGGCGGAAGCCAACTGAGTCTAATACTGAGATAAACGCAGTGCTAAGGCTGTCATTATCAACGTCGACATGTACATTAAAGTCACCTACAATAATTACTTTATCTGCTTCAAGAACTAAGCTTGATAGAAACTCCGAGAACTCAGCTATAAATTCGGAGTAAGGACCAGGAGAGCGGTATACTACAACAAATAAAAGTGGCTGCACTGTTTTCCATTTCTCATGAGAAAGAGTGAGAACAAGGCTTTCAAATGAGTTGTAGTCGAGTTTAGGTTTAGGTTTGATCAAAAGGCTTGAGTCAAAAATGGCTGCAACTCCACCTCCTCTGCCGCTGCCTCGAGGAATGTGAGTATTAATATGGCTCGGAGGAGTAGCTTCATTTAGGCTCACATACTCTTCAGGACACAGCCAGGTTTCAGTCAGACAAAATAAATCAACATTATGGTCTGATATTAACTCATTTACTAGAACAGCTTTAGAGGACAAAGATCTGATGTTAAGGAGTCCACATTTAATTCTCCTATCTTGTTGTACTATTGCAGAGGTTGTTCTAATTTTAATTAGATTCTTATGTTTAACTCCTCTTCTCTGTACTTTTGGTTTACTTAGTTTACGTGGTCGGGGGGCAGACACAGTCTCTATGGAGTGTTGGGTGGGTAACTGCTCTAATGGAGGCGCAGAGAAGCGTGTAGGACTGCAGCTCTGCCTCCTGGTCTCAACTCTGAGTTGTCAGGGGTTAGGTTCATAAATAAAATCGGTCAGATTTCTAGAGATGAGAGCTGCTCCCTCCAAAGTGGGATGGATGCCATCTCTCCTAATCAGACCAGGTCTTCCCCAGAAAGTCTGCCAATTATCAATGAAGCCCACACCGTTTGCTGGACACCACCTCGACAGCCAGCGATTGAACGATGACATGCGGCTAAACATATCATCACTGGTCAGATTTGGCAGGGGTCCAGAGAAAACTACGGAGTCCGACATCGTTTTAGCATATGTACACACCGATTCCACATTAATTTTAGTGACCTCCGATTGGCGTAACCGGGTGTCATTACCGCCGACGTGAATAACAATCTTACGGTATTTACGCTTATCCTTAGCCAGCAGTTTCAAATTTGATTCGACGTCGCCCGCTCTGGCCCCCGGCAGGCATTTGACTATGGTCGCCGGTGTCGCTAACTTCACATTTCTCAAAATGGAGCTGCCAATAATCAGAGTTGGTTTCTCAGCGGGTGTGTCGCCGAGTGGGGAGAACCTGTTAGAAACATGAAGCGCTTGGTAGTGACCCGTGGGCTTCAGCTTGGGACTATGCTTCCTTCGAATAGTCACCCAGCCTCCCTGGTTTCCCGGCTGCTCGGGAGCTGTCGAGGGACGGCTAGCCAGAGCTGCACTTGGTCGGTCCGCACCGACTACGGGGGCCTGGCTAACTATAGCTAATGGTTTTGTTTCCATGGTGCGGAGCCGAGCTTCCAATTCACTAAGCCTCGCCTCCAACTCACCAAATAAACTACATTTATTACACGTACCAGTATCACTAAAGGAGGCAGAGGAGTAGCTAAACATGTGACACACCAAGCAGGAGAAAGCTGGAGAGGGACAGAGAGAAGCCATCGCTAGCTGCTAGGCTAAGTTGGTATAGCTAGCAGAGCAGACAAGCGCGTAGACAAATAAAATTGACGGTCGCTAAATAAACAGACTTATGGGTGCTTGAGCAGAACTAATGTTACTCTAGAGTGCGGATAAAAGGCCGCTGTAACAAAACACAGAGCAAATTACACTCAGAGGAACAAGAGCGACAAACGCACACTACTCGTAAGGCAGCAACCAGAAACAGGAAGTGAGACGATACGCTTACCTCAGCACCTCCAAGGCCTCTTGTTGTGTTGTGTTGTGTGTTGTGGCCGTGGTTTGGTGATCTGCTCTGACTCTGTTTTGTGTGTTTTTTCAGGGCTGGAACAAGGCAGGGGCAGGGCTGATCTTTGCAGGGGTTGAGCAGCTCCTGACACACCTGTCACCTATCTCCCCTAATCAGGACTCTCCTTCTTAAGCATGCTTCTCCCACACTCTGATGCCAGATGGTCACATTGCTCATGCTTGTGTTTCTCGCCTCAGCATTGATCTCCAGGTTCCTGCCTTGTGTTCTCCAGCCGTCTTGCCTTCGTGCACGCTGTGATTTTGTGAGTTTTGTTTTCCTGCCTGTGTGCTAACCCGTTACGGAGTTTTTTGTTCTAAGTGTCTGTCGAGTGGTTCTCCAGCACTTTTGGTTCTTTTGTTTGCCTGTGTGCTTTTTCCCTCAGCGGAGCTTTTGTTTCCCACCAGTGACTGTCGAGTTCTCTCCAGCACCTGAGTTTCATCCTACCTGTGAGTTTTTTCCCGAGTGGAGATTTTTGTTTTTGTGTGGTGGCTGTCGAGTTTTCTCCAGCGTTTATTTTTGGACTTTTGCCTGTGTGCTTTCCCTTAACGGAGTTTTGTGTTTTTTCACTAGAAGCTGTCGAGTGTCCTCCAGCAGAGACTGACTTCTCCGTTCCCGTTATATCGGCTCCCTCAGTTGTTACTTCTTTTGTTATTACTTTTTCAAAATAAACTGTGATTACCGTCTCTGCATCTGAGTCCTACTTCCAGAGTCCGTAACAGTAAGGGACCTAATCAGCAGAAATTATTTTGATTAAAACAGTCAAATAATGACAAATTCACATGTGGTTTGGTCTTCTTTATTCCCTAAAAGTACAAAGCAGTTAGGATTTGTAATATAGTTCCATCCATTAACATATTTCACCTGTGAAGTGCATCCACCTCAACTGGCGTTCCAGTAATAGATTTTCAAGGTCTGTTTTTCTAATCTGGCGATCCAGATGGACCATTTCCTTTTCACTTTTCTCTATACTCTTTATGAAGTGGACTCTATACAACTCCTTCACTGGTAACTGGGAAACTTATGGACGACATTTAAATCCTACAGTTCTACATACAGATTTAACATGATATTGACCAAAAATCTGACTGTGTCAAGCTGCCCTGTGGAAGCTGATGGACCTTCCTCCTGGTGATGGCCAGTTGTTCTGTTGAAGGACAAGAATGTGCTGCTCATCACTTCAGTATACATGTCAAACTCCAAATTCCACTCCCGAATGTAAAGGAATGTAAATGGGCAGAGCACTGCCAGTAGTTATACATAATATTAAGACACACTTCAGTAGGCCTCTCTGGATCACTCCCTGTGGCAGCAGACAGTGTTTCATCATCATCCTCCTGTGATGAAGGAAAAGATACTGTTTCAGGATACTTTGGTAGTGGATGTGGCCCTCCACCCGTTTTTCGGGCCTCTGCCTTCTCTCTGTTGGCTGAGCAAATGTTAATCTTTTTTTAAATTAGTATTTTACTGAGCGTTCGTGGACATATTGTCACATTTTAAATGACCTCAATACGTATAAAATAAAAATGTGTAAACATTGTATCAAGTGTTAATCTACTAAGTGGGATATTAAGTGAGATGACATGTTAAAACAACATGTTGTTAGGGGTTTAAATTACTACTTGAAGTCGCCACTGAATTAATATTTACTTTAATAGCCTAAGTCAATTAAAAAAATAAAATTAAAATCAAAATGAGGTACAATCATAGCCTAGCAAAATATGCCTTACCTTTTTGAATGATGTTTTTATATTTCATTTTTCGCTGCTTCTTTCTCCGCTGTTGGACTGTCCCTAAATGAAAATCAGATTTTATTCCTACTTATATTCATAACTGTATGCTACGATCTTAAGTACGGTTAAATGTTAAGTCAATGAAATAGTACATTCAAACTTACGCGTTGAGTCTTGTAGCAGTTTTCTCCCATGCCGTTTCTCTCTCCTTCGCTGCTGCAGCGGTGATATATTTACGCCGAAATATGTGCTCATACTCCACATAGGCCTGCAATAAGACCTCCAACTCCATCGAGGTAAAATAACAAACTTTTTTTTTTCAGGTGTCATGGTGACTCGTGGTATCGGGGCTCTATTGATGATGGCTTTTTATAGTGGTTGTGCACATGCGCAGCTCAAGGTTAACATACTCAGAGTTGATTGAACTAACTCAGATCAGCTGTTCTGGAACTGGATACTCAGAGTTTCCCAACTTAGAGTAAGTCAACTCAGAGTTCAGGGATAAACTCAGAGTTTGTTGAACCTCCTACCTGGAATACCCTCCAGGAGTGGTGGGCTGTCATCCCACCAGTGCCCGGGGACCCAGTTTCTTTTGTCACCATTGGTCAGGTGGTGATCTCCTTGCATGTTTTTAGTCTTTTTAGTTTTGTTTGTTTTTACCATCCTACGGACCCATTCCATTACCATAGCTAAAAATTAAACACAAACTTCAAGTCACTGTTGACTTTTTCAAAGACCACCATTTCCCTAACCTCAACCAAGTGCTTTGAGTTGCCTTAACAGAACCATAAAAACATTAATGCTGTAGTTGGTAAGAGGATCTTGTGGAAATACGTGGTCAGTGTTTTGCAGACCACCTTCAGAAATTTCCTTGATGTGCAGATAAAAACCTTAACCCAAGCAGTATTTAAGTGCTTTAAACACAACTGTTAGAAGTAAAGTATAACTTCATAATGAGTCTGGTGTCTTTCTGTATTTTTCTGAATTTCAGCAAATCTCATGAAAAGATGAAATCTACAATATCATTCCATCTCTTAACTTTTCCCCTCCTTTCCTTATTGTGTCCTTGTGTTTCCTTTTTCCTCTGTCTTATGTCTGTCTGTCTCTCCCCTGTCTGTTGTGTGTATGCTTCACTCCATGGTGTGGCAGGTCACGTCCAACCTCCTCCTCTCCTGAGCACACCTGTTCTCAATCAGGCAATCAAGACTCACCTGATGTAACAGTATAGCACTGGTCTCCCACACAATATTTGTCGTATCATCATCACATAGTTCATCTATGTGTTAATGACTGAAACTCTCAAAGAAATCACCTAACCAACCACTGTTGCTCCTCCTCCTCCTCCTCCTCCTCCTCCTCCTCCTCCTCCTCCTCCTCCTCCTCTGGCAGCTGGTTTCTGTCTGGGCTCATGATTTCCCATCTTGTTTTCTGTATTTATTTTAATTTTCCTTAAACTTGAAAGTTTTAATTTTTGGCTGAGTTGGACATCTAAAGATATATTTTATGGACAAACATTTAAAAGTCGTGGATGACCCTTGCGACCTCTCATATTTCACGGATACACTCTGCTCTGGCCTACTTACAGAAGAAGCCTGCTTCGGCCTACCAACAGAAAAAGCCTGCTGGCAGCTAAAGCTAATTAGCACCAAGATGCCTCCTTTCTACACAGATGACCTCTACAAACTTCTGCAGCAGGTTGCAGTGTTGGAAACTAAAGTCCAGCGTACAGAAATAAACGCAGAAGTGAACGGACATTGTGGAAATGACAGCACTTTGCCACTGACTCAAAACAGCGAACTGGAGAATGCTAACATCCAGCTAATTAGCTCTGATACAGCTCCCTCGAAACTAAAGGGCTGTGTACCGGGCAATAAATCTGCCAGTATTAGTCCTCCCTGGAATGCTCTCGGGGCAGAGCCCAAGAGTAAATCAGCTGATATGGGGAGACGTCCAACAGGTAGAACCCAGCGCCAAGAGATCTGTGATGCGACAAGCTGGCCTGCATTATCATCCTACTCAACATCTGTGCAGAGTAAGACACAGCCGTGGATAAAAGCTAAAGGGAAGATGAGCAACAAAGCTCACAAACCAGCTAGTGTGCAGTTACAAAATCGGTTTGCTCCACTACTGCAGGACCCTGGATCTCCAACTGAAAACCTGGATAACCTCTCGGACTCACAGAGAAGGGTAAGGCCTGACAGGAAGTCAGAAGCTAGAAAGCTACAAGGAAAGCTACTGACTGGTCCTGAGACTCTGGTTGTTGGTGATTCTGCTATTAAAGATGTGGGAAGAATGTACAGCAGAAACACAAAAGTGTTGCGCTTTCCTGATGATACAATCTCCAACATGACCGACAAAATCCTCAATATTGTTGCAGAAATTCCAACTCTGAAATACCTTGTACTGCACACAGGGGCAAATGAAACGACAATCTGACGTGCTCAAACAAGATTTAGGTAAACTGCTAAATGCAGTAAGCTCTCTGAATGCTGAAGTCTTCTTCAGTGGGCCTTTACCACCAGTCAGAGGAGGAGGAGAGAGATTCAGCAGATTGTTGGCAGTAAACAGATGGCTTTCAACTGCATGTGATGTCCATTCAGAGCATTTTATTCACAATTTCAACTTTTTCTGGGACTGCAGACATTTTTTCAAAGGAGACGGATTTTCCCTAAACAAGTCAGGAGTAAAACTTTTTGCCTCCAACCTATCTTTGTTCCTGCGTCACACTGTTCCCACTCCCAAGGACAAGAGACAAGAGGAATCCAAACAAAAGCAGCAAACACTAAAACATGAAGGGAAACCATCTCTCCCCCCGCCTGTATGCTCTAACCATGAGGGATGCCAGAGCAAAAGCAGATGCCTCATGTCCTCCACCTGAGGCCACTGCTTGTCAGGATTCACTGACTCCAACCACTGAAACTCCACCTAGGCCACCATCTCCAACTGCCGAAACTCCATCTAGCTCATCATCTTCACTGGGTATCCCATCACCCTCCTCCCCCCTGCTGGAGTTTACCCACCAAATGAACAAACTTGTCAGCGCTGGTATCAGGCTTACTCCTCGCCCATCTGGGATCCTGTCCCCCCAAATTCCACCCCACCCCCTACAACCACCCTGTCCCCCTCCACCACCACAGCGCCGACGGGCACCACCTTCACCCCCTCCATGGCTTGATCTGAACCTACCCCAGTCCCCTAGTAAGAGTCCAGCACAGCCACTTATTTGTGTCGGTAACTGATGTGTTCTGGGTCCAGCTTTTAAGGCAAATGTTACGTCTGACTTTTCCAAGGAAAACCCAGGGCCCATTGTGCCAGAAGCTTCATTGATTCATGTCTCAATAGGTAGGAGGAGAAGATCAGTCCATCTCTCCAGAAACATCACATCATCGAATTTAACATCTATTCCATGTCAGCCACAGTATGTTCTAAAACATGGGGATGTTGGTCTTCTTAGCACATTCAAGTTAGCTCTTTTAGATGTTAGGTCTTTGGCAGTCAAATCATTCTTAAGCAGTGACTTTATCATAAAGTACAAACTTGATTTTATGTTTTTAACTGAAACTTGGTTTGGACAAGATAATAGCACAGCAGTTCTCAATGAGTCAGCCCTTCCGAATTTCAGTTTCATAAGTGAACTAAGAATGCATAAGAGAGGAGGTGGAGTCACCATTTTGTTTAATGATAGCATTCAATGCAAGAGAGTCTCTTATGGTCAGTTTAAATCTTTTAGATATGTTGCCATTCAATCAAAGTCTCCCTGTCCATCAGTCTTCATAACATCTACAAGCCCCCAAAATACAATGCAAAGTTTTCTGATGAGTTTGCCAAACTACTGTCTGTTGTTTGTATTGATTTTGACTGTGTTGTGTTAGTGGGTGACTTCAACATTCATGTTGATAATCTTAAAGATGGATGTGCTAAAGAACTTTTAAACATCATGGATCATTTTGGCCTATCTCAGCACGTAACACATTCAACACATAACAAAGGGCATATATTAGATTTGGTTATCTCCAAAGGGCCTAATATCTCTGAGGTTGTGGTGACGGATGTACTGTGTGTCATTTAAAATGGCCACATCTGCTATTTGTAACAAAAGTGGAACAGAGGTAATCAAAAAGCGTTTTTTATTAATTAATTATTAATGATAACACCCGTGCAGTCTTCACTCAGTCTTTTACACCATCACCAACACTGCCCTCAGCTTCAACTGATGACCTTGTAAATAATTTCAGTTCCAAAGTTATGACTATTATTGACTCCATCGCCCCAATTAAGACCAAAGTTTTGCCAGGAAGGAAAAAGGCACCTTGGAGAAACACCACACTGGTCAAAGTCGAGAAAAGAGTCTGCAGACAGGCAGAGCGCAGGTGGCGAAAAAAACAAACTCCAGGTTCATTATGAAATTTACAAAAACAGTCTCCACACCTATAACCATGAATTAAGAAGGCAAGGCAAGCATTCTTCTTAGAGATTATCAACAGAAACTGTAATAATGCCCGCACTTTGTTTTCTGTTGTGGATAGACTGACAAACCCCACAGCATTAGTCCCTCCTGAACTGCTATCCAACAAGTCATGCAATGATTTTGCAGCCTTTTTTACGGATAAAATTTCAAGGATAAGACAAACAGTGTGCAGCTCCAACTCAGGCAAAATGATCAGTCCATCCGTGTTTTCTTCTTCTTCTTTCCCCAGTTAATCTAGCACATTTTAACTTTCTAGATCAGACAAGGCTGACAGAAACTGTATCACAGTTAAAATCCACAACATGCTGCCTCGATACTCTGCCAACAAACTTCTTTAAAAATGTTTTTAATTGCATAGCTCCAGATGTGTTGCAGATAGTAAATAATTCTCTTCAGTCTGGTCAGTTTCCCCAGGCCTTGAAAACTGCAGTAATAAAACCTCTCCTAAAAAAGACTAACCTGGATGCTTCAGTAATAAGTAACTACAGGCCAATATCAAATCTTCCCTTTCTAGACAAAATTATTGAAAGGGTTGTTTTTCAACAAACGCATGCTTTCATGATGCAGAACAATCGTTTTAATGCATTTCAGTCTGGATTTCGTCCACACCACAGCACTGAGACTGCACTTATCAAAGTTTTAAATGACATACAATTGAATAATGATGCTTCCAAAACCTCAGTCTTAGTATTATTAGATCTCAGTGCTGCCTTTGATACGGTTGATCAGGACATACTTCTTGACAGACTGGAAAAGTGGGTGGGACTTACTGGCACTGTACTACAGTGGTTCAAATCCTATTTACAGGATAGAGACTACTTTGTGTCAATTGGTGAGCATGTGTCTGAATGAAAAAATATGATGTGTGGGGTGCCACAAGGGTCCATTCTTGGACCACTTCTTTTCAATATCTGCATGTTGCCCCTAGCTCAGATTATGGAGCATCATAATATTTCTTATCATACTTATGCAGATGATACACAACTTTACATTTTGTGTCATCACATGACTACAGTCCCTTACTTTCAGTGAGTGTATTTATCAAATCAATGAGTGGATGTGCCAGAATTTTCTTCAGCTTAATGCAGATAAGACAGAAGTGATTGTTTTTGGCCCCAAAAATGAAAGGTCAAAGATCAGTGCTCAACTTAACTCCATGTCACTGACAACAACAGATAAAGCCAGAAATCTTGGTGTAATTATTCAGACCTGAATTTTAACAACCATTTAAAGCTGATTACCAAATCAGCCTACGACGACCTGAAAAATATAACCAGAATCAAGGGATGTCTGTCCAAAGATGACATGGAAAAACTTGTTCATGCATTCATCTTCAGTAGGTTAGACTCTTGCAATAGAGTCTTTACTGGCCTAAACAAAAAATCAATTAGGCAACTACAGCTGATCCAAAATGCTGCTGCACGAGTCCTTACAAACACCAGAAAAATGGACCATATCACACCAGTCCTCAGATCACTACATTGGCTTCCTGTGAGTCAAAGAATAGACTTTAAAATCTTACTGTTGGTCTACAAAGCATTAAATGGTCTAGGACCAAAATATATTCTAGATTTATTGACTCCATATGAAGCATCCAGAGCTCTCAGGTCATCAGGGACAGGTCTATTGTGTGTTCCCAGAATCAGAAGCAAACAAAGTGAAGCAGCTTTCAGTTATTATGCTCCTCACCTGTGGAACATTCTCCCTGCACACCTGAGGTCTGTATCAAGTGTCAGCTCATTTAAATCAGGGTTGAAAACGTTATTATTTGCTACAGCTTTTATTTATGTAAATGTATTTGCTCAATGGTTTTAATCATTTTAATCATTCTAAAAGCTAAATTATTGTCTTTTACTCGCTTCTGTTTTTTAATTTTCTTTTAACTGTATTTTATTTTCATTTTTCTATTCTCTTCTAATCTCTTTCTTTCTTTCTTTGTTTCTTTGAAATGTATGTATGTAATTTTATGCTTCTGTAAAGCACTTTGTATTGCCTAGTGTATGAATTGTGCTATACAAATAAATTTGCCTTGCCTTGCCTAAGTACTTAGATGCCTTTTTACTTGTGTGCTTACCAGCCTTCCTGACTTTTTTTGCGGTCAGGTGCTTAACAGTCATCTGCTCCCATCTATGCCCAGTCAGTCTGTGTCTCGTGAGTTAAGTGGATTTGGAGACTTTCCCGGCCTGTTCACTCCCATTCATCTCTTCAGTCTTTTGTGTTGATCATCTAGATTCCTCTGTTGCACATTTTTGAAGTACTCATTAAACCACTGACTCTTTGCTTACACTGCTCCTGCCTCCTTGTCTGATTTCAGCATTTGGATGAATTTACACAAAAACTGCTGAAGATGTACATTTTTAAAACAGGGACTGATGACACTGGGATTTGATGACACGAAGAAGCTTAAAATATCACTAGACTTGTCCTCTTATTTTTACCATGACACAATGAATATTTTGTGCTCATTGGGGTTGATGTTGAACTACTTCACCTCATGTCAGACGTCAAATGCTCCTTGGCAATTCATCATTGTCAAGATTTTTCTCATGTGGAATTTTTAATCCAGTGTTCATGGTTAAACACTCTTTGCACTTTTCTCCTCTAATACTGTCAAAGCCATGTTGGGTTTCTCCTGTGTTCACTGAGGCCCAGGGTGGGAGCATGGTTCTGTCAATCACACGCAGTCTGCTCTGATGACTATGCTGAAATGCTCTGGTTATTTTGGTTCCCGTTCTCATACAATGTGCGTGTCACCGCAGTGCGGGTGGAGGCCCTGTGAGTACATGGTCAGTCTGACACTCTCCCAAAATGTGACACACCTCTTTTTCCATGTCCCTATGTGACCCAACAACCTCATTTAAGCCATGTCCAGACACACACACACACACAACCACACTTGCTCACTCGCTCTTTCACAATGTAACACACCCACTGACCTCTAAGCAGTTGTCCACGTCAGTCCTTGCTTGTATACAGAATTCACCTCAGTTTAGTTAGCAAAAACTTCTTCATGATTCACTCATGCATTACATCACTCAACATTGTTGGAAATGTATAAATGAACTCTCAGTGAGCCAGTTTGTCACCCTGTTTACTTTGCGTGAAACCACGGTCTTCCAATAAAATAATTCTTAATTTCTATTCATGCGCTGCACAGTTACTCAAAATATGCTCAACTATTAACTAATCAGAAATCTGGAACACTTGATTTGCTCCACTCTAAGTTTTGAATGGTAGCCTTTGATACTATCTGCCCTCAGAGCTGCTCTGCTTCTAGAAAATGTTTATGTGGCAAATGCACACACGTACAGGTACAGGTCAGGTACAATTGTTAAATTTATAAACCACCCAACGGAAGCCAGACAACGCCACCATGGGAATTTCACCCAAGAGAGTAGTTATTCGTAGTACCAACACAAGGCACTCAGGTTCGGTTTACTTGAGGCAAGAGACGTGGTTCTGAATAAATACAAAATACTTAATTACAACCATTGTATAAAAATATCTAATAAAAAATATCATGCATACCGGGATGTGAAGAGGAGGGAGGACACTAACAGGGCTGGAACTTACGAGTGGGGGAGAATGGGGCAATGAGGAGGTGAGAGGGATCCCAGGAAGAGGAGCACCCCTGTTGCTCGTGTCACTCACGCATGCAAACACACAAAAGTGAATCAAAATGAAAACCAGGGGTTGCTCAGTACACAAAAGGGGACACCACCACCAGGGCACCAGGACCACCACCATAAGCTTCCAGCACCTGAAAGGAGAAGGGAAATGATTACTGGGATAAACTCAAATAAACAAATCACCTACAAACAAAACTGAATACACAAAGCTTTCAACAATAGGGAGCAACCAACTTTACAAATTAGCCAGATTAACAAATGAAATAATTTAGCTGCCAAAAATAGTTCGAACAAACAAAACAGTGTACACAAAATAACCAGAATCATTCGAACAGAATATAAGATGCACTTAATTAAACACAGAAGCAAATGATAAAATCAGATAACCAAAATGAAAACAATGAATGAACCACATTAATTTCATGCACCCCAAGGGTGACAAAATGAGCAAATGAGAGAAATGAATAAAAATGAGAAAATAAGGGAATTAACCCCACAGTTCACAAACATAAAATTTGGAATATGGAAAACGGGCAGAGAATACCAGCATATACAGTTTCTTTGTTCTAGTTGCATGAGCCTGCTATCTACACCAGCCACCGATGCAATGAGGCAACAGTGTAATTAACACCAGCAGAAGCAAGGCAGTAAGACAACAGCTCAGAGGCTAAGCACGGCAAGCAGCAGTGTACGCAAATCAGTGCAAAGCAGCAGCTGAGCAAAGCAGCAGCAAAGCGAAGCAAAGCACAGCAGCAGTGGTTTCCAACCAGCAGTGTCACACGGCCCACCAGTCTGTGTCTGTCACAAAAATATAGAAATAAACTAAATTAACTAAAGGCGAACTCAATATTGAGACTAAGAGCAGAGAGACAGGTTGACATGCACTGTACATACTGATCAGGCTGCATCAGACCACATGTGGGAGAGGAGAGCCTCACGTTCAACTGGCTGCGGTGGCAAACTGCGGCCACCAATAAGCCATGTGCATCGGAACAGGGATTCCCCCCGCAAGCTGTTACATCGCACTGAGTCTGACAATCTAGCGTCTAAAGTCAAACATAGCGACAGACCGATATTAATGATGGGACAAACGACTCGAGGCATCGGAGTGTCTATCGAGCAAAAGTGGGCGTGCCAGATGAAGCCCCGATTCAAGGCTTGTATCGTTCTTGTGGAAATCACATGACCGATGACAAACGAGGCCTCGGTTTGTGTGGGTTACGTCACTGTCTCATTCCGAGTATCACTTCTGTATAAAGCTGGTTCGAAATTCGCGCTTCTTTGTGGGTGTGCCTGCGTTTAAGGTGGCGTGGAGTGGAGTGTTTCAGTGTCTGTAGCGAGTTGGTAGAGAGTTCAGTAAATTATATAAGTAGATTATTAGCGAGTTCAAGATAGATAGATAGATAGATAGATAGATAGATAGATAGATAGATAGATAGATAGATAGATAGATAGATAGATAGATAGATAGATAGATAGATAGATGACAATGTATATGTCAATGATTATATGGTATTTGCACATCATCACAATATGGCCATATAATCTTCATTGTTTATTATTTTATCTCAAAGGTGAAATGCCTGCTGTGTCAGAAGGAGCTGACTTACAACAACAATACATCCTCCATGCTGAGGCATTATAGAGCACTGCATGAGCATGTTCAACCTTCCAGCAGACCAGACACCAGCCAAAGTAATTCATGATCTTTTTAATCTTGTCATGTCTTTGGCACTTACAATTGAGCAGTATTTCATTTTTCTCATTCCAGTAAGCAACTGGTTGATGATGTTAGGCTTAGCAGCCGCCAAGTATTAGGACCCAGAGATGCAGAAACCAGAGGCAGGGATTGTGTAAAACCAAGAATAATTTATTAACAAAACGAAGAACAAAAAACACGCTCAACGAGCGGATGAACAAACAAACAAAAGGCGCACTCAAACGGAGTGGGAGACGAGGCAAACAAAAGACGCACTCAAAAGGAGTGGATGAACAGAAGAAGCACCGACGGAGCAGGTTTGACACGAGGCACGCGTGGAAGCGGCAGGCAGACACTGAAACAAAAGAAAAACACAGCACAATCAAAGGCTGGAAAAACGAAGGACAAAAAATGACTTTTCCTAACAAGTAGGGGAAGACAAAGAGACTCGTACTTACGGACCAACAACCAGACATCGACCATGGAATGAGGAATAATCCAGCAACGAGGGGAAGAAGGTCCATGTCTTTTATACTCTCCCTGATGAAGGGAGAGTGAATGCAGGTGAGTCGCCATGGGAGGAGCTGGCAGCAGGTGAGGGGCTGCCCAGCCACGACTCCAGGGGTAGACAGACAGACACACACAAAGGGAAAAAAGGAGAGGAGACACACTGGGAGAGACAGGAAGGCAGGATCATAACAGATGAGGCCCTGGTGAACATGGTCATTAAAGACACTCAACCATTTTCGAATATGGAGGATGAGGGATTTAGGGAGCTCATCCATGTGTTGGATCCCATCTACATTCTCCCAACTAGAAAGGTAAGTGAATAAAGTCTTTTATTGTTTCTCATGTAGTTTGAAATGAATAGTAACTACATTTCATTCCATCAGGCCTTGAAGCAAATGGTTGAGAAAAGATACTAAGAGGCCAAGGAGAAGGCGAAGGAACAGCTGCAAAATGCTGTAGCTGTTAGCCTGACTTCAGATATGTGGACCTCAATCAATATGGAGGCATACTTGGCAGTGACCTGTCATTACATTAATGAGAATGAGGAGCCCCACACAGTTTTGCTTGGAGGGATTTAGGGAGCTCATCCATGTGTTGGATCCCATCTACATTCTCCCAACTAGAAAGGTAAGTGAATAAAGTCTTTTATTGTTTCTCATGTAGTTTGAAATGAATAGTAACTACATTTCATTCCATCAGGCCTTGAAGCAAATGGTTGAGAAAAGATACTAAGAGGCCAAGGAGAAGGCGAAGGAACAGCTGCAAAATGCTGTAGCTGTTAGCCTGACTTCAGATATGTGGACCTCAATCAATATGGAGGCATACTTGGCAGTGACCTGTCATTACATTAATGAGAATGAGGAGCCCCACACAGTTTTGCTTGGAGTGCAGCACTTCCCTGAATGCCACACTACTGACAATTTAGCTGTGGAGCACCACAGAGTCATGGAGGAATGGGGCATAAATGACAAGGTGAAATGTCTGGTGACTGATGGTGCAGCCAATATGGCTGCCTGTGTGCGAGCACTGAACATCAAGCATTCGCTTTGCATTGCACATGTCATGAATTTAATGGTTAAAAAATCATTTGATGACGTTGCTGCTCTCACTGACATGAGAAACAAGTGTAGGAAGCTTGTAATATATTTTAGGACAAGCACTACAGCAAGAGAACGGCTGGTGCAAGTACAGCAGCAGATGGGGAGACCAACACTGAAGCTGCTAATGGAGGTCGACACTCGCTGGAACAGCACTTTTCTAATGCTGGAGAGGCTTTTCCAGCTGAGAGAGCCAGTGGGGGTGGCCCTTGCCTCCTTAAGGACTGATGTCACGGCACCAACTGCACTGGAGTATGACTCGATAAAAGACGCACTTCATGTTCTTGCCCCATTCCACCAGGCCACAGTTGAGCTCTGTGGTGAAAAAAGGGTATCTGCTTCCAAAGTCATTCCACTGCTGAAGATGCTGAGCCACACCATAATCAGCAAATCAGAAGGCCTCACTTCAGACAGTGGAAGACCTGGAAGAACCTTCTCCGACGGGTCAATACACATTCTTCACATGTTGAATCACAAAGTGTGATGACACTACCCACCTTATTGGACCAAAGGTTAAAAAAACGGCTTTTTAAGTAATGGAAGACTTCAAGAGGCTATTACAAGGCTGAAATATGAATGTGCAAACTCCACTAGTGGCACAACCCCAGCTCAGGTAGCAGCCTCTTCAGCAACAGCAACACCATCAACATCAACATCCGTAATCAACAGTAAGTAGTTTGTTTCTTTGTTTTGTCAAAATTAACATTAATTGGTAGTAATGTGATTTGTTAATGCCATTGTTAATGTTTTTTGTTTTTTTTTAACATTTATTAGATGACCTTTGGCATCTGCTGGATACAACAGTGACTCAAAGCCGAAGAAGCTCAAGTGCCACAGCAGATGCCACAGTAGAAGTGGATCGTTACTTAGCAGAGGTGAACCTCACAAGAAGTGACAAGAAGACCCCCTTGCTTACTGGGGCAGACAAAAACACCAACATCCACACCTTTACCAGCTGGCTCTCATGTTCTTATGCTGTCCCGCATCTTCTGTGCCATGTGAGAGGGTATTTTCAAAGGCTGGAGAGATCGTTTCCAAGAAGAGGAACCGTCTGAGTCCCAACACTGTGAAAAAACTTTTATTTTTAAATAAAAACCAATGACCATTCTCATCCACTACTCCGATGAAACAGTGTTTCCTGTGTCCCCCCCGCACTAAGCACAAAAACAAAGTTTTATTTATGGTATTCATACAGGCATCTGTAATCAAAAACATATTTTACAAATGAGCATAAACATGTGCGTGTGAGAGAACTGTGACAAAGATTAATGTTTTATTATATACAACCACAGAAAAAATGTCCACTCAGGTGATGAGCAAAATTAGTTTTATGTCTTTGCCCAGCAGATGTCGCTAGTGAGAACTGAATGAAGCTTCAGGTAGTGAACCTTCTGGCAAACCAATGGGCTGCAAAGCTTCAGTGGTTCAGGAAGCCTCAGTTTGTCATCAGGGAAGAGCAAGGCAGCACACTCACTTGCCATGAGAGCAGGGATGATGCATCTCATCCTGTTACAATCACAAGTGAAATTTCAACCAGCTTGAAATCAGTGCTTCTGGGGATTAGAGCACTGTCACCTACAGTGGCATGATTGGCTTGTTCATCTTCATGAGAGTTTGACCGTAACACAGCCAACTGTACTGTTGTGTAGAGTCTACAGCTCTACATCAGCAGTGGTCAAGGCTTCTCTTGCACTTGTTAACCCTGTTTGAGCTCCACTGTTGTCTCTCCCAGTAGAGGTGTTATTGCAGCTGAGCTGTTAATAAAGGAACTGTGATAAGGTGTCATGTAGCATCAAGACAAACTCATATGTGAGACTGTCAATGTGGAGAGCGGTTACATTTGATTTAATCAATGACTTAATTTCTCCTGTATCAGGGGGCAATTATTTTGTTAATCTGCCATTATTTTGTAAAATAACATAAGACTTTATTGATCCCACAGGAATTTCACTTGTTACAACAGCAAGAATAAAAAGGAGAGGTCAAAAAAGAGCAAGCAGAACAAAGAGGCAATATTTCTATTTATTTAAAATAGAGATTCTGTCAGCCTCTTTTTAACCTTTACTGGAGCAACATCATTTAAAGCAGATGATATGGTGTTGAAATGTTCAACCGTGTCATTTAAAGACCAGTCATACCTGCGTGGCTCAAATGATCTCATGATAGTATAGCATATCTAGGAATCATCTTTGAACCAGAAATTCCCTTTGAGTCTTTGTTAACGAGTGGCCACCGTCGTAGTTGCACGGTAAGCAGACATGCCAGACGTGCCCAACGAGGATAACATCGACAGTTAGTTTAGTTTTCCGTTCGTTTTTTGACACAACGGTCTAACGTTAAGCCAGTGCTCTCGAGCAAAATATATTTTTAAACGGTTTGCGGTTTTAAAATGGGTTTAAACTGACAGGGTTAGGTTGTCTGCAATTTGCGCGCTAACTAATGCTACTGTTAACTTAATATCACTGCATAGATTGGAATTGTGTTGGAGAAGTAATGGTAATTTATACCGATTTGCTGGCTTTTGTAGCGTTTAACATATGGTCAGACTAACATAAACTTATTTACTGGCCGTTTTCTGCACCACCTCTTGTGTTTTAACTTGTTGTATCTTTGCCTTGTAGCAATCTACACGATTACGAGGGTAAATTTAGGGTGTTCTAGTTTTACATGGCATTAATAGCAGTGCTTATTTCAGATGCCTCTATTGCATTTAATTATCTTGCTTCCAATTTTAAGATTATCAAATGAAGTATTAAACACTTGGAAGTGATAATTGATTGCTTAAAAAACAAGTCATGTCCTCTAGCACAAAGTCTGACATAGGTTTTTGACTGTTTGTTCAGTTCATTCCCTTTCCCTCTGTGTTCTTAAGAATAGAAGCAGAGTTTCTTGTGTGGTTGATTACAAATCTGATCCACAGCATTGCTGCAAATAGGTGAATTGTGTGTGTTTTTAATCTTTTGTTATTAGATTCAGGCACATCTCAGTCATCTCCTTCCACACCACTATCTTCACCCAGTGGGAGTGTCCTCTCTGTGTCCATTAATAGCAGTGACGGTGAAACTTCAAGACCATCCAAGCGAAAGAGGGGTGATGAAGAAGCCTTTCAGAGTTCTTCAGCCAGAGATGTAAGTTTCATCATTGTAACTGTCCCCTTTTTGATTTTTTCATGTGCTTGATATAAAAAATCCATTAATAAAACACCAGTACAATACCTCGAAAGCTTGATTTTACACTCATAAAAATCTGGATTTTCCTTTTAGCTTTGCCATGATTTAATCATTAAAGTTCTGCTATAATTATGTTGCTGTTAGTTTGCCTCTCTAGGTTTATATTATAACTGCTGTTGTAATCTGTTTAGCTGATAAAGCAGATTCTGCAGATAAAACCAGGAGGGATGACCATGCTTGAAGAATATGAAGAAACGGGGACACTGTGTGACACTAGAAGAAGGCAGATGGTAAACATTCTTGCGGCACACATGGTTGAGACAGAAGGGTAAGTTGATGATACCAGAGTTAAGTTGTTGACACCTATTTAACTTTTTTCCTTTTTAAATTAATTTACATAATACATTAGGGCTGGGTCTATCTCGCGATAGACATGTCATCAATATCAATATAAATGCATTCGATAAAGCATTCGATAATTTTTTTTTTCTTCGTCGGAAGAAACCTGAAGTTGCGAAGCGAGGTTGGTTGCATGAACAAAGGCACTCGCTCTCAGGTAATTGAGCAACGTAGGAGTAATCGCTAATCAGTGAGAGGGACAGCTAACACGCCAATCATGTAACAGTATCAAGTTCGGTTGCGCCATCTCGTTGTCTTGTGTTTGTTGCTCCGCGAGGAGTGAGATGAGAAATAGAAAGTGAGCGCTGCAGCGAGCGAAGAAATCGTCGATAGAACAGGGAAAGTCAGCTCGCCGGTATGGAGTTTTTTGGAGTTTATAAGTCGGATCGTAGTCAGACCAATGTGGTCTGTAACTTATGCAAGACTTTCGTCCCCACCAAGACCTGTAATACCACAAACTTATTTAACCACCTTAGCCGCGCTCACTCAATCGCAGCCGTATTCGCCAACGTCCGCCAAGCGCAACACCACCGCACAAGCAGCTGACCACCATGCCATACCATCCCACCTGCTTCAGTGCCTGCTGACAAATCATCTAAAAGGCACGAAGACGTAACAGAGGCAGCGGCATATCATATAGCTAAAGACATGCTTCCGCTGAGCACTGTGGAAAAGCCAGGTTACAAACATCTCTTACATGTACTTTTTTTTTCTTAAACACACTTGCAATAAAAATATAATTGAATAGTTCATGTATGTTTAGAGCAAGAAGAGTGACTAAAGTTATTCATATGTCTAGGCTGGTTTTATAGTTCAGTCAGTGTTACTGTACTGTCTATCATGTTTGTTTGTTTGTTTGTATGTTCCAGATGTCAAGTCCACCTCAGTTTCTGCTATGTTTCCAAAACACTGCACATATTTGAAAACATTTTATTCACCAGAGGGTGAATCACCTTGTGAACTTTCTGCACTAAACCTGCAGAAAAAAAGTTCTCAGGTTTCTCTCTGTTTACACTTTTACACTTTTTTTTTACATTTATTATTTGAGTGTTTTCCATGGTTGTGTTGTGTAGGAATTAGATGATTTACTAATCCTGGGAATCAGTCTATGAATTGTAAAACTCTTTATGGCCCTTTGTCACTGAGGGGAGAAAGAGGATCAAAGGACAATTGAGTGAGGGACACAGGATAGAGGGGGAAGGTTAAGGTGCGATTCACTGTACCTGAGGAGTTTATGGTATAGTATGAACCCTGGGAAACAGGATGAGTGAACTTCCCCAAATGGTCATTGTTTTTGAAGGAAAGATTTATTATTACCAGGTGTCTGTGACAACCATTTGTTGTCAAGTATAAAAGCCAAGACATTGTGGAGATCTGCAGAGAACACTCTGCATGAGTCTTCCCTCCATGCTGCATGTATTAAAGAGACCTGATTCATCACATCGAGTCTATAATTCTTCAGAGAATTAGCAACTCTCAACAAGCAACAAGGAGAATTTCCCTTACAGTTGACATTTCCTTTCTGCCTTGATAGCTGAGGGGATTATAATCAGATGAAGGTTAAATTTAAAATAAAAATGTTTAAATTGAATGTATTTTTCTTTTGGTCCATATTTTAAATAGGTCATAAAAAATATCAATAATTATCGGTTTCGACCAATATAAAACACTTATATCGCAATAGAGTTTTCAGCCATATCGCCCAGCCCTATAATACATACATAATTTAGGTCAGCTGGGGCCAAATTGATAGTATGTTCCTAATGATGTTGAATTGTGAACAGACTTAATTTTTGCTTCAGCGAAGTATAAGAAGAAAGCAGCTATGACAATTAAAAGCTAAACTCCGCACTAGATGACTCACATTACTTAGATAATGTGATAATTGGCATTTCCGGGGTTTTTTTGTTCGTTGCAGGAGAATCCCTCAGCGAATTACTAAAGAGAAATATGCACTGGGCATTGTGACCTTATTTCCTGCATTGAAGGATCCCCTATCCAGGAAAGATATGTAAGTTATATATTTATTGTAAGTACAAACATTGATTGATTGACATTGATTTAAGACTGAATGAGCTTGACACTGTACAGTGCTCCTTTTATTATTAATGCACAAAAATAGTAATTTACCAGTTTATTGGGTCCACTTAGATAAAAGTACTGCATTAAACACAACAGTCCTTCCATTTTTGTTGTTTGTCAGTTTTGTTATTCGTCTGTTTCTGAAAGGTGTTTATTCAACCTCATGGTAATTTCTGGATTCATACTTTGAACACTGTTACAAGTGGGTTCCTCCTATGGCTGATTATGAAGTAACTTGATTTTGTCTGTGCCTGGTTAGGAACATTTTTACGACAGCCAAAGTGGCTCTGGCTTTCTGGCGTGGCGGCTCAAGACAATTCAGAGAAAGACAAAGCTTGGGTCCATGGAACCAAAAATACAGACAGGAGGAGGTGGTCCAAGACAGGAGAGGGAACTGCCTCAGATTGGTGGCCAGCTGGATGAAGAGCGCTGTAAAGAGGTCATATCCTTGATGAACCACACAAGTGACAGAGAAATCATCCTGCAGAAGATGAAGGAGACCTTTGAATACAGACAGCATCTCATCCACAATCCTGATGAGTCTCACAACATACTCTCAGTGTTTCCAAGGCTGCTGGACATTAAAGGGCTGGTATGTATAGGCATCCACCATTCATGGCCAAAAGCTTGTGACACATCTTCTTCCATTTCTCTGCAGATACATCAAGATTTCAGCTTCCTCTTTGGACCAGAAACAGCTGATAAACTGCTTGAGAAGTGGCATACGTCCTTTAAAGGAAAGGTGATCAGAGAAGCAGAGAGTCTTACAACCATCCCTGTGCTCCAGAGTTTGCTGAAGTCTGCCAAGAATCCAAACAATGATGCATCCTCTGAGGATCGCCCATGTATTCATTTAAATGCCAAATTAAATTAATGTATTGTTGAAAGGATTTGATGAAAGGGATCCAGACTGCCCCTCCCCCAGCTCCTCAGCAACCATCCACCTCCAAACCTCCAGCCCTGCTGTCCCCCACCGACCCCCAACCCCCACCCCCACTAACACCCTCAACAACACACACAGCGCACAGACCTTCATTACAGAGCAGGTGAGGAAGGAGCTGCGCAGACTCCGCCCAGGCAAGGCAGCAGGTCCCGACGGTGTCAGCCCGAGGGTCCTCAAAACATGTGCAGCCCAGCTGAGTGGAGTCCTGCAGTACATCTTCAACCTGAGCCTGAGTCTACAGAGGGTCCCTGTGCTGTGGAAGACATCCTGCCTGGTTCCAGTACCGAAGAAGGCGTGTCCCAGCACCCCCAACGACTACAGACCGGTGGCGCTGACGTCCCACCTAATGAAGTCCTTGGAGAGGCTCGTCCTGTCACTTCTTCGGCCCCTGGTCAGCTCATCACTGGACCCTCTTCAGTTTGCCTACCAGCCGAAACTAGGAGTGGAGGACGCAATCATCTTCCTGCTCCATCGCGCCGGCGCCCACCTGGACAGACCGGGAAGCACTGTGAGAATCTTGTTCTTTGACTTCTCCAGTGCGTTCAACACCATCCGGCCTGCCCTGCTGGGGAGAAAGCTGGAGGCGATGCTGGTGGACCCTCCCCTGGTTTCCTGGATTACAAACTATTTGACAGATCGACGCAGGACTGCGTGTCTGACACTGTGGTCAGCAGCACTGGGGCTCCCCAGGGAACTGTTCTTTTGCCCTTTCTGTTCACCCTGTACACCTCGGACTTTCAGTTCCTCTCTGAGTCCTGCCACCTGCAGAAGTTTTCGGACGATTCTGCAATTGTTGGCTGTGTCAGTGAGGGGAAGGAGGAGGAGCACAGGGGCGTTGTGGACTCCTTCGTCGAGTGGTGCAAGACTAACCATCTGCATCTCAACACCACCAAGACAAAGGAGCTGGTGGTGGATTTCCGCAGGAGGAAATCGGCCCCCATACCCATTTCCATCAACGGTGTGCCTGTGGATGTTGTGCAGGATTACAAATACCTCGGAGTACACCTGGACAATAAACTGTACTGGGCCAAGAACACTGAGGCTGTCTACAAGAAGGGCCAGGGTCGACTCTACTTCCTGAGGAGGCTCCGGTCATTCAACGTGTGTAACATCATGCTGAGGATGTTCTACCAGTCGGTGGTAGCCAGTGCCATCTTCTATGGTGTTGTGTGCTGGGGCAACAGGCTGAGGGCAGCAGACACCAACAGGATCAGCAGGATCATAAGGAAGGCTGGCTCTGTCCTGGGGGTACAATTGGACTCCTTGGCAGTGGTGTCTGAGAGGAGGATGCTATGTAAACTGCATAGTATCCTGGATAACAATGCTCACCCTCTCCACAAGGTGCTAACTTCGAGCAGAAGCACCTTCAGCAACAGACTCATTCCCCCCCGATGTAACACTGAACGCCAGAGGAAGTCTTTCATTCCTATGGCCATCAGTCTGTTCAACTCATCTACCTCTGGCTGCGAGAGGGACTGTAGAGACTCTGTGTCCTGAGCCAATGTAGAGACTCTGTGTTACCTGTCACCTTACCATTATCTTCACTGTCACTTTATTCAGAGACTGGGTTCATTATTGAGAATAATGACATTCTGTCTTATTGCTGCTGTATTTTATTTTTATCTCTTATTTTTATCTACTACCATATTTATCACTTTAAACAATCACTCACTCACTTTAATTCTTGCTCATCACATCACTTTATCACTTAATTTTATTCTACTGTGTTTAGACTGTACTTGTTATTTTAGACTGTACTTGTTATATTTCATTTATATTCAATTTTCATATTTCAGTTTATATTTCAATTCATGCAACTACCGTCACAGTGCGTATTGTTGTATATTATATATACCTACGTTAACTGTCTCTGTTACATTCAGTGTTGCATTTTAGTGTGTTTAGTTACTCCGTTATTCTTCACCTTATTCATGCTATATTATTTTAATTGTGCCTTGCACTTTGTTGCATTAGTTGTGTGTTTTATCGATCCTCTTACTCGTACTACTTCTACACTTTGTATCGCAACTGCTGCACAGCAGTTTCCCTCGGGATAAATAAAGCTTCTTGAATCTTGAATCTTGAATCTTGAATTGTTCAAGATCAATTGATTATCTTAAGTGTGTTTGTATGAGGTACCTCTCCATAGTCAGTGCATGACTTACAGTAGGTGATGGTCAGCACCATCCAGTTTGGAGAAGCAGAAATGAGTACTGGCAGAGGCTAAGCATATACTGCTGGCAAGGCCCTGTCCATACCAGTTCATTTCTTAGTTTCCTTGCTGGTACTCCTCTCTACTGCTCAAAATTCGGGGCATGACAGTCGCCATCTGTTATAGTTACTACACTGACTATCCATAAGTACTTCATATAGCCCAACTTAAAGAAAACCAAGCTATCCCCTTTTTTAAGATGTGACTTGAACTAAACAGTTGATGAAACAGGATGGTCCATTGGGTCCCTTTCTTACAGAGTGGGACAGTGACATGGCATCTTTGCTACTGCTCCTGCATATCCTACCACCTCAACCCATTTAGCACTTATGTTTTACTAACCCCTCTTGTTTTATGTCTGACTCCTTACATTCACATCTTAGCACTTATTATTATTTATTCTTTTATTATATTGCACAAAGCTCGCTCTTTTTTAAGTAATGACAGCCTGAAATGTTACAGCAGAGACCCTGGAGAGAGAAGGGGGACTTTGATAAACATACAAGTTCCCGTGGCCGGCCTGCACCGTGGCCCAATCCACAAAGCACATTTTATTTAACATCACACTGGGCCGGTCTTTTAAGTATTCCTAAGGATCAAAGATCCTTTGAGCCCCCGAGAGCCCATGCCCCTCGGAGTGCTCCCCCAAGAGCACTGCATTTTTATCTAAACCTAATAAAAAGAAAACACAGAAGATCAGTGCAGCTCAAGCCATGGACCATCTAGCTGTGTTTCACAAGGTAAGTACAGGGCCGCATTCTGGGATTTAAGTGGAAAATGTGTCACAGAATTAGATAACATTAAAAATACAACTTGACAAGTGTTTTTTCCCCACAGTCATGCAGAAGCCTTCAAGAACACCTAGAGAACCAGGAGGGACATCGCTAACCATATCTTCTTAATTCTGGAACCTCCAAGCAGGCCATCAGTGCTTACTACATTGTGATGGACAAGAAGCTCATCCCCTGTCAGGGAGCCACGTCTTTGGCAGCCTTTGATGAACTTTTTAAAGTGCACTTCGTTTTCAATGTATGTTATGATGATGCTCTCAGCAACATGTACACATTCCTTCAGACAACAGTCTATAGTATTGATGTTGACACCACTAAAGAGGGTCCAAAGGTGAAGGAGTTGAGAGCCAAGTTTATGAACAGGAGCTAAGACCCAAGTTCCTTAACAAAGTATATGCAATTGCACAATGCAGTTGCTGCATATAGTCAGCACTTTGTTCTTTGTTTTGTTGTTTTTGCAGAGGTAATATTTTGGCAAAAGTGTAATTTTCTTAGTCTGTAGCATTTCTGTTATCAAAGAAAGCCAAATGGCATAAAGCCTGGTTTACGAATAAGAAACAAAAAGCAGAGTTCTTGAACTATGTATAGATGTCATATTTGTAGATCTTTGCATGATGCACCTAGTGCGTTAATTCAGCACCTTAAGTTTTTTCATGGGTTATATCCAGGCACCAAGTTTGTTGTTACTTGTGCTCAAGAAGGATGTTCATTGCAGTTTAAAAGTTTTGCAGGTTTTAGGAAGCATTTAAATGGTTGTCATAGTATTGTTGACATGGGGACAATTAATGATAATATCCAAACACCACATCAGTCAGACTTGGGTGGACAGAGCTCACAACAGGATACCTCTGACATGGACCTTGATTTGATAAATCAATCTTCAACATCTGGGATGTCAAAAGATCAAGCGAAACATATGTGTGCTTCAATCATTGCAAAGTTACAGAGCAGTGGTGTTGCCAACAATGTTGTATTATCTGTCGTTGAAAGCATGGAGGAGTATGTCAGTGAAGTTCATGCAGATCTTAAAGAACAAGTATTAAATGCAGTGCCTACTGAAAATCCCAGTAGAAGTGCAGTAGAAGAAGTCTTCAATAATACTTTCAATCCTTTTAGTGACTTAAACACAAATTCTAAATGGACAAAGTATTTTAGTGAGAAATGGGGTGTTGTTGAACCACTAGAAATTCACTTAGGAGTGAGATATGATTCAAAGAGAAACAAAATATCTGGAGTATATGAGCAGGTACCAGTAAATGACACTTTCATTTACATACCCCTGTTAAAGACATTCGAGTTCATTTTCAAGAATGAAGAAATCTGTTGTCAGATTAATAAATAAAAAGATACAAAAAAATATGGTATTGACAAAATACTTACTCCATTTGTAGAAGTTGTTAAAGTATTAGAGAGTAATGGAATGAAAGTGTCATTTGCTGAACAACCTGTTTTTGGCACAATTGCACAAGTAACAGGTAACAATTTAGGTCTGAAATCAATTCTGGGTTATGTTGAATCTTTCTCTGCACACCATTACTGCAGAATGTGTCTTTTTGATAAAGCAACAGCTCAAACAGTGTTTAGCGAAAGTGATCCACGTGTGATTTTGCAAACCAAATTAACCAATGAGCAGCATTACAGTTACCTTGTTGAGAATCCAAGGGAAAATTCTTGTTTTGGGCTCAAACACAATAGTATACTTAATTCATTATCATTCTTCAATGTATCTGATAATTTTGTGTTTGATATAATGCATGATATCCTAGAAGGCGTAGCACAATATGAAATTAAGTTGTTGTTTGAGTATTTGAATCAGAACTTTATTTCTAATGAAAACATACTCCGTGTATATGCATTCAACTATGGCTTCATGGATAAAAAAAATCGCTCAACACACATAAATGTGTTTTGCAGTGGCAGTGGTATTGTGCTTAATGCCAGTCAAACATTGTGCCTTATTCGAAATGTCCCACTAATCTTCGGAGATGTTGTTCCAGAAGGTGACACACACTGGCATTTGTTGTTACTGTTGTTGCATATTGTGAACATAGTATTTTCCCCATGTGTTACTGAGGGAATGACTGTATTTTTAAAACATCTTATTGAAGAACACCACCGGTTATTTACAGTTTTGTATCCTGAAAATACTTTGATCCCAAAACATCACTTCATGATCCATTATCCTGAATGTATTCGCCAAATTGGTCCTTTAGTACATGTTTGGAGTATGAGGTATGAAGCAAAACACAAATTCTTTAAGTCTAGCATTAAAAACTTCAAGAACATAACAAAGTCCCTTACAAAGAAACACCAAATAGCTGTTGCCTATCATTGGGAATCACTGTCCGCCAAAGGTATTGAGTCTGGGCCTGTCAAATCGAAAATTCTGACTGATGTTGAAAATGGTGATTTGGTTTCAGAGTATTTTAATATTGATATGTCAAGTGAAATAAATGTTACAATCTGGATCAAACATAATGGCGTTGAATATCACCCGGGTCTTGTTGTTTGCACAGATGTTGTTAATGAGATGCCAGTGTGCAATAAGATTGTTTGCATATTTTTTAAAAAAGAAATTTATTTTTTGGTATCTGAAATGGAGACCTCATTTGTGGAGCACTTTCATGCTTTTCATGTTGTTGACAATATTCATAATGTTTCAGTTGTTACACCTCATGACTTGAGATACTTCAAGCCCTTTGATGTTCAATTGTCTTATGGTACAGACTCGTTTTTCTATGTTGTGCCAGACATCTGCATTGTATAGGGTAAGCAACACTTACAAGCTACCCCATGTTTTTGGGCAGTACTGTACAAGGTCATTGTATAGGGTTTTAGGAGTGGCCTGCATCCTGTCAGATTTAATGTGAAGCCCCTGTCAAAGAAAATAAAATATTTTTCATTGCAGTACTTTTTGGAGTGATTATTGTACATGGGTGGTGGATGGTTAGACTAACACTTACAGATTGTACATTTTTAACTCTAACAGTGTTAATCCCAGTGGACAATGTACACCCTATCAGTAGTATAGTAAACACTAGTTAAATGTACATTTAACACCACAAAATGTTAATTGAATATTGGTGCAGTGTTGGATAGTTAACTCTGTTGGTGTCACTAATTAGTGAACTTTGAACACTAATCTAATGTTCTTGTCATCTATTGTGGTGTTAATATTTTACACTTTAAGAGTTTGTTTGGTAACCCTGTCACAGTGTTAATAATTTTAATACTTTCAAAAGTGTTAATTTAACACTTAACCAGTGGTTCCCATATAAACCCTGGGTCAGTGTTGATTTCAACTCTGAGGGTTAAATTTGCGTTTTCAAATTTGCAGTGTGTATATATACACTGCTTAACAAATTTATTAGGCCACCTGTCATAAAAACGAGAAAACAAAAATATTTTAAAAATCTTTCAAACACTTCTTATTGTGTTGTTATTTATTTAACAAATAAAATGAAACGACTGAACAGTCCTTTTTCACATATAATAACCAAAAGACTTAATATTTTGTATGGCCTCCATTTGTTAGGATCTTGTTTTATTTTGGTATCCTTAGTTCCTGTTTTATTTTAGTAGCCTTCCCTCTTGTGTCTCAGTTTTCTTTACTTCTTGCATGTTTCCCATCTTTGTGATTGTGATTGTATAAAAGGCTAAGATTCAGAGGGCGTGTATATTAGTCCCTCCCTCCTGCTCCACGGAAAAGTGACGTAGTCACCTGGGACCGTAGTCGAGCACAGCCTGCAGCCGTACCGTCGGCCCTTTTTTCCTCTCTGCGTATCCACCTGGTGTCCACCTGAGGAGATTTAGTGGTTGTTCACCTGGAGTTAACGTACTTAGTTTGGAAGTGTTTTATTGTGGCACCCCGAGAGTTGAGTGGATGCATAGAGTGAGTACTGTTCCTTGATTGTTTATGACGCACATCATCGACATGTGCGTGCGTGCGCGCCACGTCCAGGGAGGTTGGCTACAGTCCTGTGGATCTTAAATTTCTGGATAATATGTGCAACTGTAGTCACAGGAACATCAAGTTGCTTGGAGATGGTCTTATAGCCTTTACCTTTAACATGCTTGTCTATAATATTCTTTCTAATCTCCTGAGACAACTCTTTCCTTTGCTTCCTTTGGTCCATGTTGAGTGTGGTACACACCATGTCACCAAACAGCACAGTGACTACCTGTAGCCCTATATATAGGCCCACTGACTGAGTACAAGATTGTAGACACCTGTGATGCTAATTAGTGGACACACCTTGGATTAACATGTCCCTTTGGTCACATTATTTTCAGTCTTTTCTAGGGGTACCATCATTTTTGTCCAGGCCTGTTTCATGAGTTTATTTTTTAAATAATTCTGTTGAAGCATGGTTGAAAAGCAATGTCTGACTCTCATTGGTTAAATTTCATAGAATTTTTCTTTATTATTACTTTTGTCAGATTCAAGTTATTTCTGTGACCATTGTGAGTTTTTCTTTCATTAACCGAAGGGTACCAACAATTTTGTCCACATGTGTATATGTTCCCTGTCTGCGTCTTTCCTTTGTCTTTGTGGGATCATCTCGTGTGTGGTTTTCCTTGTTCTCCGTGGCTTTAGT
Source organism: Chaetodon trifascialis (assembly GCF_039877785.1). NCBI lineage: Eukaryota > Metazoa > Chordata > Actinopteri > Chaetodontiformes > Chaetodontidae > Chaetodon > Chaetodon trifascialis. The sequence goes on along the minus strand of NC_092062.1, from coordinate 2,126,821 downwards.
GAGTATCCTGGCCTAGTCCTTGTTTTCCCTTTTTGTGAAAAGTTTGTTGTTTTTTTGGTATCGCTTTTGTTCTTGGATATTAGACTGGTGGATTTTGGTTGATTTATCCTTTAAAACAGCTTGCATTCTTGCTGGCATTTTTTTTCTATATATATATGTACATGTATATATATATTCAATCATTCAATCATCTTCTATACCGACTATCCCTTTCGGGGTTGCGGGGGGGCTGGAGCCTATTCCAGTTGTCAACGGACGAGAGGTGGGGTATATATGTGAGTGTGTGTGTGTGTGTGTGTGTGTGTGTGTGTGTGTGTGTGTGTGTGTGTGTGTGTGTGTGTGTGTGTGCGCACTTGTTTTCATGACATATCAGGACATTTTTATGATAACACACCTACAGTATCAGGACACGTGGAGAAATGAGGACATTTTTGACGTCCTCATTTTTCAGAGCATTCTACAGTGTTCTAGACCCCCACAACATGCTCCCAGACCAAAAATCTCCAATGTCCTGAAATATCACAACTTTATGAAATTGAGTGTGTAAGTGTGTTTATCGTTTTTACTCACTTTTGGTTTTGCCGCCTAGTGGCCAGTTTTGGAACCTAACACACTTTTAACACACTTTCAGGGCAGGTACTCATATTTCACTTTGTTCAGACACACTAACACACTCTCCAACATTTGAGGCATTACTGCAATACCCATATAATTAGAGTCAAATAAAAATATTCTCAATTCTCACTGCTGATCTTAGCCCCTTTTTTCTTATATTAGGTTTGCCAGGTCTCCTTCTGTATTCATAAGAATATTACTTAATATTATTATTCATTATGAGTATTTATAACCTTTGCTTTGCAGTACACAATCGAGTTATGTACATAATTTTTTTCAGGACAACCTAAGGTATCAGAACTTTTATCGTGTCACATGCATGTATAGTTGTACAACCAAAGAGACGAAAGGAAAAATAAAATGGAAATTAAGTCTCACAGAACTTTATTTAAATCACACATAGAACAATAATGGACATGATTTGTGGCTTTTGAAAATTGTTCTCACAAGTCTTGGCCATCAGGCAATCATTCTAACACACATCAAGAGCTTTTCACATTTTTTATACACATGGGTGGGTCATAAGCCCAACATCTGAGGGAAAATCAGAGGACATTTTCCTCATTAAATATGACCTATTTCAACCAAAAATTATGGTTTTGTGCGATGTAGTATCATGTCACTTAGTTTTGGTTTCAAAACTGGGGGCTGTGGTCTGAAGTTACAGAGTGCAGAAAAAGGCTGGAGAAGGGCCGAGTGGCTGCGACAGAGAGCCTATTCACGCTTTTACAACTCTGACGTTAAAATGATTTTGAAACTATATTTAAACCTATATTATACTTATTGTCAGGGGGAAAGCTACATAATGTTGCCATAACCCTCTTGGGTATAAGGAAATTTCAGGGCTTTAAATTGGTTGTAAAGCAAAAAGCACCACTTACACAAACTCTTGTCTTGACAAAATCTCTGTGAAAGATATACACTGAACAAAAATATTAACGCAACACTTTTGCTTTTACTCCCAATTTTCATGAGCTGTACTCAAAGATCTAAAGCATTTTCTATATACACAAAAGACCATTCTCTCTCAAATACTCTTCACAAATCTGTCTAAATCTTTGTTAATGAGCACACACACACACACACACACACACACACACACACACACACACACACACACACACACAGGAGGTGTAAGGTGCGTGATCTGGTCCTCCAAGGGGTGGACAGATAGACCTGTATGTGACCGTTTCTTCTACATTGTGCTGTTGGCTGTTTCTCTGAAGATGCGACGTCCTTAGGAGAAAGCGGGACGATTGGCCTGTTGTCTAGCAACAGAGATGCAGGTTCGGCCAACCAAATAAACCAAAAAAATAAATGAAAAATATCAGATCATATACTGTACATCAGACATATATAATCCCCCCCCACACACACACACAGACACTATGAACTGTGAAACAGGTGACCAACCAACAATAAATGAACATGAATATAAAAATCAAATATAGATAAATAAATACCAAATATCCATCCATTATCTATACCGCCTATCCCTTTCGGGGTTGCGGGGGGCTGGAGCCTATCCCAGCTACAATGGGCGAGAGGCGGGGTACACCCTGAACCGGTCGCCAGCCGATTGCATGGCCACATGCAAGGACAAACAAACATTCACACTCACACTCACACTCACAACTATGGACAATTTACATCAGGTGAGACTGTCAGACTTCTAACAGCACTTCCATCAAATCTCTGTGTAAAATATCGAACATTATTGACTACATTAACACTCGCCTACTCATTATTTTACCTGTTGGTATGGAAAGGGACACGTTTCACGTTATTCCACAGCGTGATTCGCGTGAGACCAATGCTGCGGAACGCATAAGAAACACAGCCTCTGGTTGGTCAGCAGGTAGGTAATGCAGCCTGTGATTGGTTGATAGACTGAGCCAAAGACTTACAGTTCACGGCAGAATAGTAAACCTTCTGACAGGAATACCACCGCAGCGGAGCACTCAGTGAAAGTCACATCTTCAGCGCTCAGGAGAGATTTATCTTGCCATATGTAGTATCCTTCGATGTCTGTGTTACCATACAACACCCACCTGGTGAAGGAAAGTCGGCAAATTAGCCAGCTAATTAGCTAAACCGCATGCCGAACTTCAAGAAGGGGTGCATGATAAATGGTAATTAATCACTTTTGCTTGATTTTTAACAACGTAGCGAGTAGAAGATGTTGTTAAATATAACTGTTCTTAACAATGAGTTTAAATCAGCTAATTAGCCAACTAATTAAAGTTAGTTAGCTAGCTTAGCTAAAATAATCTAAAGGACTCACAGTGCTGCAGCAAAGATTTTCTCTGTCCTGTCTGATTCAAAGTCCAGATGGACCATAGTAAAGAACAGTTTCAATTTATGTCATTAAGTACATTATTGTGATTCCACACAGGAGATGGAAATTGAGTTATTGTATGATCTTGAAGGTATTCTGAGACAGTTTAAATGATACTTCAGTGAAAGGGGTATATGAAGAAGAAGAAGAAGAAGAGAAAGAAGAAGAAGAAGAAGAACAAGAAGAAGAAACTGCACTTTATCTATCACACACTACATGCAAACACCGCATGCACACGCCATGCTTCTTGTGAAATGAATTCTGCACATTTGACCAATTTTGGTCCATCGTTCCTCCGCGGCAGACCAAGAGCAGTGGGCTGCCAGCCGACAGCGGTGCCCGGGGACCTATCTTTTTCGTCACCATTGGTCAGGTGGTGATCTTCTTGCATGTTTTTAGTGGGGGTTATGGGGTTATATGCTTCTAAAACCAAGTACTGTTTTGCTTTTTTGCTTTGTTTAGTCTTATTTCTTGTGGGGGAAAGAGCGTGAGCTAGTGTGGGAGGTTGAGCGGTACCGGCTAGAGATAGTCGGGCTCACCTCCACACACAGTCTGGGCTCTGGAACCCAACTCCTTGAGAGAGGCTGGACTCTCTTCTACTCTGGAGTTGCCCGCGGTGAGAGGCGGCGATGTGTGGGCTTGCTTATAGCCCCCCAGCTCAGCCGCCATGTGTTGGAGTTCTCCCCGCTGAACGAGAGGGTCGCTTCCCTGCGCCTTCGGGTTGGGGATAGGTCTCTCACTATTGTTTCGGCCTACGGGCCGAACAGTAGCGTAGAGTACCCGGCCTTCTTGGAGTCCCTGGGAGGGGTACTGGAAAGTGCTCCAACCGGGGACTCCATTGTTCTGCTGGGAGACTTCAATGCTCACGTGGGCAGCGACAGTGACACCTGGAGGAGTGTGATTGGGAGGAACGGCCTCCCCGATCTGAACCCGAGTGGTGTTCTGTTATTGGATTTCTGTGCTAGTCACAGTTTGTCCATAACGAAAACCATGTTCAAGCATAAGGGTGTCCATCAGTGCACGTGGCACCAGGACACCCTAGGCCGGAGGTCAGTGATCTACTTTGTAGTCGTATCATCTGACCTTCGGCAGTATGTCTTGGACACTCGGGTAAAGAGAGGGGCTGAGCTGTCAACTGATCACCACCTGGTGGCGAGTTGGATTCGCTGGCAGGGGAAGAAGCAGGACAGACTTGGCAGACCCAAACGTACCGTGAGGGTCTGTTGGGAACGTCTGGCGGAACCCGCTGTCAGGGAAGTTTTCAACTCCCACCTCCGGGAGAACTTCAACCAGATCCCGAGGGAGGTTGGAGACATTGAGTCCGAATGGACCATGTTCTCCACTTCCATTGTTGATGCAGCCGTCCGTAGCTGTGGCCATAAAGTCGGCAGTGCCTGTCGTGGCGGCAACCCCCGAACCCGGTGGTGGACACCGGAAGTAAGGGATGCTGTCAAGCTGAAGAAGGAGTCCTATCGGGCCTGGTTGGCTCATAGGACTCCTGAGGCAGCTGATGGGTACCGGCAGGCCAAGCGTGCGGCAGCTCGGGCGGTTGTAGAAGCAAAAACTCGGGTCTGGGAGGAGTTCGGGGAGGCCATGGAGGAGGACTACCGGTCGGCCTCGAGGAAATTCTGGCAAACCGTTCGGCACCTCAGGAGGGGGAAGCAGCTTTCTGTCAACACTGTTTACAGTGGAGGTGGGGAGCTGTTGACCTCGACTGGGGATATTGTCGGGCAGTGGAAGGAATACTTCGAGGATCTCCTCAATCCCTCTGTCATGTCTTCCGTAGAGGAAGCAGAGACTGGGGACTTGGAGGTCGATTCATTCATCACCGGGGCTGAAGTCACTGAGGCAGTTCACAAGCTCCTCAGTGGCAAAGCGCTGGGGGTGGATGAGATCCGCCCTGAGTACCTCAAGTCTCTGGATGTTGTAGGACTGTCTTGGTTGACACGCCTCTGCAGCATCGCGTGGCAGACGGGGACAGTGCCTCTGGACTGGCAGACTGGGGTGGTGGTCCCTCTTTTTAAAAAGGGGGACCGGAGGGTGTGTTCCAACTATCGGGGGATCACACTCCTCAGCCACCCTGGTAAAGTCTATTCCAGGGTACTGGAGAGGAGAATCCGGCCGATAGTCGAACCCCGGATTCAAGAGGAACAATGCGGTTTTCGTCCTGGCCGTGGAACACTGGACCAGCTCTATACCCTCCACAGGGTGCTTGAGGGTTCATGGGAGTTTGCCCAACCAGTCCACATGCGCTTCGTGGACTTGGAGAAGGCATTCGACCGTGTCCCTCGCATCATTCTGTGGGAGGTGCTCCAGGAGTATGGGGTTGGAGGCCCTCTGTTGAGGGCTGTACAGTCCCTGTACAACCGGAGCAGGAGCTTGGTCCGCATTGCCGGCAGTAAGTTGGACCTGTTCCCGGTGCATGTTGGACTCCGGCAGGGCTGCCCTTTGTCACTGGTTCTGTTCATCATTTTTATGGACAGGATTTCTAGGCGCAGCCAGGGGCCGGAGGGGGTTGGGTTCGGGGGCCGGCAGATTTCGTCTCTGCTTTTCGCGGATGATGTTGTCTTGTTGGCTACCTCGAGCCAGGACCTTCAGCATGCACTGGGGCAGTTCGCAGCCGAGTGTGAAGCAGCTGGGATGAGAGTCAGCACCTCCAAGTCCGAGGCCATGGTTTTCGACCGGAAAAAGGTGGCTTGCTCCCTTCAGGTTGGGGGAGAGTTCCTGCCTCAAGTGGAGTTCCTGCCTCAAGTGGAGGAGTTTAAGTATCTTGGGATCCTGTTCTCGAGTGAGGGAAGGATGGAACGTGAGATTGACAGGCGGATCGGTGCAGCGGCTGCAGTAATACGGTCGCTGTATTGGTCTGTCGTGGTAAAGAAGGAGCTGAGCCGAAAGGCGAAGCTCTCGATTTACCGGTCAATCTACGTTCCTACCCTCACCTATGGTCATGAACTTTGGGTCATGACCAAAAGAATGAGGTCCCGGATACAAGCGGCTGAAATGAGTTTCCTCCGCAGGGTGGCAGGGCGCTCCCTTAGAGATAGGGTGAGGAGCTCTGTCACCCGGGAGGAGCTCAGAGTAGAGTCGCTGCTCCTCCGCATCGAGAGGAGTCAGCTGAGGTGGCTCGGGCATCTCTACCGGATGCCCCCTGGACGCCTCCCTAGGGAGGTGTTCCAGGCATGTCCCACCGGGAGGAGGCCCCGGGGAAGACCCAGGACACGCTGGGGTGACTATGTCACTCGGCTGGCCTGGGAACGCCTCGGGATCCCCCCGAAGAGCTGGAGTAAGTGTCCGGGGAGAGGGAAGTCTGGGCGTCCCTGCTCAGACTGCTCCCCCCGCAACCCGGCCCCGGATAAGCGGAAGACAATGGATGGATGGATGGATAGTCTTATTTCTTAGTATTGCGGGTGCATTAGCAGGGAAAATAATAGTCATAGAGTTATTCCATTTTCATTCCAGGCTATAGGTCAACAAAGGGCGATACGAGCAGAAACAGGTCGAAACAAGAGGAATACAATACACGAGGAAAACGCCGGAAAGCTACTCACAAGAACGCAGACAATCTGACAAAGACACACTGGGGAGAGCAGGTATATATACACACGAGGGGCAGAACAATGAGACACAGGTGAAGACACTGAACAATCACACACATTATAACAGAATTTTAATAACTGGCTATTTTAACCTGCACATGGATAACACCTCGGACTCACTGTCCAGAGAATTCTTAAACCTTTTAAATTGCATGGATTTTAACCAGCACGTCACACGGCCAACTCACAACAGGACACACCCTGGATCTGGTCATAACCTATGACCTCTCCACTGGTGTGTCCTCTGTAGTTAACCTGGCTGTGTCTGACCATTATTGTGTGTATTTTAACATTGCCAGTTTTAACCATCAGGACGCCCCAGTGAGAACAGTGAGGAAACGCCACCTAACTTCTGAGGTGGCTGCAAATTTTATTGAGATTTTACAGAGCACTCCAATTTTAACAGGAAATTGCAATTAACTTTAGACTCTGTGGCTCCACTTTTAACAAAAACAGTAAAAACAAAACGTTTACCCCCGTGGAGAAGGAAAGATTAAATTAAAATATCAAAAAGACTATGCAGGATTGCAGAGAGAAGGTGGAGAAAAAACAAACTCACAGTTCACTATGAAATATTCCGTGAACAACTCAAATTGTACAATGAAACAGTCCCATTTCTCAAACCTCATCTCAGATAATAAAAACAACCCAAAATTACTTTTCTCCACCTTCGAGACCAACGGATGCCCTCTGTGAGGACTTTGCAGACCACTTCAGAAGCAAAATTGACGACATCAGATCCAGTCTTTTATCACATCAGAACGTAACTTTTAACACACCTGGACAGTCGATTCTACCCAAGGAAACACTGGAGAGTTTTGCCCTGGGCGATGTGAGGACAGTTGGTCGAGTTTTGTCCCAGGTAAATCCAACAGCCTGCCTTTTAGATTCAATTCCCACATCACTTTTAAAGACGTTTTATGGATTCTTTGAGGAACAGATTTTAAATATAATGAATTGCTCTCTTCAGACGGTGTCTTCCCTGCTGCCTTCAAAACGGCAGTGGTGAAGCCCCTTCTGAAGAAGAGCAATTTAGACCCCATCATTCTTAATAACTACAGACTTGTATCCAACTTACCCTTTTTAAGTAAGATTTTAGAAAAGCTGGTTTTTAACCAACTAAATTATTTTTTAAATACTAACAACATTTTAGAGAAATATCAGTTTGGTTTTAGAGTGAACCACAGTACCGAGACAGCCCTCTCAAAGATTTTAAATGATATCAGGTGTAATGTGAACTCACAAAAACTCACAGTCCTGGTGCTACTGGATCTAAGTGCTGCTTTTGATACAGTAGATCACCACATTTTATTAAACAGACTCAGAAACCTGGTGGGCCTCTCTGGTACTGTTTTTAATTAGTTTTACTCCTATCTCACAGACCATTGTTTCTATGTAAGTTTGGATAAATGTTCCTCCGGAACCCGAGAAATGAAGTGTGGGGTGCCCCAAGGGTCAATCTTAGGTCCACTACTTTTTAATCTTTACATGGTTCCCCTTGGGGATGTCATCTGGAGCCACGGCATCAGTTTCCACAGCTACACTGATGATACACAGCTTTACATTGCCGTGTCTCCTGATGACATGGGGCCTGTTGATACCCTTTTAAACTGTATTTTAGACATTAAGTCATGGATGGCAGAAAAATTCCTACAGCTCAACCAGGATAAAACAGAAGTTTTATTTATTTGCCCTGAAGGCAAGAGGACACTTTTACCAAAACTACAAGGTTTTACACCCTCACAATCTGTTATGAACCTGGGTGTAATTTTTGACTCTGAGCTTAGTTTTATTCCTCACATCAAGATGTAACAAAGATAGGTTTTTACCATCTTAAAAAAAATTGTTGGTTCTCTGTAGATAAAAGAGCTTGGTCTGTACCAGCTCTATATGGAAAGTGTCCTGAGACAACTTCTGTTGTGATTTGGCGCTATACAAAGCGTGGATGAGCTCCCCATAGGTGGTTTTCTTTTTCCTCTCATGATTCCTCAGTGCCCTGCCATGTTATTACACCGACAGTTTTGTTTGGGGTGGGTGTGTGTGTGGGTGTGTGTGTGGTTGTGCGTGGGTGAGAGTGTGTGTGCATGAAGTAGGTCTGCAGGTGTGATGGGGGGGTGGGGGGGTGGTATTTGCTATGATATTGCTATTCTATGTTTTTATCTTTTGTCAAGCACCTTGTGTTGCATTTTTATGTATGAAAGGTGCTATACAAATAAAGTTTGTTTGATTGATTGACTGATTGATTGATTGATTGATTGATTGATTGATTGATTGATTGATTGATTGATTGACATGGGGAAGTCAAGACACCTAACAAGACAACACAGAACAGGAACTGAAAAACCCTACAAAATAAAACAAGAAGTGACCAGACATAACACAGACATAACAAGACCTGACAGAGACAACAGAATGAAGTAAGCTAATTGCTTATTACACAGATGATATGTGACATTAGTATAAGCAGAAGTCTTTGGTGGAAGGACTCTACAGGGGAGAGTTTTGGTAATTGAGGTGTCTGCTGTAGCAGCTGCACTAAAACCTGTGTGGAGTCCAAACACTGGTGGTGGTGGCTGCTGACAGAGGCTGATGAATTGATGAAATTCAGAAAACTGGGCAGAGATGGGTAGGTGGAGAGGCGCATATAACTGTAGCATGAAAGAAAGAGCAGAGAGAGAAAAAATGAAAGTGTGTCACTGTGCTATTGCTTAGATGTGTGCTGATGAGAACAGGTGATATCTCAATTGACAGTCCCAGACAACGGCAGCAAGGAAATGAGTGAGCATGCTTGTTGAGTGAAAGCAGGATGGCATGAGAATTAAACTTCAGGCCTAAGCATGACAGAGAGTCATCTTCCTGACTGAACTGTCACTCGAGCTTCACTTACCTATCTCGAAGAACAGGTCAATCTTGCACAGATCAGGACATTAGGCTGAAGGGAAGTAATATAAACTCTTTAGAAGATATGAAGTCTCTCCATATTCACTCTCACTCTGCAGAGGTGATTGAAACCACTTGGACTATGAGTGTTGAAACTGAAGCATTGCACCAAGAACCTATACAACAATACACTGACGCTCTCTACAGGAAGGGCCAGAGTCGTCTCTCTTTCCTGAGGCAACTGAGGTCCTTTAACATCTGCCAGACTATGCTCAGGATTTTTTATGAGTCTGTGGTAGCAAGTGCTATTCTCTATGCTGTTGCGTGCTGGGGCAGCAGGCTGACGATGGCAGATGCCAACAGACTCAACAAACTGATCTGCAAGGCCAGTGACGTTGTGGGGATGGAGTGTGACTCTCTGACGGTAGTGTCAGAGAGGAGGATGCTGAATAAGCTACGGACTATCATTGACAACATCTCACACCCACTTCATGATGTACTGGCCAGGCACAGGAGTACGTTCAGTGAAAGACTCATACCACCAAAACTCAGGACTGAACGCTACAGGAAATCATTCCTGCCTGTGGCCATTAACCTGTACAACTCCTCCCTCTGAATGGCCCTTGGACTTTTCAATCATCTGTTACATATTTGACTAAACGTTGCACATCCATTACTTGCACATTCATTTGTAATACTTTGCACACCCGTTTGTATATACTGTTTATTTTCTCAGTATATATATATTGTTTTATATTCTGTCTATATTTTGTGGTATATTTGTTTTTATATATATATATATATATATATATATATATATATATATATATATATATATATATATATATATATCCTTAGTATAAATATTTGTTTTTATGTTTGCTTTTATAAACACAGTTCTCTCTCTTTTCTTTCTTTCTAATTTTATTCTAATTCCTGTAAGGAGCACTGCAACTAAAACAATTTCCCCTTGGGGATTAATAAAGGATTTCTGATTCTGATTCTGATTCTGAATACCTGTATGTACAGCTAACAAACTAAATGAGTGTCTCAGAATGATAGTATACTGACTCAGGAAAGCTTGAGTAAGATTAACTAACATGTAACAGGCTGACAAGTTCAGAGAAGATACTCTATATATGTGTTTTACACTTTGATTTAGTCAATTACATGAAAAAAATATTTTGACTTGTGATGAAGGGTGCTTTCGTACCCCTTTACTGCGGCACATTATTTTTTTCTTTTTGGTTGAGCTGTCTAAAATGACTGCTCTGGGCATCTGTTGTAAATATTTTAGTGTACGTGGTAACATACACCTAAACGACACATGTATGACTCAACATGTTTGGTGTCTCTCTTTGTGGAATCATCTGTGAGTGATGGCAGCTGGCAGAAGGGCGCTGACCCACACTGACCCCAGGCGGATCAAAAAGGGGCTGTGTGGGAAAGACGTTGGTGGACACGGACCACTTCCTCAGGCTCAGCAGATCCCTGGACCAGAGAAAGACCCCAGAGTGGCCGAGGGCTTCAGAGCAGTGCAAACAGCAAACAATTGAATACTTTTGAACATTAATATAACACATAAATCCTGTTCAATATTTATTCCCTTTTGGCTCTGATTTTGGTCTCTAACTGCTGCTAAATGCTCCACTATCTTCACCAGCTAAAGCCTGATGCTGGAAATGGGGTGCTGAGACTAGGGCTGGGCCGATAGAACGATAGCGATATATCTCGCGATAGACACGTCATTAAATATCAATATAAAATGCGTTCGATAAAGCATTCGATAATTTTTTTTTTCTTCGTCGGAAGAAACCTGAAGTTGCGAAGCGAGGTTGGTTGCATGAACAAAGGCACTCGCTCTCAGGTAACTGAGCAACGTAGGAGTAATCGCTAATCAGTGAGAGAGACAGCTAACACGGCAATCATGTAACAGTATCAAGTTCGGTTGCGCCATCTCGTTGTCTCGTGTTTGTTGCTCCGCGAGGAGTGAGATGAGAAATAGAAAGTGAGCGCTGCAGCGAGCGAAGAAATCGTCAATAGAACAGGGAAAGACAGGTCGCCGGTATGGAGTTTTTTGGATTTTATAAGTCGGACCGTAGTCAGACCAGTGTGGTCTGTAACTTATGCAAGACTTTCGTCCCCACCAAGACCGGTAACACCACAAACTTATTTAACCACCTTAGCCGCGCTAACTCTTTGAAGCGCAGCCATATTTGCCAACGTCCGCCAACCGCAGCACCACTGCACAAGCAGCTGACCACCATGCCATACCATCCCACCTGCTTCAGTGCCTGATGACAAATCATCTAAAAGGCACGAAGACGTAAAGCCAGGTTACAAACATCTCTTACACGCACTTTTTTTTTCTTAAACACACTTGTAATAAAAATATAATTGAATAGTTCATGTATGTTTAGAGTAAGAAGAGCGACTAAAGTTGTTCATATGTCTAGGCTGGTTTTATAGTTCAGTCAGTGTTACTGTACTGTCTATCATGTTTGTTTGTTTGTATATTACAGATGTCAAGTCCACCTCAGTTTCTGCTATGTTTCCAAAACACTGCACATATTTGAAAACATTTTATTCACCAGAAGGTGAATCAGCTTGTGAACTTTCTGCACTAAACCTGCAGAAAAAAAAGTTCTCAGGTTTCTCTCTTTTTACATTTTTACTTTTTTTTACATTCATTATTTGAGTGTTTTCCATGGTTGTGTTGACATTTCCTTTCTGCCTTGATAGCTGAGGGGATTATAATCAGAGGAAGGTTAAATTTAAAATAAAAATGTCCCAGCTGTCATTGGGCGAAAAGGCGGGGTACACCCTGAACCGGTCGATGTTCCAAATGTGTCATACACAACTCAAAAACTCCACTCCATTTCCATCTTTGTGGAATCATCTGTGAGTGATGGCAGCTGGCAGAAGGGCGCTGACCCACACTGACCCCAGGTGGCCATTTCCATTTTGAAAATATTAAGTTTAATGAGCACTGGAGATTTAAACAATCATGACTACACATATAATACTAGACCATATTTATTGGTGTTGTCACCACCAGGCTTTTTACTTTGATATGAAATAGTATAATAACATATATATTTTTTTATTTGTGAGAAGTTATTAATGTCTCTTTTGAGAATTTCTGACTATTTTTAAACACTATAAGACCACTAAACACAGTATCCACCTTAAAATTTACCGTAAAATGTACTACTTCAAATGTTCAGACACTTGACACAATCAGACACAAATAATAGACACAGTGTTTAAATTCAAGATGTGCTTGTTAATCTGCCACAATATTTAGAAGTTGTCAGTTCTTTAAATAGAAACTTTATTAAATTAAATATCACAGATTAGAGAAATTTGTTCAATTACATGTTTGCATTTGATTTTTGCATAGTGTCAGTTTTGCATTTGTATGGTGCAGGTGGCGCCTTTAGAATAATTGTCGACATGCATATGGCCACATGAGTATATATATATATAGTCTAATGTTTAATTTAAAATAGAACTGGAAACAAGTAAGCTTATGAAAGAAAGAAAGAAAGAAAGAAAGAAAGAAAGAAAGAAAGAAAGAAAGAAAGAAAGAAAGAAAAGAGCATCAGAGTATTGGTCATGTCTCTGTCAAATGCAAATTTGTGAATTCTTACTTATTCTTAAATCATTCACAGGCCATAGTTGATTCATTCGTATGTATGTATGTATGTATGTATGTATGTATGTATGTATGTATGTATGTATGTACGTATGTATGTATGTATGTATGTATGTATGTATGTATGTATGTAGTTAGGTCCAAAAATATTTGGACAGTGACACAAGTTCTGCTATTTTAGCTGTTTATGAAAACATATTGATACAATTAAATAACCAATATGGGCTTAAAGTGCAGACTCTCAGCTGTAATTTGAGAGTATTCACATCCAAATTGGAGCAAGGGTTTAGGACTCACAGTTCTTTAATACGTAGCCGCCTCTTTTTCAAGGGACCAAAAGTAATTGGACAATTGACTCAGAAGGCTGCAAAAAAACATAACAAGGCTGCATGGGCTCTTGCCTCATTAACCTGTCATCAATTAAGCAATTAAAAGGTCTGGAGTTGATTCCAGGTGTGGCGTTTGCATTTGGAAGCTGTTGCTGTGAACACACAACATGCGGTCAAAGGAGCTCTCAATGGAGGTGAAACAGACCATCCTGAGGCTGAAAAAAAAGAAGAAATCCATCAGAGAGATAGCAGAAATGTTAGGAGTGGCCAAATCAACAGTTTGGTACATTCTGAGAAAAAAAGAGTGCACTGGTGAGCTTGGGAACTCAAAAAGGCCTGGATGTCCACGGAAGACAACAGTGGTGGATGATCACAGAATCCTTTCCATGGTGAAGAAAAACCCCTTCACATCATCCACTCAAGTGAAGAAGGAAGGAGGTAGTATCAGTATCTAAGTCTACCATAAAGAGAAGACATCATGAGAGTAAATACAAAGGATGCACCACAAGGTGCAAACCATTAATCAGCCTCAAAAATAGAAAGGCCAGAATTGACTTTGCCAAAAAACACCTGAAGAAGCCAGCCCAGTGCTGGAACAGCATTCTTTGGACATATGAGACTAAGATAAACCTGTACCAGAATGATGGGAAGAAGAAAGTTTGGAGAAGAATTGGAACAGCTCATGATCCAAAGCACACCACATCTTCTGTAAAACATGGTGGAGGCAGTGTGATGGCATGGGCATGCATGGCTTCCAATGGCACTGGGTCACTTGTGTTTATTGATGATGTGACAGAAGACTGAAGCAGCCAGAAGTGTATTCTGAACGATGGAAAAGATGGCACCTGTGTGTATGGCTGGCCGTCTGCTGCTCCTGCAATGTTTAGTGTTTTTATTGTTTTTAACCATCGGCACTAAACAAATCGAGTCTCTGTTGGTGTATGATCGCCAGTCCCTTTTGTTTCTCCGGCAGAATATCAGAGATGTAGGTACTTTTAATCACGGTGGTCAGAATACCTTGCCCCCACTCTTGGCGGGGATTCCGCCTCACCTATACCAGGCCTCGGCCCTACCTTCTCGGCGGAAGCGTCTCCGGCGCCGCGGCAGGCGCGGCGGTCGGTTAGTGAGGCTGAAACTCCGGCTGGCATGCCCTTCGTCCATTTCCCAGACAGGACATGGATTATTCTCTCCTTTTGCGGTGCCCCGGCGTTTCCTGGATCCCATCGATGCCTGTCTGGTACCTGTCACCGGCTCATCTGAGGGATTCCGGCCCCGCTGCCTCTGCCCTCTTCGGCTCTCTCAGCGCGGGGTAAACCTCCGGCTCCTGAGGACGCTGCCCCGGGCTCCCCGAACCACCGGACCACAGGCCCCAGCTCCCACCAGGATTGGCTTGGTGAACGCTAGATCCCTGGCGAACAAAACTTTCATCATGAGGGATTTCTTCAGCTCCCGTGGCCTGGATTTCCTCTGTGTGACAGAGACTTGGATCGGTGCCGGTGAGTGCAGCGCTTTGGTGGAACTTCTACCTGCCAGCTGTTCCTACTTTAAAACCCCGCGGACGTCGGGTCGTGGTGGAGGAACGGCAACGGTTTACAAAAACAACTTTAAATGTAAGCAGCGCATCGCCTCATCCTCTTTTTCCAGCTTTGAGGTGACTTTATTTGAGGTGGGTCGCTCCGACCCGGTGCTGTGCGCCGTCATCTATCGACCCCCCAAATATAATAGTGACTTTGTAAATGACTTCTCTGGTCTTCTGGCTGAATTTATGCCTAAGTATGACGGTGTTTTCCTTCTCAGGGATTTTAATATTCACGTGTGTTGCCCCGATAAGCCTTTGGTGAAGGACTTTTTAAGCCTTATTGACTCTTTTAATTTGGTGCAGTGTGTATCTGCTCCCACGCATGAACATGGACACACATTAGACCTTGTCCTCTCTCATGGGTTATCTGTGTCTAACTTGGAGATCTGTGACGACGTGATTTCTGATCATATGCCTGTCCTGTTTGAAGTTGCTCTCTCCTACGCTCAGGTTGAATCTAGCGCTCCTGCTCAGAGACGTCAGATTTTTAACTCTTGTACTGCCGGTCAGTTCTCTGTGGCTTTTGATCAGCTCTGTGTCTATCCTGCCTCTGTTAACACAGAGGAGCTCAGCTCCTGGTTTCACTCCTCCTGCCGAACCATACTGTACTATGTGGCTCCATTAAAAACTGTGCAGCCCAATGCTAAATCTGAGCCCCGGTTTAACGAAAGAACTGGTGCAGCGAGACGGGAGTGCCGCAAAGCTGAGCGCAGGTGGAAGACGGACAAGCTGCAGGTTTCCTTCCAAATCCTAAAGGACTGCTGGCGCTGCTACCAGAGCACTGTTAAAGATTCCAAAAGAAAATACTTGTCAAACCT
Organism: Chaetodon trifascialis; assembly: GCF_039877785.1. Lineage (NCBI taxonomy): Eukaryota > Metazoa > Chordata > Actinopteri > Chaetodontiformes > Chaetodontidae > Chaetodon > Chaetodon trifascialis. The sequence goes on along the minus strand of NC_092062.1, from coordinate 2,111,008 downwards.
CATTGAGTCTAATCGTCACAACCCGCGTGTGTTATTTAAAACCATTGACACTGTTCTTAATGCCCCACAGCCTGTCAGCTTGGAGGCATCTCCTGAAATGTGCAATAGCTTCCTGCACTTTTTTATTGATAAGGTTGCTACTGCTAGGGCTGTCATCTCAGCTCCTACATCTGATCCCTCTGACCCTGTCCCATTTTCTGTAGCTCTTGATGAGTTTGAGCCTGTGTCTCTGTCGTTTTTAGAAGATCTGGTTGGCCGTATTAAGCCGTCAGGTTCTCCCTGTGACACTCTCTCTCCTCGTCTTTTTAAAGAGGTTTTTCCTAGTATAGGGAAAACGGTTTTAGCTATCATTAACAGCAGTCTGTCTTCAGGAGTTGTTCCCGTGAGTTTTAAACATGCAGTGGTGCAGCCCCTACTTAAGAAACCTGGCCTTGATCGCAGCGTGTTGGCCAACTTTAGGCCCATTTCCTAGTTGCCTTTTATTTCTAAAATCTTGGAGAAAGTTGTCCATGCTCAGTTAAAGTCTTTCCTGGATAAGCATGGTGTCCTGGAGGTCTTTCAGTCTGGATTTAAGACTCAGCACAGCACTGAGTCAGCTTTATTGAGAGTTTTTAACGATATCTTCCTGGCTACTGACTCTGGTGACCATGTAATCCTGGTTTTGTTGGACCTAACTGCAGCCTTTGACACTGTGGACCACAGCACCCTAGTGGCTCGGTTACGTCACCTAGTGGGCATCTGTGGTACTGCACTGGAGTGGTTCAAATCTTATCTGGCCGACAGGAGTATGAGCGTAAGCCTTGGAAATTCGGAATCCAGCTCTGCTCCACTACAGTATGGGGTTCCACAGGGGTCGATTTTAGGCCCCCTGCTTTTCTCTCTATATTTACTGCCCCTGGGCTCCATCCTGAGAAAATATGGCATCTCTTTTCATTGTTATGCTGACGACAGTCAGATTTATGTGCCGCTGAAAAAGAAAAATGCCTTCTCCCTCACACCACTTCTGTCATGTCTTGAAAACATCAAAGCCTGGATGGCCTTGAACTTTCTAAATTTCAATGAGAAAAAAACCTAAGTGATATTGTTTGGCCCCAGTGGCCCTTGTGATCCCCCTCCTGTTGACTTGGGCCCTTTGGCAGGCTATGTAAAGCCAACAGTCTCAAACTTGGGTTTTACAGTTTTTCACAGTTCTTAACACACATTTCTCAAAACACTAACGGATTCCTTCAAATTGTACACACAAACCTGAAAACCTCACACAAAATGCTAAACCTGACACTCCCTTTTCAAGATGACTCTTTGCCATCAAATCTCTTAACTGTTCACAAAATGGAACTCGTGTTCTCATTTGGTACACACAGCCACATTCTCGAATGACACACATACGAGTCAATTGATACACACAGCTCAGCAATTGCTGCACACTACCAAGCATTCACAGCACACTGAAGTGCAAAATTGAAAACCCAGTTATAGAAATGCAACACCCAATGTGAATGGCAATGACTCATGAGAATTACTCATTTTTCCTTTTGGAAAATGTCTGTGTAGGCCCACTTCTTCAAACATAAAATATCACACAAGTATGCAGCAAATCATTGTTTTATTTATAGTGTTTCAGTGCACTGCCCTGCGATCAGCTGGCGACCGGTCCAGGGTGTACCCCGCCTCTCGCCCGTTGACAGCCGAGATAGCCTCCGGCCCCCCGCGACCCCGAAAGGGATAAGTGGCACAGAAAATGGATGGATGGATGGATGTTTCAGTGCACAAGAAAATGTACATTTAAAAAAAAAAAAAAAAAAAAGTCAAAAGGTTTTAGACAACATCAAGTCTCCTGTTTCTATCTGGCCAGAGGGCCTCATCCACGTCACAGATGGTCTCTCAAGGCACCTCTGGAAAAATCGTCTTGAGTGCCTCATGAAGGCTTGACAGGCCTCAGCAGAGACGTCACCACAGGCCTCCTCCATGGCCTGCAGCAGTGGGACCTGGCCCTGGGGGTTTCTTTCATAAACCTTCAACCTCCAAGCGGAAAAGAATTCCTCAATGGGGTTTAGGAAAGGGGAATAAGGGGGGAGGTAAAGTACAGAAAATCCTCTCTAATGCTCAGACCATGATTCAGAAACATGGTCAACAATAGTGGCCCGGATCTGATTGGAAATTATTGCTCTCCTCCTCCTTTCTCCTCCTCCTCCTTCTTCTTGTCCTCCTTGTCCCACTCTTCCTCCTCCTTGTCCTCCTCTTCCTCCTCCTTGTCCCACTCTTCCTCCTCCTTGTCCTCCTCTTCCTTGTCCCACTCTTCCTCCTCCTTGTCCTCCTTGTCCCACTCTTCCTCTTCCTTGTCCTCCTCTTCCTCCTCCTCGTCCTCCTCCTCTTCCTCCTCTCACTCTTATCCCTCTCCTTCTCTGGTTGTTGTTGTTCTCCATTGTTCAATGCTCACCAAACAAAGCAGAGGCTCAAGGCCCTTTTATGCTGCAGTTCTCCTGATTGCAAATTGCTCACCTGACCTGGGTGTTCATAGATTTGCGTAACTGTGTGTTGTGGGTTGATGCTTTGAGATTTCAATTGGGGTGTGTGTGCAACAACTGACCATTGTGTGTACAGCTTTGACAACAAGGTGATGTCTAATTGACATTAGAGTGTAAAGAAGGAAAGTCAGAGTCTAATGCAGATAAGGGAGTGTTTAGATGTGGCAAATTGGGCCGAGCAATTGGTACTTGAAGTGAGGGTTTTGCAAACTGTGCCAAATTATCGATTGTTGTGTGTTAAGAACCGTGAAAAACTGTAAGATGGACAGTGATTTTAAATTGGATCGGCAAATTAGTGCTGTAGTGAAGTCCAGCATTTTCCACATTAGGCAGCTGGCAAAAGTGAAGCCTTTCCTTGCACAACAGCACTTTGAAACAGTAATCCATGCCTTTATCACATCTCGGCTGGATTACTGTAATGCACTTTATTTTGGAGTCAGCCAGTCTTCCCTCGCACGCCTCCAGCTGGTGCAAAACGCAGCAGTCCGCTGCGTAAGAGGGAGCACATAACTCCCATCCTGGCCTCCCTCCACTGGCTGCCTGTGCACTTTAGAGTCCATTTTAAGATTCTTTTATTCGTTTTTAAATCTTTAAATGGTCTCGCCCCGCCTTACCTCTCTGAGCTCCTTCACCTCTATGCTCCTGCTCGGTGCCTCAGGTCAGCTGATCTACTGTACCTGGAGGTACTGAGATCAAAACGGAAGCTCAGAGGGGACAGAGCTTTCTCTGTGGTGGCTCCAAAATTATGGAATGAGCTACCACCAGTCATTAGGCAAGCCCCATCACTGTCCATTTTTAAAACTCGTCTTAAAACCCACTTTTATTCCTTGGCTTTCAACTCCACATGAGACTCTACTCTTGTTTTAGTGTCTTATGGTTTGTTTTTACTTATTGTTTTATTGCTTTTAATTGTTTTTAAAAACAATAAAACAATTATTTTAGTGTTTATTCCTGTTTTATTTTATTTATCTTATTCCACTTTTATTGTTTTGTCTATAAATTGTACAGCACTTTGTTTCAACTCTGGTTGTTTTTAAAGTGCTATATAAATAAAGTTGAAGTTGAAGTGCACAGGGATATACTTTCTGCTCAGATTCAGCCAAATGCAGCAAAGTTGATTGGACGGCGCTTCACAGTAGAGATGGACAATGATCCAAAACATACTGCAAAAGCAACCCAGAAGTTTTTTAAAGCAAAGAAGTGGAATATTCTGCAATGGCCGAGTCAATCACCAGATCTCAACCCAATCGAGCATGCATTTCACTTGCTCAAGACAAAACTTAAGCAGAAAGACCCACAAACAAGCAACAACTGAAGACAGCTGCAGGTAAGGCCTGGCAAAGCATCACAAAGGAGGAAACCCAGTGTTTGGCAATGTCCATGGGTTCCAGACTTCAGGCAGTCATTGCCTGCAAAGGATTCTCAACAAAATATCGAAAAGTAACATTTTACTTAGGGTTATGTTTATTTGTCCAATTACTTTTGAGCCCCTGAAATGAGGAGCGTTTGTATAAAAATAGCTACAATTCCTACATGTTTAATCATATGTTTTTGTTCAACCCCTTGAATTAAACCTTAAAGTCTGCACTTCAATTCTGTTGTAGTTGTTTCATTTCAAATCCAATGTGGTGGCATGCAGAGCCCAAATCATGAAGATTGTGTCACTGTCCAAATATTTCTGGGCCTAACCGTATGTATGTATGTATAGTATGAGTATAGATGTAGCTCTCTAATACTTAGGCCCCCTCCTCCATCAGCTCAGGTCCTGATGGTGTTATATGCTGTACATGAGAACCTAAGTTAGGCAACTGTACAGTTTTGCACACTCACCAGCAAATTCAGATGTCTTAGCAGGCTTTTGGTGCTGCAGAGTAGGAAAATGCACAGTGTTACCCTTTTCCAGTTGTAGTAGCAATAGTAATTTTCGAGCTGAAAAGCTTTGTTCATTACATGGGTAACCTTTTTCTGTGGAGAAGAGAGTTCTAGTTTTACCATCACCTTGTGAAAGAAATCTTGACATGCTCAACGCCAAACTGTGGAAGGTTTGGGATAGACCTGGATATAAGCACACAGGCAAAAAGGTGCTGGGTGCTGGATGTGGCGCAAGCAGGTAGTGCGCGTGCCTCACAGCAAGAAGGTTGCTGGTTCGATCCCCGGACGGGGCCTTTCTGTGTGAAGTTTGCATGTTCTTCCTGTGCATGTGTGGGTTCTCTCCGGGGACTCCGACTTCCTCCCACAGACCAAAAACATGCTCATTAGGTTGATTGGTGACTCTAAATTGCCCCAAGGTGTGAGTGTGAGTGTGAATGGTTGTACGTCTTTGCATGTTGCCCTGCAATCGGCTGGCGACCGGTTCATTGAAGCTGGGATAGGCTCCAGCCCCCCACAACCCCGAAAGGGATAGGTGGTATAGAAAATGGATGGATGGAGGTGCTGAAGGGAAACTCGACAGCCACCGTAAAAAAACAAAATCTCCGCTCAGGGAAAAAACTCACAGGCTGGACTTGGAAACAGGTGCTGGAGATAACTTGACAGTCACAGGTCAGGCAACAAAAAAGTAAAGGGTTAAGCTCACAGGCAGGTGAGGCAACTCACGAAATTACGACAGCGCTGCACAAGGGGAAGACGGCTGGAGAACACGAGGCAGGGACCAGGAAATCGTCACTGAGGTGAGACACACAAGCATGATCATCTGCCACCAGAGTATGGGAGAAGCGTGCTTAAAAAGGAGAGTCCTAATTAGCGGAGATAAGTGACAGGTGTGTCAGGTAGCTGCTCAACCCCAGCAAGGATCAGGACGAACTGGCAGCCACATGTCCAGAGAGCCTTTTCCTAACTCAGCTCTAACATGCCTCAGGTGTGCAGGTGATTAGGTAGAGCCGTGGTGCATGGGGAAAGGATCACCCAGTCTCAGACAGACAGGGGAGACAGACCAACAGACAAATAACACTATGAAAAAAGGGAAGGAAGAAACACTGGGAAAAGACAAATCCTAACAGTACCCCTACCTCAACGGGTGCCTCCAGGCGACCCAGACGGTCTCTTGGGATGGGCCCAATGAAAGTCCTCAATGAGGGTGGGATCAAGGATGAAGGAGTGGGGAACCCAGGAGCGCTCCTCAGGCCCATAACCATCCCAATCCACAAAATACTGGAAGCCCCAACCCTGTCATTGAACATCCAATAGGCGGCGCACTGTGAAGATAGGACTGCCATCGATGGAGTGGGGGCGGACGGGGTTCAGCCGGAGGGCAGAGATCACTGGTGCAGACAGCAGCTGCAGCTGGGAAATGTGAAAGGTCGGGTGCACCCTCATAGATGGTGGAAGTTTAAGGGTTACAGCTTCAGGATTGACAATCTTTTCAATAAAATAAGGTCCAATAAACCTGGGTGCTAATTTGCGTGATTCAGCCCGTAGCGAGATGTTCTTGGTGGAGAGCCATACTGACTGACCTGGAGTGCAGAAGGGAGCTGTTAGCGGTTTGTTAGCAGATCTCTGTTGGATCTTTTGGGTGTGTCCTTCCATATCTTATGGATATGCTTTATGTGGTCCTGGACTGCTAGGACGACGATGTCGGTTTCCTGTGTGGAAAATAGAGAAGGATGATACCCGAGTGAAATCTCAAACGGAGAAAACCCACTCGCGGATGAGATGAGGGAATTATGGGAGTACTCAATCCATGGTAATAAAGTGCTCCAACTGGTGGGGTTCTCTGCGGTGACACAGCGCACCGCAGCCTCCAGGTCTTGATTGGTGCGTTCAGTCTGACCATTTGACTGCAGGTGATAGCCAGAAGTTAGGCTGACAGTGGCTCCCAAGGCTCTGGCAAAAGTCTTCCACACATGGGATGTGAACTGGGGACCACGGTCAGAGACTATGTCTGTAGGAATACCGTGTAATCTGACCACATGTTGAATAATAAGATTAGCGGTCTCAAAAGCATATCGTTGCTGTCCGATAAAAAGCACGTATCTCCAAAACTCGTTTTTTCAGGAGCATGAAAAAAGTGTTTTACTCATCAATTAACTTACAAATTAAACCCAAAACACAGTAATTAGACACACTTAGGACTCGAAATGAAAACCTATAGTTACACGGTGATTAGCAACCCGTTTAGTATTTTAATCGGATTTACGTGCGTTGTTGTGAGTGACATTGGACATACGTGTTTTTTAAATAATGCGTTCCAATGATGTCTGGTCATTTAGTCTCCCGTTCATGTCCCACTAAATCCGTAAACTATTGATAGCAGGCTATCCTACATTTCCACATAGCACATTACCCTAATCTAAGATTTTTTTGGTATTTTGTGTTGAAATCAGATTAGTCCATATAGGCGAAGAGTCATCTAATATTGTATTAACGCACATGCATCAGTCTGACTCGGTTCAAGGAAATCACAGAGTTTATCGTCTATCGCTTCACTGCTTCTGACCCTCCTCTCTGCCTCAACTGCTCTACTGTATTTTACTTTTGCTATTGCACATAGCTCCTCTAACGTGAGACACATGTCTAGCCTGAAAAGGAGAAAACAGTGCACATAACAGACACATCAGACGTCAATGAATACATTTCGGTCAGTAATCTAATGTAAACAACACTGTCATGGTTATAAAAAGTTTTTGAACGGCATCGCTCGATGTAAGGACAGCATTAGCCTAGCGTTAGATGCTATAATAAGTCTGCCAAGTACTGACAGTATACAGTCTGTGTTTACAGACATGACAAATCATCTGATATACAGGCAACGCCAGAGACGGGAGATACGCGCATTGACACTTCTGACACCCAATGGAGATACGTGTTAAATATATAATGTAATAAAACGTCTTTCCATTGGTCACTTGGATTCCCAATGTTACCTGTTGCTGGGGGAGAATGTGAATATTCCTTAGCCAATGGAAAGTCAAAATCGTTAAAAGTGAAGATACGTGTTTTTTGTCGGACAGCGACGATATGGGAGCTTAGGAAGAGCGACAAAATGAGCAGCCTTGAAAAGAATGATCGACCACAGTCAAAACCACAGTGTTACCTTTGGAGGGTGGTAAGCCAGTAACAGTAAGTCAAATGCTATGTGTGACCAAAGCCTCCTGGCGACTGGCAGGGGATGAAGCAGGCCAGCTGATGCCTGATGAGATGCCTTGCTTCGGCAGATATGGCGCATGCAGCCACATAAGACCATGTGTCAGCGTCCAGTGAGGGCCACCAGAAGTGTCGGCGCAGGAGAGACATGGCGCAGTTAGCTCCAGGGTGACAGGCCCACCTGAGAGCGTACAGTGGAGGGAACAAAAAGTCTATTAGGAGGGCCGTTACCTGGGTCGGGTTGACGCCTTAGGGCCTCACGGACCACCCTCTCAATGTCCCGGGTTAGAGGAGCGATAACCCGACCAGCAGGTAGAATGGTGTCAGGTGCAGCCTCCGGCTCTGAAGGAGAGAACTGGCGGGAGAGGGCGTCAGGCTTGATGTTGTGTGTTCCGGGTCTGTAGGTGAGAGTGAAGTTAAATCTACTGAAGAATAATGCCCATCTAGCCTGACGGGAATTGAGTCTCTTAGCATCTGATGTATGACAAGTTCTTGTGATCTGTCCACACAGTGAATGGCTGTTCGGCCCCCTCTAACCAGTGTCTCCACTCCTCCAACGCCAATTTTATGGCCAGCAGTTCCCAGTTCCCCACATCATGATTATGTTCTGCGGGAGAGAGGCTGCAGGAGAAGAAGGCACAGGGGTGCAAATGGTTGTCAGGACCTGACCTTTGGCATAATACAGCCCCCACACCAGTGTCTGAAGTATCCGCCTCCACCACAAACTGTCTCTCAGGGTCTGGCTGTGCCAGAACTGGCACAGAGGTAAACAGCTCCTTAAGCTTACTGAATGCTCTGTCTGCCTCGGCTGACCAGCTGAACTTCACAGAAGGAGAAGTCAGTTTGGTCAAGGGCGCTGCAATTTTGCTGTAACCCCGGATGAACCGCCAATAGAAGTTAGCAAACCCCAAAAAGCGCTGCAACTTCTTCTGAGTATCCGGGACCGACCACTGCTCCACCACCCTCACCTTCTCTGGGTCAGCCTTGAGATTACCCTCCTGAATAATGAAACCCAGAAAGGACACAGACTTGGCATGAAATTCACATCTCTTCTTTCACGAATATTCTATTTTCCAAAAGTCTAGTTATCACCTGGCAGACATGGTTCTCGTGTTCTTCATCAGAACGAGAAAAGATGTGGATGTTGTGGAAGTAAACAAAAACAAACCGATTGAGAAAGTCCCGAAGGACATCATTAATTAAGGCTTGGAAGACAGCCGGAGCATTGGTGAGCCCAAAAGGCATCACAAGGCATTTGAAATACCCCAGAGATGTATTAAAGGCCGTCTTCCACTCATCCCCCTCCCTGATGCGAACCTGATGGTAGGCGTTACGTAAGTCCAGCTTGGTGAAAATAGCCACTTCCTGTAAAGAGACAAAGGCTAAGTTCATGAGAGGCAGAGGATATTTATTCTTAACAGTAATGTCGTTAAGTCCACGAAAGTCTATGCAGGGTCTAAGTGACTTGTGCTTCTTAGACACAAAGAAACACCCTGCCCCCACAAGGGAGGAGGAGGGCCAAATGACACATGCAGCGAGTGACTCCTTGATGTAACGTTCCATGGCTTCACATTCAGGTCATGACAGGTTGTAGGGAAGAGGAGAGCCAGGAAGCAGGTCAATGGCGCAGTCGTACGGTTGATGAGGCAGGAGAGAGAGAGAGCACGCTCCTTGCTGAACACCTCCCACAGGTCATGATATGCAGGAGGAATACAGGAAAGATCAACACAGTCAGATATATTAGACGAACCGGGGCTCCCCTCATCCAGCGGAGGGGCCGAGTGGAGGCAGAGAGCGTGACAGTGGGGACTCCAGCCTAAAATCCTACTCCGAGACCAGTCAATGTGAGGGTTATGCAGTTTTAACCAGGGGTGACCAGGGGTAAGCCAAAAAATCGGATTTATAAAATGGTGCGTACTCACACTTGCACGCAATTTTCCCTTTATAAATCACACTCCACCTGGAAGATTGCGCAGGTGGATTCACCTCACATCCCGCCCCCGACACACCCACATTTTACCATGAATAGTCAATGCAAAGTACCTCATGAATGCCTTTGCATATAAATATGCCTGCTGATCAATGGCATTTTACGTTCGATCATGGCAGAGACAAGGAAAAGAAATTTTATGGAGACTGAAATCGAGATGCTTGTGGGTGAGGTGGAGGCCAGAAAGGATATCTTGCTTGGTGGTCACAGTAATGGCGTCACGAATAAAAAAAAAAAAAAAAGAAAAAAAGAAAAGAAAACCAGAGGCCCTGGATGAATGTCTCGTTCCACCCGGCATCTGCCACCAGGGTCCGAAAGTTGGAGATGATATCTCTCTGGAGGATGTCGGCGAAGGCGATATCCCTCTGGAGGCTGTCGGTGAAGGGAATACCCCTCTGGGAGACACTAGCAAAGGCGGTACCCCTTTGAAGGACGTCGGTGAGGAGGGAACCCATCTGGTGGATGGTGCTGGAGGCAGGCGTGAGGACCACTGGGCTGAGAGCCAGCGATGAGGCATCTGGAGCAGGCGGTGGCTATGGCTCTGGCTCGGTGGGTGGCTGCTGCGGCTTCGGCTCGGGGGGTGGCTGCAACTGCAGCTGTGACTCTGGCTCTGGCTCGGTGGGTGGCTGCAGCTGCGGCTGTGGTTCTGGCTGTAGCTTGGTGGGTGGCTGCAGCTGCAGCTGTGGCTCTGGCTCGGTAGGTGGCTGCAACTGCTGCTGTGGCTGTGGTTCTGGCTGTGGTTCTGGCTCAAGCTTGGGCTGTGGCTGTGGCTGTGGCTCTAGTTTGGGCTGGTAGCTGGGAGCCTGGGGCTGAAGCTGAAACTTAGGCTGGTAGCTGGGAGCCTGGGGCTGAGGCTGAAGCTTGGGCTGGCAGCTCACAACCTGGGGCTGAGACTTGGGCTGGTAGCTGGGAACCTCAGGCTGAGGCTTGGGCTGGTAGCTGGAAGCCTGGAAGGTCTGGAAGGTCATCCAGGTCTTTATGTCCTGAAGACATGCTTATAGTCTAGTTAACTGACTGGTTTCTTCTGGCTTCATTGATAGATATAGCTGGGTATCATCTGCATAGCAATGAAAATTTATTGAGTGCTTCTTGATAATCTTACCTAAAGGAAGCATATATGAGGTGAATAGAATTGGTCCAAGCACAGAACCCTGCGGAACTCCATAGCTGACTTTAGTGAGCACAGAGGAGTTGTCATTAACGCGTACAAACTGAGAGCGATCTGACAAGTAGGATTTAAACCAGCTTAGCGCAGTTGCCTTAATGCCAGTGAAGTGTTCCAGTGTCTGCAATAGGATGCCATGGTCAATGGTGTCAAATGCAGCACTAAGATCCAATAAGACTAGTACAGAGACAAGTCCTTTATCAGATGCAATTAGAAGGTCATTTGTAACTTTAACCAGTGCTGTCTCTGTGCTATGATGTATTCTAAATCCTGACTGTTAATCCTCAAATAAACTATTATTGTTTAGAAAGTCGCACAGCTGATTGGCAACTGCTTTCTCAAGAGTTTTTGAGAGAAAGGGAAGGTTGGATATCGGACTATAGTTGGCTAAAACCCCTGGATCGAGAGTAGGCTTTTTAAGTAGCGGTTTTATCACAGCTACTTTAAAGGACTGTGGTACGTAGCCTGTTGATAAAGACAGGTTGATCATGTCTAATACTGAAGAGTCAATTAGAGGTAATACTTCTTTAAACAGCTTAGTCGGGATAGGATCTAAAATACAGGTACAGGATAACTTGAATAAACGTAATTTAACTCAGTTATTATGTGTTACCTTTACTTTGGCGTGTAAAGCTGGGTGGTGATCCCACAAATGCTGCATTAAGTTCAATGTGTTTGACCCTTTAGCTGCAACTTTTTCAGCAGGTTTTGCAGACAGGTGGTCCGTCGTCTTGAATGACTCCCTGGTCATTCTTATTTTATCCAAAATGCTCCCACACTGCCGACTTCACTCTTTTCTTCGGTGGAAACAAAATTTCGCTGCCCGGTCCTTCTGCCACTGATACGCACGGCACGTAAAGCAGGCCCACCGCTGGTGTTGTTTTCACTCCGTGCAGGTTGCGCTGAAAATAATGTACCAGCATAATGTTCGTTTTTTGCGAGTGAGAACAGAAACATAGCCGTTATCATGCTCGAAAATCCCATTGCGTCGATCTTGGCGTTCCTCTGTACGCCTCGGTTTACCAAATTACCAAGTGCGCCGTACGCCTGCCTGCGCTGCTCGAAAATACCAATATATTTATTTATTTATTTATTTATTTGTGGTGCACAGATGCCATCCAATCGCATGATCACTCTCTCATGTGATTGGAGTTGCTGGCCGTAAATTGCCGATAATCAATGAACTTCGCGGGGGTTTACTGGTCGTAAATGTGGTTTTTCATGCAGTGTCATTACTACACAACCACAGTGAATAAAAATGTAGGCTTTTGATGTTCAAAGGTTTATAATGACACTAAACATGCAAATAATGCATACATGCATTCATTCATGCCTGCATATCAGAAAGTCATTTTTTACCTCAAACAGAGAAAGGAAGTATCTTTTCAGTATTCCTGTTGGGAAAGAGTCTGAATCTTTTCAAACATGGCACCTTTGGCCATCATTAGCAGTCTTGGCTTGGGTCATCCTAATGTAGCCCATGGAAGTAGATACCACACAGGACATAATTACTTCAAGGGCTCTTGTAGCATTTTTTTGTAGTAAGTCATAGTTGCACAAATTTATTTTAACAGAGTAAGCAAGCTACCGAGCCCCCTGTTAGAGCAGCTCAGCAGTGGGCTATTACCACCATTAGTGCCTAATCATCCCATTAAAATATTGACAGATAATGTCCTTTACGTATCTGCACAGGAAAATTTGCAAAATAGGTGTATATTTACCTATTACCCTCCACAACAGGGTTACCACACCGTCCACTCTGCAAATCTCCACATTGTTCGCACGTAAAACAAGAAGAAAGGCCATGATGCACTCGGTGTAGCGGAGCCTTTCGGATTAAATAACCGTGACGTTTTAAAGCGCGGTTAATAGTAAAATCGGTTAAATGCTGCATCCCTAGCTACCAGCAGGCTTTTTCTGTTGGTAGGCCGAAGCAGACTTTTTCTGTCAGTGGGCCAGAGCAGAGTGTATCCGTGAAATATCAGAGGTCACAAGGGTCATCCACAACTTTTAAATATTTGTCCATAAAATGTGTCTTTAGATGTCCAATTCAGCCAAAAATTAAAACACTCAAGTTTAAGGAAAATTAAAATAAATATAAAAAACAAGATGGGAAATCACAAGCCCAGACAGAAACCAGCTACCAGCTACCAGAGGAGGAGTAGACAAAGGTCGTTTTCACACCTGACCAAGCGGACTCGGTTCGATTGGGGAGCTGAAAGTTGTTGTTCCATTTATCACTAGTTTCAGTTCTGCTTTCACACTGTGATTTCTAAAGCGCATCGAACTTTCTGAGCAGCATCACGTGGTTGGAAGGGGCGCTCGTCGATTGGACAAAGTAGGAGGGGAAATCCCTCCCTCACGCAACTGTTCCTATCATGCTATCATAGCTTGTCAGGTATTGATTCTGTTATTTTTCTAACTTTGACGATCTAACATGTGACAGCATATGAGCTCAGAGTTTAAGGACTGTGACTGTTGGTAGTTGTGATTTGATTTTGTTTAAATATGCCAAATTGTGAATTTATGGGTTATTGTTGTTCAGACAATTGAGCTAAGCTAGCTAGGAACTGCTAATGTCAGCGGTCACTTGTTGCCATCGCAACAGTAAACATTCACGTAAGGACTAATGAGCTGTAAATAGAGTTGCAGAATCAAGCTATATTATAAATACAGATGAGATATGTTGTATTTTGGCACAGTATACATGATTTTAGTAAACCTATAACTGCGTATGCACTGCGTATAGCGTCACTTCGTACACTTGGTCCTGCATTTGGTCCGGTGAGCTTTCACACTGCATACGAATCGAACCAGGGTTCACTTGCAAGCGAACCGAGACCCACGTTTTCAGGCGGACCAGAGTTCGCTTGTTTGGTCCGCACCAGATTTTGGATGAGCTATCACACCTGCCCAAACGAAGCGGACTATCCGAGGAAACGAACTCTGGTCCGTTTAAAGTGAACCAAACAGCTCTGGTGTGGAAGCGACCAAAGTGTAAACAAACAAGGGTAAACAAAACATTCGGCTTTGCATTTTCTGTGAGGGCCAGTATACAGTGTGTTATGAAGTGTCATTACGGGTTTCAAAAAGTTTCTATCCAATCCCTGGATGACTTGGGGAGGCGGTTTCCAGTGCCCACCCCCCATCTGAGTGCCATTCCAGGGATGCAATAACAAGATTTTTACTTGACTTTTTTCCGACAATTTCCTTAAACTGCTGTTCCTCAGGTAGTGCAGCAGGTAGTGCGCGTGCCTCACAGCAAGAAGGTTGCCGGTTTGATCCCCGGGTCAGGCGGGGCCTTTCTGTGTGAAGTTTGCATGTTCTTCCCGTGCATGCGTGGGTTCTCTCCGGGTACTCAAAACCGGTACAAAAATAGAAAATCAAAATACCTAGCAAAATCACACCATGTTTTTCTTTCTACACAATAAAAATTGTCTCACAAGAAATTCCGAGAGCCTGACCTTGCATGTGATTGGACACCTACTCTGACCCAATGACTCCGGCAAAAAACGACCTCGGCGCGTCTGTGAACGTGAACTTTGGATCAGAAAAGTCAGGTTTCGGGTCGTGCTAAACTTTAACTCTGTTCATACAATGGTGTAGTGATGTAGTGAAAGTAATTATATTCAATGCTGCCAGCTTGTGACCAAAGTCTATGAGTGAAAATGCGGTGGGTCACTTCTGCACTCACATTTTACTCTGACTTAAACAATGTTACACTGGGAAAAAAAACAGCAACGACACACAGACACATTCATTAACATTTAAACAATTTTGAAAACTATACCAACCCTAATTGGAAAAGTACATCTGAACAGATGTTGTTAATACACGTTATATGGATGTTGCTGTAATTCAGATTGAGTGTGTGTTTGCTCAAGGTGTTTTGTTCAGCAGTTCAAATCATTTCTGTACTCCTCTGACTGAATAATGGAACAGCTTCAATGTTTCAACATGGAACTGTCGTTGCACTTGCCCATACTGTATAGTTGATGAAGGTTGCACAGAGCAAATACACATCAAGTAATTAGATAAAGTATAAAGTATTCCAGCAGTTAGTGAGACTGTATGGAATTTGTTTTAAAAATTGAATTCTGTGTTTCATTCTCACTACAATCTTAGTTCAGTTTTTTATTGTCATTATTATCCCGTGCCACAGTGACCTGACAATATTTTGTTATTTATTACTCCATTCAAATGATTCATTAATTATGTATTTTATGTACAGTTGCAATCAAAATTCTTCACCCCACATTGCTTTTTAGGCTTACTGGCAAAATGTACAATTTTTCAGCTGTTTGCAAGAAACAAAGTAGACAAGAACAGTTGAAATAGTTTAATAAAACTAATATTACCATGTTTTTTTTATCCAAATTCAACACAAAATGCTACTTTTAATCACTATTGCCATCTCAAAATTATTCAACCCCCTGTCTCAAGCACACCTGATGCAACTAATCAAAATTACCCAACCCCTGTTTCAAGCACACTTAATGCAACTAATCAAGGACTTCATTAGTTTATGTGTGCTTGAGATAGAACACATAAATACCTGGACTGGCTAGTAGTTTGTTGAGATTGACATTTGATTGCATGTTAGAACTATGGCTAAGTCAAAAGAATTGTCCAGAAAGTTCAGAGAAGAGATCATTACCTTGCACACCAAGGAAAAGGGTACAAAAAGATAGCAAAAGCTCTGAGTGTTCCTAGAGATACAGTTGGAAGCATAGATCGCAAGTTCAAAGTTAAAGGAACAGTGGCTACACTACCTGGACGTGGCAGAAAGAGGAAACTATCAGCAGCTGCCATCAGAAGCAAGTGGTCAAAAACCCTTGAGTAACTGCAGAACACCTGCAGCAAGATTTGGGGGCAGCGGGCACTGAGGTTTCAATTTGCACAGTAAGGCGCATACCAGGGACAGACTTTCCATCTGGCATAGCGGGCATTTTCCCGGTGGGCCGACACGTTATTTGGGCCGACAGTCGGCCACTTTTTTTTTATTTTAAATATTGGTCTGACCAGCCCATAATACCAGACAGTTGATCAGCAGCCCGATTGACAATGGGCTGGCCCAATCACATTGTTAAACATCAACCCCTTTCACTTTGGTCCTGCCAGTGTAATGCACTCAGCACAAAAAAAAGTCAGCGCAAGAGTTTGTTCATAACTCCCAACCAGCCCTCAACACACGCTGGTCTGCGGCCCATAGGTTATTTTCTACACTGACACGTGACCCATCTCACCCAATCATATCATGAAACACTTCCCCCCTTTTGTGTCGTAATGTAATCTGTTAGGATCTTCGAAAAATTGAGACAAAATGGAAAGGTGCGAAGAAACTGCAAGACAAGAAGAAGCTGGCTCTTCAAGCCAACAAGGCAAAGCGCACACCCAAGAATATTACTGAACTGGAGGCCATTGCCCATGAGGAATGGGCTAAGATTCCTCAGGAATGTTGTCAGAGGATGGTGTGTGGTTATGCATCACATTTGCAGCAGATCATAACAGCAAAATGGTGCACTACTAAGTATTGAAGATGCTTATCATGAAGGGGTTGAATAATTTTGAGACTGCAATGGTGATTAAAAGTAAAATTTTGTGTTGAATTTGGACCAAAACCCTCCTAATATTAGTTTCATTGAACTACTTAAACAGTACTTGTGTAATTTGTTTATTGCAAACAGCTGAGAAATTGTATATTTTGCCAAAAAGCCTAATATGCATTGGGGGTTGATTGCAGCTGTTTTAAATGAACCATAAACCATTTGACTTCAAAGTTCAAAGTAATGAACAATTTTCATCTCAATGACTTCAAAGTGGTTCAGTGCTTTGCTCCCCTCTTAACTACTTTCGAGGTATATAGTAGTTATCAGATATGAAATGATCTGAAAAAAAAAAAAAAAAGAAAGAAAATAAAGGGATATTGCTTTTTATCTCTGCCTGCCCAGGGGTTACTTTCCTACTATTCATCCACAGATGAAACATAGAGAGATCCTCTGGTTCATATCCCCATTGCTTTTGGCACTAGTAGAATGTACAATATTGTGACAAAATTAAATTCTTCCTGGGACAAACATCGCAAACAAGGACAACATTTAGTTTTTTTTATTTTAAACAAAATGAAAAAGAACACAAAATTAAAGAATGTTATATTTCCGTCAGGAAGACATAAGCGCAAAAGAAAAATCTGTTCAACAATAAGCCAAGATCAAGCTGACAAGGCTGTGTTTGAGCCTGTCAGCACTTTATATTATTCCAAAAATCCCATTTTTAGATCAACATTTTAATCAGCATTTTTGTTCTCTGAAACAGTTCCTTCATAACACAGTATGATGCCCTGGTTTACCTTTGTGGAACGTGAATTTTTAGGCTTTCTTGTGCTGGTAATGGAGTTTGTCAGTCTGTTTTGACGGTTGTTCTGGGGAGACATACCACATGACCACACCTGAGGGATTGATGGAGAGTGTAAACTCTGTGGTGGCATCTAACCCTGTCATCGTCAAGCCAGTAAACACGTCATAGACCTAAAAGCAAGGGAAGAGGATACATACATGTTATACACACACACACGCATACATACTTACATATATGGACCAGAGAATATTTGACATTTTTTCTTCACAAAAGAACCAAAACAGTTACATGTTTACAACTCCAGTACTACTTTAAAAGTAAATAAAAACAGAACACAATAATTTGTAAAAAAAAAAAAAACAAACAAAAAAAAAACTGCATTTACAGACGTTTAAAACATTCAATGCATTGTAGGATTTTCAATTGAGTATATGTCAGAAACAATTAGCAAATTATCACATTCTGCACACATTCATCCAAATATGAATACACAGGCTAACACATAGAGGGTGAATAAACCTCATAGTTGCCAGCATTATAGTTGAGTTTAGCCAGAGAGGTGTGGTAGAGGTAGGGCATGTCTGTCCGTCGACTCAAGAATACGAGGGAGCTGGCTGAATGAGACAGAGGCCTCCAGTGAACCTCAATATGACTCTTCTCCTGTGTAATAACAAACAGACATGCACATGCACACACACACACATACATTCACACAACACATACACAAAATAAAGAAAGAAAATGAAAAAGTTTTTTAAAAACACATCCCTTGATTTTCATAGAGCCAATCTATTCATCCAAATCCCCAATTTCTTCCCTCTTCAACATTTAACATCATTAACACTACTGTATTATTGTGTATACTATTTACTATTTTAATGATGATGACCTGCAGGAGGCGTCTTCCTGGTATGCCCATTCGGTCCTGGTTGATGGCAATAGCCACTTTGTTTTGTAGTATGGCCCTTGCACTGCTGTCCAAGTTTCGAAGGTCATTAGACATAATGAGAGGTGCAGCCATTATCGCCCAGAGAGCCATCTGAGAGCGAGCCTGGTCCACACTGAGACCAAAGTTTCCAATGATGAGCTGAAGAAAGATATCAGAGCTATGTGAGGCATGAATAGACATTTAAAAAATGGGTCATTGGCAATGAATGTATAGTAAGGCACACAAGAGCTGAGAGGTTGATATACACAGTATCATTATGATGTACATAAACTATAATATATTATTATAACATATACTTTTAATTTCATATGCTTGATTATTATAGTCATGTGTCCTTTATTATAGCTGTCATTATTATTATCATTGCTGTGCATTCCTCTTTCTCTCTCTCTATCTCTCCCTCTCTCGACCTCTGTCCACCCCTCCTCCTTTCTACTACTCTACCCATAGGGTTGAGGCAGATGGCTGCCCATCCAGAGCTTGGTTCTGCTTAAGGTTTCTGCCTATTAAGAAGTTTTTCCTCACTGCTGTCACCAAGTGCTTGCTTATAGGGGAATTGTTGGCTGCTTGTACATTAAAGAGTATGGTCCTGACCTGCTGTATGTGGAAAATGTCTGTGTGTGTCATTATTTATCTGTGTGTCATATGACTGTCAAAGTGACTACCCTACCCTGTCAACCAAATACAAAAATGAAGGAAAAAAAAAAAAAACCTTTCACAATGGTTTGGAGCAAATTAACCTTGGGTGTGAATATACCCTGAGAGACAGCAGTTAGAGCTCTGATTACCTGTACTAGCAGTTGTAATGTTTGGAGGTATAGGATCCATAATGAAGACCAATCAATCTTACCATGTCAGGGTCATTCCACCGTCCAGGCCCTGCAACCGGCTGCAGATCGTCCTGGTTGACGGAGAACCACTCAATGATGCCTTGCACACTGTCCCATGAGTCCTGGATATCATGGTAATTCCTCCACAAATGACAAATATCCCCCAGCAGAGAGTAGTTCACCTGGTAGGAGCAGAAACAGAATTTGCCATTCAGAGAGCCATGCCACTGCATAGCTAAAAATCTTATTTTACCTACAATGGCATACAAGGGCCATTGCAGATTAAAAAAATAGTTATGGAGCCTGGGAAGGGGGACGATATTCTGAGAAAAAAATCATTTCAAAGATTAAACTTGCAAATTTATGATAATCTCTGAGATTATATAGTCAGAAATTTATGAGAAAAAACTCAGAAATGCTCTGAGAGCATGTTTGATAAATTTGAAAGTCACAAATACATGAGAATAAACTTTTTGTGAAGGAACCACATGGCAACACTTTAAAGCTGCAGTGGGTAAGATTGAGAAGAAAGCAGACTTAGCCTGAAAATTCCACAACACAAGTTTCACGTCACTCTCCCTCCCTCTCCACTGCACTCATGCCCTGCCTCCAAGCCCCTCCTCCCTGCCACGTCTGCCCTGCTGCCGTGACAACCAGTAACGTTAGCCTTCGCATCGGAAACAAGCTAACTCTGCCTAGCCGCTACATCACAGTCACTAACATACCGTACACACTGCAGAGTGTTACTGTAACAATCACCATATTAGCTTTATGGTTATTTGTTGTCTTAGCCATATGCTATTGTTGGCAGCGGTGGTATGGGCAGTTTCTCCTTTGTGGGTGGCTGTTGCTCTGCCATAGCTTTCACTAGCCTCCTGACGCCATTCAGAGAGCTGTTTGATTTGGCGGCAGCCGGCAGCATGAGCGGAGGGAGGGGGCGGTTCACAGCATGTGTGAGTAGTGACTGACAGATGTCAGACACTCCCTCAGACACTCCTCTGGCTCTGACTGGTTGTTTTGTGTCGGGCGCGGTGGATTCTTGCAAATTCTTCAAATTCTTGCACAGTGGGAGCAGTAAGTGGGACAAATGGAGCTGTGTTTTTTCACAGATTACATGTTTCATGTTCTGCTGTCTGGGCATAGGGACAGTTTTAGCAAATATGACAAAAAATTACTTTTATACAAGTTACCTACTGCAGTTTTAAAAAGTCAGGCTCATTACATCACAGACACCATCACTTGCCTTGTATAAGGCCGAGAATCACCATATTATCATAAGCATTCAGACTCCAAAGAAATTGCTCATAGATGTAACCAGCAATATCCTTGCATCTGTCCATTACATTCCAAATGCACAAAAGTTATCACATCATCCAAATCAGTATGTTGTACTTTTTTGAATAGGCCCAATTCATTGCATTATCTCCTCAAAGTCTGTATGTTTATGATAATATGGTGATTCTGGGCTAAAATCAGGAGTATTTCTTTATTGCTAAATCCCATTGCTGAGTAGATTTTGATTCATCAGTTTCACAGTTTGGAGTGCTAAGAGAAAGTCTATATAATGACGTTATACTAAATTATATGCAACATTCATGGTTTTTGCATTAATCATGTCACTTTGAAAGAAGTATTATAGACTAATACATATTGACAATTAAAGTAGAAAAAACAATGTAATACCTATTTCCTGCCACAAATGCTGAAAAAAAAAGAAAGTCATAAGTTTTTCATAAACCAGTGGTTTTTATAATGCCAGATTTTATGGGATGCTGCAGCCACCTCAGCAGCCCAAAGTCCCATGTCCATGATTAGATCATCAACTGCAGACATAATACATGCCAAAAGGAGGTGTCTGTGGTGTGATGAGGTTAATCCAACCTCCAACCACCATTATTTCTTCTAACTTTATGGGTTTAATCTTGTAAATTCTTTTTTTTTTTCTCTCATACAACCCCCGTCCCTGGCTACATATTTTTTTTCTCACGTACATTGGCTCTAACACCCTGATATGGTTAATGGGTTCGAAAATTAGCAAAAAAAAAAAAAAAAAAAAGTTTTCAATACAAATACACTTGTTTCAAGAAGTTTCAAGTCTCAGTGCAGTGATACATCCAGTCTTGTTTAAGGATATTGGCACAGCTCTGTCCAAATTCCAATCACCCAACAACATGGTTTGACAGTGATGTAGAGATGACACTCACTGTAGGTGGAAGTCCTCCCAAATAGGCAGGCCAACTACAGGAGTAGGCTATAGGTCTGCCTGTAGCATTCAAAGCCTTGGACATCAGAGGATAACCTGTGTGACACAAGAAAACACTTGCTATGGCTAACCAATGATCTCAGGTGGCTTCTTGTACTAAAGAATTTTAGGTTTTCAGGTACATCATTCCATGTATTTTAATAGGCTCGGAGATGCTCTTACCCAGCATTTGTTCCACAGGATTTGAGTAACAGCCATCAAACTTCAGATAATCTACCCCCCAACTAGCAAAAGTCTGGGCATCAATCTCAATTTTATCTAGTGTGGTGCCTGGGAATCCCATACATGTGTGAGTGCCCATGTCTGCATAGATGCCAAGCTTCAGTCCACGGTCATGGATATACCTCGCCAGTTTTGCAATGCCCCCTGGGAACCTGGAGGAAAGCAAGCAAACACTGTTATTTTACAGGAAGCTAACTAAAGCATGAGCCAAGTGTTTCAGTTACACACGCCCCATTTATACATTTAAGATGCATGTCGAGGTACGCACCAACAGACAATAAGAAGGAGGCATTAATCACAAACAACATTTTTATTTAAAACATAATAAAAATATCTGTCAATCACCAAAAACATCACAAAAAGAAGAATCATTTTTGAATAATCTGTGCTGAAACAGTTAAGCGAGATAGCAATTAACCAGTAATACACCGGATCCCAGTCTGAGGGTCGAGACCCATAAAACTGCAGTTTTGCCCATGAGTGAAACTGCCTGGTGAGGATGGACTTGCTAATTAGGTCCACAATGCAAACTCAGAATGGCAGATTATGTTTATTGAAATCTTCGAAAGCAAAACTGTACTTCAAGAGGTCATTAGAATAATTCAAATGAATTCAACTGTCAACAGTCTCTACTGCAGGGCTTTCTAAACAAATGATTGCACAGTAATGTTGACACAACACAGACGTGCTGAATCTACAATGTGAAGGAAGTAGACCTACCTGGAGGGTTCAGGCTGCAGCCTCCCTTGTTCATCTCTCAGCAATGACATCCAGCAGTCATCTATGATTACATACTTGTAGCCCAGCTCCTTCCACCCATCCTCAACCAGCCGGTCAGCCATGTCTTTGAACAGATCTTCCCTGTGAACAGGGTGGACAGAGAAAGAGCGTTTCTCAGCCATGCAGACCTTTTTTATCATTTCAAACTTTTTGTCCAAACCTGGCCTTCCCAATGGGCTTAGGTCATGTAAACACACTCTACACTCTAACATTAATTTCTGCTTACCAGTTTTATGCCATTTTGACAAATTTTCACCACTATACAAATGTGATGTAATCCTCCACATTTTTTACATAAATGAAACTCTTGAATACACTCTGCAACTGGATCCAAATTTAGGTAGCATATGCACATATACACTGCTCAAAAAAATAAAGGGAACACTAAAATAACACATCCTAGATCTGTATGAATGAAATATTCTTATTAAATACTTTGTTCTTTACATAGTTGAATGTGCTGACAACAAAATCACACAAAAATTATCAATGGAAATCAAATTTATTAACCCATGGAGGTCTGGATTTGCAGTCACACTCAAAATTAAAGTGGAAAAACACACTACAGGCTGATCCAACTTTGATGTAATGTCCTTAAAACAAGTCAAAATTAGGCTCAGTAATGTGTGTGGCCTCCACGTGCCTGTATGACCTCCCTACAATGCCTGGGCATGCTCCTGATGAGGTGGCGGATGGTCTCCTGAGGGATCTCCTCCCAGACCTGGACTGAAGCATCTGCCAACTCCTGGACAGTCTGTGGTTCAACGTGGCTTTGGTGGATGGAGCGAGACATGATTTCCCAGATGTTTAGTTTAGTTTATTTAGATCCCCATTAGCTTTTGCCACGCAGCAGCTATTCTTCCTGGGGTCTAAGATGTGCTCCATTGGATTCAGGTCTGGGGAACGGGCAGGCCAGTCCATAGCATCTATGCCTTCGTCTTGCAGGAACTGCTGACACACTCCAGCCACATGAGGTCTAGCATTGTCTTGCATTAGGAGGAACCCAGGGCCAACCGCATCAGCATATCAGGGGTCTGAGGATCTCATCTCGGTACCTAATGGCAGTCAGGCTACCTCTGGCGAGCACATGGGGGGCTGTGCGGCCCCCCAAAGAAATGCCACCCCACACCATTACTGACCCACTGCCAAACCGGTCATGTTGGAGGATGTTGCAGGCAGCAGAACGTTCTCCATGGCGTCTCCAGACTCTGTAACGTCTGTCACATGTGCTCAGTGTGAACCTGCTTTCACCTGTGAAGAGCATAGGGCGCCAGTGGCGAATTTGCCAATCTTGGTGTTCTCTGGCAAATGGTAAACGTCCTGCATGGTGTTGGGCTGTAAGCACCACCTGTGGACGTCGGGCCCTCATACCACCCTCATGCAGCAAACCTTCTTGCCACAGCTTGCATTGATGTGCCATCCTGGATGAGCTGCACTACCTGAGCCACTTGTGTGAGTTGTAGACTCCGTCCCATGCTACCACTAGAGTGAAAGCACCGCCAGCATTCAAAAGTGACCAAAACATCAGCCAGAAAGTATAGGAACCGAGAAGTGGTCTGTGGTCACAACCTGCAGAACCACTCCTTTATTGGGGGTGTCTTGCTAATTGCCTATAATTTCCACCTGTTGTCTATTCCATTTGCACAACAGCATGTGAAATTGATTGTCAATCAGTGTTGCTTCCTAAGTGGACAGTTTGATTTCACAGAAGTGTGACTGACTTGGAGTTACATTGTGTTGTTTAAGTGTTCTCTTTATTTTTTTTTGAGCAGTGTGGTATCACGGCAGAAGATGAGACAGTCTTCTTGTTTGTCTGGAGATGACAAAATAATAGTGATCATAAGAAATTGACTTTATTATTAGATAATGAGTAAATTAATTTGCGATAATGGGATAAACAAACTGAAACCAGCCAGTCTCAGCTTCTGTCCGGCTCCAAGAAATTCTGCTTAATGCAATGGGTTTTCACCGATGGATGGCACCACAGCAAAGTAATAAATCTGTTGTGTTTTTATTGTATTTTTATTCTATTCTATTTTTATAAAGCTGCTATCTCTATTTTATTCATATTTATTTTTATATGTATATATTATATATTCTTGAATATTTTACACCAAGCAAAATTTCATTACTGGTGATGATGTTATATTGTGAGTATAAGTATATGTATATGACAATAAAAGAATCTTGGAAATCTTTTTGACTGTAAATCAGTGGCCATGAGTCTGACATATTTGAAATTTTGCACCCTTCATGCCATTATTCCAAGAGAGGGTTTAGGGATTCTCCAAAAATCTACCAGACTGCCACAGTGTTTGACAGAAAGCACAATTTGTTTGTCACAACTCTGCACTGCAGAAGCAGAAGTATGTAACTCATTGTATGGTTTCTTACTCTGGGTGCAGTCCCCTCTTTTGCTCTGCACTCTGACTGTATTCTCTTTGTCATCTGATTAATTGCTGGACATTGATTGATTTCTACCTCAGTCTGTTATCTTGATAGTGATTAAGCCTTTGGTGTCTTTGCTCAAAATATCAATATCAAATAAAACTGGACAAGTTCCCCCTGGCAGGAAATTTTGAGTGATACAGTGCGCAAACGCTGGGGTGTGTGGCTAGGGCTAGCATATTAGCACAACAACCTGATAGCAAAAGTCAATCCTGTTCATAGGACCTCATTTTAGCATCAGCCACAATGCTAAACTAACATTAGCAAGTCAAATAACACATTAAAAAGATCTCAAACACCATTAGAATGCACTTAAGAATCATTTTAATGTAGGTCAGCATGTTAGCATTAGCATGCTAATCATTAGCATATTAGCACAACAACCTGATATCAAACCATTTCAAACTCACCAGTAATAGGCTCAGCTGTGGCTCATTATCAAGACACTGCACAGCTTGATGTTGAGCTGATCATTTGAATCAGCTGCATAGCTGCAGCTGAATCTACACATGTGTTTGTGTGTGTGTGGCAGAGGAGTGCACAGAGAGGTACTGAGGCTCAGAGGTTGCCACGGCAATTTGAGCTGGTTGCCATTGACGATAGGGGCCCCCCAGGTAGACAGACAGGGGCAGACAAAAATGTGGAGAGGAACAGCCATTTTCTGCCTTTGCAAGTCTCTCTGATTTTTTGAGCACATTATGAGAGACAGAACAAATTTGTCTGAAGACTTGGAAAAAAAATCATGCGTGTAGAGTGTAAATTGTGGCTGGGAGGAGTGTGGAAAGAGAAAAAAATCTGGAGTTTTGTCCGCCCCCCCCCCCCCCCCCCCCATTGGTGACAGAACCCACTCTGACATGAACATTCCGTGCAATACACACCCATTATAATCTCCAGCGGTCGCCATGGTGATGGGTCCTTTTGGCTCTGTGAGCGTCTGAGAAACGTCTGAATTTGGCCTCGTGACCCCTCAAACAAACGCTTCTCACGCAAACAACAAAACTCCTATTGCCGGAATTTCTTCACCATCAAAGCTACAAGGCTTTGCTGTACACGCTGATCAGTTTATTTTTTTTGCTGGGGTCAAAAATGTGGATTTTAGAGCGAGTTAAAAAATGGTTGGCTTCTGTCTCTCCTGTTTTTGATTTGTATTGGACCTTATGGGCCAGGTCAGAGTTACTCTCTTCGCTCAGAGGTTCAGAAGTCAAACATCATAAGTCCTATTGTTCAGCCAGGCACATTGTGAGAATCAGCACAAGTGGCACTACAACCTTGGCAAATTTCAAATGCATAGAGTGAAATTTGTGGTTTGGAGGAGCGTGGAAAGAAAAAAATTCAGACACTTTTCAGAGCGTCTCTCCACTCTGGCAGTTGGTCTCCTCCACTCTAGCCTAAACATTCCGTGCAATACACACCCATTATAATTTCAAAATTTCTCCCAAAACGATCATGGTCATTGATCAGCGATTGATCAAAAACTATACAACCTATCAAAACGTGGAATAATACACCAATAGGCAAGACTGTCTAAGTTTTAAAGTTGGAATGGCGTCTCTAGATGAACATATGCCGGAGCAGTAGGCAGTAGAAAAAGTCCAATGATTTGTTCGTTTTTTTTTTACCTCCTCCCATTCATTTCTTATGGGAAATTTTCGTATTCTGTAGAGAAAAATAATAGCACACCGATCCCGATCAAGACGCATGTTTTGATATATATATATATATATATATATATATATATATATATATATATATATATATATATATATATATATATATATATATATATATATATATATATCGCCTGGGTGCTCTCAAAACTGTAGGACTAGCAGCGAATCGAAATTTGACACGGTAGAAGAATAATAAGAAAAAACACCCAGTATAACAATAGGGCTCGGGGCGAAGCTGTAGGGGCAATAGGCCTCAGTGCGATTGCCCCGTGGCCCTAATAATAAAGAAGAACAAACACGCAGAAGAACAAGAGTGTTCAGTGCTTTGCACTACGGCTATTTCATAGCTGTAGGGGCAATAGGCCTCAGGGTGATTGCCCCGTGAACCCTAAAAAGAAAAAACACGCAGTATAACAATAGCTGTAGGGGCATAGGGCTCAGTGCGATTGCCCCGTGGCCCTAATAATAAATAGTGAGAAGCGCAAGTGCAACCTTCCAGCTCGCCCACTAATAAGAAGAAGTAGAAGAAGAAGAAGAAACATGCAGAAGAACAAGAGTCTTCAGTGCTCAGCACTGTATCACTAATAATAATAAAAAGAAAAAACAGTATAACAGTAGGGCTATTTCATAGCTGTAGGGGCAATAGGCCTCAGGGCAATTGCCCCGTGGCCCTAATAATAATAATAAATAAGAAGAAGAAACACGCAGAAGAACAAGAGTGTTCAGTGCTCAGCACTGTATCACTAATAATAAAGAAGAAGAACATGCAGAAGAACAAGAGTGTTCAGTGCTCAGCACTGTATCACTAATAACATAAAAAAAAATCAGGTAAGCTAAATCACAGAAATTCAGCAATTAATCATACCTGATGCAGTTCTCTGGGTCATCTTTACAGTCAATGTCACAGCGGAAGCGTTCCCAGGCCATCCATCCCATAGGTGGGGTCCTCAGCAATCCGTTGTCTAGGGCCACAGTCAGAGAGATGAGGGCAAAGAGAGTTGTTGCTAAGGGCCCCATTCCTAAAAGAAGAAATGTCCAAATTAAACATTTACTTAACATTTGCTCACACACAGGCAAATATACAGAATGTTTTTTGATAAATTTATGTTTAACTGATTCACATTTGTGTGTACTATGAAGAATGTTGTAAACTGACAATTCAATCGTCTTCATTTCTTACTCAACAAGTGATATTTAAGCTACTTTCATGAGTTAGACATCAACTGACACTGCTTTTGGCATTTTACTCCTCCTAGTTCACTACTACTTCTGCTCAGTGCTCTGCTCAGTGTTGTATATAAACTAACAATTCAACTGCCTGAACATATTAAGTGAAACTATGTCCAAACTACTGAACTTGATCCAGACAATTCTGTTATGTTGTCTGGGAAAACGGAAAAGATGCTACATGTGCTTAGGTGCAAAACACACAGCAAAATTTTGTTAATGGTGCTAAAGGTGTTTCCTGTGCCTTGTTTATTACCATTATCACTCAGTTTGTGATCAGAGTGAATCTATGACAGATTCTGACAGCAGCAGTACCAATGCTGAGATGTCCTCTGTGTCCAGCACGGTGAAACTGAAAGCTAATGTCCACAACACCATGCTTCTTCAGACTGTTAAAGCATGGCCAAGGAGGGAGAAAAAACATTCACCATCTGTTAAATTGCTGCAGCCAGAGAACCTTCATGAGGGTGTAGTGAAAGCACTTGCCTGACCAGTAGTAAGGCACTAGACACTGCATCCCCACAGAGATGCACTACTCCTGTAACAGCACGTTGTGAAAGTATCACTGGAAAATATATGCATAATAATATATGCCCCCAATAAAAGGACAACAAGGAGAACAAACAAGGAAACAATCCAAAACAGAAAAAAACAGAAAAAAAAAATATATATATATATATATATATATATATATATATAAACAGAAAAAAAAAATAAATAAAAAAAAAAAAAAAATATATATATATATATATATATATAGGGGCAACAAAACTCAAAGACAGATAGATGCATAAAAATAAATAAATAATAAATAAATGACAGCAGTAGGGCAACATACAGCCTTCAACATTTCTCCAAAAAAGAGAGCAGAGGGAACCAAAATTCATGGAATAGATGACCATTATTGTATTTTTTCAAAGTTAGTTTTTCTAAGGGTAAGAATGCTGACAATTGATCAAGGAAAATCTTAAAAGATGGAGGGGAATCATTCTTCCAGAATAAAAGTATACATTTCTTTGCAAAATAAGTAACCAGAATTAATATCCTGCATTTTTTGTTATCTAACTGTAAATTTATATGTGTTATTTAGTAAATATAAACTCCTGTTTAGCTCAAATTTTATGTTCAAAACTGATTGTGTGAGGGAATGGATTGAGTTCCAATAACTTTTTAAAAGATCACATTCCCAGAACATATGCATGAATGATCCCTCCATCTTTTTACATCTGGGACACTTTGGTAAAATATCCTTTGATATTTTATGCATTTTTATTATTTATTTAGTTAAGTAGGATGAATTTGAAATTAGCTTCCTTAATTTTATAACTTGTGAATGGGAAATGTATTCTTTCACAGATATTTAACCAGGCATTGTCTTCTAGATTTCTTTCCAACTCCTTCTCCCAAATATTTTTTAATAATAGGAAAGACGATTGGCCTTCTCTTGATAAAATATTATAAAATTTGCTAATTTTTCCTTTAATTGTGTTTGAAGATAACAGATTGTCTTCAACTTCAGATAATCCAAGCCGTAATTTCTTTTCTTTAATAAGTGAATGAGTAATGCTCCGAATTTGTAAATATTTTAAAAAATGTTTGTTGGGAATGTTATATTCTGATCTTACATCAATAAAGGATTTCAACTGCATGTTCAAATTTAACAAGTCTTTGAATTGTGTTACACCCGAATTTATCCATTGACCCACATTAACCATTGTAATTTGAGTATTCAAGTCTGGATTCTGAAAAATCGGAGAATAAATAGAGGTACATGATATGATTCCACTTTTTTTTCTACAGTCTCTCCAAGTTTGCAGTGTATTAAAAACAGAGAAGCATTTGTCCATGTTTTTATCTTTTCGAAGTGATTAATGAATAGTAAGGAGATGAGAGGCAGAGGTTCAAATGGTTTTGCTTCCATCTGAAACCACAGGGACTCATATCGTTCCATTGACCATGATATCATGTTCCTTAATTGAGCTGCCCAAAAATAATATTGAAGGTTAGGCAAACCAAGATTCCATAGAAACCATAGATTCTGGCTTCATGAGCGTCTTTAAACTGATCCGAGGTTTTTTATTATTCCAAATAAATCTTGAGAGGGAACTGTTTATTGATTTGAAAAACTCCACAGATAAAAAACATGGAAGCATCTGGAAAAGAAAATTAAACCTAGGAAGAACATTCAATTTAATTCCATTTATTCTCCCTAAAAGTGACAATGGCAGGGAAGACCATTTTAACGATGGGAGAGTTGGCAAAGAAATTTTTATACAAGATAAAATGTTCTGCCATTTCAGATGTAAGGTACTATCAAATTACAGTTTTTGCCCTTTGTTTGAACACTTATTGCAACTTGGCTCACTGGGCTCTATTTTCAATTCTGCGGCCGGTGCGGCACAGTCACGCCGCAAAGTCAGGTCCGCTTCGCCGATGGGGCGTGGCGGCACAGATTTTGGTATTTTCATGCACTGTGCCGCCGGCGAAAGTCCTCGCCCTTCTCATCTCAATCCCACCCAGCGGCGCAACTCGGAAGGAGGGAGGGGAGAAGGCGTGGAGTGGGTTTGACACAGCCGAGTCCAATCTTCATCAATCACACCAGCTCCTTGCCTCAACTTTAAAAACGCCGCTGGCTAGGCGCATGGCAAGTTTCGAGGATGACTGAGCCCGCGCAGGAAACTGTCTGACGCCCAAACTTCTCCCAGGAGGAGACTGACGTCCTGGTCCAGGAGGTTCAGGCTCAGCCTCGCAAAATTTATTTCAATACTGTCTATCTGTTTAGTGTAAAAAATTATTGATCGTCAGATGTTTTTTGAACTGATGTAACCGCAAATACTCACTTAATGACAAAGCTGGGCGGCAAGGCGCTCCCTCCTCTCCCGTGCGCTCTGCTGCTCTCCCAGTTGACATGGCACATGCAGTTCGGCCTCTCTCTTTCTTAAGTCCCCTAATGTGTCCTCCGTGAGTTCATAGTGACATCCACGTCGTACAGCCATGTTGTGTAAAACGCAACATGCCACGAAGAATGCACCGACACTCTGAGGGCTGAATGTTAATGAACCACCTGTCCAGTCCAGACATTTAAAACACATTTTGAGAACCCCATATGTGTGTTCGATGACTGACCGAGCACTGCTGAAAACACTGTTAAAACCACGCTGCCGTCTTGTTGATGGTGTGATATATGGCGTCATCAACCACATTTTCAGTGGATTGCCGTTATCACCTAGTAGCCACCCATCCAGAGGGGTGTCCCCCTGAAAGACTGTAGGGATGCTAGAATTCGCCACGATGAACGATGAACATGTGCAGACCCGGGGAAATTGGCATGCATATTTGTCACCAGGCAATTTGAGTCACAGATCACCAGACATCTCTGTTTCACCTGTGTACATTCGGTCAGGTTGAATAACGTGCTTGCGATGTGGTCAGATGAGATACTGATCAAAATATAGAAATATAGGTCTGACTGTATGTGCTGACTCAGATAGTTGCATTGAATTGCGGCTGTTGATAATTATTGATCGCAGTGAAATGCCAGACACTGTGGAAACCTGCCTGTGAGGTATTGGTGACGTGAGCGCACGACTCCACTGGTGCGCCGCTGGCGCACAGAGTTGACCAGGTCTGGGGTGGCAAGCTTCCAGTGCACTTTTATGCCGCCGGCGTGGACCAAAATGGAACGAAAATCCAAATCCACCAGCTGATTATGCCGACACCTCCCACTACTGCGCCGCAACGCCCATCCTGGCGTACCTCTGTGCGCCTCGGTTTACCAAAACACCAAGTGCGCTGTGCACCTGCCTGCGCTGCACGAAAATACCACTGTGCGGGTTGCACACCCTGCACCACGCCGGCGGCAGAATTGAAAATAGAGCCCACTGTGTCAAAACTCTACACACAAGCAAACAGACACAACACTGGGAGATAAAGCATTCACATCTATGTCAAACTGAAACTCTGCTCTCAAAACCTAACAATCCTGTCAAAATGTCACTGATGACAAAATGACACACACTTGCTTCAGATGAATACACTTTCAGATTAGCAGCAACACACTGGTGTACTTAATATAAAACATTGTACTGTTTTTATTCAGTTTCTCAAAGCATTCTGTGAAGATCAATGCAACACTGTTTGTTACACAGTTTTTGTTATGTTTTTTCCCAACAAAAATTTTTACAACAACCAAAAATGAAAAGTATTGTAATAGAATTACTGTAAGGTTACAAATTAGATCAACTCAATACAGTACATTACAGTACAGTACTATACTTAACAGTACAGTTCATACAGTAAAGAGAAAATAAAACAAAAATAACCCTTACCCTAATAATGCTTACACGATTTATGTTGATAAATACTTGCCTATCTGCAAGTAGCTGGTGGAGACCGAATGCATTGTTTGCTCTGACTATTTCTACAATGGTAAGTTCCTGCTGTTGGGTGAACAGGCATTGCTGTCCACCCCCAGAAGGTCTTCTAGCCATTCTGTAGGGAAATGCAACCAAGAATTGTTATTGGTTTGCTTTTTTACAGTAATGTATATACTGTACTTTGCTGTATAGTACCATACCATACCAAGTTCCATACACAGTACTAAAATATCTCAATATAAATCACTGCATGTTTCACAAAACTTTATTGTATTTACAGTACTGTACTGAATACTGTACACAGTACTGTAACATCTCAATGGTGCAGTATTATGTACTGTAGCAGAACCGGCCTCCAAATGACCTCTTTCTTTCCCTCCTTTTCTGGTGATACTCAAGGGAAATGGAGGTGTAAACCCGCCAACTGATTGAATTATAGACCATCTGGTTTACCTATAATGCAATCTGATTTCAAAGAGAGACAGGAAGTCTGGCTCAGTAAACTACTTTGCTAACACACTGAAGAAAGAGAGCCAAAAGGTCAACGCCTATCTCCTAACCAGGATGTCCCACTCAATGCTAATTACTCCCCCAATAGCCCCAAGGACTCAATACAACAAAGCTGCCTGAAGAGACAAATGGCATGCCTCAGAGGAATCCACAAACATCAGCAAATGCTGATGGGTTGTAAACCGGACATTCATTGAAGCAACCGGTGATATATGTTTGTGTGCTTTTTCTCAATACTCCAGGATAACTTAACTCTTCATGTTTCCAACTTGCAGGACTCGTCGTACACATAATATTGATGTTTTTCCAGTATCTCTGACCTGAAGTATGACCAAGTTGTGATTTTAATGGTTTTATAAAAGTTTGTCTGAATTGTCACCACAAAACCATACTGCCATCCAGAAGTTCCTAACCGTCAGATTGAATATGCTTGACTTGACACATTTATCGATAAGTAACCGTAATGATGATAATCATCTTGGCAAATATAGTCTGCCTTTCTTTATTTCTTTATTCTTTATTTTTTAATTTTTTGGTATTAGTTATACATTGAGTAATTATACATGTTGGGATGAAACTGTACCAGGATTATCATTTAATGTTGCCACCCAACCATAGTAAGCGTCTAATGCATGCTGTGAACAATGTTGGAATGTCATTGAAAATTTGTCATTGAAATTATATGTGATTGACCATAGTGAAAAGCAGATGAGCCCCTCGTATGAATCATTGATTTGTTCAGCTCCTTGAGGCGATTGCGCGTCACAAAGCGTCTCACATGTTCAACGACCTGCCCATTAGACACGCCCCTGGAGCGAGATTTAAATGTCTGCAGCCGCAGCATGAATTTAGGGCGCGCTACTCAGTCTTGTCAAGTTATGTTCTAGTTTAGTGCGCGTTACTCAGTCTTGTCTTAAGTTATGTTACGTTATGTCTTAGTTTTGTTTGTTACTTCTTAGTTGTCTTAGTCTTGTACAGTCGTTTTGCTCTTTAAGTTTTTCCCGTCTTCGAGCTACTCTAAAGCCATGCCGAGTAGCGTGATTTAATTTTCCGAAGACGTGTTTCTATAGTTTGCCGTAAACCTTCCTTTTAGTCAAATAATAATAATTTTGTAGACCCTCTTCGATCGGCCATCGAAGAGACTATCAATTTTGTTACTATCAGTCTAAAATAATTCTTCACAGACTCAACCGAACCAAAACCCTGCAGCCAGCTGTTGATCCTTGGTCCGACTAACGACCCTCCGGAGCCGTCCCTTATCTGTAACCGACACCTCAGAACCAGTTCCAGAGACGTCACCGTCCAACATCAGCTCGTCACCTTGGTGCGCTTGGCCTTCACCAGACCACTGAGCAGATCAAGCCACGGACGACTATCTGGGCATCTTCAAGTTAGTTTGGAGCAGAATACACCGGGACGACATCAGTCAAGTAGGCATGCTAAGCGGGTTTGAATAAGAGTTGGTCCGTGAGGTTAAGATACTGCTAATTTATCCAAATTCTCTCGACTGCTCGTTTAATCCCTTCACTTTACGTTCGCGTCCCCATTATTCCCTTTACAACTACTTCTCACTATCGCCAAACTTGTTTTACCATTGCTTTGCCATAAGTTTCTTTTGTGTTCTGTCATATCACGTCATATCTTCTGTTGTATTATTCATAATATATCACCCATTATCCATAATTCTGCTTAATAAATTCTATTTTGATTTAAGTCCTGGTTAGACGGTGTCCTTTTAAGCTGAATATATACGATCCCTGTATCCAGAGTTTACGCTTCAGATTATCAGACTGGTTTACCGTTAGTTCATTCGTTAGTATTTTATCAGCCTTATAGCAGTTAATTTCTGCAGTCCTTCTTAGCTGAGGAATTTGGTGCCCCGTTATTTCATCAACGAATGCAACCTCAAATTAAGGTAGTTCCCCTACACACTACAGTATTATACTGTACTGTATGTTTCACAGAACTTTCAATTTTTGTTGCAAAAGGAGTGTTAGCCAACTATTGCTTAGCTGAGGCCGTTTTGTCCATGTGTCAAGCAATGCTTAAGTCAGTAGAGGGAAATCACCTGGACCTAGATCCCCAAAACTGGTAGGAGGGGGTGTAAGATCTATTCTTATCTGAAAGTGAAGTGCAGGATCTTGTTAGAAAATTCTGAGCCTCTCAAACTGATGCAAAGGTTCACAGTAGAAGTAGCAGAAGCAGTCTGCTAAAATGTTAATGTTTTCAGTAGGGTCCAGAGATAAAAATGCCCTTTCCAGTGGACTCTAGAGCATTGAAAATATGTGAAAAATCCAGTTTCAATATTTAAGATTGTCGACATGGGATGCCATTGGTGTCAGCGTGAATGACAACTGTACTTACAAAGTTAGCAGTTTGGGGATAACATCAGTTACCTCAGCCATTGCACAAAATCTCCTCATGTAAACAAAGGAGAATGCACGCATACTGCAATGCATACTTCAATGCAAACAGAGCTCTATATAGAGACCAAAAGAGATTAAAATACTTTATTAGCAGTTCTTTAATAAGATGAGCCTCACTCCCATTACCATATACCACCCCCCATATGTTTTGTGTTCTTAATATTGCATGAGTTATGTATAATACTGTATCTCGGCAAGAAAAAAAAACACTTGAGCTGCTGACATCCTGTTTACACAATTACACACATGCACATACACCATAGTAATACTCAGATAATGTCTTTTCAAGATTTTCTCAAAACATTACTGAAAAACAGTTGTGAAAATTGTTAAAATGACAGTCTCTTACCCTTTTACTCGAAGCTTCAGCTTCTCTTCTCTCTTCTTCCTGGATTTTTCCCTGAGCTGCAATGCCTCTTCCTGGTAAGGTAAGCTGAGTGTCATATGACTGCTCTGTGTCACGTGATAAAGCAGGAAATGAGTTGAAGAGACAGAGAGGGTGATATATTTTGGTGCATATTATTTGCATTTTCAGACTTTTGTAGTTTTTATTTATTTGTACTATTTCTGCTTTACATAATATCAGTGGTCTCCAAGGGACAGCTCATATAAGATATGAACACATAATGATCACTATGTCCATGCTTTCAAGGATCAGTACATTTGTTTGCTGTTGTATTTGCTCCAATAAATAGTGAAACCCCGAAATGAGAAATAGTTATGTTGAGAACGGTTCAAGAGAAATTTTTCAGTGACCCATATTTCATTTTCTCCTTTGTAAAATGGGGCTAGGGAAACTGGCAATTCCTTTGTATATTACAGTTGGAGTTTTGCCACATTCTGTCACATCCTGCTTATCACATGTACGTGATACAGCCATGAATGTACTACCCACTATTCCCATACATGTTTCCTGAGGGTGCCTGAGAGGAACTGAACTTTCATAGCTCATTCCTCAAGCTGAAAATTGTCATACTTACTGGTTTTGTGTTGGACGAAGCTAGTAAGGTTAGTAAGAATTGATATGTAATACTGCATCAATCGTGTTTTAGAATCAGAATCTGAACTGTTTGATGACAGTCAGTTGGTTATTTTGTTAATGTCGATTAAATTCCATCAAAGTACCCACAGTGCTGATGTGGCACACTGGCACAGTTTTGAGAGTTAAACTTTTAAATAAATTCTGCTTAAAAATGTATATATTTTTTTAATCTCAATTGTTGCTGTTCTCAGTGTTTTGAGATCATCTATCATTGTACTTTGAGGAATAATGTGTTTTCGAATAAATGTAATATGGTTGTGCAGTATCCAGTTTTTGATACCATTTAACCTTCCCCAAATGTGCCCACAACATATGGTATCACCAGCTGATTAGAAATCACAAAGGAGAACTTTGAGGTGGCTGCCAATTGTTGCAGTGTCATTTCTTGCCATCGGGTGGCTACAGTGCATATCAACTGTGATTTTCCATCTTATGTTACGTTAAGGTTTTTAACAGGTTTTTATGTTCATTTCATGTCTATTTTTATGTGGAACTGGCAGTGTATGCAATTTCTTTGTTGTAAAGCATTTTGAGCTGCATTTCCCATTTGAAAGGTGCTATACAAATCAGGCCTATTACTATTATTATTATTATTTTCACACAACAACATAAATGTGATACATGTTCCCATTTGTATTGTTTAAGCAACCTCAGAAACACAATGGCAGATGTTGACAGAATTAACAACATCAATTAGCAACAAATCTAAAACTTCAGTACAATTCAGCAGGTAAATAAAGAAGAGTGCAAGGACATGACATTAATTTTCAGGCATCTGTCAACCAATGAAATGAAATTAACAACAACAGTAGTCTATGCCTACAATCCAGTACAAATAAATCAAAAGCACAACCTATACCCTCTAGTAGGCTTATCAAATAATAACAAAATAGTGCTAATGAAATAGGGAGAAAAGACTAGATGAGATTAGATTAGATTCAACTTAATTGTCATCGAGTGCACAGAGACAACGAAATG
Source organism: Chaetodon trifascialis (assembly GCF_039877785.1). Taxonomy (NCBI): domain Eukaryota; kingdom Metazoa; phylum Chordata; class Actinopteri; order Chaetodontiformes; family Chaetodontidae; genus Chaetodon; species Chaetodon trifascialis. The sequence goes on along the minus strand of NC_092062.1, from coordinate 2,074,168 downwards.
CAGTTTAGCATCTAACCAGAAGTGCAAATAGTCATAATATCCGAAATACATACAGGTAGTGCAAATGGCATAGGGAATAAACAGTTGAGGCAGGTGCAGGCAGTGCTAATGTAATTTCTATGAAACTATAAAACAAGTGCAACAGGTAGTAAGTGGCAGTGCAATTAAAAAGGAAAAAGTATAAGTGAACAGATGAGGTATTTAGTGTATATAAAATTTAAGGAAAGTGTGTCTATTAGGCTATTCCCAAAGCCTATTCTAGGTTGGGGGTTTTTTGCCAGAAAAAGAAGCACACTTACTTTTTTAGGCTTATTAGGGCACGTAATGGACTTACAACTTCACCTGCGGTGCTGAACACCTGCTCTGATGGTATTTCCAGAGCACCCTCAACATCAATGGAAAGTGGAAGCTGAATCTATTTTTTCTAATTCTCCCTTTTGAGGAGAAGTGGTTAAGTGACACACGATGATGATCACTTCTTAACAGTTACGTTTTTTTGTTTTTTTTGACACATTATTTTTTTTGACACATTACATTGTTTACAGATGTTCTGTAATCACTTTCCAAGAATCTTCAACCACACAACGACTTCTGGACAAATGCTTTTATTGTGTTTGTTATATATATATATGTGGACATTGCATACAGATTTTTTTCATGATGGTAGTGAAACCACTGCTGTTGTAATTTTCAAATAGCTTGGGATACTGTATCACCGCATTATCCTTTAAAAAAATTGACTGACAGGAACTTTCCACTTTCAGGAGATATAGTGAAAACAGCCTCGTGTCAAACTGCACATTGTATCATTCTGCACAGTGAACCTCAGCAAAGCTCAAACATTTAGCTGTAGGAAAAAGAAAACAAAATTCAATAGAGGGTGACTTTAAATTTATAGAGAAATACTTACAAGTTTGCACTCTACAGTTGTATTATGTGGGGACTGAAAAAAACTAACAAATTTAAAACACATTAGACAGTACCTGCAGATACTTTATAAGGATCAGGAACAGTAGCACAACAACATGAAACAAAGCAAAAAAAAAAAAACTTCCCTTCCATTCTGACTTTGCAACTTGAACCTCAATATACTTCAAACAGTGGTTCTGACTTTGGTACTGCCTCTGTCCTCAAATCAAGCGGACAAGTGTGAGTTCCTTTAATAGGTGGCATTTTTCATTAACTAATAGAATTCATTGGCTAACAAAAAGTAAACAAGCTTGAAAAAGAATAAAACAATTTATTTCTTCTTGTTCAGACATTTTTGTTCTCTGTTGTCATATTATGTTGTCAAGATATATTGTCTGCTTCAATATAAAAACATTCAATATTTCCAAAATTAGTTTTTCATACTAATTTTTCATGTATCACACATTTCCATCCTGGTGTCCTTTGTTCTCTTTTTCTTTCTTTTGAGCTGATTCTAATTAAGCATCATCAGCTGCTCCACTTTAGATACAATACCACATCTGGTTAGCATGGGTGAGATCGCACAGTTAAATTTAGTTGGCTTTAGAACTACATTTGTGAAGAACTAGCAAAAGCTCTTCACAAAATGAAGGGTACAATGGACAAAATATAGTAGAATATGAATCAGGTCAAAATGGCTGTTAAACTTTAAAGAGTATGTCTGGTGTTATTCAATATTTTTGTTTTCGTCAACAAATCTTGTTTGTTTACCTTGTTTGGAGCACTCAGCTACAAGCACATTGGCTCTAACTGAATATGTAAATCTTTAAAAACTAATCACAAATACATAGTTTCTTTCAAAAATGTCAAGTGATTTTTGAAAACAGCAAAATGTTTGGACTGAGCAGTTGCATTATTTTGTAGCACTGGAGGAAATAGCACATCTGTTGGGCACTGTTACCAGTGGTGGATTAGTCAACACTGTATGTTCTAGTGAATATGTGATTCAGCAGGGCGATGCATGTGGGATTGAGTAAGAAAAAAAAAACTGTAGTGTGTGTGCATTTGTGGTAATGATGTAATAACATGTCAATGAAATAGTGAGTGGCTCACTGATGTGTTTTTGAACAATGGAGCTCTATGGCACACAGGAATAAGACATAGTTGGCTTTGATGCACACACAACACTGTTAGTAGGACATATGCATTGTTGGTTTTGGTCTGTCCATGGGCTTTGTTGACTATGAGAAAAGCATAGAATATCACCTCACATATCCTTTGAAGTAGAGTCACCCAAAACAGATAATAAGTATGACAAACTAGCAACTCATAGGGCACTGACAACATTCTTCACAATTGCCCTATGGGATCTTAGCATGTTTTGTGTTAAAATGGATTGGTCATAGCGAAGACATAGGCCACTGGCACCTGCAGTCCAATGTTGACAATATGCCATTTTCCAATCCCCATTGCTCCTATAACCAACCCTGCTATTGTTCCTAAAGTTCCTGGCCATGAGGACCACATTCCAGCCACAGCTGCAGCTGCACCCACAGCCACCCCTGCTGTTCCCACCACCCCCAGAAGTGCCCCAGCCCCTCCCCCTTCTCCCAACACCGGGGATAAAACCTCTACTCCAGCCAACAAACCCAGTGCCAGTAAAGCTGCCCCTGCTATGATTTTAACCTCTCCACCTACTCCCCTCACCAGTGCCCCCCCCACTGTAGCCCCCAAACCCATTTCACACAGTTTTGCTACAAAGAAAGCTGCGTTCAAAGCTTCCAGAGAGGATTGGTCATTCATAAGAGCACTGATGTTTTCTCTGGACTGACTCTGTCCTGCTGCTCTCATCTTCATGGCAGTTGTTACAACCACCTGCCCAGCATGTAGGCTGAGCATTGCAATGACAAAGGTTGCAAGCATTCCCATGCATCCAACAAACATCCAGAATTTAAAGTCATAAGATTTCAGAAGCAAATAGGCTATGAATGTAACCAAAGTCAGAAGTACTATAAACACAGACTGGTGGCCTCCATAACCAAACTCCCCAAATCCTGATGTTACTATGGCGACCACTGTCATTGGTATCCCTGAGAAAGCCAAGAAGTCCACATGTTTGACCATCATAGTGTTAATCCAGTCTTGGATGTTTCTTTGCTCCATCTCTGCCTCTTCATTCTCCATCTTCTTCCTCTCCATCTTCTCTCTCTGCCTTCGCTCATTGACCCATGTTGTCCTGGGCTCCATCCCGCCGGTGTTGACTCCCCTCTCCAGCATCAGGATCCTCTGCTCTATCTGCACAGACACTCTCTGTCTCTGCTGCAACTCTGTAATCTCAATCTGTTTCCTCTTCCTGGCCCAGTCTATGGATCCCAGACTGCAACAGGCCTCTCCCTGCTTCCAGAGGAGCTTAAATACAAAGTGCAGGGGTGGTTTGAGCACAGTGAACACACTCAGTGCCCACAGAAGGCCCGTCATGGTGTAATTCTTCACAATCCATTCAATGGCGATCCCGAGTGTGGCTCCACTAAGAGTGGTCCCAAAAGCCCCAGCAAGTCCTGCCGATGCCCACAAGCCAACAGAGTCTGTGTAGGCACTACAGCTCCTCGTGGCCACAAACACTGAAGCTACTGCTGCTGCCAGAATCACACCAGCTACAATAGAGGTCATCACCATGGTCAGTGCTGTGGCTCCAATAAGGGTCCCCAGCCCTAGAGCACCCACTATCCTGACCTCCTCTATCACTGGTTTTAGTGGACCAGCTGCAGTCATCACTGACAGAGTCTTGTCCACTGGATCCTCTGTGGATCCCAGTATGCAACCAGCCACTGCTCCCAGTGCAAACCCCACAACCGCCTCCATTAATGGGCTGCTGGCTCCTGAAACATGACAAGAACAAAACTGTTAACCGGTGAAGACATGTCATTAATGTGATGTTTGTGGGGGTTCCCTAACTTTCATCTTTGTTACTTGGTTTCTTTTTCCAAGGTTCTCTGATCTCTGATTTAGATTTTTCATTGAGTTTTAACTTGATGGATATTTTTAATAAGTTCTTTGGCACCGTGTATTGTTTAATAGTAGCTTTTTTTTACCTGCCCACTGTATTTATATAAAGACATATATGATCAATAATAATGAGTCATTGACTTTTGCATAATCAAGTGCTTACCAGGACTCTACCAGGACCATGGAATGTAAAACCTTTCAATGAGCGGTCAAACAGCAGAATTCTTATTTCTTCATTAAGATATACCAGTTAGTGACTTTAAAAACTTTAATGCTGTGTAAATGAGTAAAGTCTCCTTGCGTCTGCAATGCATGACAGGCCTGCAGTCAGTGATCTCAGCAGACTGGTTGAACAGGTTTAAGCACAAGAAACACTTGCTGCCATGATTACTATGTGCTCAGTCTGCATTTGCCTTTTACGCTTGGTGACATTAAACTGGGATATTAAAAATAGAAAAAAAGGAACAATACACAAAGTAAAGGCCAGAATAGTTTTCATACTATTATTGTAACCCTCCAAAGTCAATAAGAAGTATATTTAATATGTAGAAAATGAATGCACTGAAAGCATAATCACAAAAAGAATCACTGTTACACAGCTTATTCTATGTTAAGTTTACGCAAGCAAAGCAGGCAACCATACATTTTAACTTTCAGTTATTAACATAATGATGAATGAAAATGCAGATTTAGAAATTGTCTTTACCCAGTATAGCCCGTGCCATGTTCTAAGATGGGTAGTAGACTGAAGAATCCTTTTCCCTTGGAGCTGTGTCAGGCTTCCTCCTGACCTGTTTCCTAGGAGAATTGACAGCACCCTGCAAGTCATAAAATTTGGTTGAAAGTGTTTCTTTTTTCCTGATTATATCACAGCAGCCCATACAGGACACACCCACTACCGGTTTGTTCTTTCTGTATCTTCTCCCTGGGTGATCCTGTCCTAATCTTCAGGATCTCAGCACCACACTGGTTTTAAGTGTCACATGTGAAGCAGCATTCCTGTACTGCCATGCTATCTGTCATCTGCCGCCTCCTCCTCCTCTCCCATCTACCCCATCCTGCCCTTCATCCCCTTACACCACCTTCTCTGGGAACTGGTACTGAATATACTGAGTGATTTCATCATATTATGTCCTGTCATATATTCTGGTATTTCAGTTGAAAAGGTAATGGACTGCACACTAACTTCAATCAGAGTGCAAACTTCCACAAAAGGCTGCACAATTATTCTCCTATTTGTTATTTTTGGGGGGTTTGAATAGAAATTATATCTTAAAAGTTTTTATCTGTAGTAATGGACAAACAAAAGATTATACTTATATTTGGAGAATAAAATATGTGCATACAACATCTCAATCTGTTTGAAATTGCGTGTTTAACAGTGGGGCTGCACAGTGGCGCAAGCAGGTAGTGCGCGTGCCTCACAGCAAGAAGGTTGCTGGTTTGATCCCCGGGCGGGGCCCTTCTGTGTGAAGTTTGCATGTTCTTCCCGTGCATGTGTGGGTTCTCTCCGGACACTCCGGCTTCCTCCTACAGACCAAAAACATGCTCATTAGGTTGATTGGTGACTCTAAATTGCCCCTAGGTGTGAGTGTGAGTGTGAATGGTTGTCTGTCTTTGCATGTTGCCCGTTGAAGCTGGGATAGGCTCCAGCCCCCCGCAACCCTGAAAGGGACAGGCGGTATAGAAAATGGATGGATGGATGTTCAACAATGGTGGTAAGTGGTGGTGTCAATAATTAGAACTGTGCATGCACTGGCACATAAAACTGTCATAAAGACATGACGCATACATGAATTCTGCTGCATGAGAAAACATTATGAAATATCAAAAAAAAAAAAAAAAGAGGAATAAGACAACTTTTTTTTTTGGACTCATCCTCATATATTAAGCAGTAAGTGCCAGATTTGGTGAAGCGTGGAGTGTGAAAAACATTTTTTACAGAATTAAAAACTGGGAAAATCTGTTAATGTGGCCATGCATGCATGCATCCTATACTGAACCAAAGAGAAGAAGAAAAAATTCTTTTCCTTTATGCCTTAGGGTCCAGGCCAGGAGTTTTGAGCAAAGATTTAATGGAGATGAATTCAAAGGAAATTGATTTCCTGGAGCTGAGCCTTGTTGATTTTACTTTCCATTTATATGCCAAAGTTGATGTTTAACTGCTGATAACAGCACAGAAAAGAAAGCTCAGTTTAAAAACTTTAAGTTTGTATTAAAAAAATAAAAAAAATATAAAAATACACCACAGATAATACAAAAAGATACAAAAAATAATACAAAAAGAGAGATCGGCCAGGACTCCTGGTAAAATTTGGCGCAGATTGGATATTATACACTCAAGGTACAACTTTCTGTCTTATGGCAAATAATGCACCATAACGGCAACCACAAAATGAACATTTTTGTTTTATTCTATAAAGCGTTGACAACATTTCTCCCAAATTCCGAATAAAAATATTGTCATTTAGAGTATTTATTTGCAGAAAATGACAAATGGTCAAAATAACAAAAAGGATGCAGTCTTCTCAGACCTCAAATAATGCAAAGAAAACAAGTTCATATTCATTCAACAATGCAATACTAATGTTTTAACTTAGGAATAGTTCAGAAATCAATATTTGGTTGAATAATCCTGATTTTCAATCACAACTTTTATGCATCTTGGCATGCTTTCCACCAGTCTTTCACCTTGCTGTTGGGTGACTTTATCCCACTCCCAGCACAAAAATTCGAACAGCTCAGCTATGTTTGATGGCTTGTGACTATACATCTTCCTTTTGATCACATTCCAGAGGTTTTCGATGGAGTTCAGGTCTGGAAATTGGGTTGGCCATGACAGGGTCTTGATCTGGTGGTCCTTCATCCACACCTTCATTGACCTAGCTGTGTCACATGGAGCATTGTCCTGCTGGAAAAACCAATCCTCAGAGTTGGGGAACATTGTCAGAGCAGAAGGAAGCAAGTTTTCTTCCAGGATAACCTTGTACATGACTTGATTCATGTGTCCTTCACAAAAAATGCATATTTCACAGTGAGTGTGAGACACTGTGGTTTGTAAGCCTCTCCAGGTCTCCCTCTAACCATTAGATGACCAGGTATTGGGCAAAGCTGAAAGTTGGACTCATCAGAGAAGATGACCTTACTCCAGTCATCTATGGTCCAATCCTTACATGTAACGGCCACCACTGTTCTTGTGTGTATTTGTATGTGCTCTTGTGCCCTGCATGTATGTGAGTGGTTGCAGGTGAGGGGGTGTGGAAACAGAACGGCAATTGGTGAGGAGCCAGCCGGTGCCCAATCCCCTGCAAGTGGTTCTGCTGCCGGCTACGAGAGTCTGACAGCCTGACAGTGTGTGGCTGGCATCTCTCATGACCAGTCCTCTGCACACAAGAGAATCATTTGGTTTGTTGTTTGTTTGTCCTAGCTTGTGCTCCTTGTGTCCTTGCTGTAACCAGACACGAACTGGGCTTGGTTTAAGACAGGGACTGATTCTACACCCACTTCCAGTCATATCACTTGTTAGCCTCAATAGACTTAGGGGTGCTATTTCCTTTGTATTTTCGTTCTCATTTCCCACCTTTACTGTAGGCCTCATTCAAGAGGGTTTTATTTTCATTTCGTTTTGTGTGTGATTCAGGTAAGCTCTCGTTTTTGAGAGTTCTCTATTGGTTATGTTTATTTTGTTTGAAAAACACCCAACTGCTCTTTTCGTTGTCTCGGACTTCACGCTTTGTACCCAAACAATTTAATATCACAGTGGGTTTAAATGAATAATTTAACCATTTACATCTGGTTGCTTTTTTTGTTACTTCCTTCCCCCTAGCGAACTGGGTCGTAATATTGTGGCATTATTTGCAAACCTCAGCCTGGCTCTTCTTTACTTCTCATTGATGAAGGGCTGTTTTCTAGCTTTACACAACTTGAGACCTGCCCCTAGGAGCCTGGTTTGAAATGTTCTTGGTGTGCACTTCACCCCAGCTGCCATTTGCCATTCTTTTTGTAGGTCACTTGCTGTCATCATACGGTTGCTGAGTGACATTCCAATCAGTTGACAGTCATCCCGGGCAGTAGAGAGTCATTTTTACCCTCTGCTGGTCTGTAGCTTCATTGTCCCCAATATCTGCTGCATGAAATTGTTCTTCTGAACTGTAGGCTTAGAAATTTTTTAGGATGGAAGCAACCTGATGCTCACTGTATCCCTCTGCCAGTAAAGCCAAAACTGAAACCTTTTCCTCACTCAAAACTTTTCTTTTCAACTTTTGCCATGGTCAATAGTTATTTTTTGATTCCAATTTGAGGTATTACTAGGACTCTTTTTGCCATCCAGCTGGTCCTATTGCAAAAGCATAGTAATGACCACAGCTGTGGTTGCCATTCATCATTAGATAAGATTTGGTACAGGTGATCACCTCACCTAATGAGTACCTCATTGAGTAGAATGAGGTGTGCTTGCATTGGAATTCAACAGACACTAGAATGGAATGGCTGTGAAAAGACTCCCTGGACCATGTGCTCTCTCAGTTCATTTTCTTTCCAAATATGGTGAATCTGCCAGAGTGAACCCAAAAGATACCTGCGTGGAGACTACAGATTGTTTGCTCACCCTGCCATTCATCCTTTGCACTCCCTGCCAGCACTCCAGAATATCCATGTATCCTGATTTGTGTGCGTCTTCAAAGTTAACGTGAGTAGTCAATTCATCATTTTGCGGAGCCCTGGACCTGACATGGAGGAAAAAAAATTAATTCGTGCGAACGAAATACTAATACGTTCCCACGAAATACTAATTCGTGGGAACGAAATACTAATTCGCGGGAACGAAATAATTAATTCATGTGAACGACATACTAATTCGTTCCCACGAATTAATCACAGAGTTATGCTGCTGCCGATCGCACGTGGCACAATGCTTATTGTCAACAAAGCGGCGACACACAGCCACATACGCAAGCACAGTCTTTGATATGTCATCAGATACGATGGGACAATCAATAAAGATAATTTAATGTAGTAAATAGTGGTTATTTTGCACAGAAATGCGCCTGACATCTTCTTTGAAGTCTGTGTGTGTGGGCGTGTTTACACATGGCTGCTGACGCTGCTGACAGACAGGAGCGAGGGATCAGACGAGAGTCACAGAGTTGCACAGCTGATCATAGCTTTTATATAACTGTGTCTCTGGTGAAATTCATAACTTAAACTACAGCATTGGATCTCACGATAGTGCGTTTTGGTGCCATGTGTTTTATACCACATTAGTAGGAGATCGTCCTGTTTACTTTGATATGCATATCGCTGACCTCCGCTGTACAGAGACCTATTTAACACGAACTCAAACATGAGCGTAATTTTAACCGCACTTCGCGTGTTTCGGTCCCATTGCATCCACTTGTTCCAAAACTACACACACAGCTGTTCATCGCCGGATCTGCAGACCATTTCCGTACGGATTGGTGGAGTCTAAGGGTGCTTTTCATTATGTTGAATTGTGCCTCCTCGTCTCCTCTCTCCTTCGTCGACCCGGAAGTCGTTTCCCCTCCGCCATGATGAAGGATCTTCCAATTGCTTAAATGCACCTGAAGGAGACGAGGAGCGAGGAGAGAGGAGGCTTCTGAAGGAGATCAGAGTGAGGATACACCAGTGTAGCCTACACGGAAGTCTTTTATTATTTAAGGGGCGTGTCGTATGTGGCACACGTTTGAATCATGGCGGGAGCAGGTCTTCACAAATGTAATCTTGATTCTTGTTTCAACTGTGTCCTTTTAACAATTGTATCTGTCACCAAGAAATTAATGAAAATTCTTGGTATATTATGTTTTTTTAAAGCAAGGCTACAAGGCTGTTGGTTTAATCTACCACACACCCGTCCTCTGTTATGCCTCTAACGGCATATAATTGAAACCTCGTCAATAGCAATCAGGAGTAGAACAGTCTGACTGCAGATCTGACCATAATATCACGTTTTACAGCTTTTACAGCTGTGCAAACGTCATCAGTAATTGACGTCGCGTCGGACTGACGCTGTGGTGCGAGGATTTTTCATTTCGGAGTTTCGTTTCCTCCGTCCTCACGTCCCTGCCTCGCATCCCTCTTTCATGTCCTCGCTGGGCGGAGCTAAGACGCGAGGAGAGGAAGCGAGTGGAGGAGACGAGGAGACCAATTTATGGAATGAAAAGCACCCTAACGCTCTGTTTGGAGGGGAGTCCCATCTTGTCCCTCCGGGTTGATTGGTGATGAGACACCGGTGTAGCCGGTGAAGCGGGTGGGTGCGTGGAGCGCGGAGCGCACAGCAGACAGGCTACTGGGCTCTCGCTTGAGATGCGCTCCTCACAATAGTCAGTGAAGTGGTAATTTGGCTGACCTGCGTGCTGTGCATAGGCCTACAAGTCTGCAAAACCTCCCAGGCAGATTTGGATATCTGAAGTAGGCTATCTGCTGCCATTGTATGATGACATATCAAAGACTGTGCTTGCGTATGTGGCTGTGTGTCGCCGCTTTGTTGACAATAAGCATTGTTGTTGTAGATCGGCAGCAGCATAACCCTGTGATTAATTCGTGGGAACGAATTAGTATTTCGTTCCCACGAATTAATTATTTTGTTCCCACGAATTAATTATTTCGTTCCCACGAATTAGTATTTCGTTCGCACAAATTAGTATTTCGTGAGCAGCTCCTCCGATGAGCAGCTCCTCCATTGTTTCTGGCGGTTTCATTTTGCGAGGGAACACCAGGACGTCCGTACATCGATGACGATCTCAACGCTGATAGGCTGTCGCGGCGCGTCTTCACGCAAATCCGCCGCAAAAGTTCAATTATTTCAACTTGAGCGATGAAGCGATGGGGCGACGCGATGAGAGCGATTTTCGCGGCCAACGCGGCCAACGCGGCCAACGCGGCCAACGCGGCCAACGCGGCCAACGCGGCCAACGCGTCCAACGCGTCCATCGTGCCGCGCAATCGCGTCCATCGCGTCGCCCGGCAAAATGATGCTTCAAATTGCGTCTTTGCATTGACTTTGTATGCAATCTTGTGGCGCGATGTTGTTTCATCACGTTCGGTGGGAAGGCTGTGTTGATGGACGCGTTGGCCGCAAAAATCGCTCTCATCGCATCGCCCCATCGCGTCATCGCTTCATCGCTCGAGTTGAAATAACTGAACTTTTGCGGTGGATTAGCGTGAAGACACGCTGCGACAGCCTATCAGCGTTGAGATCGTCATCGACGTGCTGATGTACGGACATCCTGGTGTTCCCTCGCAAAATGAAACTGCCAGAAACAATGGAGGAGCTGCTCATCGTTGTCGTCACCGCTCAATGACAGTTCAGCGTAGCATAGCCCCAGTTAGCATAGCTTGCTTTACTAGCAGACTTGTCTGGCTCATTCAACAATAGCTGCACTACTTTGTGCAGTACAGGTACAGTGCAGCAATGGTGGTTATTTCAGCCATGAGCCGTTTCTCAATACCAAGTACGCCAAGTTCGGACTTACGAACTTTGCAGTTCGGACTGCGCAAATTCGACTTGGGAGTACAGTCTCTCCAGGAAGGGAGAGCGCAGGACTGTCATTGCATGCAATTGGGACGGCAGCGTACTTGATGACGTCACCATCTCAGCTCGTCCATTAGCAGGACGACACATCTCCGAAAACTTTGGAGCAAATTTTAAACTACGTGCTATCGTGATGAATCGACCACAGATTTTAAGTTTTAACATCCACTTTCTCACATAAAATAATCTTAAAACCACATTCCGGTCGACGAGAGAATGAAATGGCGGAAGAAATGTTGCTGTTGGACGGGCTCGATGCGCGACGCGATGCCAGGTCAAGGGGTTTTTGTACCAGCGTCAAAACTGGAGCGTCTGGCGTGACGCGATTTCATTTGAGGCGCGATTAAATAATTTTCATCGCGTTTGGTGGGAACGCAGGGTAAGCATTGTTTAGTTTTTTTTTTAATTTACTTCACACTGCATCAAAACATTATCAGGTGTCTTTTTTTCATCACCTGTCAAGGTCACAACTAACCATCTCTAGTTGAGCGTAATCGCGCATAACGGGACATGTCCCGGACGTCATGCTCATCGGACCGCTGCTTCACCAGCTGACCGAGAGCTCCGCACCGAGTCGACCGCGTTGCTGTTAATGAGAACTGACCCGCGACTCCGAGAGGCTCAGCCAGCCGCTGTAGCATGCCTGTTAGCTGTTAGCACAGAGCTCAGAGCTTCTGTGAGCTAGGGCTGGGGGTAAACGATTATTTTTAAAATGATTAATCGGGCGATTATTTTATCGATTAATCGACTATTCTAACGATTAATTGGATGATTAATCTAACGATTATTTTTCTGTTGCACGATTAATAAAAACCATAATGTATTTCAAATAAATACCAAAAAATGCTTAATAAATTACTTTATTATACAACTGTTTTTCACAGCCAAACATCTTCTGCTTAACACAAAATAAAAGTACTGTTATACAAAATGGAAGGCTGTCAGTGTTTACTCTTTTACAGTACCAATAACTCTAGTATAAAATGCCCTGACCACAATAAGGTGGCAATCCCTCAAGGGGGGAAACTGAAAAATAAAATAAATAAAATAAAATAAAATATCCTTCATCCAGATTTTATAAACCAACAACATAACATACATCTTAACTAGATGGCCTAATTCTCAAATAAATTTGAACCTAAAGTAAGACTTCACACACTATAATATTTACAAAACTGAAAGGTAGTCTTATGAATAATTAAAAAAAAAAAAAACTTCTCAAACTAATTTATAAAACACAACAGATATAGAACAGAACATTTTATGTTTTGTTTTGTTTTTTTGTTAGCAACCGAACAGTTCAAAAATCTCCTGTTTCCCCACTCCTTGTCTTCAGTCTGTCACATGCAGTGGATGTGGACTCATTTCTGTGCTTGTTGTAACTGAGAAAACGCAGCTCCGTGTCTGCGCTGAAACCTGACACCGCACTGTCCGGCTACGTCTTGGCTCATTTGCATACTAACAGTGATTGGATGTTCCTGAGGGCTCAGGGCAGGTGTGTATATGTGCGCGCTGTGAATACACACACAGGTAACACAGGTATGTCCAGGCGCTCATATGGGCGCGTCTGGGCAGAGTACCGTTATCTCGTCCAAGCATACGGAGACACTCCTCTGTTGGAAGCACCTTTTCAGCCTTTTTTGTTCTGCTTGCTATTGTTCTTAGCTCTCGTAAAAGGACGAAATGCAAATAAAACAGTAATATAACACTTCGGGCTGCCCAGCAGAGTCCTCTGTGGGCGCTCTGCTCCTTCATAGGCGGAGCGGTGAAACTAACTGTGTGGTTACGCTGGTCAATAGCTCAGCGACCCGCCCACATTCACCATAGAAACACCAATGATGATCCAGAAGGAAGTAAGCCCAGAGATAGGTTATTACATGAAGAGCGCTCCCTCTCCATTCGAGAAACCCCCTCCTCTTTATGTAAACAAGAAGGACCTTCGTGATTGATCTCAAACTAACGCAGAGTCATAGGAGGAGACATTAGCAACGTTTTTTCGTGCTGGAATATAACTTTTGACCACAAAAAAGCAAAGCTAAAAAATACTTTATAATTTAGCCAAGTTTTTTTTCCTGCTACTCTGTGGCTGCTAGCTCGCCGAGTTTTTGTCGCACAGTGTGGAGGCAGACATCTTCGTGATCATCAAACTCTCTGCTTTCATATGATACCGGGCTTTTGTGGTCTGCGTGAAGTGGTGAAATCAGCAGATGCAGTGCCTTCGTGCTTTCGTTACATGCACATATAATTACACATATTGCATATTGCACATATTTCGTGGGGTATGAATTATGTTTCGTTTGGGTGCCAATGCTTGGTAGAGGCTTTTAACTGAGTTTCTCCCCGTTATTCTGGTATGCTACAAGTTAGGACTGGTGCTTCTTCACGTGAGCATTGACTGTCTGAACTGCACGCACGTCACGCTGCCCTGCAAAATGATTTTTAATTAGTCACGGTAATACCGTATACCCCGGGAAAATGTGGGGAAAGTTTGACGGTATCAAAATTTAGATACCGCCCAACTCTACTTTGCAGGTATGTATTTTTGAGTATTTATACCCTTCAGATTTAAATAACATTTTGTGATTCGTTGTGTGTGTGCTGTGAAAACATTTAAAGGCATTTCGAGCGTTTCGTGAACATTTTTGGGGGGATTAAGTGTTTAATTAGTATATTGCCGCACCAGCTAGCTTAATTTTGTCCTCTCAGCAAGCGGCACTGGATAGCACCTCCTATTTTGATTTTGAACAGTCATGGACGACAGTGAAACCTTTGTTTTCCTATGTACATGTGCATCTTAAGGAGCCCCTAAAGTTCCATAAAAAAAGCTATATACTGCGCTCAGCGCAGGAGATACCAAAACGTTCCCTCATTTCAGCTAGATGGATAAAAGTACTATACCACTGTGAAAACAGTCCACAAGTCCTGCATTGAAAAACCTAAGCAAAATGTACTTGAAAGTATCAAAAGTAAAAGCACTCATTGTACAGTAAAATGCTCCCTCTCTGTGTTTTACTATTATACAGGATTAATATTATTGCTGCTTTAACACTAGAACTGCCTCTATAATCCAAATTACTTTGTTTTATAAACTACAAGCCTGTCATTCTCTGACTTTTCCTAAATATGTATTTTGTAGGTTTTTTTTGAAGTTTATAAGGTGCTTAAATAAAGCACAAAAGATTTCTGAGCAAAAATAAAATAAATAAAATAAAATAAAATATCCTTCATCCAGATTTTATATACCTCTGACCCCCACAGCCGTAGTTGAAAGATTATAGATTTTGAAGGGTTGTTTTCAATGGCTAGGATTTTTTTTCCCACATGAAAATTAAATCTTAAGACTAATATAGCACATGCTATGATATGATGATGATATAGTAGAATAAATGTTACATATTATCTATTATTATAGAGTGTATTTTAGCAAATTATTCTTTTTAATGGGGGATGTGAAGGAGTGGTAAAAAAATAAAATAAAATGAACAATTAAAAAAGCCTACTACTAAATTGACATTAGACATTGAAAAGTTTGTGATCCTGCTCTAGGCTGTGATATTTTGTTGATTTATCATAATTTCTGGTATGAAAAAATGCAGTCTTGGTGTGCTGAGCACAAACAATGGAATTACGTATAATATAATTCAGGGGGTGTTATAATGCTGGCAGTTCTAGTTTTAATGTGCATGTTTTGTTTTACTGTTGTAGATGTTTAAGGTTGAGATAATTTTAACTACTTTATATACTGTTGTGTAGGCTAATCTGTAAAATCACATTATTGAATTTTTTGATTAAACATGCACAAAATGAGCTATGCTGTGTCTTATGTCTTCCCATCATGTATGCGGCAAAATTTTGGTTGGCTCAACCAAATCTCACTCCAAGGTTTTTTGAAAAGTTGGCAGCCCTGTGATTGCTATTGATGAGGTTTCAATTATATGCCGTTAGATTAAGTGGTGGTAGATTGATGTGGTAGATTAAACCAACAGCCTTGTAGCCTTGCTTTAAAAAAACGTAATATACCAAGAATTTTCATTAATTTCTTGGTGACAGATACAATTGTTAAAAGGACACAGTTGAAACAAGAATCAAGATTACATTTGTGAAGACCTGCTCCCGCCATGATTCAAACGTGTGCCACATACGACACGCCCCTTAAATAATAAAAGACTTCCGCGTAGGCTACACCGGTGTATCCTCACTCTGATCTCCTTCAGAAGCCTCCTCTCTCCTCGCTCCTCGTCTCCTTCAGGTGCATTTAAGCAATTGGAAGATCCTTCATCATGGAAGGATGAGGGGAAACGACTTCCGGGTCGACGAAGGAGAGAGGAGACGAGGAGGCACAATTCAACGTAATGAAAAACACCAATGAAAAGCACCCAGAGAAAAGGAGGACGCATTTGTCGCCTGCATTTGGAGGACCCTTCGAATTTGGACGAATTGGCACAGCCTTCGCGGAGCGCTATGACGTAATCCGCCTTCAAATGCGTCCTCCGAAGGATGCAGCCCCTGAATTGGGACACAGCCATAGATCGAGGGAACTTCGACACAACACCGGAACCTTCACTGCTTGGTAGGCGTACTCTTACGGAACACTTAAACTCAAACTCCAACATGGCAACTCCGATGAAAACGCATGTGCAGATAGCTGGTGAGTTTTTATATACATTTCTTTTGTGTTGCCAGTGGAAAAACACGTTTACGGTGTTGCCTCTGATTTGTAATAGCACAAATATATGCTATCTTGCTCGCTAACGCTACTCCATCTGCGGGGTTCTATGTATGCTCATTCGCGATGTTTACAAAAGCACTGTTCCTGTTAGCCAGCTAACGGTACATAATGTAAGTTAAGATGAAGTGCCCGATGATGTAATACAGCATTGTGGGATATCTTGTTAGCGATCTAACGTTAGCTGTCACAAGAGGAAAAGGAGTCACTGCCACAATGTTAATATTAATGCTAACGTGACGAATGTGTGCGTGCTGCGCTCTAGTTATAGAACGGCACACGAAACGCCTTAACCTCTTTAACGTCTTAAAGAGGTTTCCATGTTTATCGATAAGACGTCGCAGAATTCTACTCGTGTTTTTATATTGCTTGTTAATGTAGTTTCACAACACCAAATGCAAAATCATCTAAACAGGACACAGCAGTGACAAAATAGGCACTGAGAAAAGCCAAGAAGTGAATAATGACGATTAGTATGATTATAACCTTAATGGCAATAATAACCCAAAGCCAGTAGTATCTGTGTTTGTCTGTTGCGTATGAAAACAAAAAAAAAAAAAAAAAGAGTTTCTGATGGGTGTAAACTGGAGGAGTTTCTACAGCGAGCTCTTGGCATAGGGCTCGTCCACGTGGAGGACAGCAATCAACGGCAAGAGCAAAGAGTCTGTATTCAAATAAAAGTAATCATCTGGAACTCGCAGGCACATTATCTAAAGTCTTTATGTGCAAAATTTTAGCTGAAGTCTTCACCACAAACAATTATACTCACATCAAAACCCCGACCTCCCCCGAGCAGTTTCATTTGTTTTCTACATTAAATCTTTCAAATAAATCTACAGCTTTTTGTCAGTTCATAATAAGACAACAGACATAGTTAGTACTTTTCAGGCTACAGATTTGTTTGTGTGTGTGTTATAAACATTTGTATTTCTTTGTGTGACTCAGGAGACAATGCAGAGTTTGAGGATGACAATGACCAAAGGGATTCTATTGGAGGGAGCAACAGTGAAAGGTCAGATGATGATGATGATGATGATGATGAAGAGAGCGATGGAAGAGAAAATGATAAAGACAGCGATGGAGGCAGTGATGGGGAGGAGGCCGAGGATAAAGACAGAGGAGAGGATGAGGAGGGGGGTGACAATAATGTCAATGCTGGATGGGCAGAAGCAATGGCAAAGATCCTGGGGAAGAAAACCCCTAAGAGCAAAACCAGTATCCTGGTGAAGAACAAAGAGCTGGACAAGATGAAGGACAAAGAAAAACAGGAGCAACTGGAGAAAAAGAAACAGGTAATCAGCACAGTGAATGACTCAGTGATGCACACTGTGAGGCTACTGCCATATTCTTTCATGGCAAGCCAGTGTATCCCTTAGAGTCCTAACATGTGCGAGTAGCCATGTTTAAAAATGAAAACGCAAAGTCAAATTATTTTTTTTTCTTTTTTGAAAGCTGCGCCATTATAAACAGAGCAACTCAGGATAACCATCAGGCAGGCTATACATTTTTACAACACAAGTCTATATTTGAATGGATCGGTACCAGCCAAGATAAAGCTGATCAAATGTTGATGCATTCAAAGAACTTGGATTGGGCCAAAAACATTTGGGACATCCCTGTTAAAGAGTAATCTGTCTTTCACCACACATTTTTGGCAGAGTGCAGGCAGTGGCTGGTGTCTCTTGTGTTTCTAGAGGAATGTGTTTCATAAGGAATTATCTTTATGTCATATTTCTTAAAGGACATTTGGCGTAACATTTTCCCTTCCTCTAGATTCCATTTAATTGAAGTACTGTAAAGTTATGTATATTTTTAACATTTGTCACCATCACAGAAACACAAGGTAACTGCTGAAATATTATATTGTCAGACAGTTATTGACTGTGATTAGTTTCTGTTTTGATGAATGGTTTACAGTCTAATAATGTGTGTTTGTATAGTTTACTGATAGTAGCTGATCAGGCTAATTATCAGCTAATTCTTTCAGTGTAATCAATTTCAACAGTTGTGTGTGTTTACTTTTATGAGCATGATTTGCTTGATTATGATATCAATGATTGGGATGCGCCGATCTGCTTTTTTCACTTCCGATACCGATTGGCCTTGGTGCCCTACATTTCAGCTGCACTGTCACACTTAATTGGTATTTGCCCTAAAAATGGCTTAATTCCATGCCTGCATTGGTACAGTTTCCTCTCCTGCCATCCTGTGTAATCACCACCTTGGCAAGCATTTATACCTATTCCAAAAAGTTGGGATACTGTTTAAAATAAATATATATAATAAAACAGAATGTGCAAAGTTCCTAATCCTTTCTGACATAGACTCAATTGAAAACAGTACAAAGACTATATATTTAATGTTTTACCTCATCAGCTTCATTGTTTTTGGTAAATATATGCTTACTCTGAATTTGATGCCAGCAACGCTATTGGGAAAGGGTTGTTGCAGGTTTGATTATTAGCAGATAGATGATTGATACCGATACCTGCATTAGTATACTGGTCAACCTTAAACCACTGGTTTTCATATTGCTTTATCAAGTCCTCTCACATAGTCAGACCTAATGTTATCTTGACACCTCATACTGCAACACAAGCTCAGTTGGTTTTGTTGGTACAGGAAAGCCCCCTCTACTGCGTGTTGTTATGTTTGTCAGTTGCTGCTGCATAAATGGACTTGATAGCTCCATGGCACACTAGTGTTGTACTTATATAATATATTTGGTGTTTTCTGACGAATACTGTTGAGATGCCTAATCCTAGCCCTTGTGGTGCAGGTTTCCTACCATAGCACATGTAGGCTTATACCTCATATACCATCAGTTTTTTGAATAATTCTTTAAGATATGTTCCCTTATGTTATTAAATTTAAAAGAGGTAGAATCATGTTTTGAGTGGACTATCCCTTTTATTTCTATAATACCACAATGTAATCCTGTCATTGCAAAAAATGGAAAAAATAAATAAATAAATAAAAATACTGTGATATAAATTTTAGGTCATATTGCCCACCGCCAATATCTATAAAATTAAAAATAATAACAAAGCACCACATTGAGATAAGGGATTAACAACCAAACCGTGGATGCAGTCTCACAAAAAGGTCTGCTCACTTAAAATGGCAGTGTTTAAAATGCCACTTTACATTTATCAGGTGAACAGTGAGGGGCTAAATCTGAGCACTGACCCTCCAAACCAGCTGTTACCACAACACATATGCACAAATAATCATGGACAGCTGCTCTTTAAATGTACAGCAGTAAATGGACTGTATTTATATATCACTTTTCTAGTCCAACCACTCAAAGCGCTTTTACAAAGCAAGTCTGCATTCAGCCACCTCCTCATTACTAACTTAATCCACTCACACACACAGCATCCGGAGCAACTTTGGGTTCTTGCGGGTACTTTTACCGCTCTACCTCCTGAGCCACAGCCGCCCTATCTAACTTCAACAATACTGATCAACAATCAATTTTTCAGCCAATACACTTCTTTCAGCTGTAGCTGAAAAATGTGGTGGGGAAGTGAGGGAGAGAGGGAAGATGGCGGACGTGACCTTGTCGGTGGCTGCAGCACGTGAGGTTCAAGACCGCAAAGCTTGACAAAGAGATATGAAAAGCACAATGGAGGATGGGTTTCAGGTCTCTGACAACAAGATGGTGTTTGAAAGAAGTTGGAACAGGGGCAAAAAAACAACTGGGAAAGTTGTGGAATGCTCCAAAAACACATGTTTGGAACACAGGTAAACAGGTTCATTTGTATCAGGTGATAGTATCATGATTGGGTATGAAAGGGTCATCCTCGAAAGGCTCAGTCATTCACAAGCGAGGATGGAGTGAGGTTTACCACTTTGTGAACACATGATTGGGTAAAGGATATTACTACATGAGCTCAGGAACACTTTGTCAGAGTCTTGGTAAACAGTTTGTTTACAAATGATTGCATTCTCTTTTTATTTATGGTTTACACTGCATCCCAACTTTTTTGGAATCTGAGCCCTGCTGATTTAGAGACCATTGGCCACCGTGAGTGGCATTAGCGAGTGTTCAGACCAAAGTCAGCTCTGCTTTAGCTCCTAGTGAGACATGAAATACTATCCAGAAAATCCAGTTTGAGTAACAGATCTGTGAATTATAAGGCTTTTCAGAATGCAAAACACCACACAGCAGATTATAATACTGACAAACAGAATTCTAAAACTCTGGTACGTCACCATGGCAGCAATTATTTTGTCTTTTTTCACAACGATCATGAGGAAAACAGTAGAAATACAGTGTTCACATTACAAAGCAATCTACCAGGAATGTTCACTTTGCTTCGCTTGTATGTGATTTGCCAACGCATCGCCCTGCTGAATAACATTGCATTGTATCGTGGTGAAAGGTGAGCCTAGTGCAACGATTTTGATGGATGGACTTGTGTTTTGCCAGAGGTGTCTGTGTTGGTTCCCTTGCTGTGCTGCTGGGCTGACTCCATTCAAATGAATGAGAGGGCAAGTTTTTTTTTCTCTTTTTTTCCCGCACAGAGTTGCTAAATGAGGCTTGAATGGGCATATTCATTGGTGCGAAATTTGTGAAGCTAAAAGAAGCCAAAGGAAAGAGAGAGGGACATATTTGAAATGTAACATGTAGGAATATTTTACATGATGCATAGAAGAACACAGGCAGAGGGTTTTGCATGATGTTGTACAGCATGAAAAGTTTAGTGGAGCTTAATGGAAAGATGTATTTGTGTCTATGTCTCATAGGTTGACAAGAAGCGAGCATGGGAGATGATGTGCAGGGAGAAACCTGACATCGTGAAGGACCATGAGACCGAAAGAGCTCTACAAAGAATTGCTACAAGGTGTCTATGCCTTTTCTCCCTGCGGCTTTGTTTAACATTGTCAGATACACGTCATTCCTGATTCCACTTTGTATTTTTCTGCTCAGGGGAGTGGTGCAGCTGTTCAACGCAGTGAGGAATCACCAGAAGACAATCGACGACAAGGTGAAGGAAGTTGGTGGCTCAGAGAGGAAGAAGGCCAAGTTTCTTTCATGTGTGTCGAAGAAAGACTTCATCAATTTGCTAAGAAAGACAGAGGGAGGCAAAGTCACAAGCAAGACTGAAAATGATGCTGTAAGTGCAATGATCTTGTCATTGCTTCATGTGCATGATGGAATGGTGTTTTCTGGTATTGTATTCATGGTCATAGAGAGCTGGAGTGTTTTCTAGGAAATGAAGTAAAATGACTGAAGTTATGTATTTAATATTGATGGTTCATATTCATGTTTAAATAAAATAAAAAAACATTTATAAGATGTTGATCATGTATCACAGCTGCCTCAGATGAAGAAAAAGCAATGAAAAATGGTCTGTCATTGTCTCTGTTATGGACCCGTGCTGCTGCTTCACTGCCTTATTGCTGTTAAACTCCTCATGCATGTGTGTTCAATTAGTCAAAAACAGTGAGAGAAGAAAACAGATAAAATACTGACTTTTTCATGACTGACAAACTGTGATTTCATCGAGGGTTCTCATGGTGTCACTGTTGCTTCATGAAACCATTGTGGAGACATGGAGCCGAGCTGGAAGAACTGACTGAACTGAAGGCACGCAGAATGTAAAAGTGTGTGCTGTAATGTAACTTGTGTGTGTTTGTGTGTATGCAGGCTGCTGCAGCAGAGGAGAAGCCCGCCTGGAGCGTCCTCAGAGATGACTTCATGATGGGAGCCACCATGAAAGACTGGGACAAAGACAGTGACAGAGAGGAGCCTGGTACACACTTGGTAAGGGGTTTGGAGGAAATTGATTCAGACTGACACCATCCAACCAAATTGCAGGGACTGTGTACACTCGGCTGTGATACATTCAGGGACAGTCTGGGAAGCAGAAATCCTGACAGCCTCGGGAGCGTTCTTAACATGTCTGTGTCTGGAAATTAATACATTGGAAAAAAATAACAACTCCCCCACTCTTGAGAAATCTGGAAATTGTCCTTTACTCATTGTGCCCTCAGGAAAGCATTTTAGAATATCTCACATTCTGATATTTGTTGCTAAATATATTGTGAGAATGGAATGGTTTGTGACTATAAACATAATGTACTCTAAAGACATGAAAAACTGAGATGTGGGTATGGAATATAACAGATACTGAGAAATTCCTCACTGTGTGGGCACACACATAATTACCTGCCTTCCACCATGGGTTTGGCATCAGTTTGGTCCCATTTTGTCTACGAACTATAATATAATTGAATAACCTGTGATGATGTAAACTCTGTAAATAGAAATGTTTTATACAGCGCTGGTAAAATAAACCTGTAGACTGGATTTGTGTCTGCTCCTAGACTTCTTAAGTTCTCAGCATGGTCCATGTGGCCCTTAGTGTAGTGTTTGGTGGGGATCTGTTCATGGTTAGTATGGAAGGAAGGAATAATTGCAGAGACCCATTAGTCTTTGTATGAACATAGGGCATGTGACTGTGTATTAATGTAGACTTGAAAAAATCCAGAGCTGTCATTTAAAGTAGTGGTTCCTAACATTTGGGCTACGGTGACAAACATTATGTAAATCTGAGAGACTGTGAAATGGTCAGCAGGATGGGGGTGCAAAAATATATAGCTCTGGAAAATATTGAGACCACTGCAATTTTTTTCTGAAATCAGTATCCCTACCTGTATGACAGCCATTCCAGTGTCTGTCGAATTCCAATACAAGCACACCTTATTCACTTAATGAG